>NC_138785.1:10339946-10979490 GCF_965178545.1 Coloeus monedula | reverse complement strand
CTGGCATGTCTGAGGCACAGTGTGGGCAATGAATATTGTAATGCTTGACACACAACAAACTCCAGAGAAAACACAGGTTGCTTTCACCCATGGAAAGGTAATGCATTACATAAAAGATTCCAGGAGCTCCCTTGCAGGAGTGTTTCAGCTTGAAAGCCTATAAAGTAGAGAAATGGCAGGGATAAAAATTCTAGGATAGATAGTAAAGTTGCAGCAGTAAGTAGTGTGCTGTCAGTCTCTGGATCAAAGCAGTGATAACAAGTGCAGCAGCTCAAGAAGGGTTTAAAGACCTGGGAAAATCAGCCAGAAGGGCAGTAATGGCTCCACCTGCCCACTAATGTGAACAGGTTGTAAATGATAGAGGACATAGCTTGTAGGAGTGTGTAAGGACCACAAACAATGTTTTGAAATGGGGTTGGTTTTAGTTTTCTAAAATATTCAAGAGAAAGACTGTTTTCTTTCTAGGAAATGTCTGGCCCATTTCAGCAGCTAGTTTTATGTCTTCCAGCAATTATCCTCATAAAAGAATGTGGTTGCACTGTACTGTGAAATGCTGTTTCATCTCATCTTTTAAGTTACCAGACTGGCAGGTCACTGTTTGGTGGGAAACACTAATATGACTAATTGTAGACGGAGAGGGAAAGGTGATAATTTTACTGAAAAACATTACACTCCTGCACAGCCTAACACTCAGGTACCTACAGCTTAAATGCCTTGATTCCGTGCTCAGGTATTGTTAGCTGCATGATGAAGAATAAAGGGAAAACATAGCTTACATGAAATGTGTGCTTTTAAGAAAGGTACCGGATGGAGCAGAATAGAACTGCTCTTGCACACTCCTGATCTACGGCTGATCTGCAGCTTGAAGCAACTTCAACATTATTTATGCACCTTAGTGGTCTGACACACAAGTAGAGGTGACTTACATTAGGATAACTGGACGAGATATCACCCTGAGCTATCTGCTGGCTTCTGCTATACAGGTGCCAGAGCTGCTCATGGTAGCTTTTGAATCTATGGTTTGCAGCCTGATGTCTTAGGGATACTGAATCTGATGTCTGCCAACCTAAAAATGGGGTGGTTGTTACAAGACAGGATTGGCTGTAAGGCACACAGCTGTCCATGGGGCAAATATTGTGATCAGTTGTCCCAAGTAAGCCAAAATATGCTCATGAGTGACTGTGTGTCCTGGGATCCTGTGCATTGGCCACAGGACCATGGCAGGTCTGCAGTCCTGTCTGATAGGGGCCCACTGAAATGTAGTTCTGGGGATTCTTGTTTCATGCATGGTTTAATGGTGAACATGGTGAGGGTGCTGGTTTGATGGTTGAATTTGATTATCTAAAACGTTTTTGCCAACCTTCATGATTCCATGATTCTATATTGCTGCTTGGAAACTTTTCCAGGGAAGACCATGAAGTTAGCTGTAGAGCTAGCTCTCATTTTTGCCACACCATGGGAGCTTTCATGTTGATCTTCCCATCCCTGTTTCTCTTTCAGTACACAAGTACTGAAGCAAGAGCTGAAATTTCACCTTGTGTATTTTGGATGAAGTGTTTACTCGAGAATTTGAAAAATGTTATTAGTAGTTATCCCATGACACTTTTCCTAGGAAAAGGGTGTTAACAGAAATGTTTAACCCAATTCCAGGTTCTTTTGCTCACCGAACTTCTTGCTATGTTGTCAATCTGCAACACTCATCCTATTGTGTTCCATGTTTCCATGTGTTGATAAACAGCTGCTGCATATCCTCCTCCTGTTCATGGATGAGTTGCTTCAGTCAATGAGACTGTGTAGGGTTTCCAAAGCTCCTTGGGATTCTTTTAGATAACAGACACTATGTACACTGAAGTTATTAGTGTTAATGTGATGCCTAGCATCAAGGAAGCGTTTTTTTCAGGAAAGAAGAATGAAAGAATCATCAGGTTGTAATTACCAGAAAAGAAGACTGTGGAAACTAATTAAAAAGAGCCTGAAACAAGGTGGAGTACTCCTTTGACTTAATATGAGGAAGATCGATTTCTCTCCTAGTCTTTGGCTGCACCGAACAACTCTATTTTAGAACATTTTGAGGATCTGGCCCTGAAAAAAAAAATTTAGAACCTAATTGTTTACTGCATTAAACTGATGACCGCAGGGTGTCTCTGAATCCATCAGCTTGGTGCTACTGCATCTGATTAGATGTTTATATGAATAAAAGAGTCACACACAATGATGACACAATTTTATAGTGTAATGGGAGATAAAGGAGTATAAGAAGAGAAAAAAAATATTTAAATGAGAAGAGACAAATACTAATGCAGGGCAGAGCAATAGTTGGTGAGGGGAAAATAAGCTCGATATGAGTCATGCAAGTAGTGAAGTGTATGCTTCTGTAGGAAAGCTAGAGCCAAGATGAATGAAAGGAATTTAAAAGGACAAATATATTTAAAAAAGAAAAAGAGTAATTTTCTTCCAGAATTCTATTAGAAATCCACTAGAGAGCTGATGCGCCTGAATAGCTCCGGAGGCTCAAGGGACAATTAAGAAGAGACATTTAGAATATAAAATACTTTTTACACTGGTCTTCTATACAGAGGAATACCTGCTGAGCTTAATCTTACCTTTTGGTAAAGAGCTGGCAGGAGTAGAGATACTTTCATAGTTAATAAGCCCTTACTGAATCTCATGATTTACCAGGCAATGATAGAAGTATGAGACTTGGACTCTGCTTGTAACTTTGCCCCATAATGCCCTTGTCTGTGCTTCGTTTTCCTGGTCTTCAAAATGGATATAAAGATAGTGGCTTTGTTGTTAAAGCAGTTTGAGATTGACCGACATGTATATGTAAATGTAGAGAGTATTAATATTATTAATATTTGGACTACATTAATCTATTAAATCAGTAGTTAGTTTCTTTAGTATTAGCTCAATTACCTCCTAGGAAAAAACAACTTCAAAATAAATGTTACTTAATTTATCGTTACAGCTATAATAAGAATCTGGAAGATTGCCAGTGCTCTTTTTATTGAGGTAGGAGAGATGATAAGGGTGATCCAGGGAATTATAAACTCATGACCCTCATTTAAGTGCCTAAGAAAATTGTTGAGAAAGTCATTATAGATGTCATTATAAAGTACCTGAGGTGAAGCCAGCATAACTTTCTCTGAGTGTAAACTTGCTCTAGTTTATTCTATTAGAATTCTTTCACAAAGTTAAGGTAGTGCACAATAGGAGAGATGTTAGATACATTGTAACTTATTTACACTCCTAAAAAGCTTTTGTTGACATTTCTCAGAGGAGGCTGTTAGGGAAAGCTGGTAATCAAGGGGTGAGTCTTATAGTCATACTGGAGGTTTAATAACTATCTTAAATAGGAAGCAAAGAAATTGCAAATTTGTACTAGGGGAAATGGCTGGTTTGTCATAGTGGGAAAATGTTAATAGCAGAGCACCTCGGGGTATGGAATGATGACAGTACTAATGGTCTGGGAGAGAGGCGAAGCAGCTTGATTACCAACCCTTAAAAGAGATACAACATTGGTGTTGTCAATCAAGCATACAAAGATGAACTGGGAAGCCTTCCAAGAGGAGTTTTCAAAGTGCTTGGTCCAGCTGAACCCTCAGTGTGAGGAAACCTCCCCTGGAGCATTAAGGACTTTGGTGGTGCCCAAAGATAAGACAAACCCAGGCATATAATAAATATTTGACAATACTTTCAAGTGTTTGTGGCAAAGTCATGTGAAAGCCTCTTCAAGAGGCTTAATGGTGAAATAGTCAACTTTGCATGAAGAGGTCAGCAGGGGTTATGTCCAGCTCTGATCCATGCTTGGAAAATAGCCTTGTTCTGGAAACAGAACAGGCTTGGCCTTATTGGTTGGGACAGAACCAGTTAAAACCAGTGTCTTCTGGGATGGTTTTGTGCCAAGTTGTATTTATTCTTCTGATATTTGGTAGTGATCATTAGCAGATCCCAAGAGGGCAGAGAGCCATCCTTCTTATATCTTGCCTTTAAGCCTTCCAGTTTGTGATAATTAGTGGCCAAGGAAATTTCTCAACCAAAGACCTTCATGTTTAGAAACAATTCTAAGGACAACAAAGGGAATCTACAGTCTGTTAACTTGTTTTAATCCCTGGTTGAGCCCATTCCTAGTTTTGGTCTGCACCCACAATTGCCCAGTTTTCTGCAGTTGCATAGCAGCAGCTTTTTCCTGTTGGTTTCAAACCTTTCCCAAAAGGCTCGGAGATGGCTTGCTGTAAAACCTGGAAAGAGGAGAAATAGTTTTCTGTGTGTGACTTTCACTACACACACAATTTCCAGCTTCTGGTATCTACTTCCTCACTGTTTTGTCAATTGTTAGGCTGTCTCAGGAGATTTTTGTTTATTTTGTTTGTTAAAACTCCCTAAACCACTGGAAATCCATGTAGCTCTCCTGCTGCCCACCCCCTATGCTTTGTACCCTTTTAACATACTAAGATGGCTCATTGGCAGATACGACAAGGATCAGTGCAACACAGAGTAATCTTTGTGGTTGGGAGTAGTGAGAGACAGGAGGCAGAAAGAGAGTATGGGAGCTCCTCTTTTTTGGTACCTGTGAGTTAAGGGGTTTTGTGCCCTAAGCATGACTTTACATCTCCTAAATACTCATCCATACTTCTCTTTGTTTGTACATTCTCACGTTCAAAAGAGTTGTTCCAAAAACTAGAGGATTTTTACAGCTTGTGAGTAGTTCTTAAGAAAACATGCAAGATACTGAAAACCTGTAGTCAGATTTTATCTGTTTGGAAGTGAACATGCATTATTTTCCCTTTTATTGTGGGGTTCCCCTGGATACCTGCACGCCTCTGGATACACTTTTTTCTTTAGTGAAGAAATGGAGATGTGTGGGCTAATGCAAAACTGAACCCATGTCTCCAGATGTGAAAAGCTAATACATTCAGAGACTGTTTTCGTGCACACTCTTGAATATAAAGGAGACACAGTGGGGGAAACACAGCAGGAATTCTTTATGTTCTGCAGCTTCCTGGCCTTATGCTCACGCAGCAAACCTCATTGGACAGCTACTCTCAGGCTATTCTTTTTTCCTATGGGAGCAGTCACTTCAGTTTAGCCCTTCGTTGCCATGGCTTCTGCTGTAACTTTACTACTCTCTTAGATTTCTTAGAACAGCCCTTCAAAGCCAAACTTCCCTTTTTCCAGAAAGGCACATGGCTGTAAACTAGGGAAAGGTTAGTGTGGGAAATGTAAATCTGATCGAAGGAGTGATAGTTTAAACAAACTGCAGCCCCATTCCAGAAGGGCCTTTGATGCTCATGATATGCCCTGTTTATTAAGGTGGGAAGGGTACATGCTGCCCACCTCTGGGACTGCAGAATTTAGTTGCTCTGTTTTAGGCTTCTGTGTAGGTGAAATGGCAAATACATGCCCTGTTTACTAGAGCAGTGATGAAATATGACCTGCCAGAATTTAGTGTGTACTTCTACCAAGCCAGAAGCATTATGGTGTTAATCCCCTTCCTGCTTTGCCCTGCTGGGGTGGGGACGTGCACTGCCCCACTGTCATAGCACTAGCAGAATTTTGTGTAGATAGCCACTTTGGCCCAAAAAAGCAAATGTGGCCTCAGAGCAAGGAGTCACCTGTTTACATTGTAGCAGAGAGCATTCATTACCCCAAATCCTTTTCTTTGTTGTTCCCTCTGTGTCTCTGCTCACCTCCTGGTTATCATCATGATTCCTACAGTGAGAATTTTTTATGTGTGAGTTCGAACGTATGTATTTTCTTTTCATAGTAGAAGGGGAAAATGTTACATTGCACTGAAAAGAAATTACTTGGGGAAAAGAAGTTTTCAGAAGTGATGTTTATTTCACCATCACTTCTTAAAAACTTGATAGCTATCTTTCATAATTAAAGTTTGTTCATTATCTGGTTTTACATCAGGCAGAATTTAAAAAAATAAACGGTGTGGGGCGCCTCTCTATTCTTAATTGAACAGTTCTTTTGAAGTCTGTAAAATATTTAATGAGTGGTTTGAGGATTTTGTTGTTTTGCTTTTGATTATTTTGAATTTTTTTCTTTTTTTCTTTTAAACACATTCCTGTCCGTAGGTTGTCTTCACACAGCTGGGAAGATAGTTCTAATACTTACAGTCTTTTTAAATGTGTTCAGTTCTGGTAAATTAGTGAACTCCAACTATGTAAGATGATCTTAAAGATCTTTTTTAACCTAAGTGATTCTTTGATAATAGAAAAAGTGAAGCCAGAGCATGTTAAATAAATAAGACAAAAGGAGAAGATAAACAAGCTGTCAACCGTGGTCTTTAAAGAGAACACAGTTGACATGAAATAGTCAACTCTGTCCTTATTTTGAAAAAGAAATTTTCTTATTTCTTATTTTGAAAAAGAAATAGTCATAAGTGATAAAAGTTGTTTTGGAGACAGCACCAGCCCAAAGCTGCCTGTCAGTTAGTGTTTTGTAGCGAGTGTCCCTACATGGTAGCTGGATGTCTCTGTGCAGTGTCTGCAATTACAGAAGTTGTGAATCAACAACTTCACTGGGTCAAAAAGCCAGAAATTTTTCTTCTCTAACATGTTTCCCTTAAGGAGCTTATAGATGTTAATTGTAAGAATAGCAAGTGTGAAACAGAAAAAAAAGAAGCACACAACATGGGTCTTAAAACCCATGAAAAAATCTCACTACCTTGAGGTACAACTATGTTGGAGTTTTGCCTGATTTAAGTCAGAAAAATGAGATGCTTTGTTTTTCGAGGTGCTTAGTTCTGCTCTGTCTTATTCTTCAGTTTCATAACATATATTCTGCTTTATCTGAGAAAGAAACAAACTGTGATTTTGAAGCACTAGGGTAAATTCATCCTGATCAATCCAAGTGGAATTGAGGAAGAGTTTGGCCCAGGCTTTCTGAATATGCTGAGAGAGCAATTAATAATCTAACCTGCAAGGAAAGCATGGAAAAAATCTGAAAGAGCACACTGTTACCAACAGCATTTCTAAAGCACTTTTATTTGTCTTCCCATTATTTTATGCTGTTAAAGTTGTGCTAATTACATATGTTCTCTTCTTCTTTCCTGTAGCTTAACCATGGAAGGAGAAATGTATTTGCACACAAATATATTTACAATAGAAAACTTTGTCATCCTTTTAAAAGAAAAATCTATGTATTGCTTACAACTACTATTTTATCAGATCTTAAACGTTTGTAAATAGAAAGAAAAAATATTTGAACTACTAGATTTGCTTTCAGCTTAGGAAGAACTAAGATAATAAAAATATACTGTGTTTGTCTCTTCTATGTATATCCCATATTAAAAAAACCAACAGTATAGAAAGTTCAGATAATGTCTCCTGTCTTCTGTAAGAAACTCAGTATTCCTTACCTTCTCCCTACTGGCTTTTATAGGTTTGGACATGTTATTT
The DNA here is from genome assembly GCF_965178545.1 of Coloeus monedula. NCBI lineage: Eukaryota > Metazoa > Chordata > Aves > Passeriformes > Corvidae > Coloeus > Coloeus monedula. Next base: position 10,972,081 of record NC_138785.1, on the reverse strand, counting down.
CGATTCTTGGTGCATCAGGTTGTATCATCAGTGGTATCTGTAGAATGAATATAAATGTATCTTCCTGGAGGGTGTTTTAAACATCTGAATCAAGTTGAAAATCACTAGTACCAGTGTAAGTCCATATCTGGAGCATCCTTGTTGTATAGGGGTGCTCTAGAGTCTCTCTAGCCTGACTGAGAGGAAAAACCATTCCACTGGGCTCCATCTAAGAACTGCTGGATTTGATTCACCTTGCTCTATTTTCTAACTGTGTTACCTCTGTGGAAGTTATGACAGTACAAAACTAGTGTTCTAGAATGAGCTCTATGCCATGAAACACTGCTTATTGGCAGTGCACATGTTCAGTTTGGCCTGGCCAATGAGTGCTGAGGTTTGACATCCCAGGAGAGAGTTGTGGATGTCAGCTGCTGTCCTTGCATGATGGTCCCAGCCCTGGCCAAACTGAGCAGCAACTGCATCCTCTTAGCAGGTTAAACTGCACTCACAAGTTCTTCAGCCAAAAAAACCCCACACACACATAAAAAACCCAAACCCAGCAAAGTAAATCTGAACTGCTATAGTAAAATGTTAGAGTACCAAAATCTTTTTAAAATACTGCTTCAAAAGGGAAAAAAGATCTGACTTCATTAACAGTACATGACAGAAATTACATCTGTTAATAAGAATTTAGCCAATTGATGGTTTCAGGGCCCACTCAGAAGTGTGACTTACGCTGTCATCCTTTTAGCTAAGCTAAACCAAACACGATCAAGATGTTCTTGTTCCACAGGGGGTTTATCCACAGCTGCAGTTCTTCAGGATCCACAGTTGTGCTTTAGTTTCACATCCTACCTTAATCTGAATTAGTGTTCAAGTCCAGGCAAGTACTTTCCTTGGAGGAAACAGACCCTGTTAAAGCAGACAGAAAACCAACTATGTGCTGTATGTGATTAAACGTTAATTTCAACATAAATCCACCCACACAGTGATCTTGCTGTTACCCAGAGTTCATAAGACTTATCATTAGAAAGTGGAAACGTTGCTATCCCAGCCCTGCTTGTTGAGGGACACAGCTTCATGTCTCAGCCTGATCCCAGCCCTACCCAAGCTCCTTCATGACCACAGCCAAGCCTTGGCAGCAAAAAAAACCACCACTCCAGCACACAGATTTGAGATGCAGCAGTTACCAAAACAAATTGTGACACTCTGCTTTCTGCAGCTGTGTCCCTTCCTCTGCAAGTCCCACCACTGTCTTGCTGATGTGGAGGGTGCAATGCAGCAGCCCCACAGCGCCTGCTTGCCTCTGTACCTGAAACACTCCCTTCCTCTCCCTCTCCCACCTTGATGTGGTGTCAGAGCAAGCTGCAGCACTGCTCTGAACTTGTTCTATCCAGTTTATGTAGCCAGCCTATTCCTAGAGATACATTCCTGCGGCTGCCTGAAGTTTCACAGAAGGAAAAACCTTCTTGAGCTCCCCCCATGCCTCCCAAGCTGTTTTGTAGGCAAAGGTCAGATCATAATTTCTTCTTCTACTTGTTCCCCAGTTTCACACTGTCTCTTGTGGCATGACTCGGGGGCGGGGGGAACCCAACACCTTTTGTTTAAATGTGTGTTTATAAGGGACGCTGTGGAATGAGAAAGAGCAGAATTAATCTTCCTAATTTTTAAAAATGTTTCCTTTCCCTAATTAAACATTTTTAGATAACCAAACCAAATCATCAGAATAAGAGGTGAGCAGAAGATTTTATGACTCCATCTATAACTTTATTTAAGAATTCAGAATTTCTTTTGAGTTCTGTGCTGTGAACTTTGTTAGCTTAGGTTGCTGACAAAAGCAAAACTGTATTTATAGCACACAATCCAGGATAAGCAGATGACAGCTTCATTAACTAGCAGCACAAATGGCCAGGGACATGACTAACCAACAAGGGATCATGCTCCCTAGTAGCCCTCCTGGAGGACAGCTGTTAGAGGCAGCAATGCTGACCAGATCAGTCGGGGCTGGGGGAAGATGGTTTTATCCTCAATTCCTCCTTGTTTTCAGGCAGTCAGGTCATGATGATAAAGCACCCCTTGTTCCTTCATGTTAAGATTATTCTTTTGGTCTGCACTTCTGTGGAACTGCTTACACTGCACTCATGGTGGGCTGTGAAAATTTATGCCTACAGAAAAATAGTGACTCAGCAGGCCTTACTCAGTGCAGATTATTGGAAAGATTATGTATCATGTTCACAGCTCCATGTGAATAAATGGCTTGAGAGGTATCTGTATCCCAGATGGGTGTTTCAAGGCAACCATAGACAGGTAGCTGGAAATACTTGCTCAGGGAGATTGTGTATGAAGGTCAGTCAGTGTTGATGAACGAATACAGTTAAAGTGGTGACAGCTGTGTTCTCTGGTAAGAAAGCTGCTGAGAATTGTAATTGTGGAAATGATACACAGATGCTCAGTGCCAGGGCTTAATGCTGCTCTGAAGCCTGCAGAATTCAGGTTCTGCTCCTGGGCATGCTCCTGCTGGTGGCTCACTTTCTCTGCAGAAGTACCTCACTGAGGGACCAAACCCTGTTCCCCTTGGTCACTGACCTGGCAGAATTGCAGCTATGAGGAAAGGTGGAGGGAAGGGAGACTCTGGGAGTCTCCACCTTGTAGGAGCAGAGTTGGAAGTATGAAGGTCAGATGTGATGTAGCTCAGCTGGCTGTTTACTCTCGTAGGCGTGGAAGAATTGGGGCTCTAGGACATTGCTATGGAGGCTGCAAAAGTCTCTGCTCTGTGGCATGGGGAGGGAAGGTGTGTCAAGTAGCCTTGGGGAGGGAAGCTGTGTTGAGCATCCATGTGCTTCCTTGCCCAGCTGTCCTGGGCTGTGCTTTGGTCACTGGTGCCAGGCTCTAGAGGGACATTTCAAGACATGATCTTGCTTGGGACTGTGCCAGTAGTGTGCATGTTCCCAAGTACCTGATCCGTTTCCAAATCATCTGTGGGAGCTCTGGTACCCCAAGAGGGGTTATTTGTTAATTAACTGTAAATGCTTTCCTGTTCAGAACACTCCCACATAAGCTTAACAGCATCTGCTTCAGAAACCTTCCTCTTAGTGTCTTTAATGCTTTGGCTGGAAGAGAGTAAATCTAGGCATGTAAGAGGCCTTCTCTTTCTGGGTGATCATCATTATGCTGTCTGGGTGTGGACGACCCTTCCACAACAGACAGGTCCCTCCTTGGTTTGGTGGAAGAGACACCAATAAGTTGTGTTGGCCATTCACTTGTCTCTTGGTCAGATTTCAGACCACATTTGGCTTAACAGCTTTTCCAAAATGCTTGCACCCCTGAGTAACAGAAAGCAGGGTGCTGAAAAGCAAATTGGTGCCCTGGTATTCAGAAACAGTGACTAGAAATCCAGCTCCTTGCTGCAAGGGGAGATGTGTCCTGCCAGCATGTGGTCAAGATGTCAAAGGTGGTTACCCTTGGTTACCCTTTCAGTATCCATCACATACCTGCAGTCTTGACTTTACAGAGACCCTGTGGCTGGCAGAGCAGCCCAATGCACCCCTCAGTTGTACCTTTGCCCTTTTGCAGCATGAGCTCCATCCTTCTCAATGCAGCCACAATGTAAAGCCAGGTCAAGTAGTTCTGTCCTGAGGCTGAGGCACATTCGTCCTGGATGCAACTCAAGCACAGTGAGTAAAAGTTTCCCCAGGAAATAAATTGGATCCTTAATAAGCAGGTGTTTTATGAGCTGATAAAAATGATCTCAAAGGCCAAGAATCAGCCTCACAAGTGGAGAAAGCAGAAATGATTGGTGGCTGTTTCTCCTGCTGTGAGTCAGAAATCAGTCTGAGGGTTTAGTGCAAAGAGGGTTAAAACACTTTTAATTCAGTGTCTGCCAGTTGGAAAGAATAATAAAGCCTGCATTTCTGTGTTGGTGTGGGGCAAATGCTGTAGAAACAGGAATTTTATTATATAACTGTGCCTCCTACATAAAGCTTTGGCGGGGAGGGGGAAGCTAGCAGGGCTGTGCATCATTAAAATGACACAAAATATGCTGCCACAATCAGAGTCCTGTGTGTGTTCAAGACTGTACAATATGCACATATTCCTTGTGGCCTTGCCACATCCATGGATTTCAGTTCACTTGGTGCACAACTGGGAGAGAGGAGGCTGCCTGAGCAAAACGTGCCGTGCTTTCTGCCATGGAAGTGGAACATGGGAGCGTGGGAGGGGTGTTGTTGTTTGTTATTGTTTCACCAAAGATTTAATTAAATGATTGAAAGGAAAGGGAGGGAAAATGCAACTCGTAGCTCAAAAAATGCTGAGCTGGGCACACTGCCTCTTAGGAGCAGGGAGGCTTGGGAGCACTGCAGGGTCCATGAAGCCCTTCTGGATCACGTGTAGTTGTTTTGTGGTGGCCCCTTTTCCTTCTGTAGGAGTGCTGCTCACAGACACTGGTGGAAGCTGCATTCAGCTGTTGTCAGGATGAGGTGGTCCACTCACAGTAAGAGACCAGGAATGACACTTGGAGACTTGGGAAAAAAAAAAAGAGGTCCTGGTAATTTTAATATTGGAGTAAAGAAGACCCTTTATCTCAAAGCACTGGCTAAGCAACAAATCATATTAATGTCTCTTAGGATGGATTGAGCAGCACTTTTCCTGTTGTACAAGTGAAAACTCTGACGTTAAATGATTGCAATTCTCTCCCAGAAATGGCAGCTCCATGGATTTTCTCCAAGCATATGCTTAATGGTCTGTCTGATGAGATTTCTAAGTGTTTTCTGTTGTCTGCTTCTTCTTTAAGATCCAAAGCACAAAGTTAAGAGGAAGTGAGAAGATATTTCTGGTTTTGTGTGTGCTGTCAGTAAGACACCAATGCAGCCACGAAGAACATTCTTCTATCTGATTTTTCAATTCTACGTAAGCCAAAATTAAAGCATTCTTTCTGTTCTGAAGAGCTGACAGTTAAAGGGTTTCATTCAGAAAAGTATTTAAACCATCTGTATTTAAACATGCATTTAAGCACTTCTTTGGATTGTATCCTAATAAGGATGCTTAGTTGAATGGGGCTGACATAGAAAAACTGAAGGCAAGGTGTGTATTATATTAGTGAAATACCTGGGGAAAGCATTTTGCTGCTTCCATTTCAGTTTTGCTTTGTTTTGATTCCATTTTTGTTTAGTGAATTGGAAGGAAGAATGCAGACATAGCCCCAGTGGCATAGGGCAGGGAGAGGAAGCAAAAGAGTGATGTAGGTGATATACCCAGGGTTGTTCTACAGGGGAGTGGCAGAGGTATGAATGAAAATCAACTTCTTTTTTTTTGACATACAAAACAAAGATCTAATTATTTTAGTTCCCATATGGTTGGGAGGAATTAAGAGCTGGGTCATTAATACTGGGTTCCTCTAGGTGTTTACTTGGCTGTTGATACCCTGTGGGGGATAATCATGTGTGGCTTCCATTTCAGTACTGGGGGAAAAAAAGCCAGCTCAGAAATAATGGTTTAAATTTTGACCCTTACTGGTCCAAGCAAAGTTAATGGGTTTGCACTACCGTAATGAGGAATGCAAAGGTTTAGAGGTTGTTTAGTTACTGGGCCTGCAGAGATTTCAGACAGCATGACATAACTTGCATATCCCCCAGGTACATTTTTATCACCACAGTCATGATAACATATGTCGTGCTGCCACTCTGCCACTGTAGATGAAACATTTCAGTTGGTGTTGTGCCAGAGCGTGCTTCTGTGTAGCCTCCCACTTTTTCTAGAGGATCATGGAATGGTTTGGGTTGACAGGAACCTTTGAAGTTCATTGAGTTCCAATTTCCCTGCCATGGGCAGGAATACCTCTCACTAGACCAGGTTGCTGAAAGCCCCATCCAACCTGGCCTTGAACACTTCCAGGGATGGGTCATCTGCAGTTTCTGTGGGCAACCTCTTCCAGTGCCTCAAGACCCTCACAGCTCTGTTGAAACCCAGCTTTTGTTTTGCCATCTCGATGTTGAAGGATCTCTTCTTTCTGTGTGTGTGTGAGGCCTCACAGATGAGCACATCAGCACCTCACAGATGAGCATTAGTACAACATGCAAGGTTCCCAGACTGCACCGCAGCTGCTCCCAAGGTGAAACCACAGTTGAGTTCCTCTGTTTCAGGAGATCTTTTCATTGCACATCCAGCAAGTTGTAATTATTCATTTCAATGACATAACCAAGGCTTTACTCCTATTAGCATTGCTATGTTAGTGGAGTAGCACTGCTGGGTCTCTTTTGCCTGAATGCAACAGTCAGGTGGTTCTAGCACTGCTAAGTCCTTGGTAGTGGCTGTAATGCAAGAGGCAGAGAAAAGCAAACTTCACAGTGGATCTGTTCAGTGCTGAGCTGACAATAGCAGAGGTTGGAATCGATCCAAAATCATTGAGAGAGAACAGAAAGGCTGACTTCGTTTTAACCCCATTCTTCAAGTGCTCTCTCTGTCTGTCTTAACATGCAAAAATCCCAACAGCCCCACTAAGGTCAAGGAACGGGAGTGAATACAGCAGTTTTGTCTGCCTTATCTACAGAAAGCATTTCATGCCTGACTGACCTGGCTGTGCCATGAATGAGTTACTTGATTATAAACCGAGCGTATTAGAGGCAGAGATGTTGTATAAATCTCCCTGTAAGTCTGCAGCTAACTTAAAGAGGAGGTCAGCAAAATTTTTTAGCAGCCAAACAGTTTGCACAGCCTGTCCAAGTATAAGCTGCCTTTATGAAGTCTCTGCCTAAACAAGGCAGGCACAGGAGGCATGTTCCATGTTCATAATGTTTGCTGAACTTTTCTTATGTAGTGTTAAATATTGAAATTAGCCTGCAGTATTTTAAAGTTGGTAAAAAACTACCATGGCTGGTATGCTGTAAATGGCTCGATAAGAAAATCCTGTGCAAAGGTGAAGTTCTGGTGCTGCTGAAGAAAGTGGCAGGCCTTGTGCTGACTGCAGTGAAAGGCAGTTTCACAGTTTGCAGTGGATAGCAAGGTGAGAGTCAGGCCTAAGCTTGTTATTGTTTCCCATTTCCTGTCACCTTCCTTGTGAAGAGACAGATGCAGCTTTATTTTTCTTGAAATTACTGTGAGCTGAGAGGAACAAGAGAGGGCTGAGGGTACATGAAAATAGCCACTAAATAGTCTGTGCAGTTACATATAGGAATATAATACACAAAATACCCATGGCATGATTTGCACATTAAAATCACAACTTGTGATGTGTTACTAGCTATTAGAAACTGTATAAATGTGTACAATAAACACCTCAAATTACTCTTTGCTAAAGCTTATAATACAGAACACACAAATTCTGTCCAAAGACCCTTACAGATGGAAGGCTAGAGGAAAACAGTCATGAAGATGTAGCTGAATAAGCCCCAAGCTACAGTGTGTTTGCCATCAAGCTTTACACACTTCTAGTCAACTGTACCTGTACTGCAAACAGACTATGTCCTATTCTTTGTCTGACATGGCTGTGCTTGTCCACACGACACAGTATTCCTGGGATCAGCCCAGCATCATATGACCTGTTCTCAAGCATTTGCTTTCCCTTTATTGATTAATGAATTTGAGTGACTAATTTCTCAAGTGATGGACTTTCCCAATAGTGAACTTGTTCCCTTCCCCTGGATTATGAAATAGAAGAAAAATTTAATCTACAAATATTGAAAGGTATGGGAGGCTGGGTGGTTCTGTGTTTAGTAAGGCACCCTCTGCTCTGAGATTATGTCCCACTATTTCCAGCAGTCATAGAGTTCAGAGATCTTCACTCAGTGTGCGGCAAGGTGACTGTTGGGGTTTTAGGAGCTCTCCTGGTTTGGTTTTTTTTTTTTTTTTCTGTTACAGGAATTTTGCCCATACATGTTGATAGGGGGACAAATCACTGGGTACTTAAGAAACCAAAAGAGCTGGCTACTCTTTTGTTTCACCTGGGTGTGTGGGGTGTCGGTCTCCGGGCATTTGGACAGAGAGGGAGGCTGCTTTCTTTGGCTGCTTTTCCTTCTGCTGGAGAAGCCCCAGGATCCCAAAGCCCACCTTCCCCGCCCCAGTGGGAGCTGGACTGTGGCCGCCCTCCCCTGCCGTTGCTTTGAGCCTTCGCTACGCTGTAGCCGTGCTCAACCTGCCTGCCCAGACCCCCGGGGGGTTCCCCGTTTGGATACACCTTGTCTGCCACCTGGGATTTGTGCTCATCCCTGCCATTCCAGCCTGCTGTTCCCGAGGTTCCGGCCAGACACCGGGATCGGCTGCCCAGGGGTTTGTGAAGCCTTTGTCCCATCCCTTCCCGGGATCCCAGGCCGCCAGTGCCGCGTGCTCCCCGAGCTCGCTCCGGAGCGCCCCCTGCAGCCGCGGGGGAACCATCGCACCTGCCCTGCTCACCGGGAGCCGCCAGCGCCCCTGCCGGCTGCGAGCGGAACTGCACCCGAGGGGAAAGGGCCTGACAGCCGAGAAGGCTGGGACTGGGTTTGTGATTGTTTGCTGTTACTGCCATAGTTATTGTTGTTTGTTTGGCTTGTTATACAGATATAGATATATAATAGTAAAGAACTGTTATTCCTATTTCCCACATCTTTGCCTGAAAGCCCCTTGATTTCAAAATTATAATAACTTGGAGGGAAGGGGGGTCGCATCTGCCATTTCAAGGGGAGCTTCTGCCTTCCTTAGCAGACACCTGTCTCTCAAACCAAGACAGGTGTGACACCTGTCTTTCAAACCAAGACAGTGACTCAGAACTTATCTTCATGCCCAGGACTGCCTGCTTTTTGTTGGTCTTTTGCTAATATGAGAATGCAAAGTGTGAAGGATCCCATTTCCATTCCTTCTTCTGCAATTTTCTAATGGCCAGAATGCAGCCAAACTCCTGAAGGATGATTGAGGTGATAAGGCAGATAAAAATTCCTACAGACAGGATTATGACCCAAGATTAAAAGAATTCCACTGGGCAGAAAAAGGGGATTCAAGTTCAGTTTTCATAGACCAGAGATGCCAGTAAAGTTGAAAAGCAGATTCTGTTTTGCATTATCACCACCCACTTTTTCCAAAGATGTTCTACTTTTCTAAGCAACCTCCCTATTGCTGTAGCTATAAATAAGTATATAACTGTATGTATGTGAGAGATTCGGGTTTAAGCTTATATTTAAGCTGAAAGGTTATATATAACAGAACTGTATTAAAGATGACAAAAGCCTCATTGTTCTGTTCACATTCTCAGTGTAGCATGCGTGTTCATAGGTATGTGTGCATACAGACAAATATTAACATCTGTAGACATGCATAGGACAAAAAACCAGTCCAGATTCTCTACTTTATTTCTGTAGTTGGTGTAATTAGCTTTCATTATGCAAAGGGAGTAATTCTGTTATAAGGCAACAGGCCAAATAGGCAAAACCCTGTCTGTTTGCACACACAGACTAGAATTTAAATAAGTGTGTTATGTGGCAAAATGTGTAATTGCTAAGTTTGGTCATTTCAGGTTCAGTTTAAGACACTCATTTTCTAGACTTTGCCAAAGGATTTCTGATTCTGGTTTCCTCTTGGTGTCTGGAAAGTAACCATATTTTAATCCTCCCAGCAAGCTTCATAGTGCTTTTTTTATTAAGTAGAAGGCTTTGTTTTGATCATTGCTTAGAATGGCTGTGCTTTTGGGGGCATGGAAATGCTGGTGAAGTTTATATAGAACAGGGAAAGTTATTGGCATGGTAGCTGGGAAATGCTTAGATAGTAAGGATCACTTGCCAAAAAGAGCATGAGTTTGGGATGCTCATCCTTTGTTTAGAGAAAGCCTTTTGGCAACCTGCCAGGGATGTGCCTAATTTCCTAATTGAGAAGCAGGTTAATGGTGTAAGACCATAGTACCTGTAGTTCATTTTGTTGGCTACCAAGATCTCAGCACAGAGGTTTTGGAGTGTAGTTTCTTCATTGCTCTTGTTCTCTGCAGGCTATTAAAGAAGCAAACTAAACCAGCTAGAAATTGGGCAGTCACCCCTGCGAAATTGTTGGAGGACATATCCCCCCACCCAGTCTTTGTTCAAAACTGCTTCAACCAGCCTGGCTGTCAAAGGTTCAGAGGGCTCTGTCAGGTCGAACAGAGAGATTCAAATGACTGTAATGAAGTTGGCTGGCATGGAGTTGTGCAGGCAGCCTTTGCTCCCCTGCCACACTGCAGAGTGGTGACTACTGAGAATGGATTTTCCACATGGAGGATGCTTTTGCCTGTGAACATAAGGTTAGTTATTAGCCCTCAGCTTAGGCTCCTGTGCCTGAGGGAAATCCATGGCTTTGAAAGCTTCCTGGCCTCAGCCAAAGAGTTAAATGACTGTGTGTGAGCCCTTAGGAAATACCAGGTATGAAGTGTTTGTAGGTCCATGGGAAAGTTGTAAATTAATGAGCCTTTACCTCATACTTGCTATGATCTAGCAAAACACAATTACTTACTGTGGCTCATCCGAGTCCTGCTAATTTGTTGTGCTTGTAAACTTGGCTACTTTGTGAACTCACAGACGCTAGTGAAATCCAAAGCCTGCCTTATTCCGTGTATCTTCTTCTTCTTTTTTTTTTAAATTATTTTTATTTTTATTTTGACTGATTTGACATCTGTTGCTAATCAAATGTATATGGGTTTTAGGTTAGTAAGATTTTATGGCTGGGTCAGCCATTTTCAATGAAAATTATTATTTTTCTTGGATACTCACTGAGCCCACGGGAGGAATCTTATTTTTGTTTTCCCTAAAGTTGGAGGTAGCAAACACTTTTTCTACTGGGCATGAATAATAGCTGGTTTCACTACTGGTTAAGTGAAGGAGTCACATTTTGTGGGGAGTACTGGTGTTTCTGGAGCCTGAATGGCAAAGAGAGATGGTCCCTGTGTATTTGCACAACACTGGATTTGCAAGGGCGTTTCTTTTTGTTAATGCTGTTTGCTTGTTCTTTTCAAATGATCAAGAATGGCGGTATTAGCAAATGAAACCCAGCACAGAATTCACCACCAGCCACTCAACAGTGTGAGGCAGAGGAGCAGGGGAGAGAGGGTTCCTCCCAAGCATGCCGGGAGGGATCAGCTGAAGGGTGACAGGCTTTCAGTATTCTGCCTGAGTGTCAAGCCTGGAAATGGGATTACAAACCAGTGACAACTGTGATGGCTGCTATTATGTGGACACCTGTTCACCCAGTGCTGGACACAGGCTAGCATCCATACAGGATGTTGAACAGTCACCAGATGGTGATTGCTTTGGGTTGTTAGGCATTTTTTCTAGATTTGATCCAGCAATTCAGACAAGATGCTCTTAGCTAGCAAAACAGCACTAGAAAGGAATTCAAATAAAAAGGTTTGCTAATGAACCACAAAACACTGTGTGGAATATATTTAGATTATTGTCACTGAAGTTTAATTATGTGCCAAGGTCTAAGGTAGCCACTAAATAAATGGTTCCATCATCCAGTCATTAATGTCATTGTGTTACTACTGCTTTTGTTGGTGTGTTTTACAAGTTGTTTCTTTCAAGTCTAATGGTAATTATTTTTCTTGCCAAAAGACTGTGTTAATTTTACTGGACAAAATTTGGACCCTGATGTGGACCCGCCCAGGCAGGGTGGGTGGAGATGAGTTTGAGTGTCAAAGGAGGGGTCTGCTGACTTCCTTCTTCCAGTGGTTGTGTCTGTATGGCCTCTTGTTGGACAATGAGCTGTGTAGTGTCCAGGGAAGTCCCAGGGTCCAAAAGTGGGGAGAATGGAGAGGGGAGGAAGCCCCTACAGTGGCCTAGACTTAACAGAGCTCCTCCAAAGTCACTGGAGCATGGCCTTTGCTGGCAGAAACTGCTCTGGCTTCATCAGCATTGTACACTGTTATCCTCAGAGATGTAAATCAGCATAGCTCACTCTGGCCCTGAGAATGTTTGAGGTCATTGTGAAATCCACAATGCTTTTTAAATGGTGAAGATGTGGTTTATAAGACCCAAAACATACCCCTACTGATGTCTGCTCATCAATCTCTGCTGCTTAGGTATGATGCTCCTGTTCTCTGTTCTTTAAAGTGCTCCATTTGGTGCTCAGTTTACAATAATTCTCTTAATTTTGGCCATATATTACCCTCTCAGTCCCATTTCAGATTTTCTTTTGGATTTCTCATGGTTTTATCCTAGATTTGCTGCTGTGATGTCTCTGTTCCTTGATGTCATGTGATTAGCACATTAAGGTGAATGTCTGTCATGTTTCACTTCCAAACTGTACTAAGGATTTGCTATACAGGGGAACTTTTTATATTCGTGCTTTCAAACATTTTGCACATCTTCTACCTTGGGACTTTCCCCCATAATTATTGTGTTCTTCATTTGGATTTCCTTGCATGTAGATGACGTCTTAAATTTTACATTATTGCGGAAGGACGTGTCAAACTTGAGAAGAAAATGTTGAGCTGTTGAAACTTCATTTACAAGATCCACACTGCAGTTATCCTTTATCTCAGTGTTTTATCCCTGTTTTACAGAAAAGGTTAACACCTGTACTTGCATGGCTCAAGAGAATTACTGGCCTGGCTGCTAATTATCTTCTCTGGTGGGTCAGACTTTCCAACAATCAGTTTATTACAATGAGAACTAACTGTCTCTCTCATCTCTCTCTTCAATATCTCTCTCTCTTCTTTCCCCCCCCCCAGAAAATATTTCAGAGGATGTGCAAAACCTGCTTTATTGTTTGAAGAGGAATAGTTTTTGAATTTTAGGTGAAAAAATAGTTTGTGAATTTTTCCTTGGGGATTTATTAGTGGAAGATTTTGCCTGTATCACTAAAATGGATATATGGGTGTTATGTGGATAGTCATTCCTCTTCCTTCATTGTATTTCTGTTGGAAAGTGGAGTCCAGCCCCCTTGATACTTGGGATAGTTTTTAGCTAGTGATGTATACACAAGGTAATGTTTAGTTCCATCTCTAGTTCCTGTATCCCTGGTCTGTGTGGATTTCTTGTTTGTGCCTTTGTGTTACCTCTCTATCACTTGATAGTATATGGCAGAGAGGAAGTGTTCCTCTTCAGTAACTATGATATTGTTTGGTGGTGGGGTGATTAACATTCAGTTCATTTTTTGTAGTGTAGAATATGGCTGTTCCTGCATGCTTTCCCATGGATCAGTTGCTTTAGATTTTTCCAGTTTCAAATACTACTCAGTGATTTTAGACTAGTGAAATATGTAATTGTAAATGCTGTTTGGGTGCCCTAGTCAATTCTTTCCTTTCCAAACTTAAAAGGCTGACAATTGAATTGTTGCAGTTGTCACTAGAGTCACATTTTGGGCTTGCAGGAAGACACCATGCACATCTCCTTGTAAGACTTAAATCTTCTGACTGTCATTTGCGGGTGTCATTTTGCTTCATGTGAAGTTGATTTGAGGGGCACTCCTTTCATCTTCCGTGCTACTGCTGTGGGTGTCAGAACCCCAGGGCCGCCTGGGGTACCTGCATCTGTGGCCAGATCTCCCTCCTCGGTTTCTCACTAGGGTGTAGGACCCTGTCAGGGTAGTCCAACCTCAGGTGGGCAGAATTGTCTGTCAGGTAGCGGAGGATGTCACACTTGTCTAGCACCCTGATTTATTGTTTTGGTTCCCCTGAAGTACTTGGGCTGTTTCACATCCTGACTTTTATTATCTGAGGAATATTATCAGTGACAGATAATTTCTCTCAGTCATGGAGACAGATTTCAATTCATGCTTTCTTGAGTTTGAGACTGGGTTATTTGATTGTATCTGCCTCCACCCTTTAACTCTTTTAAGCAAAATCTAAAAGCTGCAGGAAGGCTGCTGCCAAAAATCAGCTTTTCAGAACAGAAGTCTTTAGTGTTCTGTGTTCAGTGGTGTGTCAGTTGTAAACTCTTCATGATGATTTATAAAGCTTTGCATGGCCTTCGACTGTCTGATGAAACTGTCTTGATAACCACCCACTGGTGCTGCCTTCCTGACTGGGGACTGGATTTCATTCTGCCATTCACAGAGCATTTCACCATTATTCTTCTGCCTTCTGAAATTCTCTTTCCATGATAAGAACTATCATTGCACTGAAGCTTTGTAAAAGAAGCCTGGTCTTTGGTGGAACTACTTGACACCAACAGCAAGATTCTCAGCTGGCATTCTGTTGCCAGTGATGCAAGCAACATATAGCAGCAACTTTACCAAATGGGTCATGATTGTTTAGAAATGTGTTTTTATTGTAGTTTTGTAAGATGTTTTTAAAGAGACAATTAATGATGCAGTCAGAAAAAAATTAAGGCCAGGAGTTGACTACTTGAGCTTTTCATTGTCATGCTGCTATTTTTATATTTTTGTGTGATTGAGCAGTTATGTCAGCTGCCTCAGTGCTCATCTGTAGGAGGAAAGGGAGTATATATCCTACATCCTCTGCCCTAGACATGCTGTAAATGTGCTATGAGAATTGGTCAAACAGTAAAATGTTTTGGGCTGAGTAGGGTCTGATGAGTCCTCTGGGAAAGAAAGGTGTGACCCCACTGAAACGTCTCGAGTTGCTCTGATGAAATGAGGCAGAGGAAGGGCCTCCCACATGAAGAAGAGAATCCATTATAAAAGCAAAGAGGCAATGGTTTAGTGCCAGGTCATGTTTAGTGAGGAGTCCTCAGAGACAGTGTACAGGGTGTGCCAGTTAGCAAGATCACATCATGGTGTTTTGCTTTCCAGCTGTTCATCTGTCAGCAAAACACCTTTGTTCTGTTACTGCCTTAATTTCTGTTCTCCCAACCAGCAAGGACATTTTAATAACAAGCTGTTGCTTAAAGAGGATCTATAGAAAATATAACTAAACCACCATTTTAGAAGCAGTGGGGAACTCCTTTGTGTACATTAAGAAAACTGATATATGTCAACTTTTCCATTTAGGCTACAAAACCAGTTTTGCTAAAATGAGTGGCATGGTAATGTGGGGGCTTAGAGTTTGTTTGTGTTTGTCACAACAATTGTATTTGCAACATGGTAGAGGCATGAATGGGATGAGGGATTGGGTGAAGAGTGATACCCCCACCACCACCCCCAAAACAAGCCCTCCCAAAACACAACAGGTACTGAATCACGTGCATAGAGTGAGGACGTGTGCTTTGGTTATTGCTTTATTCTCTTGTCCTGAGCTATTCCTCCATGGCTACTCAGGAAGGACAGAAGATAGCTGGGTATTGAGAGAGAGATCCAGACCATTTCCAAAATGTTTTTCTCCTTTAGGTTTTTCTTGTTCTCGGTATTTTTTTCTGCTTTTCCTTCAATGTGTTTGAAGGAGCAAGTTTGTTTATCTTGTCTATACAGAAAAACTCTTCCCTCTAAGTATGCTTAGTTTTTATTAACAAAACAGAAACTAGACAAAAAAGAAGGTTTGGCTTTTTTTTTTTTTTTCCTTCTAAAGAATTATGTATTGTTTTCCTTAAGGTAAATTCCCTATTTTCCCTTACCAAGTGAGAATCTTTAACTCCACAGAGCAGAGTATTGATTTGTCTCCTACACTGAAATTGCTGAAGCATATAGGAAATGTGATGCTTGTGGTGTTGAAAAAAAATTGCTTAATTATTCCCTTTCTCCCTGCTTATTCTGGTAACTTAAGGTACAAATTAAAAGATGGGCTGTTAACAGACATTGTTCTTCTTCAGATCATGCCGATTCAGAGGTGGGTATGCAACTCAGTCCCTCAAGTGAGAGCTTTTAAACCGTGTATATGTAATGTGGAGATTGTGGGACTTTGAGCAACCTGTGAAAAGTGGAAGGTGTCCCTGCTCATGGCGGGTAGTTGGAGTGACGCCTAAAGATTTTTAGCTTTTTCATATATTTGTAGCTTTGTAGATTTATAATATATAATTGTACAGTTTCTAGCACTTTCTTACCCTTTCTCACACTTTAGAACAGTGGCTAACCCTTTCTCACACATTATGTCACACTCTTGAAATTCTATTTAGTCTTATTTTCAAGAAAAGAGTTTCTAACAGGGACATCTTGTTTTGCACCAGCACTTGGGAGACATAACAAGAAATAGGGCAAAGAACCTCCTGAACAGACTCCAAGAGGCAGGCCCAAGGGTGAGTCACCAGGACAACCATTCTCCTATTGGATGTACTTGCTAGATATACTAATTAATTAAACTTATAAAAATTTTGATAATCTGATACCGTTGGTGTGCATATCTATATTTTGTGCACCTGAAAGCTTTCATTAAAGAACTGCTCTTTGTTATCACCTGTAATATTGTTTGGAAAGTTTCTTTCAATCCTAGGCAACAGGAACAAGATGATCTTTAAGGTTCCTTCCAACCCAACTATTCCATGATTCATTATATTCAGTATCATACTTCCTGCAAGCACAGAACAGGCTGCCTTGAGAGATGTTGGTCTCTCTTGGCTTCCAACTCTTCCTAAACTCGGAGTTCAGCAATAAACAGATGACGCCTTCAGAGCAGAACTAATTCCCTCCTCTCTGCAGGGCTGTTACTGTTGGCTGACAGTGCCCAGGACTTCAGTGCTCCGCATGAGTTGGGCACTGGGTCTGTGACAAAAATGTTACTTTCATCTCCTTCATGCTGCAAAGAGAGAAGAGGAAAAAAGGCCTCAGAGTTTACTCACAGGTGGAGCGTGCCAGTGCTACTGACTTCAGAGCCCTGCTATCACAGGTGTTTTTATTTTATTCTCCACTTACAATGCGATGTGCAGACACATAAAAATGGGATGTCAGAAGCCTAAATATATTATTGGGTCTGACCTTTCATTTCAGTGTACTGTACTGATATTGCAATCAGATTTCACATTCATGAGATAATAACAATGATCATGAACTTCATTTAAAATTATGAATATATCCCAGTGGGAATCCTCAAAGCTATCCAATACCCAAGTTTGCGTTTTCAGTAAGTTTAAGCACTTGCAGAAGACAACTGCAAATTCAAATGTCTCAAATAACCTCCCTGCCAAAAGTGTCGAAAGGCACCTTCTAAAAAGTCCACTAACTCTCAGGTAGGCTTTCTGCAGTCCTCAAATCGCTGCTTCTTTCCCTGGAGCTGGGTAGCTGTGTCCTTAGTGCCACACATTCAGGCATTGCCAGAGCAGTTCTGCAGAGGGGAAGCCACTGGGGAAGTCACCAGGTGCCATGGTGGCTGGGGAGACAATGGCAGACTGCAACCCAGGTTTTAGGTAATGTAAAACTGAGGCCCTGGCAGAGTCTGAGGAAATGGAATAAGCCTCTTGTGGTGTCCCTTGAATGCAGGTCACCACATTCACCAACAGAACACAAATTTTAGATGCATACGCTGTCATAGACCATCATAGACCTGTCATAGACTGGCTTCTATGTCATGCCTTTCATACTACTGGTGAAAGTGATCAGTACTTCTTTAAATTATAAAATCTGAAGAATTTTCAGTAAGAGAGCATTCACATTCCCACTGGCTTTGGTAAGAGTTTTCCTGAAGCACAGGAAAGGTGACCACGCCAGGGCCTCACTTCTCTTAGGCCACTTTCAGTCTCTTTGGCCCTGCTCAGCCAGATAAACCTCTTATGTTTGTTTTTCCCCCTTCTTCTTTTTTTTTTTTTTTTTAATTTTTTTTTCTTTACACCAGGCTGTTTCTTATAGTACCAGTGGCCTACTCTCAATAGTCAAATTTTTCCACCTCTGCTCAGTTCCTGGAATCTGTAGATTTTTGTTGGCAAGGTGGAGTCCTTCTATGGAGGAGATAATAGGAGAACTAGGCCTGCAATCCATGCTGTAGTTCTGTTCCTTGAAAAATATAGGTTCCTCTTTAAGAATTACATACACGTTTTGGGTATATTGAATCTAGGGAAGTACCATTTCCTTTCCTTTATTACATATCCATTGTGTTGTTGAATATAAGGAAAATGTAATAGAATTGTCACACAAAAGAGGTGAAAAGGATAAAACAACACCCTTGGTTGCTTTTAAGCTCCTCATTCTGAATAGAAATAGGGTCCTGGTTGAGTTGGGTTTTTTTGAGCTGATCTGTTTAGAGCTGTTCAGCTGCTGCATTTCAGTGGGCTTGATTTGCAAGATTAGGAGTTCAAAGTTGGAAAGGCCAGCAGTGATACACTCCACATGTAGAGGGACTTAGATTTAGTTTTAGAATTAAAATTTTAAATCTACAGAAATGTAAAGCAATTGGGAGAAGGAATAGGGTCAGTGGTATTGGCTCTACAATTACTTTATTTGGGGATGTATATGAGGGAGGGAGACATGCTTTACATATGAGGAAATGATGCTTTCCCTGGTGGTTGCTCAGAGGTCTTCTGTAACAGTGACAGGAAGGAAAATATCTGATGCCAGTTGCATGGGAGGGTTGCAGGCTGTATGTTCCCTGTCGAATGATCTGCATGAAATCTCTTATGTTGCTCTGAGCTTGAAGTAATCAGTAATCTCTCAGCACAAGCCTCCTGTGTTTCATAAAGGAACTAAGATCTGCAAAATATGTATTCTCCTGTCTTAACACCTTCCTCTGCTATTTCTTTCCCTGCTCTGTAAGAAACTGTTATTCAGAAGCAGCTGAGATACAAGCTCATACTTCTGGAGGTTGAATAATGGTACAATGTCTTACTGCAGTTGGTTAAGTATTGGGTTTTTTACTAATAAATACAGGAGAAAAAGTAGATGAAGGTAAACTCATTTGTCCTTTCTGCATAACCTTATCTCTGGCTTCCTTCCTTTCCCATCTTTTTCCTTCTAACACATCGCATTTTGCATCCATATTGTTTCATGCACAGAACCTGTGCTTTATGATTTGCGTTAAATACAGGCTTTATTGAGATTTCCGTTGTTGTTGCTGTCTGTAGGCTCTAATGAAGTTCCTGTATTAAAAATGCGATATGCTGAACTCTCAAGCTGCGTTTCAGCACCTGTTGCTGCCATCCCTGGAGGAGCCAGCAGTAGTGCAGAGTGGACCCTCTGCAAGCAGGGGCAGAGATCATCCTCTAAGCCATCCTTCCTATCACTCTCTCCTCCTCTCTCTCACGGGTGTGCACACACACATTGCCACAGTTTTGCTGTCTGCTGCTTCTGCTTTCTGTTGCTAAGTGAACAGCTCCAGCTCACACACAGAGCAGAGCCAATAGCATCCTGACCTCCAAAGGCTGCTAAAAGCTGAAGAAAGGGAATCTAACCGTGCCATCTTTTCTTTGCTCTCCTTTCACCCCCCTTTCACAGGGATGTGAGGAGGGCAGAGGGGGTATACAGGATGGTGGAGATAATTCGTAACAGCCACTCCTGTTCTGGTGATACATGAAGTAATATCTGGGGAAAGAAATAGAATATTATGCTCCTTTGTATTTATACACATACAGAGGCAAACATGTATTTCCTTGTGCTGTGAGCTCCAAGCTGTGATTAGGAAATGAGTTAACACTATGAAGTTATTTTGCTGTGCTCTTTGCAGCTGTTAATCTTCCACTAATCACTGTCACTGAAATATACTGTGAGGCTCATCTTTCCCTCGACCAAATACTGAGCACTGGTTCAGCCTTCCTGACACTAGTCATGACACATTTATCTCCTTACAGCTATTGTTTCCCTGCTCTCCTTTAGGAGTATTTGGGAAGAGGGAGTTGCTCAGCATGCTGCAGACACTTGTGTGATGGCTGTAGTCCCGGTAAGCACACAGCCACATGGTCAGTAGCTATTGGAATTGGCCATTTTATATCATATTTTGTTAAAAATAATTTGTTATGACTCTCTTCTCACAAATGCAGCACAGGATTTTTGTGATTCAAGTAGTAAGATAAAGCATGTGTTTGGTAGCTTAATATTCTGTGGGAACCTAGTGTAGGTTGTTTTGTATATGAAGTTTTTCCTGATTAAAGATGTTTGCATCTTCAGCAAAGTTTTTTAGGCAAAGAAATGAGTGAATTTTATCTGTAAATCATCAGTGCCAGTGACAGAAAGTACTTGTGTTTGCTCTATGGCTGGATTGAGTCTGCTGGTGTTATGTGAGGAATATAGCACTCACCTTGCCTCTAAGCAACAGTGTGGATGATTGGCAGTTAGTTCTGGATCTGGAAGGAACCAGATATAACATAACCTTCTTGCTAAGTGTAAATGAGATCAGCATGTGCAGTATTATTGTTTGCATGTCACAACCACCAAGATTTCCCAGCTGCAAATCTCAAGGCAAATGGTGGGTAGATAAAAGGTATCTACAGAGGGACAGTGGTTGGTGGGATGAAATGCCCCTCAGAACTGGTGGTTGGACCTGATGAGCAGAGTAAATTAGTGAAACTCAAATACTCCATTAAAGAAATTAGATTTTTTACAAAGATTTTACTCATAAACGACAATTGATCACTTAAGCCACATCATGATTGTTAACAGCTTATTGATGGCCCTGAGCAGTAGCAGTGAAGGATTTCCTGTGATAATCTAAAAGCATCAGGACAGACCTCTGTCTTCTCCAGTTGCTACCAGAAGATGATGAGCAGTGAAATCCACAGTATATTAGGTTGTACAATGTAACCCACAGGTTGTAGGGGATGTAATAAATCACATAGGTTGGACCAAAGGAGAGCTGAGCTTTCCCTGTGGTGCTAGCATCTCCTCCTGCAGTGGAGAACTGAGGGCAGGGTGGTGTTTGGGGAGGATGTCAATGTCCAGGCAAGGATCTGGGGGCAAAGACTGTTCTGTCTGCTAGGGAAGAGCAGCCTGAAATTGGAATGAATCTGAGTGATGGAATAGTTTAACATGGGGTCAGCAGTGCTTCACTGGACGTTCCTTGAAACAAAAGGTTGCTCTGCTTTTACAGTCAGGTACCATGTAAGTCACTCATGTCATTTGCCTTGACATGTCACAGCTGCCACTGTGCCACTGAGCACAGACAATACCAGTCCTTTCAAGCCAACAGAGCCCAGCTGTATGTGGCAATCTTGTTTAGTGCTTTGTAGAGCTAATACTGTGCTTGCCTCCTTAGCCCAGCTGATGACTGTAAAAGAGTGATAAAACTTGGAAGAGCTTGCCACAGTTGATAATTTTGCATTGTACAATGAAATATAATGTTAGAGTTGTCACCTTTAATTAACAGATGACACGTCAATCTGCAATCAATTGAATTTAATTTTCAGTTTTGAACTCCCTTTGCATTATTACCAGATTAACTGTCCTTACATTAAAAAAAAAAGGCATAAAAGCATGGAATTGTGCTTGATGAAAAAATTGTTCTGATCCATAGGTTTCAAGAAAACAAAACAACTCAGGGTGAAGTCTCATTTGTGTCTCTGCTCTCAGAATTATCTTTCTCCCTTCATGCAAACTCTCAGCAGATTGTGAAGGGTGTAACAGGTATCTGGGCCTGTAGTCAAGGTTGGGGGAGTCCTGTTCCTTAAGGGGTCACTTTCCTTCATGCAGCTTGGCAGCTGAGCTCTCCTAGTCTGTTTGCAGCCCTGTTCTTCCTCTGGCTGCTCCTGCCTGTTCCTTGCTGCCCCTGCCTGGATGGTGCTGCATGAGCTGGTGCAGGGCGGGCACTGGTACCTGTCACCTTCTGCAGATTTTTTAAGTTCTCTTGTACAAAATTCACTACATACAAATCCATTTGTCTGTCTCGACTGTCGTGTTGAGTTGTGTTCCCGGTGTGCTTACTGCCATGGTATCTAAGCACTTTTTAATATGTTCCATCTGAAATTTGCCATGTGTTTCAAGCTTAACAAAGCTCCAGTGAGAGGAAGGCCTGGACTGAGGAAGAAATGACACTTTGGAAGAGCAGTTAAAGAAGAAAAATAGGTTCAAATTATCCTAGTTGTTATGTTATTCCTTTCTTCTCCTCAGAAGATTTATACAAATGAAATTTTGGTATGCAAACTGAGGCTGATTTTCATCAGTTTAATTTATCCTCTGAACCTGGAGTTTATTGATTGCTCTGTCACTTCCCATAACTGCACCATTCACTAATTTTCTCTGCCTTTCCCCTCTTTTTCTGCCCCCACACAGCTCACTCGGGCTTTGTCTGTGTTAGGCAAGCTTGCAGTGTAAATAAATTGATGTATTAGTAGCTGCACGATTGTAGGCTTCTCTTACAAGCACCCTTCTGGCACAACGGGAAACTCAAATTGTTTATTTTGTTTGGCAATTAAATCCAATTAGGCTAATCTGGACTACAGCCTTGCAGTGTGCCCATTTAAAGATTTTTCACTGGTGTAACTGAATCTATGCATGTGCCAGTATAGTTTTTTCTCCTTGTGCTGCACAGTCCAGTAGTAGAGATGTGGGTTTTGAACCTCTCCATCAAATGGTTTAGTTGGTCAGCTCAGGTTGCTGGCAGGTGGGAGTGCCCTCACAGTGTTTTAGGGACAGCTCACGAGTGCCTGTGGCTGGCAGCACAGTTCTGGGCGTGGTGATCCTCAAATCTGCCCCTTGCTGGTGCACAGCCCAGCTGTGGGTACACAGTTACCCCCTTGCTTTATGTTGCAATATGAAGGACTTTGGGGTTTGATCCCGTTGAGGTCTGGGTATACCTTTGCACGTGTGCACATCTGTTCACACAGAAAGCACGCTCTGTACCAAAAATCATATGGGGAAAACCAAATATTGACTTTCCCTTGCTTTGCACATTACACAGATGGTTGTTTCTGAGCTGCCAGGTTGGAAGTTAAGCCACTTCCTATAGAGTCAGAAGAATATACTTGAGGTGAAAGTGGAGAAACAGGCTGACTTAGTTTTGTCTTCCTTATGTTCAAAACCACACTGTACAAGGGAGAATCTTACCATTCTGTACCTGCTGCTCCTGATTGCTTGAATTTATAAAATTCATCTTGTCTGGAGAGCTCCAAATGCTTTAAAAACTATCCTTGGTGTCGGAGAGTTAATTTCAAGACACAAAATAAGTGTATGTATTAGAATGTAATATAAAATCATCTGTGGCTCTTAAAATATTTAACAGCATAAAGTGGATCATTCCTCCCTGATTTTACACAACTGTGTAGAATTCATATAGTGTCATACACTCGCTATTAATCATACAGATAGAACTGTCATCTTCGTGGGCTTCGCTGGAATTGCTAAGGTGCCCTCTGCAGAAGATACTGTGGCTAATGTTCTCATTACCAACTAATTGGCTAAAGAGAATTCTCTCACACTGCATTTAGTCTGATGGATATTTTCTATCACCTGATGGGTGGAATGGACAGCCAAACCAATTATCACAGCAAAGAGTGCTGTATACCCGAAAATTTCAGGCAGAGAAAAAAGACCCTTGTAAGATTATGTCTAGTCAGTGCCAGCTGAGATTTTGTTAAACTATTAAACGGGTTTGGGTTTGGGTTCTTTGGTAAAAGCGCAATTCAGAATACCTTGAAGCTTCTGTAAACCAGGCAGCCCCTGTGCTGATTTTGGGTTGTGGTGTTAGTGCTTTGACATTAAGTGACCTTAGGTGGGTGTGGAGGACTAAAAACAAGTGGAGGCATCCTGAGGAGTTAACAGACAGTATTCTACAGAGTTTATACCTGAATGAGCCTTGTGATTCAGAGGTGTGGAGTATGTGCTATTTACATAGTAACCCTTAGACATAGGCATTATTCAAATTCTTTTTGTGATTATTTTCCTTTCATGTAGCTCTAACATATTTGAAAGAATATTTGTGCAGTAATTGAGATGGAAAGTTGTTTCATTTTTTTATTTGTAGTTAATGCTTTAATATTTGAGATCTTAGCTTGAAATGCAAAAGATAATTTTCTGGAGTAAGGGAGAACATCTTGTACAATTCTCTTGCAGGCCTAGCTTTCAGTGCTTTGGGAACAGTCTGTGTTTTCCCAGCATCGGTGGCAAAGCTAAATTTCCTTCTCTCTCAGCCTGGGAAACTAGCATGGCCTCTGGAGCATAGCCTGTCTGCCCTGTGGCCACCCAGAGCCTGTGGTGCTGCTGCTCTTTGTGAATCCTTCTGTTAGTGGCTGGACTGGTAAAGGAAAGGAGAGATATGCCATGCAATCAAATTTCGATGAAGAAGGCTGAGGAGAACATGAGAACTGATAAGAATCAATGACGAGGACAGAAGATGGCAGGAAGGCCAGTGCCCTTTTGTGGGGCTGGGAGTAGAAGCCATGTGGGATTAGTTACTGTATTCTCCTTATCCCGTCCTCTCTAGCCCCAGCACTATTCCCCCAGCTCCTCAGTCCTTGGAGTGTCCCCATGCAGAGCTGCCTTCGTCTTCCTCCAGCACAGCAGAAGCAAGGTGCCCCTCTCAGCCCCTCTTTAGTGTTCAGGTGTCTCCTGGAAGCAGAGATTGCCTCCCTGATACTGTCCTCACCATGGATTCTGGAAAAACATGCTCTTAACAGAGTTGGCTAGGAATCTCAGTTTTAGTAATGCATTCTTTTTTTTTTTTTTTCTTTTAAGTCAGATCATTTGTAGCAGAATCATTTTAAATAAGCTTTCCTTGCTTCATTAAAACCATAATGAGAACCAGAAGAAAAGAAATTTCTCAAGTAAGGGCAGGTGACACGGGAGAATGTAGATTCCTTTTCACATACAAAATGAAAAGTGTGTGTGTGCTTGTGTTTCTTTTTTGTTCTTTACTGTATATTCTGCCTCCTTACTAGAGGGGACTGCACAGGTAGTCAGATTGAGAGTTTGGACAATGTTCCTGGGAGGCTGTAGTTCAAATGGATGAAGGGAGAAGGGCAGTGGGGGAAAGGGCAGAGGAAAAGGAGAGGCTTTCCATGAGAAACTCACGTGACTGTGTGCATGCAAGTGCATGGATTGCAGCCTCTCCAAGTGTTTTGGTTTTGAGAGGGTAGAAGCCAATGCTCTGAAAGAGCACTCCAAGAGGGCTGAGTAGAGCTGAGGGAAAATGCATTGGAGCTTTGAATTGTCTTTAAATCTCATCATGTACTTTAGCTCTGCATGGCGGGCCCACAGATTATATCTTTGGACGGCTGCAGTAGTGAAATAAGAGAAGCACTGGGCACTGCTGATCTACAGCTGTTTTGAAAAAGACAAGTTTTAAGTTAAGCATTTCTTTCATCCTTGCTTCTTATTGACTGACAAGGATGATGGAAGCTGGAAGCATTCTTGCCCTGTTTTTTGGGTAACAGTAGCTTTGTAGAGAGTCTGCACCCTCCTACACACTGGGAAAAGCCAGGGAACATGTAACTCAACATGACACTAGGGCTTGTTTGTATTACTGAATGTGTCCTCTTGCATTAGCATGTAGATTAATCGAGAGCCAGTCTAGCAAACATCATGAATATGCATGCTAAGTGTTGATGCTTTGTTGTTTCATGAATGCTCCAAATAATGTGGACCAAAGGGTAAGTGCAGTTAGTAGCTGCAAGAACAACAAAGTACAGGTATATTGTGGTGGCAAACCACTTAAAAACACAGCAAGCCTCATCTCTTAATTCCTTGAGCAGTTCACTCCCTTGCATAGACAGGCTTTGTTTCATGGTTCAAAGTTCATTTCAGTTCATTCTTGAATATAATGCAGCTCCTTATAGGCTCCTCAATAATAAATACATCAGAATAAAACTTTAATGATAAAATAGACGCTATTCTGATCAGAATTAGACCAAAGCATTTGCTGTCAAGCTCAAGTGGGTGAAATTCGGAGTTAAACTTTATGGTTATATTAGCATTTTAATGAAAAGACTTCTCAGGCATTCCCTAAAGATAAAGAAATGAGCTATCTCTTAAAAACTATATTTTATTGAGAGATGCAACCCAAGATGCAATAAGTGCACTCCTGGGTAAAGAAAAGGACAGTTTGGGCCAAGGCTAAAATTACAGTCAGCAAAGAAGCATACATTTGCTTCTTTCACCTGCTAATAATGTGTGATTTTCCACATAATGGCCATAACCAGCTGAAGTGGGGTTTTATTTGGCATGAACATCTGCTTCTCATTGTTCTGGGTGAGCCATCCCAACTTTTTTCCTTAAAAAATAGAATTGTATTTCAAAAATTTGGTTGTCTCTGTCCACCCTACCTGGATTCTAGCATATTGATCATAGATAGATAGAATTATGCTGCATGTGAAGAATTATTCAAGATTTCTTGACTTAAGTCTTCTGGGAGATCTCAAAGTGACAACTGCCCAAATGTCAGGATGATGTTGCTCCCTTCAGATAAAGCAGCTGAGGCTGAGTTACTTTTCACTGCACAATCTCTGCTTGCCCTAATGTGAATATAATATTTTTCACTTTGTGTGTGTCTTGTAATTGTTAGCTATGTGTATTTTCTTTCAGTGTTAATTAAAAAATTGTAATTAGTGGAACAGGTAATGATGTCTTCTTTGAGACATTTGGTCTCTGATTCAGTCCTATGAACTCTGCCATTTATTTCACCATGTCTAGATTGCACTGGATGTAGTTTTCATTTTAAAGTAAGCACGTTGATGAATTGATTTTTTATATAGTCACGTAAACTGAATGTCTGTAGGACCTGCCAGTGCCATACAATGTGGTTCCATGCTCTTGGCGCCTGTGCCATATACTGAATGTTTCTGGAACAATGTGAAAATGCCCATCCCTGGGTTGCACAGCTCACATTCAGTAATATTAGAATGAGAAAATATACTACTTGATTATTTAGTCAAGTCAGGTGAAAAAAGACACAACAGAAGTGGGCATGCAGAGAGCTAGAACATACTAACACTGAAAATTACTTCTAATAATTACCTCTTTCAGAATATTTATGAAATAATTAGATTACCCACCCTTCACATTTGCAGTCAGATTTTTGCTGTCCTCTTCTCCAGCACAAATTCACAACTGTGTTCTTTACTACAAGACAAGTTGCTTAGGCTTTTGGTTTCAGTTGCTCTTTCAATTTCATCTAAGATGAATCTGCACAACTGTCAGTAGTGGAGGTCCCACTTTTGGACACTTTTCTCATGTCAGCAGCAAATATCATACAGTCACAAAATGAACAGCCTTGTAGGGCTTATCTAGCAGAAAATAAATTCAGACCCCTGCCCTACTTGTACCTACATGGTGTTATGATGTGTTAAAATGGTTGTATGCTGGCACCTGAATACTGTGAAAAGAAAGCTATATCTGGGTCCTCGGCTCTGTTTTGGGAAACTTAATTAAGGATTGGCATCACATTCCCAAAATAACCCCCTGATGACAAGTTGCCTTCCTCAGAAAGCTGGCCATCTGAATTACAAAAAGTGTGGGTGATGGGATATAGTCAAAGGCCATGAAAATATGTAAATAAAACCTGTGTAAACACAGGGCATTCTTATTTTGCTTTCTTCATTTCAGTATCATGTTTTGAGTTATAGGCAAGGCCAGATTGGATGGGGCTTTCAGCAACCTGCTCTAGTGGAAGGTATCCCTGCCCCTGGCAGGGGGATTGAAATGAGATGATCCCTTCTGACCCAAACCGTTCTGTGATTCTATGTGTTTCCTTGCAGGCAAGAGAATGCATAGCTGCAGAAGACTATAATCAAAAAAGCAGAGTATTAGCAAGGCTTCAAATGCAGGGACAGGGTAACTATGTAATGTACTAGTTTGAAAACAAACAAGTGGGAGACACCAAGTCAGAATAACAATTTAATAGGAAAACAAAGTAAAGGCAGAAAACACTGGGTTAAACTGACAGAGTCAAGATACAACCTGACTCCCTGTTAGTCAGGGTGGTGGTAGGAGTCTGTTAGAATGGTGGCTGCAGTCCTCTGAAGCGGTGATTCTGTAGAAAAGGGTCTGCTCTTCCTCAGAAGGTCCAGTAGTGGCTGTGTAGCTCCTGTCCTCTGGAAATCCAGTGGAAGGGTTGTCTCTGGTTCAGCATCTCAGATTATATCCACGATGGGATGCTTGGTTCCTCCCTCTGGGTGGAGCATCAACAGAAGATAGTCCGGAGGGAGTTATCTCTGAGTCATGCGGCAGGACAATGATGGGCCATTAACAGAAAAATAGTCTGGGGGCAGGAGGCAAGGAAACACTGCCCCACCTGATTTCAAGAGCTCATGAGGATGGTAATAGAATACACTGCAACCCAGGACAGTAATTTAACTTGCAAAGATTTTTCCAGTCATAAGACACCACGTGAAATGTGCTGTTATAAGTTGAAAGAAGGATGTTTTATTGATGTCTTGGTTTGAAAGACAGGAGCCTGCCAAGGAACACAGGAACCTCCCTTGGAATGGAAAATATGACCCCCTACCCTCCAGATTATTTTAACTTTGAAATTACGGGGCTTTCAGGCAAAGATATGGGAAAAGGAATAACACTTCTTTACTGGAATATACATAGACACATACATATACATATACATATATAAAACAAGGCAAACAACAACAGCAGCAGCAGCAGCAGCAGCAAGCAGAACCAGAATCCAGTGCCAGCCTCTCTCGGCCGCGGGCCCTTTCCCCTCGGGTGCAGTTCCGCTCACAGCCGGCAGGGGCGCTGGTGGCTCCCGGCCGGGCAGGGCGGCTGCGATGATTCCCCCGCGCCTGCAGGGGGCGCTGTGGCGCGAGTTTCGGCCGTCTCTCTCCACATGGCAATGGCGGCTCCGCCGGTGGGAGGGGAGAGACAGAGAGAGAGAGAAGGGGCTTTCCTTTGCAAACCCACAGGAAGCAGCCAGTCTCAGTGCCCCTCTGGGTCATGAAATGGACTGTAGCAGGAACTTCAGAGCAGCAGGCTGGAATGGCAAACACAGTGTAGGGAAAACACCAAAGCCATGTCAGGAGCCACGGGGGTCAGGGGGACATGGGATGTCAGGTTAAAGTGTAGCAAAAAGCCCAAAGCAGCAGCAGAAACAGCAGGGCTGGGCAGCTGCAGCCGGGCTCCCGCAAGCGACCAGGAGACATTCCCTCTGCAGGGGGTCAGGGTCCTGGATTTTCCCCTGAGGCACCCAAGCAGATGGTGAGGGTCCTTCCCAGTGAGGTCAGGTGTTGAAAAGGTCCCAGTACAGTGGCCGCTCTTACAAGCAAAGGCTCACCCAAGGTAGGAGAAGCAGTGAAGGACAGAACTCTGCCGTGGCAGCGAATTCCCTGCAGCAGCAGCCCAGCACCAAGACCACGACTGTCCCCCCTCCGGTCACGAGAGCGAGAGAGGGATCGAGGGCCGAGCCCAGCCTCTCACCCCCAGCCAAAATCTCAAGGTATCTCTACACTTCCCAAGAGAAAGTGCCCCAGCTAAGAGATGGTAGTAAACTGCACCCTTCCCCCTCCTCCTCCTCCCAGCCACACCTTTTGTCTCTTAATTATTGTCATTATCGTCTCTTAGGCAACAAATGGGAGAAAATTCCCTGAGAGAAAAGAAAAAAAAAAAAAATCCTAACCTCCAACAACTGACCAGGCAGAAATGGCAGTAGGTAAATAGAAAATGAGGACAGAGTTGTAAGACAGGCACTCCTCTAACAATACAACCTAGTAGCTCAACAGAGTCAAAGCAGCATTTACAGCTCGAAGTGGATACAAAGGGGGTATTAAAAGTGTTTGTGGTTACAGTGGATCAAACCTTAGAAACCAGACAAGGACCTGAAAGCCAGGTCAGAGTCAAGATTTGAGCATGATCTTGGCAATAGGACAAAAAGCATAGGTAGATCTTCAAAGTAGAATGCCAAGGGATGAAGGCAGAAAGGAAGACAGGGCTTATGCTGCAACCATCAAGTTTTATAATTAGTTTTAATACACTTTTTTTGGTAAAAAGTCATCGGTCATCTGATGAAAGGATTTATTACTGTTCCCTGTATGGAGAGTGATAAAAAATAAGTGACAGTAGGGAGTATCTATTGGGGCTTCTGCCCAACCACTCCAAACAACTCCTGTTGCTGTAACAATTTAATTTGAAAAAAAGTAAAAGTCTGTCCTAGAAAAGATTTTACTTTGCATGTGGCTTAAGTCTTTCTCTGCACAGGCAAGGAAGTTATATATGGTGAGAGAGAATATTTAGACTACCATTACCTCTACTGCAAACTAAAATATACAGTAGTAAATCAGCACCTCCAAAGGATCTCTGCTCAGGCCTGCTCAGTAAGGGCTGCTTGATCTTGGATAATGTATCTCACCTCTTCAAGAATCACAGAATTGTTAAGGTAGGAAAAGACCTCTAAGGTCATTGAGTCCAACATTAACCCAGCCACTGCCAAGCCCACCACTAAACCATGTTCCAAGTGCTGCATCTACACATCTTTTACATACATCCAGGAATGGTGACTCCACCAGTTCCCTGAGCAGCCCATTCCAGTGCCTGACCCCCCTTTCAGTAAGAGATGTTCCCTAATATCCAGTCTAAACCTCCCCTGGCATGACTTGAGGCTGTTTCCTCTTGTCCTGTTTGCTTTCTAATTGGGAGAAGAGACCAACCTCCACGTGGCCACAACCTCCTTTAAGGGAGCTGTAGAGAGTGATAAGGTCTCCCCTGATCCTCCTTTTCTCCGGACTAAACATCCTCAGCTGCTCCTCACTAGACTTGTGCTCCAGACTCTTCCCCAGCTCCATTGTCCTTATCTGGACAAGCTCTAGCACCTCAGTGTCCTTCCTGAATGGAGGGGCCGGAACCGAACACAGGATTTGGGGTGCAGCTTCACTGGTGCTGAGTACAGGGGGACAATCATGGTCCTGCTGGCTGGTCCAGCTGATCCAGGTCAGGATGCCATCGGCCTTCTTGGCCACCTGGGCACAGCTGGCTCATGCTCAGCTGCTGTTGACCAGCACCCCCAGGTCCTTTTCCACTGGGCAGTTTTCCAGCCACTCTGCCCCAGCCTGTGTTTCTGCCTGGGGTTGTTGCAGCCCAAGAGCAGGACCTGGCACTTGGCCTTGTTGAACCTCACACGATTGGCCTTGGCCCATTGATCCAGCCTGTCCAGATCCCTCTGCAGTGTCCTCCTACCCTTCATCAGATCAACGTTCTCACCTAGGTTGGTGTTGTCTGCAAAATGACTAAGGGTGGACTTGATCCCTTTGTCTAGATCATTTATAAAGACATTCAACTGGCCCAAATACTGAGCCCTGGGGAACCCCCAGTAGTAACTGGCCTCCAGCTGGATTTAACTCCATTTACCACCACTCTTTGGGTTTGGCACCCAGCTGTTTTTAACCCAGCGAAAAGTACACTGTCCTAGCCATGAACAGCCCATTTCTCCAGGAGGATGCTGTGGGAAACAGTGTCAAAGGCTTTACTGAAGTCCGTGTAAGCAACATCCACAGCCTTTCCTTCACCAACCTTATGCCTCCATTTCCTTTGTCTAAAGACTAAGTTTGTGGTTTGTAAAGCTCCTTCCTTTTATAGGAATGGTTAGTGTTTCCAGCAGTGATGAGCGAGAAAAGGAAGACTGGAAATAAAGTTGATTGTACTAGCAAGGGAGAGAAAGAATGACCAGGATAACAAATCCCTGAGCACAAGGGATGCACAGATGGGAGAATGAAGGGGTAAAAGAGCACAGTATAGTGGTCTCCAGACCATACGGTCACTTGGGGTGAGCCCCCCAAATGTGCAGCATGACCAGCTTTGGGGCTGTGAGGGCAGGGGCTGGGCTGCTCCTGCTCTCTCCAAATGAAGGACACCTATCCCTGGGCTGCAGACATCACCTCCAGTGTTCCTCACAGCTAAGGAAGCAAGAGGCAAAGTGACAGAAAAGAGGAGAGTGTAGCAGATAGCGTTAGAAGCTGTAAGAAAGAGTTTCACAAAAGGACAAATGGAAGAGAAGCGGGGAAGAGGAGTAAGGAATAACACAATCTTATCAAGCAAGCTAAACAAGCCTTTTTAATGTCACTTCTTCCTCTGAGCATCCATAGACTAAACAGAATAGGGCAGGAAAAAGCTCCCTAAAAGAGGAGATAGAGGGGAAAAGGATGCTTTGTGCAACTTTATGCTGTTCAAAGGAAATAGAAATTCTGGGTTAAAAATCAAGTCTATTGCAAAAGAGATACTTAGATTAATTTATCTATAATTTACAGAAAAAAATAAATTGGCAGTTTGCTTATTGCATTTTGTGAGGAACGTGCACAACTGTCAGGCTAATGTAAAAATGGCATTTCAGTAATAATTATGGATATCTTGCTTCAGCCTCATTTAGAAATGTGTAATTGAAGTGATAGATGTAGTGCTTATAAATAGTTTAGGTTTCCTAATGTAATAATGAGCAGTTCTCTCATTCTCTCTAGTTTTTTTCCTTTCCTACATGTTTTTGCTTCTGAAACTTTTTTTTTTTAAATGGCTCATTTCCCTTCCCTGCTGCTGACCAAGAGCATTCACAGGGGCATGCTTTGACACACTTTTATGGTCTCGTGCCCTGGGAGCCCTGTCCCTGTCCCTGTCCCTGTCCCTGTCCCTGTCCCTGTCCCTGTTGCTGTGAGTCCTGGGCAGGTGTACACAAACAACACTGAGTTGTAACAGGCTGGGGAAGGCGGGTGGGTGGAAATGCAGCTGGTTGAGGGGCTCCTCACTGGTGGTGAACCAGCAGGAGGGAATGAAGACTGGGGAGAGAGAGAGAAAGGGCTGGGAGAGGCAATGCAGTGTGTCATGGATTAGGAAAATTAGTGTAGCAAATCTCAATAGTGAGAGATAGAAACAGTGGTGATAAATAGCACAAGAGATGAGAAATAAAGGGGTAATCACGTCGTGTACTCTTTAAGTGCTAATGAAGTCCAGGGAAGGAGGATGAGCGAGGAATGAGAAACTATGGGTGCAGTACATATGGGTACAGTACATATGGGTACTCCCAGGCAAAAGATCCTCTTCAGACAGATGACTTCCCATGTGCAAATTCTGCCACTCAGCTCTCCCCAAATTTTAGGAAACTCCAAGTTCTTTGCACTTGTAAAGTAAGGATAAATGAATACTGAAGGAATGTGAGACCAGCTGAAGGAAGAAGGCATGATACAGGTTGGGGAACTGCTAGAAAAGACTGCTTTGGGGGCTGTCCCCAGCATTACCTAAAGGACTGTCTGGACCTCTAATATCTGAAGATTTTGTTAGTGTTTTCCTAGGGTTTAAGGGTAACTGATGTCTCTTCTCACATGCTTTATGATCTACCAAGGAAGCTCTTCTAACATCTGTGAGGCAATGACTACTAGCCAGGTATCCATAACCTCTAGTATTGATACTGCAAAATGTTCTTAAAAAAATTCTGGGGACTTCTGCCCAAAAACAAGTTTCTTTGCTCTCAGTGAATTCTGATGGAGTGTTGCCACTTAGTGGTCTTTTATCTTACAAAATCTTCTCCCCACTTGCATCTTTCATTTGTGTTCTTGTGCATAGGCAGGGTAGGTGTGAATTGTTGTTATGTGCTTTTTATTTTATCTGAACAAATGTAAACAGCATCCAAACATTAAACTGAAGTACAGAATGAAGCTGAACAAGCTCATAATGGCTGGAAAGGAACATTTGTCTTTGTTTGTAGTGAAGTGGTTTGAGGTGCAATCTTCGTGTGGCAATGGCTTCCTGCATTATGTCTGCAAGGAGGATGAAAGATTATCTTCAGAAGTAGGGACAAAGTACATGCAGCATAACACCAATGCATTTCCATTTTTTGATGTTGAAATCATTTGTCAGTGTGATTTTTGCTCTTCTTTGTCATTGGTGGGGAATGTTTCCAAATATTGGCAGTGTCTTAAATTCTTTGCTTTGAACTGCAAAACTAGTAACCTCTTGGAGCCAAAATCAAGCATTAGCTTAGAGGTCTCTTAGTGAAATATTGAACATGACCCAACACAGAGAATGAGGCAGGCTCAGGGTAGTCAGTAAAAGCAGTGTTTCATGTGTAGTAGATCCTATGATATATGAAAAAAGTTGTTCTAAAATATATTTTCTTCTTAATTGCAAAATTGCAAAGGAAAACTTAGAGTCAATAGGATTCGAGTTGTTTTCTGTGGTGCCTTTTGTTGGATTGGTTTTCACCGACAGGCTTATTGCTTAGTAACTCTGTGTGTGGACACACCAGGATCGGGCATCTGCTGCAACCTCTTTTTGCTCTCACAGAAGAAAATGGAAATGAAAATTTCCATTGAAAGTTTGATTGAAGCCGAATTGCCTTTAGAAGGCAGGGGCAAAAAGGAGGTTGGGGAAGAGAGGTTGTTTTTTTAATGGGTAGATAGCTCATTTATGTGGGGTAGAACAAATAAAGTTGGGACACAGGTCAGCATTTGAGATCCAAGTACAGCTGCACTTATCTTAGTACGGTGAATGTGGAAAGTAGGACTTTGTTTCCTCAAGATGTGAAGAACATCCCCTTCTCCTCGCTTCAGAGCAAGCTGAATAGTTTTCCCTATGCATCAATTCCCCAGATTGAAGTTGTCAAAGAGAGGCTATAGGTGGGAAAGGAGGGTAGAATAGAGCATTTAAAATAGGAGGAAACTGAAAATGTAAGCTTGAGAGGCAGATGCCTGCCCATAAGGACATGGTAATGTTGCAGGGTGGGAAGTTCCCTTAGTGCTGGTGCGTGACTAGCCAGCTTGTAGCCATGACACCTGTGTGTCACCCTGATGAAGGATGGATACCTGCAAATGATGGGTCCATGATAATGTGGGATTTAGGGTTTTTTGGAATTTTTTGCCTTTTTTTGTTGTTTTTAAACACACAAGAAGAAGAATACTTCTATGGGATGGCTACCACATCCCTCCTGTCTGGGTTATGTGCAAGGCCCTCTGTAGAATAATGAGAGACCTTTTATGTATCCTGTTACAGTTTTCCTTTCATTCAGTGAGCAGAGCTGGTTATTTAATTTCAGTGTCTACTAAAGCAGTCTCCAAAAGCAGTTAAAATAAAACTCATTACAGTGTGTATGTGATATGGTATGTTTAGAATCCTGAGAATGTGCTGCAATAAAACTTTTGCTAGCTTTCCCTCTCCATGGCAGCAGATAACAAAATTTCCACTGTGTCTAGAAACTGAAAAGATGAATCCCCCCAGACTGGGGACAATTGTTTCTTTGTCTGCTGAGCAGTAGCTATTTATTTGTGAGGAAACACAGAAGTCATCTCCAAAGGTGAAATCTGTATTTCTTGAAGATGAAAATAAGCATTCTGTGACTGATAAACAGCTGAGTTTTCTGCAAATGTGGATTTATAGTTTTCCCCACCCTTTATTTTACCACATGGTTCTTCTGAGTGACGTGGAAATACCTTTAACTCCTTTTATTCCTGGGATGCACTGTCCTTCACAGAGGTTGGGCTGGTGTTTGTATAAAGCTGCTTATGCTGGGAAATCTTGCCTAGTGCGGTGGCGCCATGGCTGAGATAGCACAGGCCTTATTAATACTTAACATTGAGTAAACAAGGCAGCTCATATCCATTGTTACTACTTACATCCAAAGGTAGTGCAGCATCCTCAGCTGACGAAGGTCAGGTGAAAAACAGGTTTGCTCTCTGTGAGAGGGACTTTTTTTTCTGTAAAAGGTGCAGAAACTATGTTTCCCAGCTCTTGAGGGTTGTGCTGCAGAGAGGCTATATATAAATATTGGACAAAGTGGGAACCCCCTGTGCCACAGTGCATCCCGGATGCTAGCAACCAGAGGTATTTGGAAGGGGCAGAAGAGGTAAGGGATGGCCTGGCTTGGTTTGACTGGAATATTGTTTGGTTTATTGTTAGAGTGCTGTTGTTTCTTTATGGGTCATTCATTTTCCCAGTGCATGATAATCTTTGTTTTGTTACCTCATGGATAAGGTTGCTGCACTTTGCCATCACTTGCCTCCTAGAAATGTCAGCTTTTGTTGTCACACTTGGAGAGCTTGTGACAGCTGTTTCAAAAAGAATTTTGCT
Source organism: Coloeus monedula (assembly GCF_965178545.1). Lineage (NCBI taxonomy): Eukaryota > Metazoa > Chordata > Aves > Passeriformes > Corvidae > Coloeus > Coloeus monedula. The sequence goes on along the minus strand of NC_138785.1, from coordinate 10,936,456 downwards.
GAATAAATTCACAGCCACATTAAGTATCTGTAGTGAAGCACCTGGGATTGAGGGTTTTTTTAATTACTTGTTTGAGCACATTGAAAGACATACCTCTCTAGTGCTGCTGGTTTTCTGTTAGAAATCCAGTCTTGCCCTGTACAATCTGTTAAAAATACAAAGTAGCTGTTCCCCCTTCCTTGCCTAACTCTAAAAGAAACCTCTAAAAGAAACCGCATGCCAGTGTCACAAGTAGAGGCATTGTCCTGGCTATGGGGCAGACAAGAAAGAGAAAAATGTTTAACAGGGTCCCATCCCCAAGGCTGTTTTATAGAAATTATTCCTCTGTTGTAAACGTCCATCTTCATGGAATAAAAGTTTGATGTATGCAGAAGGACAATGCTTGGGTTAGGGTGGCACTCAGACCAGTTGGGGTTGATAACTAAAACCAAAATGCAGTAACCTGAGGTCTGCTCTTGGCACCATGGATCAGAAATACCAGAGAATCTACTTGCATATCCTTTTTGAGCTGTAACACCTCACAGCACCTGCAGTAGCGCAGAAAACATCTTGCTGAGTGTATTGTATTAATCTCAAAATGCCCTGGGGGTGGATTGTATCCATGAAGTTGTATCCAAATGACGTCTGTGCAGCCACCAGACATAAGTAGCAAACCACTAGTTGCCTTTGTATCAAAATAAGCCTCCAAAACAACTTGGCACCTCCCTAGATTTTCGAGTTGTGGACTTTACTAACAAGTGATGATAACCAGATAAGCATGCTCCACCTGGGCAGCTAACACAGGTGTCACCACATAGTTCTCCCAGTGGCCTCCCTCCAGTGCAGAGTGGCTATGAGCACCTGTACATTGGCCAGGGCTGAAGTTTTGCCCATTGCTGAAATGTTGCTGCCTGTTGTCAGCTGCTTACTGTGTATCTGAAGTGGAAAAAAGCCTCTTGCTGGAAGTGTTTAGCACCTACTTTTACAGATATCTGGCTTCTTCCAACCTTTAGGCCTATCCAGGGGAAAGGGTGACTGGTAATAAGCATGCAAGATCCAGTCTCAGTCTAGCAGAACTTTAGGACCCTTTGAGATAAAGGATACTATATGTGATTGTTACAAACGATTTGTTTGAGTTCTGCCCAAAGGCAGCTAAATCAACAGAGAGACCAGGAGGTGATCCAGGCTGGCTTGCAGGTTTTCAGAACACTGTTTTCCGTGCTTTCCAGCATAACTGAAAAAGTGTTCTCTAGCTTGTGGCTATGCACATAATCTTCCAAATGTGAAAGGAATCTAAATTGGCACAGAGCAACTTGTCAGAATCAGCACCCAGTCTGCAGCAGGAGCTTGGGAGGGATGTGAACCGCCTTTGTTCTTTGCAGTGGGGGTGTTAACGCTAAAGTCTATGATAATGTACTTGCCAGCATTGTTAATTATTCTGCTGGAAGGAAGGAGTTGGAGAGTCTGCACAATTTGCTGTCACTAAGGGGCTTGTTTTGGCATTTCAGTTTGGCATCTCAAATAGGGGGTGTCTGGGAGAGTCCTGTTCTCTTGGGGGGTATGTGGGGCTGTGGAAGGGGCTCTTTTCACCCACTGATTTGTGTCTTCATTCCTCCTTGATACAAATAGGATTCTTCTGGAAACTTGGATGAGCAAGCTCTCAGTGCTTATGGTCTTAAAGAAATTATTTTTTTCCAGTTGATCCTCATGACTGTGAAGCTCATTAACCTGAATGGCTCAATTAGCCAAATGCTAACATGCTGCCAGCACTTACTGCTACTGTCACTGATGCCACTTCAAAAATGTTATGTTTCATGCATCTGCTTTAAATGTGCCACTTCTGTTTTTCTCTGGGGGAAAAGATCAAGCATATGCACTAAAAATATAGATATATATCTTTGCAGTAGTAACTGAGATAGTACTAAGTAGTACCTGCCATAATATGAACTGAACAGCAATCTGTTTCTGACGTATCTGGAGTAAGAAACTTTGACTGTAGTGAGAGGGTTACTGCAATTAGCAGAATGAAATACATGTGTTTCTCTTTGGCATTGTGTTAATGAATTTTAGTTTTACTTGAATATTTTAAAGCACATTTTTAAATAGCTGTATGGAGGTCAAACTTGTTGGTTTCAGTCATTTTTTGTCTGTTGTGTGTTGCCATTTAGACTCTCAGATGAGATGTTATGTCTTGTTTACATCACAGTGCCCATGCTCAGGACAGTGCAATCACGTCAGTTCAGGGCAGTGATAAAAGAAAGCCTGATTTTGGGCACAGTGCATGACTGTACAGGCTGAATGTGCGCAGTACATTGATGTGGGGTCTGATCAAAACAGGCCTTACTTTTATCCAGTTTCACAACATGATTTTAATGATGGGGGTCTTGCCAATAATTATTGTTGGGTAACTGCCTGAAGCATTAATTTCTTTAGCTTATGCAGTGAAGCTGTAAAATGAGCATAATCAGACAGACTAGCTTGTGTTTCATGTTTCCAAAGACATGGTGTATAATTTGGGTGTTTGATGTGATTTCTCCATACCTGACCAACAAGACAGAATGCATATGGTTTGTTTGGATTAGCTTTTCCTCTCTTTTTCTTAAAAGAATAAATAAATCTACCCCCTTTTTGTACCTCAGGGCGATTCTGTGTTACCAGCCTCTCTCCCAAGTGTTCCAGGATCTCTCTCAACGCAAGCTTTTGTTTTAGAAAGTAAAATAAAAACAGGAAAGGATGTTTATATTCCTTGGGTTATGAAAATAAGAATCCAACTATCAGTTGGTACACTGACTGATTCTTGCAAATATTCAGTGTGAGCCTTCCCAAGTAGCAGAAGTCTTATTGTATAAAACACCAACGTGTGTAAAATGAAGCTCTTGAGGGCAGAGGAAGATGATTTACTGCGAAAGTTGTTGTCCGTTTGCATTCATCTGTCTCTAGAAATGGTGGTGCTGGGTGAGCCTCTGCTTTTGCCTACCTCGGCTTTGCTGAAGCTTTGCCAACTCTTTTGAAGCCTGACACTGCTCCCACTGTTTCCTGTGGGGAAAGACAAAACATGAAGGCATTTGATGTAGCCAACAAGCTTACTCTCCTTTTTTCAGGTAAACAAAGCTAACTATCTGAGAGCCTTGCCCAAGAGGTGCATTGTCAGGTAGTTTAAGAAGTAATCAGGTTTGTGTGTGTTAAACCTCCTGCAGTATGTGCTGTAGCAATGATCAGGAGCAGCCAGCCAGACCAGTGTTAGGTGGTACCAGCCACAAAAGGAAGGACCCGACCCTGCAAGTCAGAGCTGAGTAGTGCGGGAAGGGCAAAGCTGTCTTTGCGCTCTGAATTTCCAAGTCTGCAGTAGCAGTTGCAAGTAATATTTTTACCTTTAACTTGTCTGGCTCTCTCTTGACCTTCCTCTCTTGATGTGCACTCTTGCTAACCATTTAGTTAGCAAGGGGACTGGGGAAACAACAGCACAATGGAGGTTAAGGCTTTCCATTCATCCTCAGTCCAGCCATGCTACTCTGCAGAACAGTACATGTGGAACAGCCTACTGGCCTTTTTTACAAGGCCTGTTGCCATTTAAGTTTACCTCCATCCCACAAACCGGGTTCTGGTATTTCTGCACTGCAACACTTTCTCTTAAACAAAGGGTAAAAAATACATTAATGATGTGTCAAAGCATGACACAGATGTCATCTTCCTCATCTGCTTCTTTTACAGGGGATCTCTTATTTGGGCTCTTTATAATACATATAAAGGACAGAAGCAGTGGGAAGGACTTCCATGTGCTTAGCAGTGACTCAAACCTTTGTGCAGGCTGGTGCATTTGCGGGGCAAATATGGTTGGAGTGAAACTTTGTTTCTTGCTTGACTTGGTGCTGTGTTTTGTGTTCCAGTCTCAACTAATCTGTTTTGTGGGGCAGGATGGAATGTAACAGTTCGGCTATGATGGAACTGTTAATACCACACCATCTTAACTTCTTGTCAACTCTGCTGTAGGTGATAGAGGGTATGGGTCTCATTTATTTGTTCTACATTGTTTAAAGAAATGAGATGGGGATTTCTTGTTATGTACTTACATTGAAATTTGCTGGTTTGAGGTCCAGAGGACCCACTGATCTCTGAAACAGTCATTGTGTATTGCATGTCCCCAGAGAAGGGAGGGCAAAGATGCAGTGCTTGGGTGCAGCACTGCTCTCTGCACGGGGTGTAGATCCCATTATCTGCTGGAAATGCTGTGAAAAGCCACCAGCTCCTAGCTGGGACACACGGAGCCACTCAGGGCAGGTAGTCCTCTCTTCCCCCCGGGCCAACTCACCGCTCCATGAAGACTGTCATTAGCCAAAATCTTTAGGAAGGTTGCCTGTGATGTTTTGCACAGATTCCCACCCCACACCCAATCCCTTTTGTGATGTGCTGATTCTGAAATGATCCCATCCAGTGCTAGTCCTTCGGGGGATGCCCTCAGCGTCAGGCACAGCTCAGGTCTTGCAGTGGGTTTCAGTGAAGAGAGCTGGGTGCTCGTCACCCACAGGATCCCAGGCTAAGTCAAATAGCCATTTCTGTGTGTTTTCCAGCGCATCTCCCCTCACTCAACCTCTCCTTTCCTTGTGCTTTATTTCACCTCACCCAGTAGAGTTACTTATCTAACCAGTTTAGGGGTAGGGAAGATACAGTGCTTTGTATTTTCTGGGAAAAGATGGAGAGAGATGTCTAGAGCTGAGTTCTGAACATTGCATAGAAGTAAAATAAAGGAAGGTAAATGCTCACCTCTCCTCACAAACTTTAGATTATAAACTGAGCTAAAGAAAATTAGTTGATTCCTTGCCTGATGGACAGCTCTGATTTGTTGTAAGGCTGCGCACAGAAACATTGCAGCTAAGAGCATGCCAGGCTTTGTTTGCTGGTTGGTTGGATATTTATGTCAGGTTGCCAGGCAAATTCATATACTGCTATGCTGCAGGCAAGGTCTTGGGGGTGGGGGAGATGAGTAAACATCTTAGAAAGATCTAAAGGTGTAGGAAGAGGTTTGGAGGAAAAGAATGAGGAGCTGGGTTTGTAAGTTGTAAAACTTGCATCTATTTTTGTCTTCTGTTGCTGAAGCAGGAGTATCCAGAGCTGAGCTGTTCTGCAGCGCTGCCAGCTTCACATCTGTGCTGCTTTGTACCCTTGCGCCATGAGCAGGCAGCATCTCATGGAAAACTTCACAAAGCAGTTGGTCCCTGAGATGTGATTTGAGTTTGTGTCACTGCCTGGACAAGTGCATGTTTATGGACTCCTGCATGCTCCAAACCTGTAATAGTTTCAGTTAAAGTTTCTTCTGCCAGCACAAACCACAAAAAAGTAATTAAATAGACAATAAATCTCTCTGTGCTACATGAAACAGTTCCCTTTCTCACCCTTAACTGCCTTCTTTCTCAAGCCTCCTCAGGTTCAGACCTGCAGTTTATGATACAGGATGATTTTCTAATCACCATTTGAGTGCCTGGGAAAAGCTGGTGACTCCCTCTGTGTTTGCAAGTGTGTGCTGTGATTTACTGGAAGACAAAGTGTGCAAGCCAAAGCAGTGATGTTCTGAAAGAAAAGTTAAATCAGGAAACAGAAATAAAGGCCCATATCAATCTTTTATATATTTAGTTACCAAACGGCATCTCGTTTGTCAGCAATACATGTAACAAGCGTGAAACAGAGCTGCCCCTCACTTTTAGCTACTGTCTCTGCCAGGGCATTCTGTTCTTGTATTCACTCTCAGAAACAGCTGAAATGATTATAAATATTTTTGAGCAAACAGCAGCTTTTTTTTTTTTTTTTTTAGCAAGTATAATTGCTAGATAAACTGCAGGATTGCAAAATGCTGAGGTTTAACACTTTACTGGACAAGCTGTGTATGTTTTTGAGACAACCAGCATATGGGAGATTGTCAGCAAACTACTATCAAAGACATTTTATACTCACAGCAATGGAGAGTTTTGAAAAGGAAATCATGTTAGGTAATCACAGCCTTTGCACATCAGTGAAAGCATGTTTTTCAGTTATTGCTTGAGTCCTTTCTCAGACTTGGTTGAAAATCAGTTTGGTTTCATTCTCTTTTGATTAGGAAATTAGTAATTTGTATTTTCAATCTATCATTACTTTGCTTTCAGAATGTCTTGGGGTGATCTTATGATGTGTATCCAATATTGCTGCCTATGCCCAGAAATTAATTTTTGTGCTTTTCTATGCCTCTAAACTGAGCCTGAAGGGGGAAGGAAAAAACTGAGCAAAACTTTTTCAAAGCAGTTTGCAGCTTGTTCAAGGTCACACAGAGATAGGAGGGGGTTTTTTTCCCAGCTGCAGCAGGGGAGCGAGGAAGCACCCAGCTTGCTGCTTTCCAGTCAGCTTTTGGCCAGTTGTTTCAGTTTCTTGTTCTCCAGAGAGAGACTGAGAGTTGGACTTTGTTTTTCCTTCCCTGGAATTCTGGATTTTCTCTCTTTTCTACTGGGCTGCTTTCAACCTCAGAGCACATCGGGATGACTTTCCATTGGGCACAGAGGGCCTGGCCCTGGCCCAAGCCCCAGTCCAAGGAGACCAAAGGGAGGACTTGAACACTTCCCCAGGTTTTTCCTCCACAGCAAAAAATTTTATTATTTAGCATTATTTTCCTTTTTCTGTGTGTTTGGTAAATAAATAGTTTTATCTCCTTCACTTTCTTTCAAGGAAAATTTATTTTTTCCCAAACCTGGGGGGGGGGGGGGGGGGGTCGTTGTGCCTTCTCTCAGAGGATATATTTCTAAATTTGGCCAAACCAGAACAAATTTAGTGGCACCCAACTGCGTGGCTCAAAGGAAAGTGAAAAAAACCTGTGCTAATTACATTTTGGTTTGAATTTACTTATTCTGTGTTGGGGTAAAGTAGTCACCATGCTGGTTGAGTTCATAATGTCTCTCTGGCTCGATGTACTCATGTCTTTCTGGTCCTTAGGCTTCACTGAGGTACTAGTGGTTTTTTTGGTCCCTGGGGTTGTTTGCCTATCCACAACTTGTTCCAGTCTTGTCCCTGATATGTAGATTTTACAGAGCAGGGAGATGAATTCGGTTTTCTATTTTGCTGTGCTCGGTAATAATGATTTATAAGAACCTGACAGAGGTACAGGCAGCTGTTCGAGGTGTGTATGATAAGTGGTTTCTCCATCCTAACCCCAGTCCTAGCTTCGGTAGTCTGTTTTGGGAATTTATTAGTAATTGCACCCAGATTGTTAGAGGAGGAGGAGACGGGGTTTCCCTTCTCTTTAAATTTGATAGGTTATCTTTTGAGAGTGTTCAGTTTGCCCTGGATGTTAAAGAGACCACCTTCCTGGTATTTCTGGTATTTTATCTGGTAAGCTTCCTCTATGTGGTTCGCAGCTTGTCTAGAATGAGAGCTCAGATTTCCCGGGCGACTGCCGAGACATCTGACCCAGAGGTGGAACATCCTGAGTAGTGTGGGGAATGGGAGGATATGGGCCAAATCTTGAAGAAATTCTCTGACCCAATGGTTTGGAATGTTCCCCCTGAACAAGTTCAGAAACCAGCTGAGGTGGCAAAATATCTGAAAGAGAAATACAATGACAATTCCAGTGAGAACAAGCTCCTTGCAATATGTTGGGCTTTGGCATATGCCTATTGCACACTGCAGCAGGTAAAGGTAGAGAGACAAGAAGATCAATCAGCAAAGCCTGCAGATACCCCAGTCACTCAGGCTGCAGATAATCCAGACAGCCAGCCCAAAACAGATGGAGAGTCTAAGCCACTGACAGTGGCTCCTGTCACGAGGAAAAAACACACAACCAAAACTGATCGCTCAGTGAAAGATGAGGATAATGCAGGGGAAGGAACCTCAAAAGATGCAGGGGAAGGAACCTCGAAACCACCAACTGACTCAGGCACAGAAACCATTACTGAGTCCATGTCCATAAAGGACCTTCACAGCCTAAGAAAGGATTACACCCGACGGTCTGATGAATCCATGATAGGATGGTAGGATGGTCCGTATTTAGGATGCAGCAGGTGATGATGTGATGCTGGACAGTGCTGAAGTGAGGCATTTGGGATCCCTGTCATGTGATCCAGTTATCGACCAAGCGATGATAAGGGGGGCTGACTCTGCCAGTCTCTGGAGACGGTTCTTGACAGGCGTAATTGAAAGATATATGTGCAGAGATGATCTCTACATGCAGCAAACCCTGTGGAAGACCATAGAACAAGGGATCCAACGCCTGAGAGAACTAGGGGTGGTAGAAGTTGTCTTCAAATGTCCCAGGATTGAGGAGTCCAGACCCGGCCAGAGTTATTCCATATATCTGGCGAAAACTGATACAACTTGGGCCACAAGAATACGCTTCTGCTTTAGCAATAATGAAACCGGACTACGGTGCAAATGAGACCATGCGGGATATGGCAGTGAAGCTCCGAGCATATGCAGACTCTGTGCATGGCCCAACACATGCAAGAATCGCAGCTGTGGAAACACGTATGCAGAAAATGGAATATAAGATGGAGAAGAATCACCAGGAGATTAAAGAGTGCCTCCTCCGCGAATGTTCCCCAGAGAGAAGGAACATCCCACGAAGTGAGCTGTGGAAATTTCTGTGTGACAGTGGGGAAGACATGAAGAGGTGGGGTGGACAACCCACTTCTGCTCTGGCAGCACGAGTGCGTGAATTGAAGGAGCGCAAGTTTCAGAAAGGAAGCTCTACCAAAAAGGAAGTAGCTCCAGTTGCCTGTAGCCAAACTGCTGGAAATGATGGAAAAGACGATGGCATGTCCGATTCCCATGAAGGAACCTCTAAGATGCAGGACCAGGGAAAGAAGGATAACCAGGCATAGAGGGGCCCTGCCTCTAGCCAGGTAGAGGTCAGGGAAAACCGTGTTTTTTGTACTGTGTGGATTCGTTGGCCTGGTACATCAGAACCACAAAAATATTATGCCTTGGTTGACACTGGTGCACAGTGTACAATAATTCCATCGCAGCTTGTGGGGGTAGAATCTGTTTCTATTTCTGGTGTAACAGGTGGATCACAAAATTTGACTTTGGTGGAAGCTGAGGTGAGCCTGACTGGAAATAAGTGGAAGAAACATCTCATTGTGACTGGCCCAGAGGCCCCGTGCATTTTGGGCATTGATTTCCTCCGGAACGGGTATTTTAGAGACCCAAAGGGACTCAAGAGGGCTTTTGAAATAACTGCTGTGGAGACAGAGGGCATTAAGCAATTGAACACCCTGCCTGGACTATAAGAGAACCCGTCTACAGTAGGCCTTCTGAAGGTGGAAGAGCAAAGAGTACCAATTGCTACCTCAACAGTGCACCGCCGACAGTACCGGACAACTCGAGATGCTGTGATTCCCATCCACAAGATGATCCGTGAGCTGGAGAGTCAAGGGGTGGTCAGCAAGACCCACTCACCCTTCAACAGCCCCATCTGGCCTGTGCGCAAATCTGAAGGAGAATGGAGATTGACTGTGGACTATCGTGCCTTGAATGAAGTGACTCCACCATTGAGCGCTCCTGCGCCGGACATGTTGGAGCTCCAGTATGAGCTGGAGTCCAAAGCAGCGAAGTGGTATGCCACTACTGACATTGCTAATGCATTTTTCTCCATTCCTTTGGCAGCAGAGTGCAGGCCTCAGTTTGCCTTCACCTGGAGGGGTGTGCAGTACACCTGGAACCGATTGCCCCAGGCGTGGAAGCACAGTCCCACCATCTGTCATGGACTGATCCAAACTGCATTGGAAAAGGGTGAGCCTCCAGAACATCTGCAGTACATTGATGACATCATTGTGTGGGGGAACACTGCAACAGAAGTGTTTGAGAGAGGAGAGAAAGTTATCTGGATTCTCCTGGAAGCTGGTTTTGCCATCAAGAAGAGCAAAGTCAAGGGACCTGCTCAAGAGATCCAGTTCCTGGGAGTGGGATGGCAAGATGAACAGCATCAGATTCCCACTGAGGTCATCAATAAGATCACAGCAATGTCTCCACCAACCAACAAGAAGGAAACACAAGCTTTCCTAGGTGCCATAGGCTTTTGGAGGATGCACATTCCCGAGTACAGCCAGATTGTGAGCCCTCTTTACCTGGTTACCCGCAGGAAGAACAATTTCCACTGGGGCCCTGAACAGCAACAAGCTTTTGCCCAAATCAAGCAGGAAATCACTCACGCCGTAGCCCTTGGCCCAGTCAGGAAAGGACCAGAAGTGAAGAATGTGCTCTACTCTGCAGCCGGGAGCCATGGTCTGTCCTGGAGCCTGGTGTCTGGTGAGACTTGAGGTCGACCACTGGGATTTTGGAGCCAAAGGTACAGAGGGTCTGAAGCCAACTACACACCAACAGAGAAGGAAATCTTGGCAGCCTATGAAGGAATCCAAGCTGCCTCAGAGGTAATTGGCACAGAAGCACAACTCCTCTTGGCACCTGGACTAACGGTGCTGGGGTGGATGTTCAAAGCAGAGGTTCCCTCTACCCACCACGCCACCAATGCCACATGGAGCAAATGGATTGCTCTCATCACACAGCGCGCCTGTATCGGAAAACTGAATCACCCTGGGATTTTGGAAATAATCACAAACTGGCCTGAAGGTGAAAACTTTGGTCTCGCTGATGAAGAAGAACAAGTGGCACGCGCTGAAGAAGCTCCACCGTACAACCAACTGCCATCAGAAGACACACGCTATGCTCTTTTCACCGATGGTTCTTGTCGCATCGTAGGTATGAAACGGAAGTGGAAAGCAGCCATATGGAGTCCCACACGACGGGTTGCAGAAGCTACTGAAGGAGAAGGTGGATCAAGCCAACTCACTGAACTCAAAGCTGTTCAACTAGCCCTGGATATAGCTGAAAGAGAGAAGTGGCCAAAGCTCTACCTCTACACTGATTCATGGATAGTAGCCAATGCTCTGTTGGGGATGGCTAGAAAAGTGGGAAAAAGCTAATTGGCAGCATAGGGGAAAACCCATCTGGGCTGCTGATGAGTGGAAAAACATCGCTGCCCGAGTAAGAAAGCTGGTTGTGAAAGTCCGCCATGTAGATGCCCATGTCCCCAAGAGTAGGGCTAATGAAGAACACCAAAACAACAAGCAGGTAGATCAGGCTGCAAAGATAGAAGTGTCACAGGTAGACTTGGACTGGAAACACAAGGGAGAGTTGTTCCTAGCTCGATGGGCCCATGATGCCTCAAGTCATCAAGGCAGAGAAGCCAACTATAAGTGGGCACGAGACCGAGGGGTGGATCTAACCATGGACAGTATCTCCCAGGTGATCCATGATTGTGAGACGTGCGCTGCAATCAAGCAGGCCAAGCGGGTGAAGCCTCTGTAGTATGGTGGGCGATGGTCCAAATACGAGTATGGGGAGGCCTGGCAGATTGATTACATCACACTGCCTCAAACCCGCCAAGGCAAGCACTATGTGCTCACAATGGTAGAAGCCACTACAGGATGGCTGGAGACCTACCCTGTGCCTCACGCTACTGCCCGGAACACCATCCTGGGCCTGGAAAAGCAAGTCCTTTGGAGGCATGGTACCCCTGAGAGAATCAAGTCTGACAATGGGACTCATTTTAAGAATAGCCTTATTAATACCTGGGCTAGAGAACATGGCATTAATTGGGTGTACCATATCCCTTACCATGCACCAGCTGCAGGCAAAGTGGAATGGTGCAATGGATTGTTGAAAACCACTTTGAAGGCACTGGGTGGGGGAACTTTCAAAAATTGGGAACAGCATCTAGCAAAGGCCACCTGGTTAGTTAACACCCGAGGTTCCACCAATAGAATCTGAATCCCTGCATACAACAGATGGAGATAAGGTCCCAGTAGTGCATGTCAGAGGTCTGTTAGGAAAGACTGTGTGGATAAATTCTGCCTCGAGTACAGACAAACCCATCCGTGGGGTTGTCTTTGCTCAGGGACCTGGTTGCACATGGTTGGTAATGCAGAAAGATGGAACAGCGCGTTGTGTACCACAGGGAGATCTGATTGTTGTATGAGAACCACCTGCAGTGTGAAATGCTTGTATACCCTTGCTTGCTGATTGTCACTGTCACTGTTTGTATATAGCTGTGTATATATATATATATATGTATTAATGTGTGTGTAGAATTAGAATATCTTAGTTTGGGCATTGAGCCAACAATATGGCATAAGGGGTGGAATGTCTTGGGGTGACCTTATGATGTGTATCCAATATTGCTGCCTATGCCCAGAAATTAATTTTTGTGCTTTTCTATGCCTCTAAACTGAGCCTGAAGGGGGAAGGAAAAAACTGAGCAAAACTTTTTCAAAGCAGTTTGCAGCTTGTTCAAGGTCACACAGAGATAGGAGGGGTTTTTTTTCCCAGCTGCAGCAGGGGAGCGAGGAAGCACCCAGCTTGCTGCTTTCCAGTCGGCTTTTGGCCAGTTGTTTCAGTTTCTTGTTCTCCAGAGAGAGACTGAGAGTTGGACTTTGTTTTTCCTTCCCTGGAATTCTGGATTTTCTCTCTTTTCTACTGGGCTGCTTTCAACCTCAGAGCACATCGGGATGACTTTCCATTGGGCACAGAGGGCCTGGCCCTGGCCCAAGCCCCAGTCCAAGGAGACCAAAGGGAGGACTCTAACACTTCCCCAGGTTTTTCCTCCACAGCAAAAAATTTTATTATTTAGCATTATTTTCCTTTTTCCGTGTGTTTGGTAAATAAATAGTTTTATCTCCTTCACTTTCCTTCAAGGGAAATTTATTTTTTCCCGAACCTGGGCGGGGGGGTAGGGGGGGAAGGTGGTTGTGCCTTCTCTCAGGATATATTTCTAAATTTGGCCAAACCAGAACACAGAAAAAGGAAGGGAGTTTATTTGAAAGGTGGGTTGCAAGAGATTCATGTTCTCTGAGTATGTGAGAAACATTCTTTACATTTTGTTTAAAGTTGTGAAATGCAAGGAAGTTGAATCCTTATAGCTATGTAACAGATCCTAGGGCAGGTACATGGAGCTAGTTTGCTTTCAGCAGAAATAAGGCAGTTTCTTGTGTGGGAAGACTAGAGGAGCAGGAATTCTTATGGAAACAAATTCTGGAAAGAGCCAGCCCAGGAGAGAGGTAGCTCCCAGTTTATTTAGGAAAGCTCATAATGAAATGGAAGATAACAAGTTAGCATGATGTACAATCTGGAGGGATGAACCTGTACTTGAGATTTGACAACACTACTCTTAAAAATATTTATTGCTGCTATTTAAGTAGAGAGTACCAAGAGAAATAATGTTTTATTTCTGTCGCTTGGCCTTCACTATAACATAGAAACAAGTAATTTAAATAGTAAAGGTTCCAGTGATTATTTTGCACATTAATATTCAACTTAGTGCACACCCAGACAATGCTTAAGTGTTCTTCCTTGGCCTTGAGTGGAAGGCTGGGTACATGTAGCCCCTGTGCTGTCACTGTATTTTCCCTGTCCTGCACCTCCAAGCAGTATCTACATGTACCCTTGGATATCTTGGGATGATGTCACTAATTATGTTCATTAACAAACCAGTTAGGTTAGAAGCAGGATTGTTCTGTATCTGGACAAGATGATTTCTGCTATCTTCAGTCTGAATATATGCAAACTTACAGGTGTATTCTTGCAAAGGAGCAGGTCTGTCCTGGGGCAGTAACTGGATTGTAATTACTCTGCCCTGGATGTATGAACAGACTGGGGAATGAGAGGCTGGAGAGCAGCGCTGTGCAATATGAAGCTATGTCTTTCCATGTGGTTTCCCAGCAGTAGTCCAGTAACATAACAGGTTTGATTTCCTGGGGGTCCTGGCTGATGGAAAGTTGAATGTGAGTCAGCGGTGCCCTGGCAGCCAAGAGGGCCAGCTGTGTGCTGGAGGCATCAGGCACAGCATCGCCAGCTGGGCAAGAGAGGGGATTGTCCCGCTCTGCTCTGCACTGGGGCGGCCTCACCTCCAGTGCTGGGAACAGTTTTGGGTGCCACAATATAAAAAAGACATGAAGCCATTAGAGAGGCTCCAAAGGAGGGCCATGAGGATGGTGAAGGGGCTTGAGGGAAAGGTCTGTGAGGAGTGGCTGAGGTCACTTGGTCTGTTCAGCCTGGAGGAGACTGAGGGGAGACCTCATTGCAGTTTTAACTTCATCAGGAGGGAAAGTGGAGGGGCAGGCACTGATCTCTTCACTCTCCTGACCAGTGACAGGACCCAAGGGAATTGCATGAAATTCTGTCAGGGGAGGTTTACATATCAGGCCAAGGTTCTTCACCCAAAGCGTGGTTGAGCAGGTTGAACAGGCTCCCCAGGGAGGTGTCACAGCACCAAGCCCGACAGAGTTCAAGAAGTGTTTGTACAGTGCTCTCAGGCACAGGGTGGGATTCTTGGGGTGTCCTGTGCAGGGCCAGGACTTGTACTCAATGACCCTGATGGATCCCTTCCAACTCAGCATATTCCATGATTCTGTGATAGAAATTCCATCAGTGCAGTAACAGGTATGCATGTCAAAGGGCAAAATTTGTCTTTAAAGGCTTTTTTGTTTTCCTTTCTTCTTTTCTTTTTATTTCTTTCCTGTTGAAGGTAGTGGTAAAAATCTTCATTGGAAACAGTGTCTCCTTTATTTTAAGCTACTGATGAAATAAAATAGTATTTTTCTTGTGACCTGAAAGTGGGCATTGATAAAATTGTACATATTAGTTGCTTTTAATGACTTTATACTTTTGGACAATTTTTCTTTCCTTTTCTTTGTTCTTCCTCATTACTAAGGACTAAACAAAATATTTTGCTTTACTGGCAGAGCTTTCTGATCCTGCAGTATTTCTTTTGCAAGGAGACTTGCTTTGTAGCTGTTAGGCATAGGGCAGCATTAGTCAATCACAAATAAGTTTGCTTCCCATAGTTCCATTTGAGCCCAGAACAGAAAGCAGTCAGTATGGGTCACGATCAAGAAGTGGAGAAATCAGAAATAGTGCCATTTCCCAGATCCAGATGAAAGCATTGTCAGAGGCCAAGGCGAGATATTATTTGATGGTACAGCCAAGTGCCAGGGAGTTCCCATGGGGAAGAGATGGGGTCAGAGACAGGTGATAGGGAGAGCATCCGGAGTGCTACTGCAGCAGGAACAGGGCAGTCCCTTCCCTCAGACACCCAGCTGAGCCAGGCACTTGGGCACAGAACCTGCCAAGGTGCTTTGTGAACACAAACCTGCCAGCAGTGCTGTGGTTTAAGCCCAGCGTGTCTGAGGCTAAAAGGCTGAAAGTGAGCTTCTGGTGTATAACCTTCCATTTGAAACAACTGTGTGTGGCAAAAGTATTCTGAAGCCTTAGATCCCATAACTCTAAATGCAGAGCTTGGGGTTGCTCCCTACAATTACCTGAGATTGTAATTTTTTTATTTACTGTAATTTTTTAAATGCTTTCCAGGAAAAAACCTTAGAAACCAAGAGTTGACTAGTTGAATTTTAAAATATGAAGCTATGTCTTTCCATGTGGTTTCCCAGCAGTAGTCCAGTAACGTAAAGCCCCTGCCTCAGTTTTACATGATGGAATCAGCGGTCTCTCACACTCCCACTTCCCAGATAGGCAAAGGATTTATTAAAACTCTAGCTACCTCCTTGGCTGCTTCAAGTCTGTTCTTATCACAGTTCTGCTTAATATGATGGCATTATTAAAAATCTAAACAAGGTTGCTCCTTGGTGTGACTGCAAGTTCCTCCATCTGGTTTTGAACTTTTGCTGTCTGTCCTCTCTCACAAATGTGAGTCTCGCAATCATAAAGAACAAAACTCTCACAAGAAAGGCAAAATTCAGCAAGGAAGTGACTCTTCAACTACTGAAAACAGGACAAAGTGAACCGTTCTTAATTCAGTTTTGGGGAAGAAGAAAAAATTTTTTCTGGATACTCTTTTTTCAGGTCAGTAAGACATTTTGTCAAGCTTTCTATGAACATAGGCAAAGAGATTCCTAGGAGTCTCCCTAAATGAAACATTGCATCATCTGAAGGCACTGGTCTTGGACAGGGGTGTCTGATAGTGCAAATTTGTGTTGGAGCAAATTTCATCTTCATTTAGGTAAAGGATAGATCCCTCATGTTTGAAGGAGTAAATCTAGTAAAACATTCCAAAATAAATAACACTGCAGTTACTCTTAGGTATGGGCTTCATTTTGGATTCCCTCTCTTAGTCCCTTCTTGATGGTAAACAAAAAAACCAACTCTGAGTCCAGAGCTACAAAGGAAGCTGCTATCACCTAAAGCTGCTTCAGTCCTGCTTGCTTTCTTAGTAGTCTTCATCTGGGGTCCTCTCCTCTCTCTTATGAGTTACCTGCCAGATGGTTAGCTGGTCTCTGGTCTTTAGTAGAAACACCTGGTTCATCACAGCTGTAACTCTTCAAGGTCGAGGCTGCCTGCAGCCCATTCTTGTTCTCCTACACCTTCTAGCACAGCCTTCCAAGAGGCAGATGAGAGGATGTTCCCACCACAGTACTGAAGGGACTGCTAGGCAGCTGGGTCAGGCAGCTGTATGAAGTTACTTAAAAATCCATTGCAGAAACAACTGTATATTTAAAAAAAAAAAAGGCAAAAAAAGCATATGGCTCGTACAATTTTACAGCTCAGGTATCAGGAGGTGCCGGTTTATGTTCAGAGATCAGTGCAGGACAAGTGGAATCTATCTGGAGAGTAAAGCCACCTTTTAGGCAGGTGTACCTGCAGAGTTGTATAAAAGGCCCTGGTTAAGCCTGGAATTCAAATTGTTCTTTGCAGATAGTTTAAGCAGAGGATGAAGGTTAGATGTGAATTCTCAGCCCCTCCTCTCATTAAGGCAGACCGATTTACTGCATTTTGAATTTGTCTCCATCCGAGAAGGTAAAGTTTTACTGGACTTTCAATTTGTCTCCATCCCAGGGCTCATAGGATGCCTTTTCCCTCCTTCTCATTCCTTCTGGTATCAGAGATGTTGAGGAAATATTACAGAATCAGAGTGGTTTGGGTTGGAAGGGATCATGAAGATCACCTTGTTCTAACCCCCCTGTCAAGGGCAGGGAGGGACACCTTCCATTACAACAGGTTGCTCAAAGCCCCATCCAACCTGGGCTTGAATACTTCCAGGGGTGGATGTGGCATCCCCAGCTGCTCTGGGAAACCTGTTCCAGTGCCTCACCACCCTCACAGCAAAGAATTTCTTCCTAATATCTAATGTAAACCTGATTTCAGGTCTAACTAACTTCTGTTAGTGTGAAGCCATTCCCACTTGTCCTGTCACTCCATGCCCTTGTAAAAAGTCCCTCTCCAGCTTTCTTCTACTCAGTACTTTATAACTTACGTTGCCATGGACTGAAGCTCAAAGGGAACTTTGTATTGGAGTAGCTTGCCATCAACATACCATGTTGCTCCTGGGGATATCTGACATAACGTGGGAAAAGTTCTTGGAAGATGGAAAAGTCATTTTGAGGTGAAGTGTTTGGAGTTAATTCCTCAAGTAAAGCTCTGTAATAGAAAATGGACAGAAAAATTGGCTGCATTGCTGATTTTATTACCTCTTCAGCTTTCAGAGAGGGAAGAGGTTATTGTTCCTTGTGGTTTGACCAGCTTGGACTTTTCAGACAACGGATGAGGTGGGCAGTGTTTGGAAGTGGGGACTGAGGAAGAAGAGTGGCAGGAAATGATCCCATGGGCTTTACCTAGCACTGGGCAGGTAGTGACTGTGTGTGTGACAGCGCTGCCCATGCTTGGTGCCTCCATCTGAAGTTCAAGGCATGTTTAATGGGGACCTCCTGCCACCCAGAGAAAGAGAAGTGACAGACCTGTCTGATTTGCCTTGTTGTTGATAATTGAATAGTTAGGGCAGCACTGCATCTGTGTTGCGAAGTTAAGCAACAGCTTCTATTTCAATCCCATGGTGCCAGCATTCATGTCTCAGTCTTCACTATTCCCTTGTGAGTACCAGGTGTTCTTTGTCTGCAGTGGCTTTCTTGTTTTGCAGGTTACTATTTTAATTCACTTTCTAATTTCTTTCTCCCCCTTTCTTCTTTCGGTCTCCCTCCAAATCTCTGTTAGGTGATGCATGTGTGCAGAAGGGGCTGTTTCTAATGAGCTTCTAGGCAGGGAGAAGGCAAAAGAGATCACTTTTAAAATGAAAGAGAAGAGTGTGGGTGGGAGTTTACACCGAGGAACACTGTTTTTAATAGATTCTTATTTAATTAAGGGCACTTCTGGAGGGGTGAGGGATGATGGTGTCTTTAGTAACACATTAGAGAACAGCAGTTAAGATATTTTTTCCCCCAAAAGCATTCCATGAATTTTCTTTTTGAGAGCTGCCTTTGTGCATTTACTTTAAGTGCTATGGTTAATAAAGAAAAGAACACAACCATAAACCCATTGTGAAGTGCCTGTGTTGTCTGAAATGCATTGAAATGAACTCTTTTTGACATTCATGTGAAGTCTGATGTCTGTCTGATTAAAAATGGAGAGAAGGTTCCAGGCGTACACTGACATTGATTGGATCAGATACACTCCCTTTAGTAAAGAAAAAGTATTTCTAATTAAAAATTCAGAAATAGAAAAGAGGTATAATCTGAAATTTAGAACTGTCACTCTAATGAATGCAACCAAAATACTAGTTAGACATAGGTCTTTTAGTACAAACCTTAATTTAAGAAAGAAAGAAACTGATCCAACTTGTGGGAAAACCCTGCTCCCACCTAAGTTAGTTGTGGGGCTCATTTGATGTCCTTAGTGCCAGGAGCTCATCCTCAGTGTCGAGCATGATTCTGCAGGGTGGGTGGTAAAAAAAGGGGTGTGTGCCACCTAATCTGAGTGCCGCCCAGAAGTGGAAAAGGTGAAGTGAGACTTCCCTGTACCCATCTAGAAAACGGTTCAAATAGTGCTTGCATCTTCAGGTGCATTGCACAGGCTTAGTGGCAGAGGCAAGGCTGTCATAAGAGTAAAGGAGTCATGACCCACGAGGACTTGGTTTGCTCCTCATCCTTCCCCAGGCAGAGTTCCATACTCCCTCCATACCCTCCAGCTGATCACTGACTTGGGGGCTACATCCTCTCCTCCCACTTCTCATTTCCCTAGCCTGTCTTCCATAGAAAGCCTAAGACCTTCAATTCCAGTGCTCCAGTCATAGGAGCCATCCCACCATATCTCTGTGATGCCAATGATATCATACCCATGCAGGTGTGTGCACATCTCTAGTTCCTCTTGTTTGTTCCCCATACCACATGGGTTTGTGTACAGACATCTGAGCCAGGGCCTGGGTAAAGCCAACTTGATGGGTGGATGTACTGGTTTGAAAGTAAACCAGCAGGATGAATGAACTCCACACAATTACCTTGCAAGAGATTTCAGGTCAGAGTTACAATTTAATAAAAAGATTACAATAAATGCAATAACACACAGAAAACTGGCTTAAATCCACAAAGTTAGAATACAACTTGGCACCCTGTTGTTCAGGGTGGTGTTCACAATCGGATTAAGCAGTGGTTGCAGTCCTGTTGTAGTGATGGTTGCAGTCTTGTCCTGTGGAAGTTCTGGTCCCCCTCTCGATCCATCAGCTGGTGGTGGTGATGGTGTCCCAAGTCCCAAGTTACAAAAGGTCAGGTGGGAATGCTCAGTACCTTCCCTAGGGTGAGGAGTTTCACAGTGGCGTGATTTCATTCTGTGAGTCATAGGATATTTTTTGGAGTTGTTGGTGGTCTCAGTCTTTACAGCTGCCCCTTATGCTGGAGCCCTGTAGCCATTATGGCCCATTAGCAGACATGACACCCTCAGGATAGGTGTAACTGTGCTGGTGCTTCCCCAGAATGAGTTATGGTCGAGTAATTTGTGAAGACAAAATGAAGAAACACTACCCTGCCTCACAGGGTTTGCCTCTTCTTTATTTCCTTTAACACCCAGCTTGTAGCCTGAGGTGTCGGGTGTGCACTGGGCAGCTACTTCGAGCTACCCATCGTTAACAGTTTGTCAGAAATGGCAGTAGAAGGGAGTAGAATACACAGTTTGGTTACACCCCACATTAACGCTCTTCTGCAACCCAGGACCCTGGAGCATCTGGAATCCCTTTGCACTGTTCCAGGCATCCATTACAGGTTTTGGCATCTGACTGGCAGGACTGGGATGGATAGATGCCCTGATGAATCTAGTTTAAAGCCCTTCACCAGTCTGGCAAGTTCCTGACCCAAGACGGTTTTTTCCTTGTCAGTCTGATGGACCAATAACATCCCTGATCCAGGCTCCTGGAAGGCAGCACACTTCCCTTGAGCACAGCTCAGGCTGATAGACTAGAGCCTCTGTACCTCTTAGTCATCCACTACTATCACCCGCTGCCTTTTCTTGGTTGAACTAGTTGTTAATTTCTGTATTTGTGGAGTAGGTTGGGCTGTTCCGCTTAGCTCTGGCTGTTCTTTCAGTGTGTGGATGTTGCCTCGTTAGCCTACAAAGCTAGGAAGTGGTACTGAGTGGGCATGTCCAGCTGGATAGGAATGTCTGGCTGTGAAGGAAGTCCCTTCCTTTTGTTAGTTCCTTTCCTCCTTTTATGTTGTAGGTTTTTTTCCCCCACTACTTCCCAAGCGCCTGTGTTAATGCCCTCCCTCCCTTCTATGTGTGCCAGGATGTGAATTTTTGGCTTGTCCTCAGCAGGCTGTGGTTCTCACCAGAGGGGCTTGGAACCAGCTGTCCAATTCCCTCTAAGCCTCCACGATGTCTCAGTCTTTTGACTGTCTCCTGCAGCTTGACACCCTGTTTCTGGAGGTCCTTCACCAGGGCACACCAGCTACAGTTCAGTGAGCTACCTCTCTTGTACTCCCTGATACTCCTTGGCCTCTTCACTGCTTCCTTCAGCTGTGCTACCAGGCTGAGCAGATCATTCCCCTGTTCATACCTCAAACAGACGTTGTCTCGGCTGCCCTCCGGCATCAGTGACAAGCTCAGGCATTCACTGCAGCCGGAGACCTGGACAGCTGCATGTTGATGTGTGAGGTATCTGGGTCATCCCGTTCCTTCTGATAGTAGCTTTGACCGTATTGAAACCATGGTTAGTCCTCTTCCAGACTGCTAGGTGATGACTGACTCTCTAAATTCTTAGCCCTGCCTTTCTGACCTGTTGTGCCTTGTGTGCCTGTTCCTGTTTGCCACACTCCCTGGAGACACTTAAATCTCCTTCGGATGCCCCTGGCAATGCCCCTCACCTGGTTGGCTCCCAAGGGCTGCCAGGTCCTGATGGAACTCCGGGCCACTGACTGTGTGTCCCTGAGCTCAGGAACCCTCACTTCAGTCAAAAATGGCTTCAGTTAACTAAGTGTTCTGTATTTCCTAAGGATGAGTAGTTTTAACAGAAAAACATTAGGGAGCTCACAAACAAGGGGTGGATTGTGGATATGATGGTGCCAGCAGAGATGCCAGCTAGTACCTCCCTGAGCCCGGCCATGCTGGAATGCAGTTTTTCAGCACTGAGTGATGAAGTTTGGGGTTGAGCATTTCTGTGACACTGGTTTGGGAGCTAGGCACAGTGTTTAAATCTACTTCTTTTTATCTGCCCCATGTCCTCACTATTAGCTGTGATTGTGCTATCTACACTATCTTGTTTTCTCTTGTTAAAAATAAGAACAAAATCTTCCTGCTCTGTTACTGCTGTGTTAAATACCAGTGTAAACCAAGAGAGCATTTGAGAGCAGAAAAAAGTGCCTAATGCAAAGCACTGTCTGATCCCTTCCCACCATAAAGACACAAAACAGGCTGGTTTCTTGTGATGTCACCTCAGAACAGGATGGTTAAGCAGATGCAGGTCATGTAAAATATATGGGAGTTCCTTTTAATCACTTTAGGAATACAGGAGTTTGTTTATTTTTGAAGCAATGCTATTAGCTACAGGTCCCATTGTATCGTAGCAATTTAGCTGTGTCAAAGATGTGATTAAGCCTCAGCTGTGGGACTCAAGTAAAACTGCCAGATCATGTTAGTAATATAATTTGTGACTGTGCAGCAGCCATTTCCAGATTTTTTTTTCTATTGCAAGGCTTTGCTGCAGATTAGGTTTTCATTCCTCACTCCTGTTCATTGAAGGGACACATGGGATTATAAATTAGTAGCTAAAATTCATATTAGTTGGAATTTAGGAATTAAGAAGTTTGACTTCTTAATGAAGAACTTTGACTTTTTGCATTCACATTTGAATTATGGTTGATGGCAAAGCTGAGTTGGGGCCAGATGTGTTCTGATTTCCAGTGAGTCTTGGCTTTTCAGGCCTTTGGCATATATAGTATCTGCACTCCATATAAACCCCATGCATGAAAAGATGACCTTAAGATTTGGCCTCCACTGAATTTATATGTGATTCAAGGGAAGGTTTTTCAAAATCACATAAGGCAGGAAGGGCCTTCTTCCCTCTTTCCCTTTTTTCTTTTCAGTGGAAATGAGGTCCTAACCAGTGTATATTCCCAGATTTCTCAAAAGAATCCTAGTCCTGTCTGGGACCAAAATGTTCTGTCTAATATTTAAATAGCTTTTTAATTTTTACTATTTTTGTTTAAAAGATTTCGATGGATTCTAACTGGTTTAAATACACCAGTCCAAATCCACTAAGCATAGCAAACACTAGATTAATGGATGAAATCAGTCCATTCACGTAATTTTTCTTGAACAAGTAGTATTTTCTATTTAGCCATATATATATCCCTTTAAGACTCCCAGTTTTATGCTTGCTGCCTTATCAAGAAGCTGGGTTTGTGATTTGCAGTCTTGATCATGAGAATTGTGTAAGTTTTATTTAGCAGATTGAGAGATGTCATAAAGAAAAAATGTGAGCAGGCATTACTTAGCCCCATGTTTCTTTTCCTTCAGTCCCACAAGTGCTAAATTCTGGTTTTAATTTCATTATTGAAATTACAGGACCTTCTAAAGATCTGGCTGCATCCCAAAATGGCCTGTTGAGAAATACCTCTAAAGTTGCAGCTGTGTCAAGTAACCTTCTGCAGACAGAAGTCTCAAGGTATCAGTAATTGCTTGTTTGCAAGGACACCTTAGTATCTCTCACTGACAGATCCTTTGGGAAATGCAGATATGTGAAATTGGGAAATGCAGGGATATGTGTGCCCTGCTCTCTCAGCTACACCGACTGCAGTGAGGTAGATGAAGCACCCAGTCAGACCTGTGACTTGGGCAACACTTCAGAGGAGCTGAGCCTAGAACTAGCTTGGATCCGGGCTGGTTCCACCTGGAAATGACACATGCAGATGATGCTTCATGAGCTGTCAGTTTTGACCACATACAAAGATCCACGAAGCACAGGAATACCCCAGTGTCTGCAGCAGCTGCTGTGGTGCCCCTGAGTCTTGGAGCAGCTATAGACCAGCCTGAGCAGGTCCTGTCTGTTTCAGGAATGCTGGCCTGATCTAAAACATGCTTCAAAAAGCAATGCAAGAAGAGAAATAGTTTCTCGGTTTCTAGTTTTGATTGTTTTGGTGTTTATGTTTGTTGGGAATGAGAGAAGTCTATGTATTCTGGCTGGGTGTACATCACTGCAGGTGACATGCTGCTCCATTTGAGATGAACCTCAGCAAAGGCTGTAAATTTTAAATGTAGGAAGTTTTCGTCTTCAGTTCAAAAGTGCTACCCAGTAATGCCAAAACTGCAGGCACACTGCAAGCACCAGCTCACAAGGGTGCACACGAACACTTCTACTGATTGTACAAGACTAAGAGAAAGCGTTTTGAATCATTTTGCTTAATTCTTTTTAAAAAGAGTTGTTTAGGCAGTGTCTTGTGAGAACACACAAGCTTAATGTACTGGTGTCAGTCAGTGTGCAATTCACAACAGCTCAGGTTTGATAGGAGCATTATATTTGTGTTTGCTAGAAAGGATACCCTGGACAATTTTCAAGTGCCACAGCCACTTGACCTTCTCACTCATGAAGACAAAGTGTGGTAGCAAGGCTTAGCTATGCTGCATTGTGTGTGCATGAGCCTACCTGCAGGGTTTAGTGGCTGGTCATGAACATTCCATAATCAGATTTTGATGTCCTCAGAAGCAGTCTCTATAGAAGCCCCAAACCATTACAGGATTCCAGTTAAAGTTTAAATTAACTTCCTTTAGTTTATTTCCTTTATGCTTCAAAAAGTTCCTAGACACGAGTACTGGCAGAATCTGAAGAGAAAAAGCAATCTAATTTTCAGAAATACTGAAGTCATATCACTGCCACTTTCTAATTTGTTTTTCAAATTAATAATTCCCATGGGGACCAGGAGAAAGAAAAAGGCAGGAAGGGATTGTGTACTGGTGGTGAAGTGGACCTATGCAAAGTTGCTGTGTATCAACTGTGTTTTCAAAACGATCAGTTGTGATTTTCAGATTCCTCAGACCATGTGAGTTATTTTTGACAGATTCTGCCAACTACATTCTGTGACGTCTGGGAGTGAGGGCAGTCTGGCAGTAGCTTTTGAAAAAACATTTATCCTCATCAGTAAGATAAAGTTGTCAGAGGAACCCAGAGACATCCATGGAAACAAATAATGATTCAATATGGAAAACTAGTTTTCTGGTCCCAGGGAGAGGTAAGAGAGGCACATTTTTGAGAGCTGCATTTGAGCATCCAGATGAATGAAGGAAGGGAGAATTGCAATGACATGGTGAACTGAATATTCTGGAGAACTTGAATGATAGGAATTATTTCTGAAATGTTTGCTCAAAATACCAACTTATCAAAGATAGTATTTGTGGCATATGGCCTATCAGGCCCTGATGTATGCATCTCTATACTATACACGTAATACAGTGGAGAAAATGCTGATGTTTCTGATATTGTGTATTAGCTGGGTATGTGGAATAGCCAGGAGAATGAGTAGACTGAATCTGTTGCAGGAAAGGATTAGTTTGTTGCATTTATTTTGAGAGTTGAATTGTTTAATGGAATGCAATAGCAGGTTACTAGTAATTGCCTCAAAGGAGCCCTGAGATGGAGCAGGCAGTAAGAACAAGAATTATTTGATGCATAGCATTAGCAAGTTGCATTAAAGTAGCTACCTCTCTGGTGTGTTCTCAGAATTTTGTGGCCAAGAGGCTCACTGGGAAATCATTCTTCATTGGTTTAATGTCTTCTCGTGAGGATAGGATTTGCTTCCCAGATTTTTGCCTTTTAACATACTTTAATTGAACACAGAGTGGTTGGTTGTTTGGTGTTTTGTTTTTTGGTTTTTGTTTTCCTTGAATGTGTGTGACAGCATATGTTGGAGTGAGTGCATTCTATGTTAGTAAAAAGCACCTGACTAACATCCTCCAAGCTGGCAACAAGCTCATGCTTGTTTTGGAAGTGCCTGTAAGCCCTAACCACGTATCAGGATCCATTGTAACAACTGAAGGTATCAACACCTGTGCAGCCCAGATATAGCAGAAAAAAAGATACCCTTATGCCTTCATTATTCACAGCTGAAATAATTAACTGAAGTAATGAGAGTGCTTGTTTCTCCATTCCCACCTTCCAGTGCTGTGCTATCTTGCTGTATTCCATGGCTAAAAGCAATAAGAAATCCCCAGAGCTATGTAGGTTCTTCCCTTAAAACCTGCATTGTGGAAGAAGGATCAAGTAGTTGCAGCTCTTGAAGGTCATCCAGCCCAGCCGCTGTTTAAAGCTGGGCCAGCTGCTTCAGGTTGTTGGGGGTTGTATTCAGTTTGGCTTTGAGTATCCCCAAGGATGGAGACTCCACTGTTTCTCTGGCCCACCTGCACCAGTGTTTGGCTCCACTCACACTGAACACCTTTTTGCTGGTATGTAATTGCCGTTTCCTGTGTTGGAATTAATGCCTTGCCCCTCTATCTACCACTATGTGGTCCACTAAGTGACTGACTACACCATCTCATTCCTTGCAGGCAGCAAGGAAACCTCCCTTTTGCCTACAATTTCTAGGGCAAGCCCCAGTTTGCTGTCAATATTGTAGGGGACAGAGGGATGTGATTGTTTGAGTTGTAGGTACCTGTGCTGAACCTGCTGCTGCACAAGGTCATTTTGTGCAGATCAAGTTTGATTTTCCGCAGCAGCCTGGCTTTATGTCTTGAATTTGTCAGCCTCAGGCAGCACTTACTGGAAGGCTGGAACATTTGGAGATAGGAGAAGCTTTTTCCTTCTGGGAAAACGATACCCCTTCTGGGGTATCTTGAGCCCTAGAACTGAGGTTTTGAAAACTGGAAATTGTGATGGATTCCTGTGCCATTTTCTGCAGGAAGAAGGGAGGGAAAGAAGGGATTAACTGTCATTGCTGCCGTACTTAGCTTTTTCAGTAATGAATAATTACTAACTAAGCAGGACTCTTAGTACAAGCTTCTTTCTTAAGAGTTTAATGAATCCTCGCTGTGCATTGTGGTGTGGATTCTTCTTTTCATTCTATGCACAATGAGTAAATTTTAGCTAAAAATCCCAATAGTTCCTGCATTCTGCCTGTTGAAACTCCCCCCTGCTGTTCAAGCAGGTATGGAATACACTGCCTTATGTCCCAGGCTGCTGCTCAGTGATGAGGTAGCCCCAGAATAGATGAGGAGGAACCTTGGCACCTGGTTTGCAAAACAGCTCGGTGGTACAGATCTGCACTATGTTAATTTGCTGGTTTATTATTATTTGAAAAGTAAGACATTTTCTGCAGTTAATTTTCTGCATTCAGGGGAAGGGTTGCCAGTGAATACACAGTTATCTGCAGAACTAGCTGCTACAAATTCTCCTCAGACAGTTCTGTTTGGTAATTTCTTCAAAATTTATTTTTCTTGTGATGATTAAATGCAAGTGTACTTGTAAAGACATTTTTGAGTATGTTCCATCTTGCTAACTGATCCGTATGGTCAGTCAGTGTTGCTGTGGGACTGTCTGCCCTGTAACAGAAGGAAGGCTGATTCCCCAGGGATGAAAAGTTGGTTTCAAATGCCCAGAATTCCAGTTCTGAGAGCAAAGGACCATCCAGGACATGAGGTCTGGTCTAACTTACTTTTATTGCCAATTAGAGAACTGATTTCCTCTGTCAGAGCATTACTTTTGGTTTAGCCCCTTAAAGGGGGAGTGTAGTCCCCTAAAATTAAGGGTATAATTTTAGAAATTCCTAACATGGCATTATATCACTATGCAATTAATCTTTTTTCTGTATAGGAATAGGGAATAAATAACCTCTACAGTTAAAGCAGTAGAACAAGGTCTTAGTTATTTATAAATTGCAATGAAAACTCCAAACCTTCACCCCTCTCCCAGTCATTGAAAGGAGGAGTGGTGGTTTAGGATGCCTGAGACAAACTTAAGAAATGTTTGCCCCAACCTTACACTCTCTGAAACATGTGGCAAAAGTTTTACTTTCCCTAGTTGTAAAAGTTGGGAAGAGATCAACATCTTGAGCTAATGATAATGATGAGGAGGCCAAATCACACTGGATCACAGGTCAAGCCTGGGAAGTAATGTCAGGAAACAGGTAACCTGTTACACAGACTTCTGGAAGTCAATATGTACAATGGTAATACACTTTGTTTCCTGTGACAGATCATTCTTGAAGCACTGCGGAGTCCCTCCATGTGAACTGTTGGCCCCACAGATGGCCATAGCATTTCCAAGTTGTATTGTTTTATGGGAAAGAACATGCTTACTCCTAAGCAAATACTTATTTTATAATTTTAAGCAGGGTGGCAAAGAAGGAACAAGCCAATTTGCTTGTTGACTTTGAGGATTTTGTTGGTACCACCTCCTTCTTCCCTCTTATCTATGGGTAGCCTGTTAGTATCAGGGTAATAGCCCTCGAGCTGCCGAGTGCTAAGTGCATTTGATCAGTATCATTAGCAGCCCCAAGTAATTGATTGTCATCCGTAGCTGAGTGTTCAGAGCAAGCACACAGCCAATGGCAGCCACTTAATCTGTCATGCCTGCATGTTCTTGTCCTCCTGAGATCTATCAGCTGTGTAGCCTCTGACCCCATCAGCAAAATCACTGACGGCTGCTTCGTATTTACTGTGTACCCATTATGTCACCTGTATTAACCAGCTGAACTGGCTGCAGTGAACATGGGAGAAGGATTTACAGCAGCAATGGTAGTTTGTAGGTCTTATTTTAGTCTTCCTTTTCGTGCATATCTAAGCCTGGATTTTTGTGGGAAGAGGGGGTGGTCTTTAAATGTACACTGCTCAATTATTTTTCTGGTGTTAGTATTAATTGCAAGACTCAAAATAGGTTGATTAGAATAAGACCTCACAGGGGTGTTTATAATTCAGATTTTGGAGATGTGACTAATGAATAACAACCACAGCTAATCAGTTCTCAAAACTGATGGTAATGAGCAGAAGAGGGGGAGGAAGTCAACCTGGATCTCTGCTAATGCACTGCAGTGGAAGACAGCAAGGTCTCTTAACATGTGTTTGATTCGGATGGAATTCTTTATTTTTCACAGGAAAAGCCTTTTTTTAAAAGCAGAGCTTGAAGATAAATTTTAAATAACCAGTAGTCAGTTACAGCCTTTAAAGTTAGGGTAGTATTTAATTGTTTGAACTGTTCAGAGACTTGAGTATTCTTATGGCATCTTTGGGCTTTTTATTTACAAGTTGAGTTTTTCTGCATTCATAACTGCTACAGAAATGACAGCACTGAACGCTGGAGTCCTTTATTCACAGAACTGGCACCACAGGGGCATTGACAGTGTTTTTTCTCTGTGTTTCCAAGATTTTTGACCTTGATCAAGGTCATTTCTTAATGATGAGATGATGTGGTAAGTCTCCTGCTATAACCTGGTCAGTCCTCTGCCTCTGTGCACGTGTTTGTTTAACCATGTAGTGAATTTGCTGTCCTGAATAAAAAAGAACTTGAAATGTATCAGATGCTCCTGAACTGGAACTTCAGTCAGGAATGATCCTGATCCACACAGGAATTGGGATAGTATTAGTCTTGGAAAATGCCTTTAAAATCATAGGCAGACATCTTCATGTCAAATTTTCCTGTTTCTGCCATGCACCATATCCTTGTAAGGAGAGAATTTCCTACCAGCCCTTCAGGTTGTACATTTTAGTTTGGGGATTTTTTGACACTGAAGAACACGTTTGTTGTCAAAGAGCATTCTTTGCAGTTGAACAAATAATTCCACTTACACCAGTGAGACTGTGGAAGGAGGATGAGAGAAGAAACTGTCCTTGGCTGGTGAGGCACTTGTACACATTTTAGTGCGCTCAGGGAGGCTCTGCAGATGCCTGCTGCCTTTAAGAAAAAAACAAGAAGCAGTGACCAAATACAATTTCAGTAACTCAGTTTTGTCATTTGACATAGAGCTGAGCTGCAGGTTTGTGTCATTTATCTTTAAATAATACCACAGAACCTAACTCAGTGTGACCATGAAAATGAGGTTCTTCTTTTGACAGTGAGCAGTCTGGTTTCTAAATAAAGCAAATGGTAGAAATTGGTTGTGTTTAATGCTTCAAGTACTGGGGCAAAGAGTACACTAAGGTCAAGGTTATTCCAGTTTCTTATGTCCAGCAGGAGTCTTTGGGGAAGTGAGACAGGCACCTCCACATGTCTCCTGCCCTTTGCTTTCTGTTTGCACTGTTTATCATTCACAAGATCTGACTCAGGAGCAGTTCAGCTGAAAAGTTTCCTGTTTTGGGGGACAGTGAGTTCAAATCAGGGAGCAGTCCATTGTGCAGCTTCATGAACATTACTGCTGGCATGGGACAAGGAAGTGGAGAGCCAGGGAACACTTGCCTGAGAAACAGGCCTAGTATGTTGATACATGGGTGTATGGGTGTTTATGCTTGTCTCCGTTTGAGAGACAGGTGTCTGCCAAGGAAGCCAGGAACCTCCCTTGGAATGGAACGTATGACCCCCCCTTCCCTCTGAATTATTGTAACTTTGAAATTACGGGGTTTTCAGGCACAGATATGACAAAAGGAATAACAGTTCTTTACTAGTTTGTACATGTATAACAAGGCAAACAACAACAGCAGCAGCAGCAGCAAGCAGAACCAGAAGCCAGTGCCAGCCTCTCTCGGCCGCGGGCCCTTTCCCCTTGGGTGCAGTTCCGCTCACAGCCGGCAGGGGCGCTGGTGGCTCCCGGCCGGGCAGGGCGGCTGCGATGATTCCCCCGCGCCTGCAGGGGGCGCTGTGGCGCGAGTTCAGCTGCATCTCCCTCACATGGTAATGGTGGGCGGGCTGGATGGTGAAAACGGGCTGCAGCAGGAACCTTGGACCAGCTGCTGGAACAGCAGGGCAGGTCACCCGGGGTAGCAAGCACAAGGTAGCAGAAACTCAGCAACTGTGACAGGAGCTGCAGGGTGTCCCGGCAGGCAGGGCGTGTGTGGCTACAGGCAGAAAAACCCCCCGGAGCAGTGGCAGAGAAGCAGCAGGGCTGGGCAGCGGCAGCCGGGCTCCCAAATGCAGCCAGGAGAAGCTCCCTGAGAAGAGGAAGGGACTCGGGGTCCTGGGGTTTCCCCTGAGGCACCTGAGTGGATGGTGTGGGTCTTTTGTTTTGTGAGTTAGGATGTTAAGGTCCCAGTGCCACGTCCGCTCTTATGAGCAGAGCTCCACTCATGGAAGTGGAGTAGAATACAGCAGGAGACAGAGCCTTGCAGTGGTGGTGAATTCTCCCCACAGTGACCGCAGCCTGTCTCCCCTCCAGTGCTGAGAAGCGAGAGAAAGAGATCAAGGAGCTGTGCCCAGCCCCTTCCCCCAACCCAAATCTCGAAGTATGTCTTGTGCCTCCAAGAGAAAACCCCCCAGGTAAAGAGAGTAGCCAGCTGTACCCTTCCCCTGAGCCACAGCAACTTCTTTTGTCTCTCTTAAGTGCCGGTCATTACTGTCTCTTACCAACATATGGGAGAAAATTCCCTGAAAGAAACAGAAGGAAAAGTCCTAAGCCCCAACAATGGTCAAGAGAGACAGAGAGTCAGCTTAGAAAATTTTCTATCAGCAATGAAGTTTTCTGCTTCAGAAGCATTGTATAGAATAATTCTGTTTTCTGCAGAAAGTTGAGCCCTTTGCTGATCAAACAACACTAAGCAACTTTCTGTGTCTCTTAAGCATTTCACATGCACAAGTATACATATAACATCAGTCAATATATAATAGAGATGTAGAATATTCTCAAGTCATGAGAAGTTCTGCAAAAGCCCGTAGCTTTTTATGGTTCCCTGTACTTAATAGTTGCATCTCCTTTGGATGACAATGGTCACGGCAACATCTCCATTTTTGCCCGGTGTTGATGACATGATGTGGCCATTGATTCCTGCAGGAGGGTTCATGG
Source organism: Coloeus monedula (assembly GCF_965178545.1). NCBI lineage: Eukaryota > Metazoa > Chordata > Aves > Passeriformes > Corvidae > Coloeus > Coloeus monedula. The sequence goes on along the minus strand of NC_138785.1, from coordinate 10,905,290 downwards.
CACCTGATGAAAGTTGTATCAGTCTTATTAGACTTCTTGGGTAACTTTTTTATGGTTCTGTCAATCTTCTGCATTATTACACTCCACTAGGGTTCAGAGGCCCTAGCATCAGCCCATTGCATGGGTGCCATTTGCAGTATAGCTTCCTTTTGGGTGTGACTGCATGTTCCTAACTCTTCCATAACCTCAGCTTTAGGATTTGCAGCAGCAGCAGCATGACTATGTGAAGACAGCTTCATCAGCACTGGGTTCCTCACTAGCTGAAGTTTTTCATGAGAAAAAGGCTCATCGGTCAAAAGGCTTTTGTGGGTATACATCACCAAAGTCCACATCACTTCCTGGGCCAGTGCTTGCTATGGAGATGTGCCTATTATGGTTGATTTTTTTTTAAGTTGTTAGAAATGCCTCTGCCCAAATTAAGGTGCAGACGAGCCCATATGCCAAAGTCAATAGTATGGGTTTTATTAAATAGTAAATATGAGACAGAGAGAGAAAAAGGAAGAAAAAGAAGTAGCAAAAAGGTGGGGGGATGGAAAGAGAGTGACAGAGGCAAAATAAAGAAAATATCCCCACTCTGTGGATCCCACCAGCATCCCAATGATCCTCTCCATCTGGTCTTCTTGGTGGTGAGGGTCCCCCAAGAAGCGCAGAATGGATTAACACACGCTCAGGCTGGGTGGGAATGCCTAGGTACCTCCCCGGGGGAGCAGAGTGGAAGCAGTTTAACACAGTCTCTTGCAGCAGACTCTGGATCTGTTGCATCACTTTGCGTCATGTGCAGTGCTGTGGTGCAATGCCTCAGGAATGAGTCTGGGGAGCCCTTTGGGGGGTCTTTGGTGGATTATGACACCCCTCAGCTGCCTCCTACATGGATGTCCCATGGATGTGGCCTGTGGGGCTCAGGGTTTCATAGCTGGGCCGATTTGTGTAAGGGAGGATGGGTGTTCACTGCCTCTGACCACAGGTTATGCCACACACCCTAAACCTCCTCCCCCCACCCTCATTTGAGGAAAGGGGTGTCTGTGTAAACCTGGCCTCTGTGGGTCGTGCTCTCCCCCACCCCAAACCCAGCCAGGGATGATTCTCTGCTGTGTTTGGCTTTCTTGTAGATGCATTTCTTTCCCTCAGCTTTGTTTGTTTCTCCCTAGACCTGAGATGATTGAACAATAGTGTTGCCTGGTATCTTATCTAGGTGGCTTAACTCACAGTCCAAAGTTCCAGTCAGGCATCTTCAAGGAGGAGTGGGCTTCTGTGGTTTTAGCTTCTTCATACATGTGGGAGCTTGGGGTGGGTTAGACGGTCGGGACGGACAGAGATGAGAGATCTCTGAAGTCAGATCTTGGAACATGCGGTTTATTGCAAAGGGCGTGGGTACAGGGGCACTGCTTAGAGCTGCCAGCTGCAGCTCGGAGCAGGCCCAAGAGAGCAAGAGAGTAAGCAGGTAAGTAAAGAGAGAAAGAGAGAGGAATAAGAGTGGAGTAAGAGAATGTGTGAAGTCCTGGTTACAATACAATAAATCATCTTCTGTACTGAATATTCTAATTGTCACTAACCAATCTAATACAAGATACAAATCCTATAGCATTTACATACAGCCTATAAGAGTTCTTATATTACCATAGAGTGTTACATCTTAACTTCTAAAAACTACTCTTTGGACCCCTTCTGCTGAGCTAGTAGGGTCTGCTCTGACCCTTGGACCTGCCTGCAAGCAGAGGGTATTGTTCAATCAAGAGGGGATTACCTTCAGTCAGCCATACCATTGTTTTCCAGTTGTTCAGTAACTAAGACTTGGTATCTCAAAGGTGGCCTTCATTTCGATGTCACTTATAGTTTTCATATTCTCAAAATCTTTTGTCAGGCAATCATATTTATAAGGCTTTCCTGTTTCATCTTCCCCAACAATACAGTTTTTGCTATAATGGACAAAACTCCTTCATAACAATGTTTAAGGCATGAACCATATCAGTCCCTGACAGTATGTTATCTTCATTATTGGAACATGAACATCACATCCTAGGAACTGTAGAGACAGGAATGTGTGTTGGGAATGGGGGGAAGAAGGAGCAGTCTTTCTTCTTTTCCTTTGGCTGCAGGCTCTGAGGAAGAGAAGGCTTTTCTTCATTCTTTCAACCCCTCCTCTAATTCATTTGCGGCCAGCCCTGGCAGAATAATCCTGCTGAACAGTTAAAAATCATATATTTTGTATTGCAGCTGTGATCTTCACAAGAACAGAGGTGTGAGGGACAGAGCAAACTCATGCAGGAAGCACCTTTATAAACACACAGGGTTTTCATTTCTTACATTTGAGTTTTGAATGTGTGAACATTGCCTAAAAGGGAGCAGTGCAGCCATCATTACACTGTATGCAGGAGGGAAAGGGAGCAGAGATGGAGATGCAGGACATTAGTCATTTATCTGCTTAGCCAGCCTCTTCCTCTGCCAGGGCAGGCAGCTAGTACGGCAAAGTCCTAGGGCCCTGTAGAATGGTTTGGATTAGCAGGGACCTTAAAGACCATCTCTTTCCAACAATCCTGTCAAGGGCAGTAACACTTCCCACTAGACTAGGTTACTCAAAGCCCCATCCAGCCTGGCCTTGAACACTTCCAGGGATGGGGCATCCACGACTTCTCAGGCAAACTGTTCCAGTGCCTCACCACCCTCACAGCAAAGAATTTCTTCCTAATTTCTGATCTAAACCCATGCTCTTTCAATTTAAAGTATTTGTGTGAAAATTGCCTTGCAATTTAGGGACTAAGAACATAAAAAAATTAAGTCATTAGTGGTCGCAGCCCCATCAGGCTCACACTCAGCCATGAGTCTGTGATACAAACCAGGGGTCTTCCAAGAACAAAACAGCTTAATACAGGCAGAAAAGATATTGACTGTCTAAAGTAGTTACACTTAAAACTGTAGGGAATTAAAGCAATGCAGAGTTTTGCACAGAGCATCTTGGCATGTAACTCAAATTAATATAATTAGTGAATCCTTGCAGTCACCACCTTCTTTTAAACTAAGAGTCAATGGAACAAGAAAGAGAAGGGCATTTTTAACATGCTTTTCACATGCCTACAGTTAAGCACTGAAATTTGTATCTTTGCACCCAAGTAAGAGGCTGGATGTTTATACAATACATGTAAATGAGCAGTAAATGGTGATAATAAAGACGGGATATGTCCCTACAAATAGCTCTCAGCTCTAATCTAGTAACAAAATAGAGCTTATTTTATCTCAGGCTCATTTAAGGCCTTCCTAGTAAAGCCGTGTTTGCAAGGGTGTTTCAGTCTGTAACATTTACTTGGCCTGCTAGTACTGTGTGAGTAGGGCTAAATGCTTCTACACTGGTAGTAAAGTGTGATAATCAATCAAATTAAGGCAGTTCACTGGAAACAGCATGTTTTCCCTAGTCTGAACAGTCCCAGGGGAGTTTTCTAAAGTTCGGTGTCTGATACTATGCTCTCAAAATGGAGGCAGCACAATCCTGTCTTTTTTTAAAATTTCTCCTTTTCCAGGCATGCAGTGAAAGTGGGTTAAATTTGGCCATGCAGGCTGGCCAAGGGAACTGGCTGAGGATAAAGTGTGTGGAGGGGCTTCCTGGTGGCCAGGCAGCACTGAGGTGGAAGGCAGCAGCAGAGCACCCAGCGGGGACACTGGGAGGGTTGTGTCCAACCAAAAGGGTGGCCATGGAATGACGCAGGCCACATTCCCACTGGCACATCACTTTAGGCTGGGATGTCACACTGGGCCTGCTGCTAGAGCTGGAGTATACTTGTATATGTGCCAGCCAGAGAGTCCTTTTCCATGGTTTTCAGCTTGGTTTGAGGAAATGCTCTGCAAGCTGCACTTTTAAAATAGCCCTTGGCTGGTGCTTGCACTAGCTCTGCTGGCAGATGCCTTTGTGTGAGTGCACATATCTGGTTAGAGGGAGTCTATTCCACACTGTATTTAGGCAATACCTTTGCTGTCTGCATTTTCTTTTCCTTGCCACTAGCAACAGAGAGACTATGTTTGTTTTGTGCTTAAATCCTCTTTATACTCTTTATTCTCTGAAGGAGCCGGATAAAAAAAAAATCTTTGGATGGCAGTTAACCACTGGAGCAGATTTTTATTTTGACTAATTATGTTTAGGTAGCAAAATATGTACTTGGATGACAGGACTAGAGAACCGCTAAATTGAACAGATGGATTTTTATTTTTAAGTGAAAAAAACTTCATTTCAGATTCTGAAAGGACGTAGGCCTTTGGAATCTGACTACACCTGGGTTACAGCTGATACTAATGTGCATAACTGGGAGCAGAGGAAAGTCACAGTCTCTGAAGCAGTAATTTACTGTGCTCCAGCTCTGAAAGAGTTTTATCTGTCTATAAACAGGAAGGCACAGAAAGCTGAAGAACCTTTCAGAAATATTTTTGTTCTACAGCATGACCAAGAAAGAATTTCAGTCATTAGGACATATTTTGCTGGAACCGACAAATCCATTTATGTAAATTGTGGTCTCACCTTTTAAAGTTTCTTGTGAACAGTGTTGTACAGTGATCTCTGTGAATTCCAAACGCACACTAGAGATGGAGAAGTGAGAACACAGCCTCTTGTTTTTCTTTGATAGTGGTTCCCTTCTCTTTTTTTTTTTTTTATTTCCAGCAGAAGAGCAGATGAATTCAGGGTGTTCTAAGAAATGTTAGTGGTTTGACTGATACTGTCCTATTACACACCTTTGGAATAAGCTTGCTCTTCCTAAATAGAAACATCAGTAGATGAAGTATGGCTGAGACAAAAACTTGGACTTTCTACACTGCACAAAGGCAATTCTATATGAGCACAAACAAATGTATTTAAATATCTGTTAAATATTCCTAACACTGAGCAGCAAAACTGCTATAGAAGATAACACAACTGCAGGAAGATTTATTTGTCAGCCTTTTAGTGGGACACTTATAATGAAAAATCTACTTATTTCACTTGTCCGTCAAAATATGACTTGCCTTGAGTGTATGAGTAAAATTTTGCAACTCTGCATTAGAACAGAAACAGACTGATGCTGGGGCTGCCTTGGGAATTGCATTACTTTAATGTAACTTGTGCTGAGGGAGGTGTCTTGTTTATGCTTTGGTTTATTGCTTTTAGCTGGTGTGACTAGAAAAAGACACCCACAAGATGATGATTTACACAGTACTGCTGATGTTAATCCCATTACTTTGCCAGATATTTTTCATGTCTTCACCTCCCACCCCTTGAACTGAGACTTTCTTTGCTGTGAGTCAGAGCAGAGCCTGGTGTGCTGAGCAGGTGTGGCTTGCAGTGCAGATGTGCTTCCCAGCTTCGTGCAGGCACCCAGGATAAATGGAAAGGAGGAGGGGATGGCTGCTCTGTGTGTGTAAATGCAAGGGAGAGACAGAGGGAGGGAGGGAGGGAGGGAGGGAGAGAGAGAAAAAGAGGGCACACATAATTTTCTGGCACGTAAATCCTGGAGAACACTGAGCAATATGGGCTGCTCTTACTCCCAGTACAAGGGGAAGAAAAATACAGTGGCTGCAGTCACATAGGGCAGAATATTGTCACTGTAGAAGAGTGGCTTTTGTGCTTCTTGCCACCACCAGTGCCCAGAGTAATAGAAGCCTCTGTCCCCACAACACAGTCTTGGGCTTCAGGGAGTATTTGGTATATGCTGGTTGGCAGCATCATCTCTCCTTCTGCTTGGACAACATGTACAAATCCTTTCAGACTCCCCTGTGGGCTGCGTACATTGTTCCTGCATGCTCCTGAAATGCCCTCAGTATGAATGAGGAGGGCTGTGTTGCGGGTAGCTTGGGCACTCCTGATGAGGCAAATGTCATGCAAAGGGACAGGAGATGAGTTTCCCTCTCTTGTACGTGCTCGGCACTGAGACCAGGGAGCCTAAGTCTGCTAATCTGCTTTCTGCCCACTGGGATGGTAAATTGGCTTCTTTCCTCAGAGATTTGAACTTAGTCTTCCATCTTTCTGGAATCCTTTATGAAATGAAGGGAAGGTTTTGGCTGACTGTAAAACCCAAGCTAAAAGGGCGGGCCTGCAAAGTGCAGTGCTTGGCAGGAGCAGCCTTGACTAATGGGGCAGGGTCACTGACTTTGCAGAATGAAACTCTCCTGCATGTGTTACTTTGGTCAGTTCAGGCCTGAAAGTGCTGAACTGAAGCTCAGAGGGGAGCTGGGGAACTCTGTCGACGAGTAATTGGGCAAAAGATAGAAGGGATTTGTGACAGGAAGCCATCAGTAGCGTTAAAAGGAAACAAACAAGCGTCAGTGTTTTGGATTTCTTTGAGTTAGGAGCAATTCCTTAGGCCAAGCAGCACCATTTATACATTCTTGTTGTAATTGCACAAACCATAAGGCTGGTTTGTGCAATTCGAAAAACAAAACAAAACAGAAAGCCGGGGGGGTGGGGGCAGGCAGGGCTGTTCTTTACTTCTCTGGAAAGAGGAGTCAGTTCTAAACTTTTGTTTATCTGCAACAATACATAGGGGCTGTGCAGTGACTGCCTGAATGTTAAATTATAGCACTTGTTTTACTCTTTATGTCTGTGTCTTGTATGACGCAGTTTGTACCAGCAACATCTGAATGTTTTGGCTTACTTTGAAAGACTAGGAGAGTTAAGGCTCTTTCATGAAGTAAAAGAAAATCCTGAAAATAGCCTTCTGTGATTTCAGAATTGTATTCTTAGCGGTATTAGCATGTAGCTGGAGTTAATTCATTTGCATTAGTGAAAAGTCAAAGTGAGAGCAGAATTAGGCCTTTTTGAAAACCAAGCCAGAGTTGTATCTGATGCAACTCCATCTTGGCTTTGAACAGGAAGCCTGTCACGTTGCTTGTGAACCTGGAGACGTGGATGTGTCACATTTATCCCAAACGGAAGCTGTGTGACATACCAAAGGAGAGGGTTGTCCTCAGAATTGGACTGGGGCCCCTGGCTTTCCAGTAGTGGGCAGAGCCCCAGCACAGGATTTGCTGAGGTGATCCAGCCAAGTTTGTTCTGTACAGTGGCTTGGGGCAGAGACCTGTCCCTCCTGTCCTCCGTTCACCACCCACAGAGCCCACGCTGAGCTGGCCTCTGCTACTTTTAGAGCAGTCTGGTTCCCCAGACTCTATTGCTGCTTGTCTCTGGCCTTATGTAGGCATAGCTTTAGATGTTTAAAGATGTAGGTTTGTGTTTTGGGGGGAATGAGGTGGTGGTCAACAGCATTGTGGGATCTCAGCACATAATTGCCATGGATTTCAGAAGGAACTGGGTGCTCAGCTTGCATAGGCACTTTGGAAATCCCAGGAGATGCTATAGTGAGGCCTTCAAGGAGGAATTTCTTCCTCTCCTTGGTTATCCCAGTTATCCTTTGGCTGATGCAGAAGGGTTGATAACCCTTATAAATCTCCTTAGCTGTGAACATGTATTATTTTTGAAATCTTTGAGACTATGACTCAAGAAGACATTGAACATTATTTTTAATCATACTGCCCTTTAGATGTATTTTCACTAAATGCCAGGGTCTTCATTTATTTCTGTTTAAGAAAAGAATAAGAAAAAGGGAGTTAGACCTTCCTTAAAGCATATATTATTGGACATAATTTTTATCATGTCGGTACTGACTTGAGTTCTCTCTGAACTGAATAGTTAGGATCTCTAAAATCCTTCCTCAGATGGATTCTCCATCCCTGTAATAACATGTATCCTTTTTGAAATGAAGTAGCAAGTATTTGAGCAGGAGTGTTCATGAAGGCTTTACTTACTCCTTTACTTTTTTTTTTAATTTCATGGTATTAACACATTCTCCCATCCTGTTGTTTTGTTTCTTTGCCTCTTCTTTGCCACTTTTTTGTCCTTCTGTATAGAGCAGGTGTTTTCACTCAGCTGCCTACAGCAATGCTGAAGAATTTTCTAGGCAGTTGGAGTTAAGGTAACATCCATCAGCAGGCATGAGGAAACCACAGTTCTTTATGTGCATTACCTTGCATTTATCTACATGGAATTTCAGCTGATCAGGGAATATTTCCTCAACATCTACGGAAATTATATAGTTATTGACTGGGGGAAGAGAGAGGATAGAAATTAAATGGTCACAACATTTGCTGAATATTTGCTAGCAGCGAGGGAGGGCTCCTTTGAAATGAGACCAGTTTCTCACAATCTCATATCTCTGTGCTGTTCTCTCTCTCTCTCATATCAACCAACAGGTTTAGGGAAGGTATGCAAGAAATTTCCTTTAGTTGTCTTCATTTTGTGAAGACAGGGCAGTGTGAAGTTGCAGGAGTTGTGTGCAGGGATTGTTTCAGGGCTTCCATTTACTCAGGAAAGGGAAGGTGGATCCCCTGGCCTGGATGGGGTGGGGAGGGTGGAGGAGGCTGATGGCAAACGCTTGCCCCTAAAACTGAGAGCTGTAAGGGCGGAGCTCACAGCAGGCTTTCCAGCATGTAATACAGCTTCCAGGGTTAGGAGGCTGCCCTTCTGTTCCCTATGCTTATGGGTGGATTCCTCACCAAGACAAGATTTTGCGAAAATCTCTTTCTCCTTGAAAGAAAACCAGCTAAAAATAATACACAAGTTCCAATGCAAAACAGAGTTATTGTTACCTCCTGCAGATTTGTGCTTGCCTTCTGTTAGGAGGGACACTGCTCTATCACTTGAGGTAAAACTGACCAGTGCTGGGGCACCCATCTGGGGCAAAGGCTGTGTTTGCTACCACCAAGGACTCTGAATCACATTAAATAAAGAGAAAGATGACTGTAACCCACATTGAGTTCAGCTGCCTGTAGTTGAGGACACACAATTTGGAAAGTCTTAACCTGATTTTTATAAACAGAAAAGCACTACCCAGAAAGTTCAATTCAATTTTCAATTGTTCAAGCCAAGACTTAGATCTGTTTTCCATCCCAAACATCAGGAGCTTCACTGTAGTCACTTCTGTTTCTTCCCTATGCCGTGGTACATTTATTGTCCAGGAAGCTCTAGGGCACATGAAAGTTCATTTTCTAAGCAGATTTACACATGGTCTTGTTGAAACTTCATTGATATTGTGGAGTGATGCAAGTACATATGTATTTAGGATATGTGTCTGTAAACTTTCTAGGCAGCCTGTGGCAAAAGCAAACAGAATGTTTCAAATGTGTTTCTATCTTTGAAGACCAAACACACCAGCTGGGGCATCCACAGTTCCCATTGCCATGCAAGCCCCAAACCCTGCATACTAAAGCAGTCGGGGTGAACCAGTTTTGAGCACTGTCGCAGCGGGGATTACTGCAACAAGTATATTTCAAACCAGGAGTCCCGTGGAAACGAAGTATATATGGACAGATTCGTGGTAGATGTTTCAGAGATGTTTATTTCTCCAGCCGCATGGCCGGGGCTCAGCTCAGGAACTCCGCAGTCACGGGACCCGAGGGTCCTTGGCGTTATCAGGGAACCCAAACCAACCAATGGGGAACAAAGCTGAGCAGGGGCAGGGAAACCCCGTGTCTCCCCCCAGGGCCCATCTCCCAGGGCTCCATGGCAGGGGAGGGACCCCAATATCTCACCCGTTTTATTTTAATAAAAGGAGAATGAAAACAACTGGATAAACATAACAAGAACAGTTTCAAGACAAAACAAGCCACCCTCCTGAGCCTTTAAATGTCCAAACAGATTCTGTGGAACATCTTAGGGCTGACACAAGGGAGACAGAACTCTCCGGACATGTTTTGTGGGGAAACTGAGGCAGGAGAGGGTTTAATTTCTTCCCTCCCCATTTTCACCCCCCCCTCGGCATCGGAGAGGAATTGTAGGGAAATGGAATTGTATAGGGAAGCCATGGGGTGAAAAACGGATTAGGAATAAACTGGGGATAGGGTAAACTTAGGAAAGGGTTCATATTGGGTATAGGGTAAAAGGGGGAAGTAGGCTGTGGGTGGGGAAATTGCTGGGATGGATATTGTTTATAATTTTGTGCATAACAGCTGCCTTTGACTGGAATACCCCCAGGCCCAGTAACATTTGCTGCTTGTAAACCCTTCTTTCCTTGCACTATATCAAACTGTACAACCTCCCCATCTCCTACACTTTGCAGGTAATTTTTAGGGTTATTCCTTTTAATGGCAGTTCTATGGATGAATAGATCTTCCCCTGTATCATCTCGTGTTATAAATCCATAGTTATTTTTGACATTGTACCATTTCACAGTTCCTGTGACTCTCGTGGCTACAACTCCTCCTATCATGTGCTTGCGTGTTCATCGTGGCTGCTGGTCCCGTGTGGCCGCCGCCTCGCTGACTCTGACGTCTCGGCCGGGCCGCCGCGTTGCGGCTGCTCCTCGCCCTCCGACCGGCGCTGCTCCGGCGTGTCTGGGCTCTGCGCAGCCCCGCGTTGCCATCGCCGCTGGCTCCATGCCCTGTGAGCGGTTCTGCTCGGCCAACTCCACACTGCTTTGAGTGTGGCCCCGTTTTGGCTCGGCGCTGCGCTGTGCGGCTTCTCGTGTCGCTGTGGAAACCGCCGCTTCTCCCTCCGCAGGGCTCTCCGAGCCGTGTGCTCAGAGCGAGCTGCCACACCGATGCCGGTTCCTGGCTGCTCGTGGCCCACGGCACCCGTGGCGCCTGCGGCATCGCTCCCTCACTCACGGTCGCGTGGCCGGGGACCCCGAGACAGGGATGGGGTCTGCTATAAGGAGCGCACTCCCAAGGAGGCCGGGCGCATCCAGCGCAGGCACCTCTGCCGGCGTGTGCCACATGGATGGCGGCCACGTGGCCTCGGCCGCAGGACTATGGCCATCCTTTGCTTTAATAGGACCATATAAATGCTCCTGAATAGCTTCACTGACTACCATGGATCCACGCAAGGGTTCGATCACTAATACATGTTCTGTTTGATCTTTCATTTCCCACAAGATCTCGTCCCAAAAACACCCCAGACAAGATCCAGGAGGTTCAATATCAAAAAGTAGCTCTCGAGAAATATAGGAGAAATTTTTGAAAAGCCAGTTAAAAAAAAGTTCTAGATCTCCCGGTTCCGTAACTTTTTTGGTTTTTTGTTCAAGGATTCCTTTAACTTCTAGGTACATTTCTTTCTGTGGCTCAGAGAGCCCCATTTCCCACGATTCTTCCATAGTCCAGAGAGAATATCCAAACCAAGATGAGAAGAGAGAGGTCTAGAGTGGTTATTTTACTCACGAATTGTCCTCAGGGATCGGTATCTTGCTCGCATTCCTCCACCAGTTTGTCGCAGCGGGGATTACTGCAACAAGCATATTTCAAACCAGGAGTCCCGTGGAAACCAAAGTATATATGGACAGATTCGTGGTAGATGTTTCAGAGATGTTTATTTCTCCAGCCGCATGGCCGGGGCTCAGCTCAGGAACTCGCAGTCACGGGACCCGAGGGTCCTTGGCGTTATCAGGGAACCCAAACCAACCAATGGGGAACAAAGCTGAGCAGGGGCAGGGAAACCCCGTGTCTCCCCCCAGGGCCCATCTCCCAGGGCTCCATGGCAGGGGAGGGACCCCAACAGAGCACCACCTCTAGCTGAAGATGTGGCATATGAATTTGTGTGAATGACTTTTAAACAAAACTCTGATCATTCTTTAAAGAAAATTTCTCTTATTTCATACTGGCTGTTCATGTGTTTGATATGACACCAAAAGGTGGTAAAGCACCATTTTAAAAGCATCTTTCTTGAACGTGAGTTTTTGTTCCTACACATGCTTCTCCCTGAGCACCCATCTGCTCTGGGCTTGTAAATGGCACACATCACTTCACAGGGAAGTACAGCCATGGAAAAGTGCCCATGGCTGATGCTGAGATCAGGATCATGTGTGCAGAAAGGAAGGTTGATCTTGGCCTCTCTCCATGGAGAACACCATCCTGTCAGAGACCCATGGATTTCATCTGTGGCCTCAACTCTGGCACTGAGCTTTCAAGGCGTTGGGGGAAACTTAAACATGGTTAATGTCTTTGTGTTGGTTTGCCAGAGAACCTGCTACTGCACTGTTTCACTATGGTATGTACTGGGCTGAGTGAATTTTGGAAAGCAGAGTAGTGATCAAAATAGTGCAATGCAATGCTTTCAGTTCTTACCTGGTGTGAAAAACAAATGTCTCAGTTTTAAAAGACAGGTGTCTGCTAAGGAAGGCAGGAGCCCCCCTTGGAATGGCAGATGCGACCCCCTTTCCCTCCAAGTTATTATAATTTTGAAATCAAGGGGCTTTTAGGCAAAGATGTGGGAAATAGGAATAACAGTTCTTTACTATTATATATCTATATCTGTATAACAAGCCAAACAAACAACAATAACTATGGCAGTAACAGCAAACAATCACAAACCCAGTCCCAGCCTTCTCGGCTGTCGGGCCCTTTCCCCTCGGGTGCAGTTCCGCTCGCAGCCGGCAGGGGCACTGGCAGCTCCCAGTGAGCAGGGCAGGTGCGATGGTTCCCCCGCGGCTGCAGGGGGAGCTCTGGAGCAAGCTCGGGGAGCACGCGGCACTGGTGGCCTGGGATCCCAGGGAGGGATGGAACAAAGGCTTCACAAACCCCTGGGCAGTCGATCCTGGTATCCGGTCGGACCCTCAGGAACGGCAGGCTGGACCGGCAGGCTGGAACAGCAGGGATGAGCACAAATCCCAGGTGGCAGATGAGATGTATCCAAATGGGGAACCCCCTGGAGGCAGGGTGAGCAGGGCAGGCTCACCCGAGGCAGGGTGAGCAGGGCTATAACATAGCGAAGGCTCAAAGCAACGGCAGGGGCAGGGCAGCCATGGCCCAGCTCCCAGCGGGACAGGGAAAGGCGGGCTTGGGATCCCGGGGTTTTTCTCCGGCAGAAGGATAAGCAGCCAAAGAAAGCAGCCTCTCTCTCTGTCCAAACGCCGGAGACCGACTGCCCGCACACCCAGGTGAAACAAAAGAGTAGCCAGATGCACCCCACCCCCATAGGCACCTCTTTTGTTTTCTTAAGTACCCAGCCATTTGTCCCCCTAGCAACACATATGGGCAAAATTCCTTTAACAGAAAAAAAACCACCAGGAGAGCTCCTAAAACCCCAGCATTATCCACCCCGAATTTTTCCCATACTAACATGTTACCATGTTACATGAAACTTAACCCTTTTAACCATATAAATACATGCATCACCCAAATTATATACAAATATACATGCTGATACTGATACAAGTACAGAGCCATGGGTAGTTCACCCTAAAACAAAGTCCCTTTGAGGTATGCATCAGGTCTCTCCATCCTTTTGCATCACCCACCAGGTCCAATCTGGTCCCTGAGCGAAGACAACCCCACAGATGGGTCTGTTTCTGCTCGAGGCAGAATTAACCCGAACAGTTTTTCCAAACATACATCTCGTGCACCCCTGGAACCTTATCTCCATCTGTTGTTTGTAGGGGTTCGGATTGGGCAGGGCCTGCTTAGCTGGTGGAGCCTCAGGTGTTAACTAACCAGGTGGCTCTTGCTAAATGCATCTCCCAGTTTTTGAAAGTCCCCCCACCCAGTGCCTTCAAAGTGGTTTTAAGCAATCCATTACTCCACTCAACCTTCCCAGCTGCTGGTGCATGGTAGGGGATGTGGTACACCCACTCAATGCCATGTTCTCTAGCCCAGGTGTTTATAAGGCCGTTCTTGAAATGAGTCCCATTGTCAGACTTGATTCTCTCAGGGGTACCATGCCTCCAAAGGACTTGCTTTTCAAGGCCCAGGATGGTGTTTCGGGCTGTAGAGTGAGGCACAGGGTAGGTCTCCAGCCATCCAGTGGTGGCTTCTACCATTGTGAGCACATAGCGCTTGCCTTGGCGAGTTTGAGGCAGTGTGATGTAATCAATCTGCCAGGCCTCCCCATACTTGTATTTGGACCACTGCCCACCATACCACAGGGGCTTCACCCGCTTGGCCTGCTTGATTGCAGCGCACGTCTCACAATCATGGATCACTTGGGAGATACTGTCCATGGTTAGATCCACCCCTCGGTCTTGTGCCCACTTATAGGTGGCATCTCTGCCCTGATGGCCTGAGGCATCATGGGCCCATTGAGCTAGGAACAGCTCCCCTTTATGATGCCAATCCAAGTCTATCTGGGACACCTCTATTTTCGCAGCCTGATCTACCTGTTTGTTGTTACGATGCTCTTCATTAGCCCGGCTCTTGGGGATGTGGGCATCTACATGGCGGACTTTCACAACCAGCTTTCTTACTCGGGCAGCAATGTTTTTCCACTCATCAGCAGCCCAGATTGGTTTTCCTCTGCGCTGCCAGTTTGCCTTCTTCCACCTTTCCAGCCAACCCCACAGAGCATTGGCTACCATCCATGAATCAGTGTAGAGTTAGAGCTTTGGCCACTTCTCTCTTTCAGCTATATCCAGAGCTAGTTGAACAGCTTTGAGTTCAGTGAGTTGGCTTGATCCACCTTCTCCTTCAGTAGCCTGTGCAACTTGTTGTGTGGGGCTCCATACAGCGGCTTTCCATCTCTGGCTAGCGCCTACAATTCGACAGGAACCATCAGTGAAGAGGGCGTATTGTCTTTCACTCTCTGGTAGCTCATTATATTGTGGGGCTTCCTCGGCACGTGTCACCTGCTCCTCTTCTTCTTCTTCAGATAACCCAAAAGTCTCATCTTCCAGCCAGTTTGTAATTGTTTCCAAGATCCCAGGGCGACTTGGGTTTCCAATTCAGGTGTGCTGCATGATGAGGGCAATCCATTTGCTCCAAGTAGCGTCGGTGGCGTGATGCGTGGAAGGAACCTTTCCTTTGAACATCCACCCCAGCACCGGTAGTCGGGGTGCCAAGAGGAGTTGTGCCTCTGTGCCAATTATTTCTGAGGCAGCTTGAACTCCTTCATAAACTGCCAAGATTTCCTTCTCTGTTGGAATGTAGTTGGCTTCAGACCCTCTGTAGCTTCGACTCCAGAATCCCAGTGGTCAGCCCCGAGTCTCACCAGGCACCTTCTGCCAAAGGCTCCAGGACAGACCATGGCTCCCGGCTGCAGAGTAGAGCACATTCTTCACCTCTGGTCCTTTCCTGACTGGGCCAAGGGCTACGGCGTGAGTGATTTCCTGCTTGATCTGGGCCAAGGCTTGTTGCTGTTCAGGGCCCCAGTAGAAATCGTTCTTCCTGTGGGTAACCAGGTAGAGAGGGCTCACAATCTGGCTGTACTCGGGAATGTGCATCCTCCAGAAACCTATGGCACCTAGGAAAGCTTGTGTTTCCTTCTTGTTGGTCGGTGGAGACATTGCTGTGATCTTACTGATGACCTCAGTGGGAATCTGACATCATCCATCTTGCCACTTTACTCCCAGGAACTGGATCTCTCAGGCAGGTCCCTTGACTTTGCTCTTCTTGACGGCAAAACCAGCTTCCAGGAGAATTTGGATGATTTTCTCTCCTTTCTCAAATACCTCCGATGCTGTGTTCCCCCACACAATGATGTCATCAATGTACTGCAGATGTTCTTGGGCCTCACCCTCTTCCAGTGCAGTCTGGATCAGTCCATGGCAGGTGGTGGGACTGTGCTTCCACACCTGGGGCAATCGGTTCCAGGTGTACTGTGCGCCCCTCCAGGTGAAGGCAAACTGAGGCCTGCACTCTGCTGCCAAAGGAATGGAGAAAAATGCATTAGCAATGTCAACAGTGGCATACCACTTCGCTGCTTTGGACTCCAGCTCGTACTGGAGCTCCAACATGTCCGGCGCAGGAGCGCTCAACGGTGGAGTCACTTCATTCAGGGCACGATAGTCCACAGTCGATCTCCATTCTCCTTCAGATTTGCGCACAGGCCAGATGGGGCTGTTGAAGGGTGAATGGGTCTTGCTGACCACCCCTTGACTCTCCAGCTCGCGGATCATCTTGTGGATGGGGATCACAGCATCTCAATTTGTCTGATACTGCCGGCGGTGCACTGTTGAGGTAGCAATTGGTACTCTTTGCTCTTCCACCTTCAGAAGGCCTACTGTAGACGGGTTCTCTTATAGTCCAGGCAGGGTGTTCAATTGCTTAATGCCCTCTGTCTCCACAGCAGCAATCCCAAATGCCCACCTGAATCCTTTCGGGTCTTTGTAATAGCCATTCCAGAGGAAGTCTATGCCCAGAATACACCGGGTCTCTGGGCTAGTCACAATTGGATGCTTTTGCCACTCCTTCCCAGTCAGGCTCACCTCAGCTTCCAAAAGGGTCAACTGCTGTGATCCCCCGGTCACCCCAGCGATGGAGACAGGTTCTGCCCCCACATGTCCCGATGGCATTAAAGTACACTGTGCCCCAGTATCAACCAACGCATCATATTTTTGTGGCTCTGATGTGCCAGGCCATTGGATCCACACCATCCAGAAAACCCGGTTCTCCCGTGCCTCTTCCTGGCTAGAGGCAGGGCCCCTCTAGCCCTGGTTATCATTCTTTCCCTGGGCGTACATGCTCGAGGTACCTTCAAGGGGATCTGACATACCATCCTCCCTTCTATAATACCTGGCAGCTCGGTCACGGGAGGCTGAGGCTACCTTCACCTTAGCGGAACCCCCTCGGTTAGTGCCTCCCTCCTTGAGTTCACGCATCCGCGCTGCCAGGACAGAGGTGGGTTTCCCATCCCACCTTCTCATGTCTTCCCCATACTCACACAGAAAAAACCACAGCTCAGCTCGTGGGGTGTACCCTCTCTCTCTAGCTGGGGGACAACGGGTTCTGACTTGGGGGCCTGTGACTCGCACTGGTGCCACACTGATCTTCCTCATCTCCTCCCTCATCTCCTCCCTCATTTCCTTCCTCATCTCCTTCATCTCCTCTTTGAGGTCCTGGACCACAGCAGAGACATGAGCTTTCAGCAGACCATTGACCATACTGTCATAATTCCTGAGCTTGTTGGCAACAGAGCCCGCTGTTTCTCGGTTATTGTCAGTATCAATCATCGCAATGAAGGTGGTGTATTGCTGTGGCCCTAGCTTTGCCAGGTTCCACATCATCTGTCCTGTGCACCTGACCTTGTCAGGGTCATTGTCATGCTGTCCATCCCTCCCAAAGAGTACCTCTAATATTGCCACCTCTCTTAGCTGCTGGATCCCTTCCTCGAGTGTCTTCCACTGCATTCTATGATGGTACTCTTGCATTCTTTCTTTGTGAATGAACCTTTCTCTCACACTCATTAAGAGCCGCTCCCTGGCTCCCTCACAAATATCTGGTCCACACCTGGGTCCTGGGTCAATGATCCCAGATACCTTGCCTCACCACTATCCAGTTGCACACCTGTGCCCATAACGTCCCAAACCCAAAGCAGCCAGGTTGTATAAGGCTCACGCCCCCGCCGCACAATGTCTTTTTGCATATTACGGAGACTGTCATACGACAGGGACTCAGTGATGATTTCCGGCTCTGACTCTCCTGCTGGTTTGTGAGGGCCCTGGTTCCCCATCATCATTAACTGGTCGTACTGATTTGTTGGTCTTATACTTCCTCCTTTGCACAGGGACGACTGCTGCTGGCTGTGATTGTCCTTGTGGTTCAGCTGAAACCTGGACGGTTGTAACATCCATGGGTTCCACTGCTGCACCATTGGACTAACCCTCTTTGGGGCAGGGAGAGGGTTTTTCACTAGCTGAGGAGGTGTATTCTCTTAGCACTTGGCATATCTCCTGGCGCATCTCCTGCATCCCCTTCATCAGTATCCCCACCCAGTTCAGGTAGTCCATTTCTGAGGTGGGCTGTTGGGCAGTATCAGCCTGTGGGGCAGGGTCAGGCCGTGGGGCAGGATCTCTAGTCTCTGGGGCTGGTGTCTGGGTAGTTATCTAAGCCAATCTCAACTTATCCCTGACTGCTAAATAGAGTAGGCCTATCAGCACCAGTTGGTTAGTACTCAGAGGAAATCTAAACTGTTCGAAAATTGGTGGGGTGGGCCCAAAGAACTGGTTGAGGGGCTGGGAGAAAACTTCCCCTGGTGTCATTTCCTCACAGAAGGTAGCATTTTTAACATAACCCCAAAAACATGTATTCAGTGTGTGATAGCCTTTATCCACGTGCCCACATTCTGGAGGAAGTTAAAAGCCCATGAATTCCTCACCTTCTTGACCCATAGTGCAAACTGGATAACAGCAATGGTAGTCTTAGTCAGAGGACTCATGTTTAGGTAAGGAGCTGCAAAGGGGAAGAATATAGCCACGACCACCTGCCACCCAAACCAGGGTAAAGTAGACCACATAGTGCTGCCTAACAAGGTTCCTATATTCAGCACACAAAAACTAAGTTACCCAGGAACTGTATTCCTTTTCCACCCCTTTCTCTTAGTGCCCTCAGGCCCCACATTGGGCACCAAGATCTGTCTCGGTTTGAAAAGACAGGTGTCTGCTAAGGAAGGCAGGAGCCTCCCTTGGAATGGCAGATGTGACCCCCCTTCCCTCCAAGTTATTATAATTTTGAAATCAAGGGGCTTTTAGGCAAAGATGTGGGAAATAGGAATAACAGTTCTTTACTATTATATATCTATATCTGTATAACAAGCCAAACAAACAACAATAACTATGGCAGTAACAGCAAACAATCACAAACCCAGTCCCAGCCTTCTCGGCTGTCGGGCCCTTTCCCCTCGGGTGCAGTTCCGCTCGCAGCCGGCAGGGGCGCTGGCGGCTCCCGGTGAGCAGGGCAGATGCGATGGCTCCCCCGCGGCTGCAGGGGGCGCTCCGGAGCAAGCTCGGGGAGCACGCGGCACTGGCGGCCTGGGATCCCGGGGAGGGATGGAACAAAGGCTTCACAAACCCCTGGGCAGCCAATCCCGGTGTCCAGCCGGACCCTCAGGAACGGCAGGCTGGACCAGCAGGCTGGAATGGCAGGGACAAGCACAAATCCCAGGTGGCAGACGAGATGTATCCAAATGGGGAACCCCGCAGAGGTCTGGGCAGGCAGGGTGAGCAGGGCTACAACATAGCGAAGGCTCAAAGCAACGGCAGGGGCAGGGCAGCCACGGCCCAGCTCCCAGCAGGGCAGGAAAGGCGGGCTTGGGATCCCGGGGTTTTTCTCCGGCAGAAGGATAAGCAGCCAAAGAAGGCAGCCTCTCTCTCTGTCCAAACGCCGGGAGACCGACTGCCCGCACACCCAGGTGAAACAAAAGAGTAGCCAGATGCACCCCACCCCCATAGGCACCTCTTTTGTTTTCTTAAGTACCCAGCCATTTGTCCCCCTAGCAACATGTATGGGCAAAATTCCTTTAACAGAAAAAAAACCACCAGGAGAGCTTCTAAAACCCCAACAACGAGGTTCACTCTTTGTAAAATTTTAAGAAAAATTTAATAAAAGGGACAATTAGGAGACAACAGCAAAAAGGGTATTGCGGCCGGGTGTTTTGGCAGAGCCAAAGGCACAGTTTTACATCCAAAAGATCATCTTTGAAAGTACATCACTTATTGCATATTCATCATCATCATACATAATTCATGAATTCTTTAGAGTTTCTAAGTATCGTCCCATAAGCCTTATCTTCCTCCTTGGCTCCATTCTGTCTCTGCTCCCTCCATCAATTCTCTCTGGTTTCGGGTCTTCTTCTTCTCTGATAAGATATTCCAGGAATGTGAAGACTCTCTGCCCACCTTCTCCAAACCAACTACATAAACAATAGACATTCTATACCGTGCATTACATCCTAGAACCTAGGCAAAGTTTCTCCAACATTAAGTAACATGCAAAAAGCCAACATCACAATACATTCATAACAATTATGTAACATGCGAAAAGCCACATCACCATACATTTATAACACCTGGTCTCTTTTCATTTTCCCTTCTGATTTAATATTTGTCATAGAATCACTAAGGTTTCAAAAGACCTCTGAGATCATTGAGTCTAATTGTTAACATAGCACTGCTGTGTTCATTGCTAAACTGTGTCCCCAAGTGCCACATCTACACATCTTTTAAACACCTGCAGGGATAGTGACTCCACCACTTCCCTGGGCAGCCTGTTCCAATGCCTGACCACCCTCTCAGTGAAGACTTTTTTCCTAATATCCAATCCTAACCTTCCCTGGCACAACTTGAGGCCATTTCCTCTTTTGCTGTCACTTGTTACCTAGGAAAAGAGACTGACCTCCCACCTCGCAACAACCCTCGTTCCTGACTTTTCTTCTCAAAGGGCACACCCCCCCACCCCCCTGCAATGTACTACTGTGTAGTCTTGTTACATGTATAAAATGTTCTTTAAGCATATATCTCCTGGGACTTTTTTACATGGCATTAAAGTAGTTTTCTGCTTGTAAAGTTATACCTGCCTATGGCCTGTTGAGAGTGGGTGTTCAGAATGCAGTCTTCACCAGGGAAAGATGAAGCATGTTCACTGCTAGATTACTATTTAAAAAGAAGTGACTCAGGTGTTGTAATTGGAATACCCAAATCATGGGCTGAGTTCCTCCTCCTGGGATCCTGTTGCAACTTTGAATTACAGACTTTGCTAAAGGTTTTGAAGCCTGCCAGGAAGAATAGTAGCAGAAAGCAGGGAAGATCAAGATATCAAAGGGAATGGTACTGACAGAGGAGAAGTCTGCAGTGATGAGGCTCCTATGGATCTTTTCCTTTCTCTTTCCAGGGTTCAAGAGCTCTCTCCACCCAGGAGAAATTTAAACGGGAAGCAGTGGGCATTAATACTTTGCATTCATCAAGAGTGGCCCACCAGAGCCCAGGGAAGGAGGGAAGAGAGAGAGAGAGCTATAATTTACTTCTTTTCTTGCTGACTTTAGTGAACTTGGCTCACCATGGGTCCCTCTCTTGCTCTTGTAGAATACATCTGATTTCGGTGCAGCATAAATGTGATTAATTTCCGGTCTGTGTTAAAGAGCACAGAGTGGTGCTGTCTTGCTCTTGGGCTTGCTCAGATATGTACTTCATGTATCACTTACCTACCATGCAGGGTAGTTATGAGGATTAATTAGTTAATGTTTGTACAGCACTTCGAAAATGTAATGCACTATTAGGCTTTAGTCTCTGTTTGATGCATGAGTAGAACATCCATTAATCTAATAGAAGTTGCATGCATTCCTCAAGCAGGGAATACATAAATGCTAAATATAATTTTAATTATTATTGTATTTCGCAATATTCCTTGATCATGCTTTTGTATTTTAGCTTAACTTTTTTAATGTATAGCTTGCAGAAATAAAAAAATGTTCTTAATTTTTAATCTTGCTTTCAAGAACTCCTTCAGCCTGAAATAAGCAATCATCCTTTGTTCCTCCTGTTTCATTGTTTTCTTCCCCTTTTTCTATCTTGTGCATGGTCTGACCAGAGGTAGGTTTCTGTGTTCTGCAGTTGGCAGAAGTATCTTGCTAGCTAAGGAAGCAGACTCACAACACCTCACACAAATAGTATTTGATTACTGCTAATTACAGTGCTGTCACATAGACAGGGGGAAAGAACGTCGGCTGGCTTTGTCAAATAGCAATGAAATAACCTGCTGTCTGTCTACTGACTTAATGGCTTTAATTGCCAGTGCATAATCAAGATCTGGTGAATTTGTTTGAACATATCAGCAGGCACCAAATATTTCAATTAAGATCAAGTTGTATAACTAGTGTTGCTTTACTTAGAGCAGGATTCTGGTAAATTCAGGTTTTTGAGGCTCACAAAATGGTACTTGGCAAGAGCCAGCAAGCAAACTGACAGATGGGTTGTTTCTTCTTCATTTTTTCAGACTTTGAGTAACCTTCCCCTCTGATGCTACTGGACCCTTGTAGGTGTTTCCCTTTTATTTTCTTTCAGTTTGTTTTCTTTCTCAGGATGATGTCTCCCAGAAGAGTTCTTGCACTATAAACTTTCTACTGTGAATGAAGTCTGGTTGTGGTGGGCCATTGAGACAACTACTTTGGCCGAGAGGAGAGTCTGTCCCAAACTCTTGAAGGAGGCTTGCTGTAGCAGTCTGAGTGGTAGTTTAATAGTCCCTGGAGAAAATCATAGAATCGTACAATGTCCTGAATTGGAAGGGACCCACAAGGATCAAGTCTTAACTCCTAGCTCTGGACAGGACAACCAAAAGAACCATGTGCCTGAGAGCATTGTCCAAAAAGGAAAGAAAAAAAAAAGGAAAAGCTGTGGCCTGGCACACCAAAGGCGGTCTATTTCTTCCATGTAAATGCTGATAGATCTTTTTTCCCCTTTTGTCACTCATCCTCTTGCCAGAACAGTCTTTTTCAAGAAATCAATCCCTTTCCTATAGCCAGTGGATGATACAAGAGTTTGGAATAAATGCTTGAATTATGTTCAGCTTTCAGAGATGATTTTGTCCCAAACTGTCAGAAGGCACTTTATTTTTGTCAAAGCCTCAATCAAAGATTTTTGTTCCATCTTTGAAGGATCCTTCCTTCAGGGATTCACGCCCATTCAACCAGATCATTAGCAGCTTCTTAAGTACAGAAGAACAGGCCCTTTTGATAAAATCTGCAAGGCCCTGAGCCGGACTTGCCTTTGCTCTTTCATTATAGGCTGAAACAGGAACCTTGCACTTTTTGAGTCTGCTTTGAGCACTGGATCCTGTAGACTACCCTTACCTGTCCTGTTCATATTTAATCACGACATTTGAAAAGACCCAGCTGGACCAAGTTATGTCTGTTTACCTCATCAGTTTTCATTTTGCTACATAGTTGAATTTTCTGGTTTATTTGTGTGGTTCCTATGGCTTGTTGCCTGGCGGGTATTAGTCTGGATTGGTGGGTGGATTTTCTTGGCACGGAGGATTCTCACTTAAATGATCTTCTTAGCTTTTGTGGTTAAAATTGATGCCTTGACACCAAGAGAAATGACATTTGCTTGTCTATATGTTGTTATCTTATCTGTGATGCTCTTTTACCTTCATCCACATACTACTTGGCGCAGCTTTGTCTCCAAGACACAGCTATGACCTGTCTTCTCCCTGCCTTCATAAGCCATGTAATTTTAGGGATCCTGCTCAGTAGGCATGCAGTCAAAAGCTGGCATGCAGAAAATCACAAGTTCCTTCTGTTTGTTCTGAAGGACCTTTAGAAAGTTGTACCCACCCCCTGCTTAGTTCTGGCAAAGCTGGGGTCATTCTTGCGTGTGTTTAGTGGGAGCTGTCAGCGCTCCACAACTGTCTAGATCAGACCTGGAGCTCGAGAGCTAAAAACAACCAAAATGCAGAGATGATGTATGACATTTACATTTGCAGAAAGGCAGAATATTAAGCCAGGGTTTCCTTCCTATTTTTTTTTTTTTTTAAGCTGAACAGAAGAAACCTAGACCACTAAATGCTGCTACCAGTTTTGTTTCTTTTAGATGTGTGTGTGGACATGCTTCAATAAGTTTACAATATTGTAATGGGTTCTGTATATGGATATTTTAAAGGTGGTATCGTAGTAGTAATAATAGGGTAGGGCAGAGATGCTGTGCAAGGTCAGTGGGCTTGCACATTGATGAAGTCAAAGAGTAGGAGGAATGAGGAGGGCTTGTGAGAGTACATCTTTTGTGCTTGCTACCCCTGAATCTAAATTTAGCTGAATTCAGGAAACTTGAATCACAAAAAAACCCACATTAAAAAAAAATCAGATATTCTTTAAATTTCTTCCTTTTTTTCTCTTTTTTTTCTTTCCCAGATACTCAATTTCATTGCTCAGCTTAAATAACTTATGTATCAGTCACACAGCTGCACTGTTCTCAATGATATCACACAGAACTAATGTGATTAATAATGTGATTACGGACTTTCCATCTCTACCAATGCAGAAGATGCTGGGATAGCAGCTGCCTAACCATTGCAAGTAAGAGCCACCACTGTGATGGACAAGAAACAGTCTGTGATCCCTATTTTGGAAGCGGAAAAATAACAAAAGAAAACAGAGGTTTCACGCTTTGTTCTTTTGCTAGTGTGCTTTCCATTTTCTGTGTTTACTAATAGGGTGCCATATAGGTAGCCCAGTAAGAACTTCCATGTTACGAAGTTCATCTTCATTTTCTGCTAGATAAATATCTACCCTTTGGAGGATGCTGCTTCTGTTGGTTTTCCATTTCTCTATTGGTTTTCCATTTCACTGGTTGACTGTAAGCGTCAGTGTTATTAAAAGAACAGGCCAGATGTTTGGAAAGGGTAAAGCAGCACAGCAAAGCAGCTGCTTCTGCTTTTGCCACCTGAGACCCTCTTGTTATCTTTTTTTTTTGTCTACCCTTTGTGCATTTTGTAGCTCTGAGCAAACTTTGTTAATATTGTTATTGGCAGTTATATCTTCATTAGTTTCTGTCTTCCCTATAAATGTTTCCAGCATTCCTGCCTTGTTTATTTCTGTTCAAGAGCTGTAAAGCTTTGGTAATTTTTCAAGTTGTCATCTCACACTTCCAAAATCACCAGATTTCTTTCATTTGCGAAAGTGCAGTCTTTGAAGTGTCTTTTACTTCCGGCAAAGAGGTTACATCCAGCTTTTTAAAAAACTTAAAAGTTCCGTTTCCTTCTAATTATTCTCCCCAGTAAGAATTAGTCTGCGCTGGTGCAAGATGTGTGTCTTCAGGAGCTCTGCTGGGTAGTGGTGTAGTTAGAAGCTCTGCTCTCAGTCTGCATCCTCTTTAATATTAATGATGTGTAGGGATTGTGGGTAGCAGATGTGTGAAATCCTGAAGGTTTTTACATTGCCTTTTAAATTCAGTCAAAAATAGTACTGCTGAAATGCTCCTACCATAAAGAATTGTTGGGGATGCATGTGCTTGGGTGTTGAGAGAGGTAGCAGAGAGTTTGCAACAAGTGAGGTGGAACAGAGCAGGGATAGGCACTACCAAGGTCAGATTCTTCAGTGCTCATTCCACTATTTTGATTATTTTTGTAATTCTCATTTTATTTTTTGCTGATGAAATTTCTTGTTGGATGCCCTTCCATGGAAAACTTAGTAATTTTCCTACATAGTTAATATTCAGATATAAAAAAACCTATTACAGTCTAAATGATGAATAGATGCTAATTTATACATATATACATATACTCAGAATGCCTAATTAATGATCTTCTGTGTCAGTCACGGATATGCAAATGGTTATATTTTGCGAGTCTTATCATAATTGTGTTGCCCTGCTGGCTTCAGTTTGGGGGAATGTTTTTACTGCAGTTTAGGAAGGGATAAAAAAGAGACTGAGCAACAAGGCAGTAAAGAACACAACTGCTGTACTGATCAATCAAAACCAGGTAGATCCTGGTTGTTTTCAAGGGTGCCAGGGGTATTTCTGGAGCAGGAACTAAGTTAGAGGAATCCAGGTAGCTCTCTGGAGAGCTCAGCTAGCCCTGTCCACTATAACGAGGGCTATATTCACTATACCTTACTGGAGGTATTCTCTGGCAAAACCACTATACCTTAATGCCTGAAGTAATGTTTGGAGCTCTTCATGAACACATCATTTCTCATTTTTCTTTCTCTTTGCCATTGATGCAGATGTTCCTCAAAAAGTAAAAGATGCACAGTGTATTTTATTAGAGTTTTTGAGTATGTTTCACTACATAAATAATTCTACTCTCCATAATTATGAAGGACATTCATAAAAATAATTTTTTTCTCCTGTGATACATAGTTGCACTGAATTGCTCCAAATCTGCAAGTCCTGGGACTGGGACAAAGGAAAATGGACAATGTTAGTCATTGTTATGTCTGTCTTTTTGGTATTTTGGACTGAAAACAGCTGTGAAGGTGGAAAAATCCAATCCTGAAAAATTTCATACAATTACTGGCCTTGGAAAATAGATATTTTTGAAAAATGAATGAATGCAAGCTTGTTTCTAACCTTCCAGCACTTGTATCAGGGTGTGGTATGGGCTGAGGATTTGCTGGGGGCAGCTATTTTATCACGTCCCAGGTACTTTTTAAAGGCCTCCCTTTGTCCCCTTTATTCCATGGTGGAATTAGCTTGTATTGTTTCACCTGAAGCTGTGTCTGTAAGCAGAAGGTGGTGATTGTGCCACAGCCCAGGAAAAAGACAGGCTGAATGTCGCTTTGAGGAAACTCAGATGTTGCCTCCAATAAGCAGAGTTCATGGCTCTGCTATTGGCACAGCTCTTAAATCACCGCTGGGATTTGCAAGGAGTTCACAACAGAATAACTGTGAAATCATGGGTCTGAATTGATCCTGTGGGCTGGGATGTTGGACCCTGCCTGGGGAAGCTATTGATTCTCAACACACAGTCTCAGAGGACAGGGAGGTGGTGTGATCTGTACTGCTGTGCTCTTTCCTCCCTCACACAGGTTATGACCATTGTGACCCAGGGATCCCGTTCTTCTCCATGATAGCTGGGTTACCTTGGTCCTTACTGCTGCAGGATTGCAAAGTTGGAGTCTGTGCCTCCTGACATTTCTACTACTGCTTCTCCTCTTTGCCTGCTTGCATTGGCTTTGTGGTCACTTTTAGCCATGCCAGCACATTGAAACTTGCTAACAGTAAACACCAAAGCCATGCATGCATGCTACTGAAAAAAAGAAACAACCACAAGGAAAACAGCCATGGGTAAATAGTGGATTTGCTCACTGTTAAATGTTCACAGCTTCCACACACAGCCAGGAGCCTCCTACTAAATACAGGGCTTGGAATTTTCTTTTTAAAGGACATTGATACAGGCTGTGACACTGCTCAATTTTCCATGTGACTTTTGGTATATGCAGTAGGAGGGAGGTTTATCCTGCATGGTGCTGTACAGAACAGAAGTATTAAGACTTCCAAGAGGAACAGCAGCCGTAGGCATGCGGGGTGCTTTATGTCAGGAAGTTTGCATGTCCATCCATAAGACAGCCTGGGGATCAAAGAGGGACACACAGGTCTGATGCTCTGTGCCGTCACTGTCATGCCCACCTTCAGGAAGGTGAATTATGTAGTGTGCAGATCAGCATTAAATGCTGTGCACAGCAGCAGGCCTGAATTTTGCACAGATTAAATGCTAGGAAAGGGAGGGCGGAAAAAGTTACATCCTTGGGCTCATCCACGGTCATGTAGACTGGGGAAACATGCTTCTCTTGTAAGTACCTGAGCACATCCCAATATTTGGTAGTATTGCCAGGGTATTCCCATGTTCCTGTAGCTCTCCTGTAGGTTCAGCTTGGCCTGGTTAGCCATCAGGGATGGAGCTGAAGAGCTGGATTCTGCTTCTGCCAAGCTTGCCTAGGTGCTGCACAGGTCCATGGAACTGGCCACAAAGCCCAGAGCCCAGCTTTGAGCTGCATGTTGTCAGCAGCAGGGCTCAGCTTACAGAGTGCAGGGAGGAGCAGGCTGGACTCAATCAAAAATGGATTTTTGCTGGGAGCACGTTGCTATTTTTATAGTTTACCCAGCTGCTTTGGAGACATTACAGCTGTCTGAAGCAGTCGTAGTGCACACCTCCTTGGAAACACTCAATCCTGCCTGGTGTTGTGTTACAGTGTGGATACTGCAACACGATGTATCAGACGAGGCCCATGGAAAGAAATATATATGGACCAATTCTTGATAGATGTTTCAGAGAGATGTTTATTTCTCCAGCCACATGGCCGGAGCTCTGCCGAGGAACTGTGGCAATCACGGGACCTGAAGGTCCTTGCCCGCACAGGGGAACACAAACCAACCAATGGGGAACGAGGCTGACCAGGGGCAGGGAAACCCCGTGTCTCCCCCCCAGGGCCCCTCTCCCAGGACCCCACGGCAGGGGGGGAGGGCCCCAACATTAAACAAAAAGAGATTTAAAACTTAACATTGAAAACAACTGGATAAACATGAGATAACAAAGACAGTTTCAAAACAAAACAAGCCACCCTCCTGAGTCTTTAAATGTCCAAACACATTCTCTGGAACATCTTAAGGCTGACAGAAGGGAGACAGGACTCTCTGAGCATGCTTTGTGGGGAAACTGAGGCAGGAGAGAATTTAATTTCTTCCCTCCCCATTTTCATCCCCCCCTCGGCATCGGAGAGGAGTTGTAAGGAAAGGCAATTGTATAGGGAAGCCATGGGGTGAAAAACAGATTTGGAGTACACTGAGGGTGATAGGATATAGGGTAAAAGGGAAAGGTGGAATTAGGAAAGGGAGACTGTAGGGGGGCCTTATAATGGAGATATTGTCTAATATGACTACGATTTTTAGCATATATACTGCCTTTTACAGAAACACCATCAGGCCCAGTGACATCTGCTGCTTGTAACCCTTTTATACCTTGCACAATTTTGAATTCCACCACCTCTCCATCTCCCAAGCTTGGGATGCATTTTTCAGGGTTATTCTTTTTAATAGCAGTTCTATGAATGAATATGTCTTGCTGGTTGTCACATCTCGTTATAAAACCATAATTTTGTTTAACATTATACCATTTTACTATTCCTAAAACCTTAGCTATGGTGATTTTTTC
The DNA here is from genome assembly GCF_965178545.1 of Coloeus monedula. Lineage (NCBI taxonomy): Eukaryota > Metazoa > Chordata > Aves > Passeriformes > Corvidae > Coloeus > Coloeus monedula. The sequence goes on along the minus strand of NC_138785.1, from coordinate 10,877,003 downwards.
CTTTTTCCAAGTGGCTGCTGTTTTCTGTCTCGCTGAGTTCCTGCTTTCTCTTTCACTTTCGCTCGCTCCCATGTTGGAGCCGTCGGGGTTGCTCGTGCCTGCACGCTCTTCCCGGGGTCACACTTGGGGCCGCGCGGGCCGGGCCGGGCCGCGCCACTCAGCTCTCTGTGCTCCGCCGCCTCTGCTCTCAGCTGCGCTGCTGCTGCCTGGGGCTGCGCCCATGTCTCGGCTGGGTCCCCAAGCAACAGCCCCCCAGCGCCCTGCTCCAGCGTGCATTTCGGCTAGGCATGGCTCCGCTCTGCCGCCACCAGAAGCCGCCCGCGCACCGCACCTCTTAGTCGGGCGTTCCCGGGGCTCGCTCCACCACGCGCTGCACGGGGCCGGGCGGGCACCGCCGGGTCGCACCACTCCCACCGCGCCTTTCTCCGCTGCCGACACTGCGGCTCGCGCCGCTCCGCCTGCGCGCGGGAACTGCCTCACTGCTGCTCGCAGTGCTCTCGGTCCACATGGCCGTGGTCGCATGGACTCTGAGGTAGGCTTCCCTTCACCAGGACACAGCTGATATTGTTCAACAGTCTTGGTAATTAAATAATATTCACGAAAATATTCTTCCATCGGTATATATGTTGACTCAAAAATTAACTGTGTCCAAACGGTGTTCCAAAAGTGTTTGGTAAGAATTAAATCCCAAGAAACATAGAAAAAGTTCTTAAACAACCATGCCAGGAAGTGTTTCAGTTCTTTCTGAGCTTGAATGAAGCTAAAATTTACAAATCGTTGTTCAAGAATCCTTTCAAGTTTAAGATAAATGTCCATATGCAGCTCTGAGAGCCAAGAGTCTTTCCATGATTCCTCCATAATCCAGAGAGAATATCCAAACCAAGGTGAGAAGAGAGAGATCTAGAGTGGTTTTTACTCAAGAATTTTTTGTCCTTAGGGATCGGTGTCTTGCCCGCGTTATCTACCATTTCTAACAGTGCGGATACTGCAACACGATGTATCAAACAACGAGGCCCATGGAAAGAAATATATATGGACTGATTCTTGATAGATGTTTCAGAGAGATGTTTATTTCTCCAGCCACATGGCCAGAGCTCTGCTGAGGAACTGTGGCAATCACGGGACCCGAGGGTCCTTGCCCACACAGGGGAACACGAAACAACCAATGGGGAACAAGGCTGACCAGGGGCAGGGAAACCCCATGTCTCCCCCCCGGGGCCCCTCTCCCAGGACCCCACGGCAGGGGGGAGGGCCCCAGTAGTGTTGTCCAACTCAGAGTTATGTCCACCTCTTCAGAGGCTATCATCAATAGCCACTTACCCACCCATGAGAAGTTCCAGCAACATGGGCACTGCCATGGAGGGTGACCCCAGAGCTTCCTTCCTCTTTGCTTTGCACCAGAGATGGTACAGGATGCAGATGAGAAGACCTGCAACCTGGACCAGAAATATATAGATAAAACACAGGCTAGAGTTCAATTTCTCCGAAATTAAAAGAAAGTTTGTTTGGGGAAATTATTAATTATTCTGCCATCAGATGATGCAGTTAGGATTTGGAGCTGATCTATATTAATGAAAGGAATGAGGAGGAGGTGTCTTTAAAAACGAACTGTGGGCCTGCTGGTAGATAAACACAGATACTGATAGGTGAAAGAAGCAATGCGAGGAACCATAAATTCCATAGGAATTCCACTAATTGACACAGACTGTTGCTTACCCAAGGCCATGCTAAATTCCTGGACTTCGAGAAAAAGAACAGAGACACAAAGAAAAATAAGGGGGGTGGGATGCACTTTAGAAGGGGGTCTGTATTAGGTGATTCGGGAAGCCCACACCTCTCAAGTACCTCAGCCAGTGGGGAAAGAGAGAAGGAAATGTGGCTGGGAAATTAGGATAGAAAGCAGGCTGCATCCTCTAACAATTTGAGAGACCTCAGGGGAATGCCCCATGGCTTCTCCCTTTATTTGAATAAAGTTACAGGACTCCTCTGTCTCCTTTTTTGACATAAAACCTCTGATATTGTGGATTAATTTTCCTGACATTAAGAATATCTAATTAAGAAGATGGTTTCCAAACTCAGTTTAAATTTGGTGTGGTCTCATTCATGCCTGTCAGCCATGCTGCATTTTAGTATGAGCTAGTCCAAACTGGCTTAAATCTCTGCTTTAGACTGAATTAAAGAAAGACAATCCAAAGCTGATGGAGTCCTTACTGCCTTCCCAGCTCAAGGTAAAATGTCATGAGAAGCAGTTGCTAGAAGCTGGGTAAAGAGATCAATATCAGGGGAAAAGTCAAGGGTTAGGGGGATTTGTCTTTGTGTTGTGTGTGTGCTGCTGCCTGCTTGAGCCAACAGGCCTGGCAGAGGCTGCTCTTCCTGCCTGTGAGTAGGGGATGCTCTGCTCTGAGCACTGTGTAGGCAAGGAATAAACCAACCAAAATTATTGACACCAGAGACTATATTAAATCCCTGCTGTAAAGTTCCCTGCACTGGAACCCCAAATATGTCTTAAAGAATTACTAGGTGGAGGCTGGCATATACTCACTAATTTTGTAAACCTTGAATTAGAAAGGGGTTTGTACATTGGAGAGCCTTCTGCTATATTTAGCATGAAACTCCATGCTCCCACTGTCAGGATGGGAGCTTAATTACAGCGTGCTACAAACTTTGCTTTTGTGAAGGATATTTTTCTGCACTGCTTGCTTCAAAAAGCACAGTTTTGCTGCTATTTTTATGATGCTTTTGCAACAGTAGCAGGAGTTTAAATGGGTTAGGTGAAACTTGAGAAGGATTCTCTGACAAAACCAGCCATAGTATCTGTGGTTCCCAGTGTGGAACTTCTCACCAGCTGAAATGAAACAATGTCAGGAGGAAGTTGTAGCAGGTTGCTGTTGCTTTTTTTTCTTACTTTTTACTTTTTTCCCCCTTCCTGCAACTTGCAATTCACTTTTTTATTGCACCCTTAATTATGTGCTCAGATTTTTAACATGGATTCATATTTGCTGCTTATGAGTGGGTAGCTACTAGAGGATTGCAATAGAAAAATAAAACTAATAAGTTTAGCAAGTTTTACATCCAAAAACAATGAAAAGGTGCACATGATTCAGCCTCCCTGCCTTAAGAGATAGCTGCTATTTGCTTACAAGAATTGCCAAGCTCTAAGGAGACTTTTGTCCTTGTCATGAAATTGGGATGCATTGTGCAGAGGCCAGCATGCTTTGCTGCAGGGAGTAGTGTTGTGTGGTGTGGTGGTGGTTGAGAGCTTTTGGGGCAGGTGTTGGACATAAACAGCAAAGGATCTTAAGGCTGCAGACAAAAATGCTTAGAAAACAGAAAACAAGGAAGATTTGGGGGAAATGGGGACTGGGTGGTCTGTGTTTGTTTTTTCTTAAGGACTCTTTCCCTCATTCAGAGGAGTTGTTATCTGTCTTCTTGAGCTGTGTGTGCATACAAGGTAACTTGTGGTGGGAAAGAGTTATAGTTTAAGCAGCATAAAAACCTTGACCTCTCCCCAAACAGTGCTATGTCAAGGGATACATGTTTCTTACTTGGGCGGCACAATTTGCATAATCCTGCATGTTTCTGAGGGTAAGGATTACAGCCTAAATTATAGTGGTACCTTTAAGAAAGTTCTCAAATGCAATGCAGGACTGAGTTCCCATTGGAGTTACTCCAAGAAATCTGCATTGCTGCTGTTAGCATTCTGCTGCAGGAGAAGGTTTCAGTGTTTTGCAAAAGTCAGATGCTGGGGGAAGTAAAGCAGAGCCAAGGTATGCTGAGCTGTCTGATCAAACAAAGGAATTTGAAAGTCCAAATTCAGTCTGCACCTAGGAAAAGATTCCCTAAAGAAACGAAGTAATTCAAAGTGAGCAGCATCTGCCCACCTTTTTAAAAAATTATTTTAACATTGATTAACACTGTCATAAAGTGGAAAAAAAAAACATTTTTTAATGGTAGCAGAGAAGTTTTCTAGAAAATATTAATTTGTCAACATGTTACACTAAAAAGTAAATATGAAATAACCTGCTAGAAAAAACATTATTTTCACTTTCTCAAATAGTAATGTAAATGTTAAATTTGCTTCTATTTCCCCTTCTTGGTTTTTAAAAGGAAAATAAAATAATTGGCCAGATGTCTTTGAAATTTGATGATAGATGACACAGTACAGAAGCTTGACACCTGCTACAAAGTCTTCTTTCTGCAAAAGCTTTTATAATGTAACAATATAAATTCATCTACCTAGGGTAAACTGTTTTCCATTCCAATGGGACCCTCACACGGTGTAAGGATTCTACTGAGACTGCTCACCCTATGAGCAGAAAATGTACACAGGTGCCATTTGCAAAATCCCAAAAGAGAGAAACTCTAGTTGGAAATAATAATAATTGAACACATTTTTAATTTAGCCATAGCCATTCTCAAAGACAGTCCAGCAATTTACTAGAATATTAGTGGTACAGTAATAACCCCAGTGGCTGGGCATGGGTTAAATAATTCAGGATCAGGAGGTGGTATTTTGCCTGTGTGCTCTGTTTCTTGGCCTTAAGAGTATCATGGCTGCCATTCCATGAGAAGCGTGCTCATTTCCTATAGAAAGGATGAAAAGCTTCCTCATTTTCTGAAATACTGAAGGTCCCTCAGTTTTCTGAAACTTGCCTGAGTAGAGCTGCTATCTGAAAGTCGAACAAATAAACCTCTTCCCTGTGATTTTGGCCTCTCAGCTCAAGCAATACTTTGCACAGTGAAGGAAAGAATTTTTTGAGTTGCATTTATTAATTATGGGCTGGATTTTGACATTCCAGTTCTTTGCCTGTCTACTCTATGACAATGTAAAAACAAAGCCAAGACCTTTATAATCTGGTTTTCTTCATTGACAGTGTGCCAGAACAAAGTGGCATCACCTGGGAAAGTAGAATGAATATCTTGCCTAGAACAACTCTGGTGTGTTTATGTTTTTTAAACATAATCTGAGATGTTAAAGTCCTTTCTGTCAGTGAGATCTAGGCATTAGTCTTTACACAATTCTCGCTGCAGTTAAGAATTACATAACAATCTGATTGTTATGGGTAAAAATAATAAACTAGTAAGGATTAACAGAACATTTGTCTAGAAAAAAGGAGATTAAAAGGTTGTCTTGTCTTTCTGTGGAATGTGTAGAGAAAAGCTCTTCCACAGAGACCAAAGCTTTTGGAAGAGAACAGATTGAAATGGTTGATTTAATGTAGCTTCATAGGATAAATGTTTTGACTAATACCATCCCCAGGTCATTAAATAAATGGTAAAGCAGAGTTTCTTTGCTATAGTCTGTTCCATTGCCATGAAGGCACTTCCATGAATTTGAGTGCTTGTTGCTGAGAAATACTGACTTATTGAAGCAGACTGGGCAAAGGGCTTCATACACAGAACATTTTTACCTCCTGTTGGTCTCTCTCAATCCCATATCTTCTCTTTAAAGGTCCTGTAACAACTCTGCATTAGAGGTAGTTTTAAGTGAGGATGCTGTGATTTATTTTTTTTATTCCCTTACTCCTAGTCCTAATATCAGTATGCTCCTTTAAGGAGAGCTGTATTAATGCCGTTCATCCTCTCTTTAATGTATTGCTACTTCATTGCAAGGTTACTGCTGGCACTTCAGGGCTTGGTCTAGCAGGAATGGCCAAGAGGATAATAGACACCTTGAGACCTTCTGTTCTTCAGCTCCGCTGAGAAGTGTAGATGGGTGGAAAGGAGAAGGAGGGAAGCGCTGGAGAGAATGTTGCTCTGTCTCCCTCCTTGGTCCTATAAACGGTAGTGCTGGAAACTTCAGTCTGGGGTGTAAATCTTTCCATCTGAGACCAAAATTATGGCAGGTCTGGCTTAAAAGTAGCTTTCTATCATCTTCTCTTCCTGGACCCTAATGCAGTGACAGCCAGGCTCTGGTTTCACAACACACCCATCATGGACCTCGGGAAGCAGAGAGGAAGAGGCTCTTGACCGAAGGGTCAAGAGTCACCTGTTACTATAATAAGTTTACCAGGCCCGAAGTTTGATTGGGTAAATTAGATCAGGTAAATATTTAGCTGTCCAGCCTGTAAACATCATGAAGTCTGTAATGTATAATATATGAAGGGGTAAGCCACCAATAGCTGGGCAAAGGCCCAGAAAATGCCACGACAGCCATGCAGGGTATTCCCTGCCCTGAGCCAGGGCACAGCCTCTTGGCAGAGCCCTAGACACAAGAGAGCTGGTCCAGGTAGGGACTGCCCATGGGAGCTAAATGAGGGAGAGAAGAAAAAAGACATTCTCCTTTCTCTCCCATCTTAAAATCAGTGCTGGCTGATGTTCCTGTTATTACTGACATGTTTCAGGAATAAACATCAATAGGAGCTGGGGTTGCAGAGATAAAATCAGCACAGCCTTTGTGTACTTTTGATCCACGGGGTTTCCACTTCCCTCCTGTCACTTATTCTTCTGAGGAGACTTTTTTGACTAAGACAATATTAGGCTGCTTTGTTACTGGCTCTCTTTGTCAGTCCACCAGCAGGAGACGCTTTGTAAGCTGGAATGAAGATAAAGCCCTGGAAGACAAAGTAATCAAAATGAGGCAGGGTGGAGGGGGCTACCTGAAAAGTGCAACTCAAGTATTCCCTAACTTTGTGGCATTCACAGCTGAGTTGTGTTTGCAGCTGACACAAGGGACCTGGTTCCTAATGGATCCGAGTCTTCAACATTGTGTGGTACTTGCAAAACCTGCCAGCTTGCTGTCCCAAGGTCATTCTGGCCAGCATCGAGCAGGAAAACAGAAGCTGCTGCAGGTATTAGCTGCCAAAATCAGGCAGCCCAAAAGGCTGCTCACTTGGCCTACCCATGATGTCTGTTGTGGTTTTGATTTGCAGCTGTCACTCAGGTAGGGGATTTATGTGAAGCGTGGATCATAATCCAGAATTAAAATAATCACAGGACTGTTTAAATTCTGGAAGCTCAGGTTGGGAGTGATCACTTGTTCAAATTGCAAGAAAATAATCTCTCAACTTTTATTGGAAGAGCATCCAGGAAAGGCTTTGAACAGATTGTTTCTTTCACTCTGTACAACACTGTTGCTGACAGTTTCTGTGCTTGCTTCTGAAGGAGAAATGCCAGCCAAACAATGCAAAACTTGTCACTTCCATAGGCAGAGCTATCAGCCTGGCCACTAATACGGAAATGCCAAGGGAAACATTATATTTTCCTGGATTTTTTTTTCTTTTCTTCAAGCTTTCTACAAGATTTCCTTGGGTGAAACAAGATGCAAGGCAGAAGTATAGCTGAACAGATGCAAACTGGATAATTAGCAGAGACTGAAATGTGTAGTGAACTTCTTCACACATTGACATGCATCCACATCAGCACACATCCCTGTGAGCCCAGAGAGAGGAAGGAAGCTGTTATAGGAAAGGAAGTATGTGATGGTGTTTCCTATATAAGAACACTCTCACAACATGTCTAAAGAAGTATAAGCTGGAGTTCTCTGGGCCACTGTAGAGCTGAAGTGACTTAGAGAGGAATGGATACCTGTCCCATAGCTGGGTGAGGTTTCCTGTAGGCGTCAGTGTTCATTGTCTATGAATAGCATGGCCTCTGAAAAATTACTTTGTAATCTGAGTTTTAGGTTGACATCTGAGTTTTGATCTCTAAGTTACCTGCTACAGCGGGGATACTGTAACACGCATATATCAAACCAGGAGTCCCGTGGAAAGGAAATATATATGGACAGGCAGATTCTTGATAGCTGTTTCAGAGATGTTTATTTCTCCAGCCGCATGGCCGGGGCTCTGCCCAGGAACTGTTCCAGTCACGGGACCGAGGGTCCTTCTGCCCGCGCAGGGAACACAAACCAACCCATGGGAACGAGGCTGAGCAGGGGCAGGGAAACCCCGTGTCTGTCGCCCAGGGCCCCTCTCCCAGGGCTGAATGGCAGGGGAGGGATCCCAACAGTTACCCTTGCCAGTTACTGGAATTACATTACTCTGATTTATTGATTTGTTTTCTTTATTGTTACCATTAATAACCATTCCTCTGATTATCTAAATATGCCATAGAAAAAAGAGAAAGTATATGCTACTGGATGACCTGGTGTCTTAGGCCAAAGAAGGCAGTTGTTAATTGGTAGAAAAAAGCCCTGATCAGCCACAATCCTTTTTATAAGTGCCAGTCCTTTCAACCAGCTGTCAGTGCTCAAGACACCAGAAGCATGCTGAAAATGGTAGTTGGTTTGCCTTGCTGACATGGGCACCAACAAAAACTACCTTGCAGGCCAGATCCAGTCCTTATGGCACAGGCTGGCCATGCTCAGTCCTTAGCATCACTGCAAGTGAAACACTTTGGCTCTGTCACACACTTTATTTGGGGAAGTACCAGAATCCACTTTGGAAATTATTTCAGTGAGGCATTTTAAGGTGAACCTGGCACTGTTTTCAGTTTGTTTTAAATGCTGTACTATGAGTTGCAAGAATCTGGGGAGATGGTTGAAATACAACACCAAAGGTTCCAGCGTGAGACATGGCAGATGACCAAAAGTGGGGATATTTTCAGCTGTTTGAAACCAAACCAGCCTCCCTTGTCTGTCAGTAACACAAAGCCCATCAATCCCTAGAGTGCTTTCCAAATTCTGCCCCCTGGCCACTCTCAGGGTGTTCTGCAAAGTGCTTTCAAATAGCATCTAATTTGCCTCCATTCTTCAAGCTTCTTAAAGAGCTCGTCCAAAACCACATGTAGTCAGCAGCTTCTGATGTAAGTTTATTGATGCTTGGACATATCATAACGTTCTCATTAGGTACCTTCAGTGAAGTACAACTGATGACTTGCCATTTTTGTGCACTGTTATGTGGCTGATTTTTGTGTGGTTAGTGACAGTGAATGCCAGTCTAATGTTGCTGATTTCAAGGCAGGGATTATTGATGTGAACTGGCAGGAACAAGAAACATTTCCAGAATTGTCTTTCAGTTTTGGGATACCTGTTCAGAGTTCCTTATGTGCAAAGGTCTCATGTTCAGAAATCTGACACTTGGCATTTTTCAAAACCTGGCTCCTTTATACATGTAGATGAGACACACTTAATATTTGAACTGTTCTGGAAATGGAAATGTAGGTGGTTGCTTTTGGTGTTTTGGTGGGTTTTTTTCCTCTCTTGTTTCTGTAACTGACAACCTGAATTCCACTTCCCAGGCCAGTAAGTGTATCTTCTATAGTGGAGCTTGTACTTACCCTACTCAGGACCTAGAAACCAAGATTGGAAGTGACAACCCCCTTTCCTTACTCTTCACGCCTCCACTTTCTCTCACTGCCCTTCCACTTCACAGAGGCAGAGCTCAGCCACTGCTGCTTGTAACTGAGTGCTTCCCTTGGAGTCCTGGGACTGCAAACAAACCATTTAGTCTACATGTGGTAGTTTAGATTTGTAATGATGAAACCTAGCTCCAGATTCTGGGGGAAATGAAGCAGGAAATGCTATCTTCTCCATTTCCTTTACCTCAGCATCACACTGTGCATTTTCTGATGAGATGATACTATGGTTGAGGAACACTCAGGGGATTTTTTTCTTTCCCCTAGGTTTTTCTCCAGACAAATGCAGTCTCTGTCAATCCTTCCATTTATTTCCTTGGAAGTGTGAATTATAAAAATGTTCAGGTTTTTTATCTAAACAGATTACAGACAGTGGATGTACAGCAATTTATTACACTTTTCTTCCACAACATTGATTATTAGGAAACTATCTCCATTGTGTAAATCTAGGTTCTAGGTTCCTGGAAAAAGCTATTTTATTCTGAGGAATGATCAACTTAAACTGTCAATGTATAACTATGCTGTCATAGTGCATTTTATTCAAAGTGGATGGGAAGGAGGAAATTCTTGTTGCTTTAAACCTTACTGTGTTCTCTGTGCATTTCCTTGAGTCATATCTCAAAAATGGAAACCAGTCAGTCCCTTCAGAGGTACCATTTCAAATCAAATTGTGAAATATGTTTCAAACAATTAACAAGTATGTAATGTATGCCTTCAAGTAACTGAATCTTTAAAAATTGATAGTAATTTCATTCTAAAATTAAAATCTCCATGGTGATTCATCTTCAGTGGCCCTGTCTACACATCTATTTTGTCACTTACGCTAGTCTGTGTCAGAGAGCATGTATGGTGTGGTCCAGGGCCAGCTCAGTGCCCAAGGAGGTTCTAGGCTGAAGGCAACAAGCGAAAACTGGAAGTGACTGAAATGAGATGGGAGCTGGGTGAGGCAGGCTTTGAACAAGCTGAAGGGACCACTGGGTGCCTTCCTTGAATCCCAAGATATCTCCTTAGTGGTTCACTAGTAACATATAGGAAGACAGTGGGTGGCAGATCCTCTAGTTGCAGTGCTAGAGTTAAGAGCATGAAAATAACATCCAGCACACCTTGTGTTATTTAACAGCCTATTCTGTCTTTCATGGTGTAGCTCCCTGTGCATCTCAAAGCTGAGGAATTGAAGATTATCAACTCGCCAGCACAGTGGGGTGTCAGGAGTCAGGAAAGCTTGTCGAGGAGCTCAAGGATAAGCAGTGTACCAGGATCCAAAAGGAGACAGAAAAGAGCCTCATCCCGTGTTGCAGTGGGATGGAACACATGTGTAGGTGATTGTGAGATTGCAAAGCCCTTCTCTGACTGGAGCAAATGCTGATATTCTTTGTGGGATGCTGTGGCTAGACCTTCCCACAGGACTTCATCTGCAACTTCCTCTGACTGCTGAATGTAAGGAAGTGTGACATCTACCTTTCCTGTCAGTCAGAGCTTCCCCAGTAACAGCAGAAGGACAAAACTGGCAGGATTCTTGGCAGTTTTGCTGCTGCCCATAGGGTACTGATTATCCTTAATGAGTCTTACTGATTTCACGGTGCAGCTTCTTGGGAACAGCAGAAGCCTGTCTGCAGACTCAGAAACATAAGCACATCAATGGGTCATATTTGGGAAGTTATCTGTGCAATCACAAGGGCTGGGGTTTTTGTTCTTGTGCTGTCTTGTTCAAATTAAAGGCTAGATTCTGCAGCAGTTGATGATTTTAAGAGCCACGTCGTTCCCCAGTCTCATCAGGAAATCATTCCACTTGCCACTGGTGAGTAGGTGAGTGGGTTTCTCAAGCCCTCACATAAACTGTATTCTCAGCTTCAAGAAAGTGAAGGAGTTATAATGTGACAAGAGCCTCTCGGGGATCTCTAGGTGTGATGCTTTCAAGACAGCCTGGTTTTTGTTTTGGTATTGGTTAGGCTCTGGCTACTGCACTGCTCCACTCAGGACAATGGTGCTCTTTGCCCTGTCCTCTTAGTAACAATCTTTGTTCTAAGGTGTGGAAATTAAATCTCTGGATTACAAGCACTAACTGAAGAGCAGTGTGTGGAAGGATTCCCCCTTTACCTAGACATTATGTCTCCAGCTCATCCTCCCCCCTGCCTCAGCTCTGGCAAGGAATGCCAGCAAAAACATGTTTGTTTGTTTGTGTTTTGCTGTAAAACTGAAAATAGGAAAGTTACTGTGCTTTTTTTTATATATAGATATAAACAAAACAAATGTTTCCCAGCACTTTTACCCTCTTGGTTTAAAGCTCCTAATTTCTGTCAAAACACCCATCAGGCAGTCACTCTCTTACTAGCTGTACTCAGGCTGCCTGTGGCATCCTGTTGCCTGCCCTGAGTTTGGAGTCCGTAGGGTGTTTGCAGCTCCAAGAGTAATTCTAGAGCAGGAAAGGTGAGATTTTGGGATTAATTCCATCCTCTCCCCACAAGTTGTTTTCTTAAATTGTAAGAAAATAAATAAAGAAGCAGTCTCCCCTGTAGATAGCCCTTTTCAAAACTAGGCAATGCTTCTTCTCCCTGCCCTCCTTGCTGCAGTGTGGAGAATGGCAGTTTCTCCCAGTGGGAGTGATGGCAGTCAGATGATATTCATCCTTCAGTAATCAGCTAATTGGCACAACCCTCTACCTTTCAGCCTGCACTTCTTAGCATCTCACTGCATTTCTGACCTGTGAGAACTTTGCTTTGAAGGGACAGCTTGATCCTTAAGCACATTAGCCAGATGTCAGCCCTGGCTGGGGCAGTGGTCGGGAACTCTGGGCATGGGCTGCTGCCAGTTGTGTTCTGCCAGCTGTGTCCTTCTACAGAGCAAACTTGGCCCACAGTATTGGAGACTCAGCTCTGAGGCGGACAGGTTCACCCTCAAAGATTTACCCCCTGATTCCCAGCTGTACACGCAATCCCTTCCCTGCAGCATGGAAGGGAAAGTTTTAGCCCCCCACAGTCTCGGAGCTGTGGAACACAACTAGGGGCAGGATGCCAAGCTTGCTGGCTTGCTGGCCTCATCTGGTACAGCAAATCCCCTTTTCCTAGGTTTCTGAGGGTAGCTGCAGCCACAAAAAGTGCTTGGAAAACTTTCCATAGCATTTGCAAAGCTGCTCTCAGAGTGAGGCCATCTTACAGAGACTGTTGAAAATCTTTCACTTAAAAGTAAAGGAAGTAGAACATTTTAAAGCAGCTTTGTTTCTATGGATTAAATGAATGGAAATGCATCTTCTTTCTCCCTTGACTTTCTGCCCTGAGCCAGGTAAAGAGCAGGTCCATTGAAATATTGACTGTCGTTAGTCTGAGATTTGGATTTTTTTTCATCTCTCAATGAAGCACAGATCTTTTTTTGGTTACCATCAGCCTGCTATCATAGCTGCTCACTTTCCCTTTGATATGACAATGACTTTGTACAGAGGAAAAGACCTTTATCAGGGGAATAATTGTGACAAGAATTGATGAAGGATGAAACAAAATTGGCAGCATATAATTTAAAATCACAAAAAAAAAAAAAAAAGAAGCAGGGTGGAGGGGGGGAGGAAAGAGAGCACACCTTGGCATATGGATGAAGGGGGAAGGAGCTCTGTGGAGGCAGGAGAGCATCACTACCAGGCCAGCTTTAAAGCCCTCTTAACAATGTGCAGTTGCTCTCCCCAGCTCACCCATTGACTTCCTCCTGCCCTCCACAGGCCTGGCTGCAGTGAAACCTCGTGTCTTCCTAGTGATGCTGAACTGAATCAGATTTTGCTTTTAGTTGTTCGATCAAATTTTCCTTCCTTGAGCTTAGAAGGCACACTTGGGACTTTATAGTAATTGCCTCCCCATGCTGAACTGCTGATACCTTTATTGGATTGGCATAGGGTTTCAGAGGACTGTGTTTAACATGCAGTGAGCCGCAGCAATGCAAACAGTTCCAGTGTTTAAACAAGCATCCATTAGTCTGGGAAACAAGACAGTGCCAGCCCATTTGGTGCTCTTTAGAGCTGGCAGCTTAAGAGGAAGGGTGCAGCAGGGTTTGCCAGGAGGGGGGGAGGGGGGGCAGGATGGGGGAGTCACAAATGCAGTGTCAGGAAAACAAGCAAAACATCTCTGTAGCTTTGTGAGAAATGAGCTACAGAGGGGGGGAACTCTTGCAACTGGGGATATGTGCAAAGCTCATTAATATCTCATTATGTTCGAATTGCAGTCTCCCAGCAGACTGGCATTAATGTGTGATGTGCTGGAGGAAGGGGCTACAGGAGAGCAGCAGGGATATTTTAAGCAAGCTTTTTTTTTTTTTTTTTCCTTTTTTCCTTTACATTGAAGAAGCAGAAAAAAATAGTGTGTGCCAGCAAACCATGATGTTTTGTGCATCAGCCCAATACAGTGTACTTCATCAAACAAGAACAGTGGTCAGTTGGGCTTATCATAGTACCCACTAGCATCTTTCAGTATTTCCAATAAACCTCCTTTATTTTCAGCACTGCTTAAGTCACTTGCAGAATTTGGCTCAGTGTGAAACTTCCAACATTTAGCATCTCAGCCCAGGCTTAATTCTCCCCACCCCCAGCTGGAAGGATTGGGGAGTCCAGGGGGTATTTAGACATTTTTTTTTCCCTCCCATATGTTTGTAGGTAGAATGATGTCCAAAATACTTTTTCTCATGCTCCTATACTGAAATAGCTTTTGTTTTATCATTAACTGGAGCAGTGCAGTCATTAGCTTATCAGCTGATAAGGTGCAGTCATTAGCTTATCAACTGACATCAATGCCTGTACTTGCTTCTGCAGGACCATGTAACATTTTTCTGATAAGATCTTGGCTGCCATGTTACTGCGAAAAGACCCATTTGTTTTAGGGCCAGTTATTCCTTGACTTTCGGTACCTGAACATATAAATTCTCTTAAAAAATAAAAGGCAACTCCCAACAATGGCTTATCCAAAGAACCATGAAGGACTTCATGTAGCAGGAGCACCTCCCTGTGCTCCCAGCTGCTGAGTTGTCTGATTTATCTCTGTAAACTTTCATTGGGAAGACTGGAGTCACGAGAGGGACAGAGAATGTGCTTCTTTTGTACTCTGCAGCACTGGGCTTTCATGAAGAAGTGTTTTACTAACATGTAGCAAGAAAACCTATGGATTTTGCTTTCCTGCAGACACCTCCTTATTCTGCAATTGCATACAAAACCCATTTTAATAGGTATTATTATAGGTGTATTGGAGGAGACATTTTTAGCCAAACTGTAGGAAAATCATTCTTCTTCAACTCCTTTTGTGCTACAAGAGCAAAATAACAGTTAAATTAGTCCTGACTCTTACGAAATGCTTGCAAGCCCATAGATCTTGGTTCAGGTTGAGTATTATGTTTGAACTTTATTGCCCAGGCTATTTATATGTTTATCCTTCCTAGTAAACTTTCTTTTGCTTTTATGAAACAATATTGGAGCCCTCCAGTGGCCAAACTAATCATTCTGAGGAATGGAGTTCAAGTTCTGCCAACGAAGTTGATTTTTTTTCCTCCTTCCCTATTAAAAAATTAATTTGGTGATTTTTTTATATTCAGAATTTATGTGGAGTTAATTTGAGTCACAGCATCATATGTGAAAAATAAGGAAAACTAGGAAAAAGAAAAAATAGTCTCTTTGCCTTTCTAGGATCTCCATATATTTATTCTTCTATATTTCAAAAAAATTAATTAGTTTATTGTTTAATTAAATTCTATTAGATTACATTTTCGGAGAGGATCCCATTACACATACAAGACAGAGAAAATGCATTCTGAGTATCATAACAATTCACATTTCCTTAAGTGACTTTTATCAGTTCTGTGACTTTTTATCTATGATGTGACTGGTCTGTTCTGTAGCAAAACCTAATTTTTCAACATAACATCGTCCTTTGTATCAGGGACCTCGGCACACTGAAGATTTTGGCCTCAAGGTTCTCTCGTCTGCAGCTCCTACTGGTGTCTTTCCATGTGAAACAGAAACTCTCTGTATATGAAAAAATATATTTTACTTGTATTGTATGCACTGTATATTAGTGAGAGAAGTTCTCTTTACAAAGGATGTTGAGATCCTAACAAATAAAATTGCTTACACATGCCTCCTCATGTTTGGTGTGGTAGTTATCACAGTTCTTCCTTCTTCCGAATTATAATAATAGTCTTTCAGAACCCAAAATCAGATAGGTAGGTTTTGGTTGTGTTGGAGCTGCAAGTTTTGAGAGGAGGTGGGGGATGAACAGGGGAAGAACAGAAAGCATGGTCAGTTGGTTATCTTCTGACAGGATGGCCACAATCTGGCATTCAGTCCATGTTCAAAAAGCAATAAAGCAGGGGATTAAGGCTGTTATTTTGCACCAATGCCTCTTTATTTAGGGGCTACTAGAAATGAGTTTGTACCACATTGCCTTGTATAGCTCCTGCTTTGTAAAATCATACATTATCATCAAAATGCTTCATAACATGAAAATCTGGTAGAGGAAGGGTTCTGTTTGTTTTATTTTAGTAAAGATCTTCTAAGTAACATTTCTTCTGCAGATGCTGTGGGTATAGGAACTGTTGTACTGGGTCATCTCAAAGGGGCATTTAGCCCGGCGTCCACTCACCAGTGAGCAAGTAGAGTGTAAGAAACAGAGCAACCACACAGTCAGCCTTCCCTGGCACATCTTCCAGATATCCCAGGTCTAAGAACCTGTGCTGAGCCCATCTGTACACAGTTTGCTTTTGCAGCCCCCTGCATATGTGAAGAAGGTTTCTTCTTGTTCCTGAAGAGTGAGGTGAAATGAGGAAAGCCAAGAAAACAGTTGTAGCAGAAGTTTCTTGTTTGCACTGAGTATGGGGGGCATGTTATGCAAATTCCTCTCACTGGTGGTAGATGGAATTCCTGGAGCAACCCTAGGCTTTGTCTCCTTTCATGTTTTTCATGTGAGTTTGAAAATTGCTGGAGGAGATGAATGCCCTGCTCCAATTGGCTTTTTGAGGAAACTGGTAATGAGGGCTGTTTTTCTCATGGCTCTATTCAAGACCTGTAAACACCAGCAGAGCTGGGAAGAAAGAAGTCAGAAAGACGGGGAGAGGCTGTTTGCAGCATATGAACATGCACCGGGCAAGCAGAGGCCCTGTAGCTGTCACAAGGAAAGCTCATGCTCTAAGGCTACCTTGCTTTCTGCAGCCACAAAACTTGAGGCTGCAGAACACTCACACTGTGAGGCTGTGAGATCTGAACTGGGACAGGAGAGGGAAAAAGATGGGACTGTGCGAGGGGGGAGCAAATGTTTCCCACCTGCACATTTCACACCCAGCTCCCTGCAGCCTCACATCACTGCACAGATCTGCAATGGCATCTTGCCACTTGTTACAGCCTCCTCCAATCACTGCTGCCACCCGGGTGAGAGCTCCAGGGCTCCAGCAGAGCACTGGGAAAGCAGAGGAGGCAGGGACCACTTGTAGCTCTTAGCAGGAGAGCAGCTTATCCCCAGTGGGAACTCCTGTGCTGTGTGCCTTTACTAGGAAAGGTTGGAGCCAGGAATGCCAGAGCACACAGGCCTTGTGCCCCTGCTGTGCTGGGACCAAGAAGAGAATCTCTGCAGTTCTGTGGTTTAGTCTGAATCTTTTGTGGTTTGAACCTCTGCTCCAAAATGGCTACCTGGGGAGATGGCATTCCCAAGAAGGGTGCTGTGCCCTTGTGTTCCCCTGCGGCTCCTTAGGGAGCCTTTTACCTGGGGTCCACTTAGTAGTTCTCTGTTTGGTAACATTTCCACGCCCTGTATGGAGAGAACTTTGTTGGGTAGATCATGCTGCTGTACAGACATTGGGAACACTCAATGGGAAAAATATCTGCTTTAGTTCCAGGCATTGCAGTCCTTTCTCATTAGCAGGGAGAGGAGAAGGCTGCCACTACTTTACTGCTGGGTCAGGAAAATCCTCTGTTTACAGCATTGAATGTTTCTAATATGATTATTGCAGGTCTGAATTTGGAGTTTGGCAATATCAGAAAGCTTTTGAGTTTTGGAAAAAAAGTAAAGAAAATAGTAATGACTTATGTCCCCATATATAATGAAATCACAGTCCCTGCAAATCCTACAGCCATAAGGAGCCACACTATTCAAGGTTGTTCTTGGCCTTGTGTCATCCACCTGGCATTGAAAAAAAGTCAGGCAGCTGTGCATTTTAAAGCTGGGCCCTTAATGTAATTCTGAAATATGCCAATTGCCAGGCTTTTATTTTCATTTGATTGTTTTGAAAAGCTTAGAAGAAACGAGAAAAAATAAAGGAGTATTGTAAATAGCCCTAGGAAAAGCCTCAACCTGCTGTCCATGTAATTTCCTTTAAAAACAAATTTTGTACTATCGGAAATAATCACACAGCAGATTTGCACACAATCCTATATGCCCGATATCTACATGGTTTTATATAATTTCTTTAGCACGTTTTCTCATAGTTACAGTTGTTACTAAGGTTACTATAACTGTAATTAAAGAAGGAAGGGCTTGCTTACCCCAAAGCTTGTCCGCGGTTCCCTGTGTGTCTAATTAAAAATACTTTTTTTTTTTTCCCCTTTCTGTAGACTTTGCTTAGACCATCATGGTTGTTACACTGCTTACTGTTTATCTGGGATTTAAACTGACAGCTCCTCCTGCTAGTTCTCCTCTTTTCCTTGCCTCTTTTAAATAACCCAGAAGTGATTGAACATGAAAGTTAGTTATTAAGCAAGAACTTGGAGCTGCACAACCTTCTTTCCCTTGGCAAGGCAAGAAAGTAATGCTCTTTCCAAGAGCAAATGTAGTATCATTATTATAGGCCCAACTAGGAAGATTTTAAACTTGTTTTCTTAGAGTTTAGAGGAACAAAACTGAAGCCTCTGGAAATGAAACTGGGGGAAAGACCCAACCCAGGCAGAAATCTTTATTAAACACAGATGTCAACAGCAGTAGCATGTAATTAGTGCCCTAATTGTGACTGGGCAAATAACAGTGGCTTGGGGAGGGTCCACATGAAGGTATCTGACTGTGGATGTGTCTTTTTCAGCTAATTACCAAGGCTCCCTTTAAGAACAGTGAACAGAAAAAGACATTTCTGGAGCATGATTTATCTCATTCCCATCTCAGCCTGGTATAGGGGATATGAATTGCATTCTTAAGACTGGAATGACTTGACCTGTTTTTGCCTGCATCTTTCTTATGGTGCCTACAACAGTTCCCAGACTCCGTGTCCTGTTCATAGCTCCCCATACACACTCCTTTTTTTTCCTGAATAAGAAAAAAAGGAGATATAAAAGCACATTGATCTGACAAGATAGAAGATATTTTGTATTCCCATTGGCTGGGGACAGGATTTGGGAGATTTGAGTCCAATTCTAACCCTGCCACTTATTTAATACACAGCTTTAGGCAGCTGCCTACTCTGTTTTCTGAAGTGAAATTTAGAGGTTTAATGTATGTTTGCATCTGAATGACAGCATTTAAGTGATAAATGATGGTTGGGGGGGTAGACACACAATTAGGTTTATTTTTCTTTTTAGATTCATCTCACCTATGTTTTTCTGAGACTAAATCCACATAATTCTGGTAGTAGCCCAAGAGTACTGTGTCTTCAGACTAACAAATTAAAATCACTTAGTACTAGGTGGCTTATCATTCCTACAATGTGAGAAAAAAGGAGGGAAGGAGAAGTCTTTTGAAAAGGAAAATAAGATTAGTGGAAGCCCATTATATGAATTCACACTGGCTTATAATGCATTTCTATGGCTTATTTAATAGCAAACTATGATGTCTAGTGCTTCAGACCTTCGAGGGGTTTAGGAAAGAATTGTAGTGTTCTATGTGACTTGGTCTTTACCTACTACAACAACAAGAAGTGTTTTTTAGTCTTGCATTTATTTAGCACTGTTAAAGGTCCAAACCTTCAGTGGTGAATGGGACTTGAAGTCTAAATTTAATTTTAATTAGCTGCTAATATATGCTTAGTATGCATAGATTTCTGAGATTAAAACCCATGTGGGTATCATGGGCAGTGACTACATGTGCATGTGTGCACTTGTGTGGAAAAACCAGGGAAGTTTTTTTGATAGCAAAAGGAAAAAAGTGAAAAAACCAAAAAACTGTGTTGTGTACACTGGGAATGTACAGACATCTATAGCATTATGAGTTGCAGTTCCTTCCCTTGGAGGGCTGTTTTCAAAATACACAAATAGATAAAAGTGCCTGGTTGTAATGTGGTCCATGGCCATAACTAACTGGGAACGTGACCTGTTTGGCAGAACACTGCCCACCTTTCTCCTGGTAATCTTTTTTGTTTGTGTGGAGAGATCTCTAAGCCTTACACACCTCTGGGATTTGGGAATCTTCCTGCCATTGCTGCCATGAGTTCAACACTGTGTATGTATATCCAGAGTAAGATGGGAGAGAGGAAGAGGTTTATCCTGTGTTGGAGACAGCTACTGTAGATGAAATAAAGAAGGTAAGATCTGAGCAAAGGTCTTGGTCTGATGTCATTTATTGCATAAACCATTCTTTGTCTTTTAGGTTGCTTAGTGTACTCAAGGTGAAGCATGTGCTAAATACTGTGCTGAATCAGGGCCTTCATTTGCTTAAAATCTTTTTCTTTATACTTCATCAGTAGACTTAAATAGTACATTTGCAGTTGATGCCACACAGCAGGTCCAGCCTTGTGAGTCTGTGACTCTGGTAATTGCTGGGAGCTGGGAGACCAGACATGTGCTTTTCCATTAGTTGTGCTGTGTGCCTTTGTGGGACCTGAGATCAGCTTGAGGTGAAGGTACTGAGGCCACAAAGAGCTAAAGTTTGTATGGTTTACTTGGCCATATTTAGGGCAAATCTGCTGTTCAGTGCTCTCTGGCCTTTAGCCCTTGGCAAATAGCTCTCAAACTGTGCTCAGAACAATTCAGAACATGTCTGGGGCATCCTATACAGTCCTTTGAGTCCTTGAGTCTTCACAGAGCTTCAGTGATCCTGCATTTTTTTTTTTCCAGTACTGTCTATAACTTGCATTGAAGCCAAAAAATAAATGCAGAGAGGAGTTGTTCCATCAGACATAGTGTCTATCTCTGAAGAAATTTTGGTGCAGAAGAAATTACCTTATCAATGTGCCCCTGATTCCTAGTGAGCTTAAGGGGATTCACCATGGAGTGTTCAAGGCAGGTTGGATGGGGCCCTAAACAACCTGATCTGGGGTGTTATCCCTGCCCATGGCAGGCATATTGGAACAGGATGCTCTTTAAGGTCCCTTCCAACCCAGACCTTTCTATGGTTCTGTGACCTGAGGGCTTCAGCATCTTTCAGGATTGATCCATGAGTTTTGTCCACAAGTCTTTCAAAACTGCTGCTGCCTGTCTTCTTTTAAAGAGATATGTAAAGTCAAGACAACCAACCAGTTCCTGCATTTCTCCTCTTTCCTAGAGATGGATCAAGCTGATTGTGCTGATCAGGGAATTGTCTGACTGAAGGAAAAAGCTGTGTCTGACATATTTTCTATTTTGGCATTTTCAGTTATGTGATTTTATTATTTATTTTTAAATGGTCAGTAGCTGAGCACAAATTTATTTCCAAACTCATCTGTCCCATGTTGGATTTTTTTTTCCTTTCCCCAAAAGATGTCTCATTATTATGCAAACAATTAAAATGTAGAAAAAATATGAGAATTAATTACCATGCAAAGGATTCATTTCCCTCCCCTTCCCCCATGCTTGGGTCTCCTTTGCAATGCTTACTGTATTGTTAATTGTTCAACCTGTACTTAAATAACCTGCACCCCTTTAAAGGTATTTGTCATTGCAGAAAAATCTTCAGCTGACCTATGTCCTCAGTGAAGCTGCTCATTCAGGCACAGGGAACAGATGGGGAAGAGGAGGCTAAATTCACCATTTTGTTTGCAGCACAGTATAACTGATTCCCAAAATTTTTTCTTTTAATGTGTTAGTTGTGGAAATCTGTTAATTTGATATTTAAATTATTTTCAAGTGGAAGTTTCATTTATGATGTTACCCCAAGAGGGTGACTAAAATGTGTGGGCTTGAACAGGTACAGTGTATAGACGATGTGGCTCTCATTTCCTTCCTTTCCCATTGTATGAAACATTTTGCTTCAAAAAGCATGAACTTGAACTTAGTCATGTGGAAGAATCCCCGAAATTACTTAGCCCACATCGATTTGAGGAACTGGAAGGTGCTGCTTCATGCACATATGGAGTAAGTATGTTGCCATGAAGTGATGTGTGTTGGGAGTTAACACCAATGATATGAATGGAAGACAACTGTGCCATTTCTGAGTTCAGCCTTCTGTCAGCTTGCTAGCTGGCTTCTAGAGATCATGCACTAGATAGGCTTTGGTAATAAAAGAGATCCAACAGAAACTCATAGTCCGTGGAAATCTATGGTGTCATCAGGGGAGTACTGTCATGCCTTCACCATCTCTTCTGGCTCATTCTTCAGAGTTTCTCTGAGAATATTCTGGAGTAATATATTATGTATGTAGCTTGTGCCATGGCAGTATTTTGCAAGCAGCTGGAAGGTAATTTGCTTGTCCTAAGCATAGGAAGGGCTTTTCCCTTACATCAGTTGGACAAGGTTTTAGTCTGTCAGTTCTGAAGTCAGGAAGAGAGCTCACATCCTACTGGTGCCTTAATGACAAGGAAAGCAGAGGCTGTCACACAGCTGCTCCTCCTTTGCAGAGGACGGGAATGCTTTCGTGTCCCACATACCCCTTTGCTAGTCAGGCAAGATGCCAACAGCATATTTCACTACCCTGCTATGACTTGTGCTCATGCAAGGATGAACTAGGACAATATTTTCCCCAGGAAACCATTCCTCATGTCACATACACAGTTTAAAGAGCTACTGAGTAGCTATGGTGCATGTGCAACAACTCTGGGTATGTTGTTTTGCTGCTTCTTAAATTAAAATACAAGAGGTTCCTGCATATCGTTTCTACCCTGATTTGTAGAAGTTCGTTTGGAGGCACAGCTTTAATAATCTCCAATGTCTTCTTTTTATCATAGCCTGTCTTCTGTCCAGATACAAAGCAGACTGGAAATGTTTTCCAAGGGTGAAGACTTACCAGAACAACTGCCAGACAAGTCAGTTAGAGGTTGCTTGACTAAATCCTCATAACACACCCTGAAAATGCAGCTCATGCCATCTGCAAGGACCCAGAGCTTGGCTGCTGGGTGTGAGAGGCACGAGTAGGCACGGCCTGCTCAGTAATTCAGCTTGCAGGCTCTTAGCACCTTCGCTAAGACTTTTGCACAAAGGGAGCAGTGCTGGCACTCCCAAAGCAACGAGGTTACTGCTTTGTCAGTGTTTACCCTATTGGGCCTGTCCTGGGTTGCAGTGTATTCTATTACCATCCGCATGAGATGTTGAAACCAGGTGGGGCAGTGTTTCCTTGCCTTCTGCCCCCAGACTATCTTTCTGTTAATGGCCCATCATTGTCCTGCTGCATGACTCAGAGATAACTCCCTCCGGACTATCTTCTGTTAATGAGCACATCAACGCCTGGCCTCATGACTCATCATCCCATTGTGAGATGCTCCACCCAGAGGGAGGAACCAAGCAAGCATTCCATCCTGGATATAATCTGAGATTCTGAACACCTCAGACACCCTTTCCACTGGATTTTCAGAGGACAGGAGCTACATAGCCACCACTGGACCTTCCGAGGAAGAGCAGACCCTTCTACAGGATCACTGCTTCAACAGAACCACATCCACCACTTCAGGAGGACTGCAGCCACCATTCTACCAGACTGCTACCACCACCCTGACTAACAGGGTGTCAGGTTGTATCCTGACTCTGTCAGTTTGAACCAGGCTTTTCTTTTATTTTTTTCCTTTTCTTTAATTTCCCTATTAAATTGTTATTCTGACTTGGTGCCTCCCACTGGTTTGTTTTCAAACTAGTACATAATTTGGCGCCCAGTGTGGGGCTTGCTCTGAGAGAAAGTGAGAATTACAATTTTGTATTAACAGAAACCTATTCACCGTGGTGCTCAGCTTGTCTATATGGATACTGTATCTTGGTCTCTATATTTTTCCTCACATGGGGAACTACCTGCCTGTTGTATTGCTCCTGTTAAAACCAGGGAATGGTATAAGAATTTCTTTATTGGTTTCTTATGTCTATAGCATAATAACCTGCGAGGCGATGAATACCATTTGGAATATATACTCAATTTTGTTTGGCTGTCCTAGTCTGGGCTGCTGTGTCTGGGATCTCCTCAGCAATCACACCCAGCCCCTGGTGGGAAGAGTAGAGAGTGGTTTCTTCCAGCCTTTCAGGCCAGGCACAGCAGTTTTTGAAAATATTGAGTTCCCTCTGGATGTTAAGGATGGTATGATCTTCTTGTCAGTTCTATTCTTTTTTTTCTCTATGGCCTGCATTGTGTACACCATGCTTAGAAACAAAACACTACTTGGTGTGGTGCAACGTCTGCTTGAGGAGGAGGGAAAAAGGAGCAAAGCAACAAACACCATGTCTATACAGACTGTCACAAAGAAGAAAGGAACCAAAAGCAAAGCAACAGCGTCCATGTCTACGCAGACTGTCACAGAGAAAGGAACCAAAAGCAAAGCAACAGTGTCCATCTCTATGCAGACTGTCACAGAGGAGAAAGAAACCAAATGCAAAACAACAGCATCCATGTCTACGCAAACTGACACAGAGGAGAAAGGAACCAAAAGCACCATCAGCGTCTCCACGCAAACTGTCAGTGGATCAGAACAGCCTAAACCGATTGCAGTTGCCCCCATCCAGAAGAAGAAATCAAAAAGCAAATCAGTCCGCATACTGACCGACGAGGATGCAGCAGGACCTTCGCATCCAGCAGAAGAGGCAGAGCCAGAGATCATCACTTGGTCGCTATCCCTGGGTGAGCTGTGTGACCTGCGGAGGGAATTCACCCGCCAGACAAACGAGTCCATCCTGACCTGGCCGCTCCGCATCTGGGACGCTGCAGCCAATGACACCATTCTGGACGGAAGTGAGGCCAGGCAACTGGGAACTCTGTCCCAGGATGTGGTGATTGACCAGGGGATCGGGAGAACCCAAGAAACTCTCATCTTCTGGCAGTGACTGCTTACAAGTGTAAGGGACAGGTACCTTTGTAAAGAAGACCTCCAGGTGCACCAAGGGAAATGGAGCACAATGGAACAAGGTATCCAGTGCCTGAGGGAATTGGCTGTGCTGGAAATAATTTTCTCAGAAGACAAGAGATTTCCTAAGAGCCCAGATGGTGTCCAGTGCACATCACAGGTGTGGTTGAGATTCACACGTCTTGGACCAGAGATGTACTCCCATTACCTGGCAACGCTGCAATGGAGGGAAGGTGAGGACAGGCTGGGCATCTTGGTCAACAAACTGAGGATTTATGAGGACACCGTCACAGCCCCATTTCGCACCCACGTCTTGTCCGTGGAAACAAGGCTGGCTGAGCAAGTCCGGAGCTTGATTGAAGAAGGCCATCGGAAACTGAAAAAGGAACTTAAGGAAGAAATTTACCACATCTTACCAGAACCAACAAGAGTCTCTGCCATTAGGAGCAGGCGTCCACCAACCAGGGAGAGAGGATACACTCCATGAGATAATCTCTGGTTTTTCCTTCAGGAACATGGAGAAGACATGAGTAAGTGGCATGGAAAACCCACCTCCTCCTTAGCGGTCAGGGTACATGAACTAAAAAGAGGGACAACTACCACAAGAAGCACATCTAGAGTCAACGCTGCTCCGGTCTCTCATGCACAGAACTCCAGACGGTATAGGAATGATAATGTGACCGATCCTCTTGAAGGGACCTTGGGAGCATATTCACCAGAAGAAAGCAACGTGTACCATGACCAGGAATAGAGAGGCCCTTCCTCTAGCCAGGTAGAGGAAAGGGACAATTGGGTCTTTTGGACTGTGTGGATCCGATGGCCTGGCACGTCTGACCCACAAAAATACACGGCTTTGGTTGACACCGGTGCTCAATGTAATCTGATGCCATCAAGGTATGTGGGAGCAGAACCCATTTCTATTTCTGGGGTGACAGGAGGATCCCAGCAGCTGACTGTACTGGAAGCTGAAGTGAGTTTAACTGGGAACGAGTGGCAGAAACACCCCATCGTGACTGGCCCAGAGGCCCCATGCATCCTCGGCATAGACTATCTCAGAAATGGATATTTCTAAGACCCAAAAGGACGTTGTTGGGCTTTTGGGAACAACAAGTACCAATTGCCACAGCAACAGTGCCCCATCGGCAATACCGCACTGACAGAGACTCTGTGGTTCCCGTCCATGAGATGATTCATAAACTGGATCGCCAAGGGGTGGTCAGCAAGGCCCGTTCACCTTTCAACAGCCCTATATGGCCAGTGCATAAGTCCAGCGGAGAATGGAGACTGACGGTGGATTACCATGTCCTGAATGAGCTCATGCCACCACTGAGTACTGCAGTGCCAGACATGTTGGAACTTCAGTACAAGCTGGAGTCCAAGGCAGCGAAGTGGTATGCCACTACTGACATTGCTAATGCATTTTTCTCCATTCCTTTGGCAGCAGAGTGCAGGCCCCAGTTTGCCTTCACCTGGAAGGGTGTGCAATACACCTGGAACTGACTGCCCCAGGGGTGGAAGCACAGTCCCACCATTTGCCATGGACTGATCCAGATGGCACTGGAAAAGGGTGAGGCTCCAGAACATCTGCAATACATCGACATCATCATTGTGTGGGGGAACACAGCAAAGGAAATATTTGAGAAAGGAGAGAAAATCATCCAGATTCTCCTGGAAGCTGGCTTTGCCATCAAAAGGAGAAAACTGCCCGACAGATCCAATTCCTGGGAGTAAAGTAGCAAGATGGACGGCATCAGATTCCCACTGAAGTAATCAATAAGGTCACAGCAATGTCTCCACCGACCAACAAGAAGGAAACACAAGCCTTCCTAGGTGCCATAGGTTTCTGGAGAATGCACATTCCCGAGTACAGCCAGATCGTGAGTCCTCTCTACCTGGTTACCCACAAGAAGAATGATTTCCACTGGGGCCCTGAACAGCAACAAGCCTTGGCCCAGATCAAGCAGGAAATCACTCACGCCGTAGCCCTTGGCCTAGTCAGGACAGGACCAGAAGTGAAGAACATGCTCTACTCTGCAGCTGGGAGCCATGGCCTGTCCTGGAGCCTTTGGCAGAAGGTTCCTGGTGAGACTCAGGGCTGACCACTGGGATTCTGGAGTCGAAGCTACAGAGGGTCTGAAGCCAACTACACTCCAACAGAGAAGGAAATCTTGGCTGCCTGTGATGGAGTTCAAGCTGCCTCAGAAGTAATCGGCATGGAAGCACAACTCCTCTTGGCACCCTGACTACCAGTGCTGGGTCGGATGTTCAAGGGAAAGGTTCCTTCCACGCATCACGCCACCGATGCTACTTGGAGCAAATGGATCACCCTCATCATGCAGCGTGCCTGTATTGGAAACCTGAATCGCCCTGGGATTCTGGAAATCATAACAAACTGGCCTGAAGGTGAGACTTTTGGATTATCTTCTGAAGGAGAGGAAGAGCAAGTGACCTGTGCCGAGGAAGCCCCACCATGTGATGAGCTACCGGAGTCTGAAAGACAATATGCCCTCTTCACTGATGGTTCCTGCCGAATTGTAGGCACTATCTGGAAATGGAAAGCCGCTGTATGGAGCCCCACACAACAAGTTGCACAAGCTACTGAAGGAGAAGGTGGATCGAGCCAATTTGCTGAACTCAAAGCTGTCCAATTAGCTCTGGACATAGCTGAAAGAGAGAAGTGGCCAAAGCTCTACCTCTACACTGATTCATGGATGGTAGCCAATGCTCTGTGGGGTTGGCTGGAAAGGTGGAAGAGGGCCAACTGGCAGCATAGAGGAAAACCAATCTGGGCCGCTGAGATTTGGCAGGACATCGTCGCCCAAGTAGAGAAGCTGACCGTGAAGGTTCGACACGTGGATGCGCACGTACCCAAGAGTCGGGCTAATGAAGAGCATCGCAACAATGAGCAGGTGGACCGAGCTGCCAAGGTGAAAGTATCTCAGGTGGATCTGGACTGGCAGCACAAGGGAAAATTATTCCTAGCTCGTTGGGCCCTTGATGCCTCTGATCATCTGGGAGAGATGCAACATACTGATGGGCCCGTGACTGAGGGGTGGACCTTTCCATGGACAGCATCTCACAGGTCATCCACAGTTGCGAGACCTGTGCTGCAATCAAACAGGCCAAGCGGGTGAAGCCTCTGTGGTACGGTAGACGATGGTCAAAGTACAGGTATGGGGAAGCCTGGCAGGTTGATTACATCACCCTTCCCCAAACCCGCCAAGGCAAGCGCTACGTGTTGACCATGGTTGAAGCAACCACTGGATGGCTGGAGACTTAACCTGTGCCTCATGCTACAGCCTGGAACACCATCTTGGGCCTGGAAAAGCAAGTCTTGTGGAGACATGGCACCCCTGAGAGGACTGAGTCAGACAATGGGACTTATTTTAAGAATAGCCTCATAATCACCTGGGCCACAGAACACAGTATCAAATGGATATATCATATCCCTTATCATGCACCAGCTGCTGGGAAAGTTGAATGCTGCAATGGACTGCTTAAAACCACCCTGAAGGCACTTGGTGAGGGGACCTTCAAAAATTGGGAAGTGAACTTAGCAAAGGCCACCTGGATGGTCAATACCCAAGGGTCCATCAGCTGAGCTGGTCCCACTGAGTCTGAACCCTTGCACACAGTGGATGGAGATAGAGTCCCTGTGGTACACCTGAGAGGTATTTTAGGAAAGACTGTTTGGATTAATCCCACCTCAGGCAAAGGCAAACCCATCCGTGGGATTGTCTTTGCTCAAGGACCCGGTTACACTTGGCAGGTAATGCAGAAAGATGGGGAAACCTGTTGTATACCAGGTGCGAACTGTGTGTAGGGTTTCATTATATATATATGTGTGTGTGTGTGTGTGTGTGTGTGTGTGTAGAGTTTAAGGTAAGTATTAATTTGGGATGATGTAGATGGTAATAGAATAAGGGGTGGATAAAGTCCTGGGTTGCAGTGTATTCTATTACCATCCGCATGAGATGTTGAAACCAGGTGGGGCAGTGTTTCATTGCCTCCTGCCCCCAGACTATCTTTCTGTTAATTGCCCATCATTGTCCTGCCACATGACTCAGAGATAACTCCCTCCGGACTATCTTCTGTTAATGAGCACATCAACGCCTGGCCTCATGACTCATCATCCCATTGTGAGATGCTCCACCCAGAGGGAGGAACCAAGCAAGCATTCCATCCTGGATATAATCTGAGATTCTGAACACCTCAGACACCCTTTCCACTGGATTTCCAGAGGACAGGAGCTACATAGCCACCACTGGACCTTCCGAGGAAGAGCAGACCCTTCTACAGGATCACTGCTTCAACAGAACCACATCCACCACTTCAGGAGGACTGCAGCCACCATTCTACCAGACTGCTACCACCACCCTGACTAACAGGGTGTCAGGTTGTATCCTGACTCTGTCAGTTTGAACCAGGCTTTTCTTTTATTTTTTTCCTTTTCTTTAATTTCCCTATTAAATTGTTATTCTGACTTGGTGCCTCCCACTGGTTTGTTTTCAAACTAGTACAGGCCCGAAGCAAGATTAAATTAGATGGATATGAAGAGGAGTAGATCATATATACATGTAGATCATATACTTGGGCAGGAAGGCTCTTTGACAATGATAACAGCATTCCATCCATTAAATAATTTGTGCTCTTGTCGTGGTTTGACGCAGCTAAGCGTCAAGCACACGAAATCTGTTATTTTCATAAGGGGAAAATAAGAAAATATTGAGGAAAACTTGAGAGCTGCGAGGTAAAACAGGTTCAAACTGAAACAGTTGCTGTACAAAGAAAAAAAGTTTATTACTAACAGAATTAAAAGTAAAAAGAAATAACAAAAAATTAAACCAAACCTCCCCTTTTTTCCAGCACTTCTCTCACTTATACTCAACTTGCACAAAGGATAACAGAACCTGGGGTTTTAGTCAGTGTTGCAATTCTTGGAAAGTCTCTCTTTTATGCTTAAGGAAAAAAGGGTTTCTTCTGCTTCATGTGGTTCCTAAACTGCTACCAACAGCAGACCCACCCAGAAAGAAACAATCTGCTCTGGTGTAAAAACATCTCTTCCATGAAAAATCTCAGTTCCTTCACACTGCCAAACATGGGCCATCACATGGGGTTATTAATCTTTTTAAGGATGAGTTATTTTGACCCGAACACAAAGGCCTTCTTCCCCACAAGTCTCTAAAAGCCTCTCACTGCTTTTATGTAGCCTGGCATAGGCACTCTTCACAGTCTTCACACATGAATTCTCCATCCCCCCATGTACTTCAAATGGATTAAAGAGACAAACAGATTGTGATATTACAGTTTCTTACCACGGCAGGCAAGAAAGTTTTTTTAAGCTACGCACGAAAAATGCGGCACCACCCTCTTTTCTCCGGTTGCCATTTTCAGCTTTGTCTCACATGACTCACTTTCTCTTTCTCTCTGGCTCTGAAACCACCATGCTGAAGAGTGTTCTTGTTCTGGCTTTACAGTGGAAGAAAGCCTCACTCCCTCTGTGCTGCTGGCTGCATGGTGTCTTCCTCAGTTTAGTGCCAAGTGTGCTGGCTGCAGAAAGGAGGCTCCACTGGCTCCTGCTGGCTCCACCAGCTCTGCGTGGAGAGGAGAGGGACCCACCAGTCCCAAGAAGTCGTGCTGGATGGGTTTAGCTGTGTGGCAGACTATGGCTGGTTTTAGCTGCCTGCGGCTCTGGGATAGTTCCTCCCCCAGAGATCCAGGGTCCATGCTGCGGCGTTGGGAAAAGGGGAAGGTAGCAGGGGGCCTGGCCTGGCCCAGCAGGGCCCAGAGGCTCCAGGCCCCCCCACCTTCCGGCAGGCAAGCTGGGACAAAAGGCAATTCCCGCCTTTCCACGCGGTTTAAATACGTAAATTGCGAAAAGCGTCATTAGTCTAAAAGACTGTCCATCAACTCAGGTTCAACTTTGCATCCAGGCACCATGACTTTTTACTCTCACTCTTCAGTGAGAAACCCTTTCTGTCTGACTGGATAAAATGTGGGGAAGTAGATTGGTTTTCTCACTGTTAGCTCTTGCAGGTTTAACCAGTGCCTTGATCATCATTTTACTATTACTGCGAGGTGTTTCGTTCTTCTAGTGACTGATGGCAAAAACAACGGTGATGACAAGAGTCCCCAGCAGCCCTTTGCAGCGTAAGGGGCAAAAGGTTGACCCCTTCCCTGGGGCAGAGGTTACTCTGTGAGCCTGCAGAGTTGTACAGGTTACTGGCTAGGTTGGCAGGATGAGATTTTACCAACTTCAGACAGATTTCATGTGAATTTCCTGCATATCTGAAACATTGCCCTGGCCAACAAGAGCTGGGCAGCCAGGCCTAGCATGGAAGAGCACAGCATGTGCTTTAAATGAGCAATTGTGCTCCAAAATCAATTTGCTACATCAGGCTTCATCCTGCGAGTTAGCAGGCATCAGTGCCATGCTTTCAGCAGCATGAGGAAATTCAAATAGTAGGGGAGCGGTTGGATGCATGAAATAATTTCATTTGTGGGAAGTGGTGATATGTAACTCGCCTCCACTTTGCTTGGCTGCTTGTCTGAGGTCAGTTCCAACGGGTTTTTGAAACAGGTCCTGTGATCCCCACCACCTCTGCAGGACACTGGAGCAGGTGTCATTGGGAGGCCACTATGGAGCTGGTGGACTTAAAACACTGGTGACAAGATGTGGCTGTACCTCAGGCAGTGGCACTCTGGCAACACTGACTTTAGAATGGCAGTGTCAGAGGTGATACAGCAAGGAGGTGAGTGCAAAAAATCTTTTCAAACGCTGAAGCTGAATTGCTGGCATGCAAATGGCAATGCTGATTATTCCTTACTGATCTCAGATGCTGTCTTGTCAAATCCACTTGCTTAGTGTCACTTCACGGCCACCCCTGGGACACTTCCTAAATTGTTGATAGGATTTGAGTGCAGCACAAGTTAAGTAGCAAACTCGACTCAGTCATCAGGTTGCAGGCTGGAGACTGCTGAATTGGGGTGGTGTTTGGCAGAGCTCATGGTAAGTACTCCCTGTTGGAGGTAAAAAGTATCAAGATCTTTCTGGAGAAGCTCTAGGAGAAAAAGGGAGAAGAAAGGTGGGGCAAACCCATGAACAGACACACTGATGGAAGGGAGAGTAGAAACCCTGGAGGAAGGGCCAAGACTTGAATTCATTTCATGGAAAGGAACTGAAGGTCATGATGACTGGTGGGCCAGACTCATGCAACATGAAGAACTGAAAAGATCAATTTTTAACAGAAAGAGTCACAGAAAAGCATGTGGAGAAGATGATAACCCTTGTTTTTTCTACACATGCATATTCTCTGTGGAAGAATTTCAGCATTGGCTAGTTTCTCTGCTTTTCCACAGGGAGCAAAGATAGCTCCAGAGCAGGGCATGTTCCAGCAGAGCTGGGGAGCCAAGTGGACCAGACCTCTCAGAGTTGTTGCCCTTGTATTGAAGCGGTTGGAGCTGCCCTAGGGAAAGTCAGTGGCTACATGTAGCTGGTACACAAAAACATCTGTAAAAGTGATATCAGTCTCATCTGGGGGCTCATAGAGGAGAGGTGGACCTGTGTTAGACCCTGTGAATCATGTCCAACTTCTATTGGCATAGAGAGAATTTAGCCTTTTGGCTTCCCCACCTTCCCCTGGTTTTTCTGTTGGGGTTTTTTTAAGAAGCAATGAAACGACTATTCTGCTGCCACAGCCCCAGTCACTCCCCATGGACGACTGGAACAGCCACCCACCAAAGGCAGCTCCACAGTGGAGGATGGGCTAGTGAGTGGCTCGGCTGTTGCTATAACAACAGTACCTCTGTCTCATTTCTTTTGAAAAATGAATTGCTGCTGGTGAGATGAAGCGGAGCAGCTTCTCCTCACAGATGAAAGCCCTGCCAACAGCCTCCACACACTCTTGTTTATCTATTGGGTCTGTCACGGCATGTCCAAGAAGCTCTGCCGAGAATTTCAGGATGGGTTGGATTAGACTGTTCAGGTCAGTGTGCATTTGCATGCACGGCTTCTGTCCCCCTGCCTCTCCTCCAACTGAAAGTCATTTAAAAAGTCAACGTGCCAAATTTGACGTTCTCTCACTCTGCAACTGGAGTTTCTCCAAAGGCATATAAAGAATCGAGAGTCCTGCTTCACCCTCTTTTGCTTTGGGGTAGAAAACCGCTGTGAAATGAAGATTCATCAGCCAAATATTTTGTGTGATTAAAGCTAAAGGCTTATGAAGCTGGCAAGGGGGTTGTTTTATTTTAATATTTTCCTTTGATTTTAACATTTTCCTTTTTTTTTTATGTGGCAACAGCCTTCTGCTCCTAGACATAAATCTCTCAGCTCCTGCTAATATCTTCATGATGCATGCTGTAAAACATGCACAAACTGTGTATTTGTACTAGGAAAGAGAAGGAGGGTACTTTAAGAGATACTATTTTACTTCAGGGATTGTGTTTATAGAGGGAAGGGGAAGTGCTGAGGTTTTAGTCTAAGACACTGTGAAATCCTGGTGGTGGTAAACTGTTTGCCAGTATATGCTCAGTGTAGGATATCCAAACCATCCAAGAGTTAACATGGTGATTTGGAATGAAATCAAGATATGAAAAGGAAAGGTTTCATTGAAATCATTTGATAAGGGTATTTCTGTGTTGTACCTCAGAAAAAGGAGATACATCTATTGTTATGGCTCCCAACTCCTCCAAAATGCTGGAATCAAGGTGCTTCCCCACCTGCAAAGGTTGTACCCAGCATGTTGCCTTCAAACAAACCTTTCATGTTAAGTTTTTGTCTACCTACAGTTCTTCAATGAGCAAAAAAAGAAAATAAAAAGATTAGTGCCTGTTAACCTACCAAGTCCTAAAGTCTCTGAAGGAGAACAATGTGGAGGTACAAACTTAGAAGAGGTTTAATTTCTTTTTGCAACAAGGCACAACTTCTGTAAGCTTCATATTTGATAGAAAATAGTTTCCATGTCAAGCTGCTTTTTGTTGTAATGCATAATAAACATGTTTATTAATATTTATATACTGGGCCTGCTTTTACTTTCACTAAAGTCACTGTATATTTGTAGAGGGGGACATCCAAGTTCCAGCACATGATGAAACTTTAGGAACTGATATTTTTAGGGCTGGTTATTTGCCAGACTAGATAGATTGTTTTGGTGAACATTCATATACAAATAAGGTGATAGATTCAGGATAAAATAAACCTGAAAGCGTGAAACCATGTGAAAGCGTATCACTCTTACCAGTATTTTGTCAAGGATTCATTCAAACTTGCAAAATGTATGGAGTCAGTTTGCTTGTATTCCTCAGGAGATAATTACTCTGACTGCTCCCTGCCTTAAGACAACTTTTTCCCCATCTTTTCCTTATAGGAACTTTACTTCATGATGAGAAGCCTGCCACCAGGTCCTGTTCTTACTTTAGCCCAGCATTTGGTCAATATGAACTTGGGGTAAAGGGCCACAACACATTTTGAACATTTCTTCAAATCCTGTTTTTGCCTGTGTATGCCCATTGAGTTTGGTCTTGAGTCACTTGCTGTTTGGTGAATGTTTTTCTGATGTGGCAATAGTGACTCTGTAGTGAGATGGCTTAGGAGTTGAAATGGGTGATTTCAGCTGTAAATTGTGTGAGTGGCCCATTAGCGCAATATTTAAATATGATTTTTTAACCCATTATATCAACTGACCACCTGCACTTGAGGCCAGCTCATGCTTTTTCTTTTCTTGCCCTGGAGCTGTGCTGCTGTGCCATTACCGCATCTGTACCATCCTTTCCTGTCTCCAGGTCTGATCCAGAGTTATATAAAGATCAGTGGAACAAACTCAACTGTAGGATTCTGCAGCACGGCAGATACACAACTCAAAAAGCAGCAGGGAGCTGTAATGTCACACACACTGGTGTTCAGCTTAACATGGGTTTTTAGGGTAGGGAGGGAGCAGAGGTGAGACCTATACCGTAAGTCCCCTTGTGGGATCTGATTTTGATCCTTCACACTAGTCTTGGGTGTTGACTTCCTTTCCACATGGCTGCTAACTGACACAGATTGAGGCAATTACCACCTCTGGGCAAGCACCCAGAGCTCTGCTGCTGTGGCACAGAGCTGAGAAGGTGGTCCTTTCCTGCAGGGCTCTGTGCTCTGCAGCCTAGTGGGTTCCTGCAGACTATGGCTGATAAACCTGTCTATGCCAGGCATTAATCCAGAGAGAGTGGCACAGTGTGCATTCCCACCTGCATCTGCAGAGCTCATGGGGACAAGAGCTGCTGCAGGTGGGAGAGGAGTGGTAACACAGTGACAGGGACTTGATAGGGAGGCCCAAAATATGCTCACAGCCTTCCTGACCTCCACATTGCTGCAGGCTGGTTCCTCATCACAGCCTGCAACGCAGAGAGAGGAACTTCGTGTGCAAACCACTGGCTGTGCTGTTCCCTCATCTCCAGAAACTGGGGAGGGGAGAGTCTCAGGGTGCACAGAGGCAGTGCTGCACAGGCATAAATTCACAGAATGGTCTAAGTTGGAAGGGACCTTAGAAATCATCTAATTCCAACCTCCTTGCCATAGGCAGGGACACCTTCCACTAGACCAGGTTGCTCAGAGCCTCATCCAGGCTGGCCTTGAACACTTCCAGGGACAGGACATCCACAGCTTCTCTAAGCAACCTGTGCCAGTGCCTCACCATCCTCCCAGGGAAGAATTTCTTCCTAATATCTAAACCCACACTCTATCAGTTTGAAGCCATTCCCCCTTATCCTATCACTTGGAGATAGTCCTTCTCCAGCTTTCTTGTGTGCCCTTTGGGAATTGGAAGGTGCTATAAGGATCTGCCCAGGACTTTCTCATCTCCAAGATCAACATCCACAACTCTCCAAATTCAGAGTTTTAAGAGCAGACACCAGAGGAAGAGACCAGCCATGTGGCAGAGGCTGTGGTCACCACTCGGCTGGTCTATGTGGCACCACATAAGCCAACAAGTGGAGGAATTTCTGCCTGTGGGAGCTTGGCACATGCTGGCTTTGTGCAAGGCAGAACAGGCAGCAAAGTCTCAGTCACTTATGCCA
Organism: Coloeus monedula; assembly: GCF_965178545.1. Lineage (NCBI taxonomy): Eukaryota > Metazoa > Chordata > Aves > Passeriformes > Corvidae > Coloeus > Coloeus monedula. Next base: position 10,841,549 of record NC_138785.1, on the reverse strand, counting down.
ACAGTAACTCACTGGTGACTCTTATTCATATGTTAATTGATTTCCTACATTAAAAAACTGTTCTGCTCCAGTGCAAATCAAAGAATTGATGGTCTGCTTAGACCCACAGCCTTGCCTTTCTGCTTGGTTCTCTGCAGAAGAGCAGCCTCACCAGTAGCTTGGTGTCCCATGTATGCTCAGCTGTGGCTGCAGCAATGCCTGTGCCAGCCACATCCCTCTGCACTGTGTGCTGAAACAGGCCACGCTGGCCTGAGGGGCAGGAGAAGGGCACAGCCTTCCCAGAACCACTCCCTCCAAATCCTGAGCAAGATACGGATTTGCTTGCCTGTCTTATACATGGGATGAAAGGGGAACCAGCCCTCTGGGATGGGAGAAATAAATGGGATCTGGATTGTGAAAAGAAAGAAGGTTGAGGACCTCTAGGTTAGGGAAGGGGTGGGAGCTTCGTATCTGGGACTTTCCTACCAGTAAGAATACTTTAAAAATTGATAAAATCTTTCAGTATTTTGTCTTCTATTGTTCTAGTATCAAGGATGCAAGTGTGTCCTGAAGGCATTTGCTAGAGCTGTGACCTCTTTGCTTCCTCTCCTCCCCACTATTGTTTTTTGCCTTAGCTGAAGAGAGATGCTTTTTTTAGCCTGGTACATAAGGGAAGGACTCAACTTGGGTGTGAGTGGGGAGGACTGTACCTTGTTACAGTTCTTTGCTATGCTTCTTTAACCTGACTTAAAGCTGATGTTAACACATTATATTTTATAAAATTCTTATATTCCAATTTATTTGCTTTTCTGGAGACTTATCTTGCTATTATTTCTGTTAGCTATTTACATTTTATGTTAGCTCCCAGCACACAGCTGATTTCCTCTTTTTTTCATTATTTGATTGAGTTAACGTTATGCAAAGTGCCTTCTATTTTCTAGGGTGGATATATTTTTTCCTCCCTTAAAAGTGATTCTCAATATGTTAGCCAAGAACAGAGGGCTAATCAAATGAAACTATATTAAAAATGTTTTTTGTCAACAACACATTTCAATATAAGTAGTCAATCAATTGTATTGCAGTTATATTTAAAGAAGCTTCTAGAAACTTCCAACAAAAAGAATTTCAGAGAGAAAAGTAAATTTTAGTGATTCCTTTTTTCTTTTTTTGTTCCAATTTAAGAGTCCTCACTGTGTTAGGCACACTGCTTAAATCTCATCCCTGTATTAGGCACTAACAAGCTGAATTAGTCAACTTGCTCCCTAAATTTCTTGGAAGTTAGCACAGACTTGGCTTGGAAAGCACAGACTTATTTTACGGTTCTGCTTTCCTAGTCAAGGGAAGGTTTGGTTTGGGGCAGGGGGAGGTGTTTGGTTGTTTGGGTTTTTTTATACTGTGTTTTCAAATTGATCAAGCATAAGAATGAAATCAGAGGAACTTCCTAATCAGTTTTAAAACTTACTGTCACAGGCTTGATGAGGAGTATCTTGTCGCAGTGCCCATGAGCACTTTTTTTGCATCTGCAAATGGTTAATTTTTTCTTTCCTCTTATTTTCTTTAAGCTTCAAGAGACAGTCAAAAGGAAGTTGGAAGGCACACGTTCACCTCTCAATGGAGAACAGCAGAACGGAGTTTGTGATGGGAACTTTTCTCCAACCAGCAAGCGGACACGAAAGGATGTGTCAAGCATTGAGGCAATCAACAGCTTGCCCATTAATTTGCCTTTGCCTGCTGTTTCTCCTCTTCACCAGCTTGACATGAAAGCTTCTCTGCCCCTGCAGAACAGTGGAAGTCACAGGAGTGGTCTAGAAGGCTTGGGTGAAAATGGTGGGCTTTCCGAGATAAAGATCCCTGTTAATGGCTGCAGTGAGCTGGATGATAGTTTTAACATCCTGCAGAACAAGGAACTAAAGCAAGAGCCTTTGGATGACTCCAGCTGCATAGACACTTCTGAAACATCTCTTTCAAATCAGAACAAGCTCTTCTCAGACATTAACCTAAATGATCAGGAGTGGCAGGAGCTCATAGATGAGCTGGCGAACACTGTCCCAGAAGATGATATACAGGATTTGTTCAACGAAGACTTTGAAGAGAAGAAGGAGCCCGAATTTCCCAGGCCTGCCACAGAGACCCAGGAGAGTGCAAGCGTAAAAAGCGATCCATCCCATTCTCCATTTGCTCATGTCCCATTAGGGTCTCCCCAGGTCAGACCATCTTCTTCTGGTCCTCCATTTTCCAACATCTCCACAGTCTCCAGCATTGCTTCTGCATCCAGTGCACCACCGGCCCCAGTCCGTGCTGGATCACCAGCAAACTGTATTGCCCAGTCCCCTCAGACTCCCAGCCAGGGCCACACTCCCGGACAGATGCAGGCACGCTCTGGAAATAGCTTCCTGATGAACCCAGCATCGGCTGTTGCAGGATCGGGGCCTGGGCCAGTGTCCCTGCCGAGCGCTGACCTGTCCCCAGCTGAGCAGCTCAAGCAGATGGCAGCCCAGCAGCAGCAAAGAGCCAAGCTCATGCAGCAGAAGCAGCAACAGCATCCAAATCAGCCCTCAAGCTGGTCACCAGTGGGGCCTCCATCTAGCCCCTACGGAGGACCCTTCAGTGCAGACAAACCAAATAGTCCAATGATGTACTCTCAAGCCTTTAACAACCAAAACCCAGTAGTGCCTCCTATGGCAAACAATCCCCAGAAGACCACAATTAATAACTACCTCCCTCAAAATCACATGAACATGATCAGTCAGCAGCCAAATAACTTGGTCACAAACTCCTTGAGCAAACAGCCCAATATGCTTTCTTATGGCAACACCAAACCTCTGACCCATTTCAATACTGAACTGAGTCAGAGGATGACCCCACCAATGGCAAATCCTGGGAAGAACCCCATGATGCCATACATCCAGCAGCAGCAATCCCAGCAGCCGCAGATGCCAGCTCAGATGGCACACCTGAGCGAGGAGCAAAAACGCATGCTCATCATGAAGCAGAAAGGAATGATAAATCAGCCCATGGCATATACAACACTCCCTGCCCTTGGTCAGGTAAGTGTGAGTGCACAACAACGAGAGGCCAATACAAAGGCTTAGTACCTCTTTGTCCAGTCTCCTTCACTCACCTCCTCTTTCTCCTGGAAAGCATGGAATATCATTGCAGATGCTTCTTGGATTTTTCACATGGTATTGGAGCATGATCATTTTAAGAAACAATTGAAATTATGTTGCATTATACTTTAGACCTGTTGTTAATTCACTGCTCTTTCCTGTGCTTCCTCTGATGAGTGTGTAGGGCCACTCTGGGAAATTTTGGGTCAGAAATCACTGCTCCTTGGAGGGTTTGTTTACTTTTTTTTTCATAATGCAAGACTTGATGGTTGTGGATCCCAAACCACTGCATGGCTTAGTTTCCCACAGTGCAGTTAGCATTGTAACAAAAAGATGGAATGGTTGGTCCTTTCTTCTTGGGGTAGAGATCAAGCCAGCTTTAAACAGCATTTTTGGCATTTTGGCTCTGGGAACAAAGGATGAACATTTTGGGTGCCGAATGCCTTTGGTTTTGACTGGAAAAAGTAAGAACAACGGAATGCTTTTAGTGGTGCTTGGACCATGATGATGAGATGAGATGGTTTATTCTGGGACTTTCAAGAAGTCTTTAGCAACCCAAAATGTTTTGTCTTTCAGCAAGAGGCTAAAGCCATTTGGCTTCAATGCTTTGGCATCACTGTCTCACGTGTATTCCACACTAAGCTACGGTGCAGCAGTTGCCAGACTTGGGGAATGCTTTGTAATGAGTTAATAACCAGTTTGAATAGTGGTTACATCAATGCCCTGTCGCCTTCTGGGTCAGCAGGGTATTCTTAATTGTGCAGCCCCTGTAAAGATCTGGTGACTGGTGTAATGGAAAGGTTCAAGAACAAATTTTCTAAATGTTGTTTTGAGAGTTTAAAAATTATTAAAGTTAGTAATCAATTACCAAAGTAGGTAGAATTTAAAAATGGATTAAAGTTAATAATCAATTCCCAAAGTACGCGATGCCTTCACAGAAGTTACATGCCACCAAAACATGTCAAGAAGTCTGATATACACTAATAGTGTATAATACACGAATAGAATTGTTAGTTGATCATTTTAGCATAACAGCTTTTCACCAAATTAGCTGTTTCCACACCACCTACAAGGAATACTTAATTCTGAGCATGGTTTAACTGTGACTCACACTGTAATGCATGTAGAAATACAGCAAAATTTGTCATTCCTTCAACATGTGGAGTTTGGGGATCAACCAATAAGGAGGAGTAGGAGCTTTACCAGGTCAGAGGACATCACATGTTATTTAAAATTAATTGCAAAACAAAAAGAAATGTTCATCTGCCTCCTGGTTTTGGTTCAGGATGTATGGTGACAGCTCAAAGCTTTGTATTTTTACATTAATTCTGCTTGCCTATTGCATTAGACACAGGTGATCTAAAGCCTCTTCTCTTTGGGAAGGCTTATCTAGAGAACTACTGCAATAATGACATGGAACTCAGACTGTAATTGGAGCTACAGATTTGTTGGTTTGTAACTGAGAGGCAGAGGATGCTTGGTCATGCTGTCTAATGCTTTATTGTTTCTTTCTTTTGCTCTTGTCAAATCTGTTGAACTCAAAGACCCATCAAACAGCTGAGAGGATGAACTGCCTGTGTGAAAGAGTTAATGCCACCTTCTCTATTTCATGAGTCAAGAAATTCATGTTAGTATCTCTCTGCAATTCCCCAATATGAATGGGTAGTCAAGGTTTCATATATCTAATCTCACTCAGTTCCTCTTTTTTTTAATAGAGGAAAAACTAGATATTTGGATACAACTAGACATTCTTCCATAAACAAGTCCAGATATAAGTCATTTCTGTGACATACAAAGAAGAAACTTAAGGCAGAGCCATACTTTGTTATATTTTATGTGCAATTCACATTTATTGATCCATCCAGGATGAGGGACTTCTTGCTTTGGTGTAGATGTCAAAAGGCCCCTTTACTACTTGTGGAACCCACTTGCCTACACTGAAGGGATTTTTTTGTGAGAAGGGTTGAAACAATAAGTTTCTAACTGTAATTTCTTCCTTCTTTCTCTCCTGCTTCCCTGAAAAGCATTTTCCTGTGGAAAATTAGAAAGCTTATTATTGTGAGATGCGCTTGATGGAACTTACTGTTTTTGCAAAAGTGGTAAAATGTTGATATTGTTAAGTTAAACCCAGACTGATGCAGATTATCTGCTTACGATGTGGTCACAGATGAAAAACAAGAATATTGCACTCTTCAGTTTGAAATACATTTCTGAATGTAAAGTGAATGTATCTTTCTGTCAGTTTATAGTTTCTACTATAAACTATAGTTTTGGGGTTTGATGGAGATTTGTAAAAGTGTATGTTTGTGTTAAATAATCACAGTGATTTAACAAATTGTATTTAAGAGGAAAAAGAATCTACCTATTGCATCTAGTTAGCAGTGACCATATACTTCTGTCAAGTTACTCTTACAAGGGCATATTTGAGAACCAAAAGCTGATTAGACATCATCAGAAAGGCTTCCTCTCTTTACAAGAGTAGGCTTTGGGCTTGTGTCCTGGGCATGCTGAGCATCACTGCCTACTCTTGTAAAGAGAGGAAGCCTTTCTGTTCAATATGTGTGAGTGGTTGGACAGGCGGAGTGCTAAATTAGCAGCCTAGCTAGCAGAACTAGTATCCAGCAGAAGTAGGATTTCTCTAAAGGCTCTCTGCACTGTGGGTATCGAGACTCTTCCTGTCAGATGTGTTAGTCCTTTGCTTTTCTGTGGAGATCCAGGACTGGTACTGGCACTACAGTTGTAGCCCTCTACACACTGTTGCTGAACAACCCATGTGCCCTGAACCATTAAGTCCTGTATCTTGTTCTATTCCTTGTTTCTCTTCAAAGGAGCATTGGATGGGGTGTTTTTGCATGAAGCAGATACTGGTTTGGATTTTTGAGGCAGGGATTTTTCCAGGGGTGGCCTGAAGGTAATTTTAATGGGATTTTTTTCTGGAACTGAGTGTTAAAACCATAGGCAGACCCTGACCCATCTATATCCAGCAAAACTCATGGTCGTTCCTGACTCGTCTACCTTATCAAGACTCTGTCCTACTAATATTCCCTCATGCCTGACTGTTCTCTACTTGGTCCAACTCATACTTAGAATTCCCTGCTCTTTACCTTGCTCCATGTACCCTGATCTGCCCTATACCCAGTTGTCACAGGTGTTGCCCTTTTTTGCTCTTGCTTCTTCTGGGTGGTTCTTCCATTTTTGCTTAGCTGGAGTTTATAGGCTAATCCAGCAAGTAGATTTTCACAGGGATGGTAACTTAATAGGTATTTGAGGGGTAGAGGTCCTCTTCTCTTCTGGCTCTCAAGTGATAATAAAAGAAATCAGTTCCACACCAAGATGCAGAAGTGACTTTGTTTAGACTTTTAATACGATTTTAGAAATAAAAGGAAGAAAGCCTGAACCCACCTACTTTTCAAAAATTACACTGTTGTTTTACCTAAAATGTTCCATTAAGTTTTTGAGATGTATGCAAGGTTTTATGGGAGGCACTTTTTTCTCTTTTTCCTCAAACCAAAAAGTAATTTCAAACTGAGAAAAATAAAAACGTTTTCTTTGGGAAATTTAAGAATAATTAATTATGCCCTTTCTTGGTTCCAGGTGTTCAATACAAATGCATAATGGTAAGAGAAAAAAGCAGCCCAATGGAAAAAAAGTTGGAGGGCTGAGGCAGAATTTGATGTTTGGAGCCAAATGTGTGAGGGCAAGTAATGAGAGGTCAAAACAAAACAGAATTCTCCATGGGTGTAAGAAAAATAAAACTAGACTGCAGCTCTTTGCCTGCATGGGACTGTGAGGATGCCACAATTATTGCCTATTGAAACCACTGCTTATATTGTTTAAAATTGTAGGGATGTGAATGAAGGAGAAAAATGACACCATCCTGCAAGCATATCTTCACATTTAATTATCTGTCCTTTATTTTAATCTTACACATTCAAGAGGTATCATCGGCTCAGTCTGGTTTTGCATGCCAAAGATAAAGGGAGAGACCTGTGTCTGAGAACATTTCCAAAACATAATCATTGTTGTCCTTTAGAAGTGAAAAGGTGTGTTTCTCTCCAGAATTGTAAAAGGATTTTGCACTTTTTTGAAGGTTATCTTTGGGACAGTGGGAAAAAGAGATTGTTCCTGTTCTGGAATTTGGCCTTTTTTAAAAGCCCACCTGAAAGTAAAGAAGAAAGACAGATTTGTATTCACTCCATGAAAGTGTGACAGAGACACAACTGTCTCACCAGATTTTAGGAGAGACAGGCTGGAATGGAAATAAGGAGACAGTGAGGATCATTTGCTGAGCTGCCTATAGAGCTGTAGTGAATGCCTACATGAATGAATATGTCTACGTTATATTTGACTTGTAGACACTGCTTTCCGCAAAAGCTTTGACTTAGAGTTTAGATGCAGCGCCTGCCTTTTACAAAAGTCCAAATGGGCTCCCTAGAAATCAGTCTCTGGTAGACTTTTAAGGACAGGTGGGTTAACAAAATTTGCTCGGATGGATTCTGACCATTTTACCAGGCAATCTGTGAACATAGCCTAGCCTTCTTACCATGCCTGCTGTCATCTGTCCATTGTGTTGGGAAGGAGGCCATGTTAGCATAAATCACTAGAAACAAATATTGGATAGCATTTGGCTAAGATCTCCATGGCATAATCCTAAAACCCAATTTTGTTGGTGTTTCCTCATTTTGTGACCTGTGGGTGTGTACTTATTAATGTAATACAAACTTCGTTCATTTCATATGGCAGTGTTTTTCAAATTTTTTCCCCAGCCTAAACCTTGCAAATCAAAGTATAAGAACATTGCTCCCATGCCCCAACTAAACCACTCATCCTATTGTAAGGAAATGGGAACAGACTGCTCAGGAAAGTGATTGATTCACCATCCCTGGGGGTATTTAAGAGACATGCACGTGGCCCTTAGGGCTGTGATTTAGGGGTGAACTTGGCAGTGTTGGGTTAAAGGCTGAACTCGGTGATGTTAGAGGTCTTTTCCAGCCTAAATAACCCTATGATTCTATTAAATTCTTTGGTGAAACCTACTGTCCTGAAACCATGCTGACCAGTATTCACTGTTAAATCCTCCAAGTCATTGCTGGTAGAGAGCTGAAACCAGTTGTTCCATTGTCTTGCTAGAGAGTGTGTCTGGTCTTTTCCACTTTAAAAAACACAGTTGTAGTGGTAAATCTTTGATTCCTAGAAACTTCTCCATTTGTTTAAGATTTATAAAAATACATTGTTGAGTTATTTTCTTCTTATCTAGTTTCTTGAAGACTTACAGTGTGTATTATTCACATCTGTAAAGAAAATGTCCTACGTTATTTTTAGATGCAGATAATTTGTATTACTGACTGCACAAAGTGTATATTAAATGTCCCCTATACTTTTTTTTTAGACTTTTCCTTTCTACATGACCTAGATTGCTATGTAAAATGCAGTTTGTCCTGTTAGTTAGCAAGGTCCAATAGTTTAATGATTCGATGTGTGCCAATCAACTCTCCTTCAGTTTTATGCACTACAATTGCAGTTGTGAAGCACTGTGGTTTTGAAATGTCTATAGCCAGTAGCAGCATATTTTTACATAGAGGGCTACCCTTTCCTCGGGGGTTTTTTGTGCCATTTTTTCCTGAAAGCGCAAGTTAGCATCACTCGTTTTAGCTTTCCAGTCCCATGACCTGTTCCACCTGCTTTCAGCAATAGCAGCCATAACCAACTTCTTATTGTCCCTGGGCCTTTGTAACTGTTCGTGCTCATTGTGTTTATTGCAAACCAGCACCTGTCCTGTTTTCACATAGATAGTGAGTTCAGCTCATGAGTTAGATTTTGTTATTTTCCATTTTTATTTTGAGAGAAGACTCATTCCAAAGACAAAGAGTAAGTTTCCCATCCTTGAGAGTACTTTGTCTATTTAGCCTTTAGTGCCTCAGTACTGGTTGCCAGAGCTTGCAGAGCACTTGTCTGAGCATTTTGGTTTGACTTGTTCAGATACCTTTTTCTCCAGTCTGGGATCTTGCATGACCACACCATGATGCAGATTGAATCCTAGATTGCACTTAGATAATATTTGAGTTTTAGATTTGTCCCTGTGTAAATTTTGTAAGTCCATATATCCTTAGCTTTACTTTTCTTGGATTGTAGACATTTAGAATACTTCTTGCCCCTATATTTATTCATTTCCCTTCCACAATTTCTGAGCTTGCCAATTTGCTTCTCAACATCTCAAAAATATTAATCAGACCTTAATGTTACAGGAATGTATATTCCTGTGTTTAAATTCATAAATACAGAAGTCTGAATGTCTAAAAAACAGTCAACTCATGCCTCATAACACTGCTGGTTGGAAATATTCAGAAATTCTAAAATTGCTTTAAGATCATGAGCTCATAAAATTAATACATATTGGGGATAAGGTAGTAGTTATCTTCCTGTTTTCTGAACTCCTAGGATTCTTGACTTCCAGCTGTTCTGTATCCATCTGGGACAGGAGTTTGTTTTTTAGAGTAAAGCTGTGATTCTCCCTTCCCCTTTTGGCTTTAGAATATGAAAGTGAAGGGAAAACATGTGAAATTATGAATCTTGCAGTGGCATTATAAGATAATGTAATACTGGGGATTTCCCTTACCCCTATTCCAATCCAACCTGTTCTTTTACCCAACTGTACCATCAAGGTTCTGGTGCAACTCCAGACCTCTTTCTTGGAAGCTTCCCTTTGGTTGTACTTGTATTTCTAAGGTGTCACATAGTCCTTTTTGAAAATACACGTCAAAAAAGGAAGTTACATTGTTTCCAAGTTACAGTCCATACTGAATACACAGGTGAAGTAATTGCTCAACGTGTACCAAAATTCCTTCATCTGCCACCAACAAGAAGGCTGTGAGTGCAGTGGATTTACTGGACCTTGTAGTTTGCAGCAGTGATAAAATCAGCAGCAGCTCCTGGCCAGATTTAACAGTACAGATCCAGGGCCAGGAAGGTCTCTCTACTTCATCTCTTTTTCAGAGGGGCAGGGAAGATCTCTTCTTCCTTCTCTGCCCAATCTTCCAGGTCTCAGGCTAACCAGTGAGATTGGTGGTCAGCTTTCCCTTGCTGGTAGTGGAAGTCAAGCAAGTCTTGCAACTCATTTTGGAAAAGAACAGGCCTTGCTGGAAAGGCCAAGGAAAGGCTTTGCAGTTGTCCACCCATTTTCTCTGGCACTGTTTTGGATCTGAACACATTCAGACCTATCTTATTTCCACAGAATAACCACTTAAAGGGGAGTGGGTGAGGGTCCTTATAATTTCTAAAGATCTGAATACAAATAATTAAATAAATAAATGTTTAGCCTTCATCAATCATATAACAATGAACTTTCGATTACTGAGATCTGGGCCCTTACTGCTCTCTGTACTGATTATAAGAGATGAAACAAACTGCCTCCTTTCAGGCTCCATTTCCACCCTCAGCGGCATTTCTAAGCCTCAGTGTCATTTCATGTATCTCTGCCAACATTAGATTTAAAATTGCCTTTTGACTATCCTGTTCCGCAGGAAACAAACTGTTAGCAAATCCCTTTGCTAAGAAAGCCTCTTCTGGGTAGTCTGGGAGTTTATTTTTCAGTTTAAGCATAGTCTCATTGTCTTTCCCACCCTTTGTAAAGAGAACAAGAGACTGGATTAAAAATTAACTTCTTCCATCTCTTTTTGCATCTCCCTCCAAAGTAGGGGCATATACAAGCTGAGATTTAATTAAAAGCAAACTTGATATTTAATTTTTTCAGTAGTATTTCAAGAAGAGTTAAATTGTACATATAGAAATATTCTTGCAGCAATAATTATTCTTGAACAAGCAATATTCTCCCCTGTGCTCTCTTTACTGTGTGAAGGATGGACTGTCTTTGCTACTTAACTCAGTTAAGTAGGTTTCATGCAGTTTCAGTTCCACCGTGATCACCCAGCCTGCTCTGCCATGGATCTCCTTTTCTTCCCCTGCATTCTCCCTCTGCTCTGTTTTCTCTGTGTCAAGGAGCTTGCAGCAAAGAACACTATCAAATAATCAATTGATATGGGTAAAGAATATAGGGGATCCTCTAATTTTTGAACTAGATTGTGATTATCTTAAAAGCAACCTCCATCCTGTTGTTATCTTTATTTTTCCTCAATCTTCTCCCTTTTTTTTTTTTTTTTTAAACACGTGGGTGACTCCTTCCCTGCCCATGGCTGTATACTTAGGTAAGTGGAAGAAGAGACATCCTCGGGGGAGGAAGGGGGGGGAAATTATGAAAGTCAGCATGGGGTCCTCCTCCCCCCACAGGACTGTTTGCTGACTCCCCATGCTGTACACATCCTCCTTTTCTGTCTCCTGCAACACCTCCTCTTTCCTGTTTGTAGGCTAGCTAGGAATGGCATTGGTTTTTGTGGGGGGCAGGCCAGAAGGGCTGGTGCACACAGAGAGCTAGCCTAGGGAACAGGGGAAACTGCAGAGTTCCTCTTCCCATGTACCAATCACCAGTTACCAGTGTAATCGGGAAACGGGTTCCTTTGCAAATGGGGGAATACATGGCAATCCTTTCCCAACTTCTCCTTCAGGCAGTCCTATAGACCTGATCAAGCTGTTAAAAAAACCAACATTGTAAGGGAAGAAAATCTAGGTATTTCTGCTGTGATGGAGCTTTGTGGAGGGTATCAGAGCCACATGTCAGAAGAGGTAGTGCCCACCTCAGAGATGTTGCAGCTAATTAAAGATTACACACAGTGTCAGCTTCATTTTGGGTAGCATTGTGAAGAGCACTGAAAATCAGAAATGCCACAACTGGAATGTCCACAATTACCTGTGCTGCTCTGTAAGGTGCAAGAAATGGCAGAAGAGAAAGAAAGACACAGAGAGAAGTCTGGGAGACTAAGCACTGCCAAAAAGAGAAAATCCCCTCTCTGTTGTAATCCCTGTGTTCCTTAAACATCCTCCCTCCACTCCCCTGCCCCAGGAACATTTTGATGGCACTGAAAGAGGCTGTTTGTCCCAGAAGCATGAATACATCTCAGCTCTTTTGCTTGAGGAGGACATCAGTAAGTACTGACTAATGTTTTAGCTAGGAACTTAGGACCAAGTAAGTCTCGTATTTTCAAAGGAAAAGTAATAGTCCCATTTTTAGGGGCTCATTTTTGTTTACCTTTGTTTACTGCAGTTCATGAGTGTAGCTCAGGAGTGTTCCGAACTTGTGAGCAAATGTCATTGTGTTTTGTGGAGTTACATGTGGAGCCCAACAGCCCTTTATAAACTTGTGTTTAGATACTCCTTTGTGGCTAGTATAGCTTTTTGGCTTTTTGGACATATAATACCAGGAGCTTTTCTGTCCCTTCTCTAAAGCAATGTGACTTACAGCCTGGTTGTGCCTCAGCAGAGGGCTTGACCACCTGATCCCAGAGCAGCAATACCAGGAGCAGTGTCAGCATCCATTCAAAGCTTTGAGCTCAGCTTCTACCTAACCTGTGTCTGTGTGAAAGAGTGCTCTCTGATAATCACTCTGTGCTCCTTGGATGGCTAGAATGTTCCAGCTCAGCAGCAATGTGTACCTTTCACTTTTGAATTCCTATTTTGTCTTTCATTTTATCTATGTGGATCCTATTTCTGGTGCTTTCCAAATAATTTCTAAATATTCAAGCCTAATGCTACCTAGAAGCAGTATGTTATCAGCATGTGTGTTCCCTCCAGAAAGATTTCCTAATGCTGCAACATGTATGTGTCCTTAATAGGAACACTTAATACTTCTTGAAAGACTGTCCCAGTAAGTGGTTAAGTGCAGGTTTGGAGTCTTGTGCTCAGGAGGTTCTGCCAAATCCCAGCTGATGCGTCTAATTTGCTAAAGAACGTGGCTTCTGCTCTCTCAGCAAAGATTTCATTCCTCATGGGCAGTGGGGAACTTGCCCTCTTGATGTTAATGTTCACCAGCTTAGTGTTGTCTGAGACAGCCAAATTTGTTAATAAGAAGAGGAACTGGTCTGTTGGTCTCTATGTACTTTGTTCTCTTGTTGCTTTCTGGAGTCCTCCCATCCTGTACTCAGCCCCTTTTTCATGTGTGAGAGAAACATTTTGTATGCATTAGCCTGCAAGCATATCTTACACATTGGGACAAAACCACCCATTCTGTGGCAACACATCTTCTTCCAAACAGGTGCTTCCTGATTTACACCCGGTGGGAGCTTGTTAGCAGCTCTTCCTCTACTGTTAATAGAAGAGCTGCCTAGAGAGGGTCAAGTATCTCATAAGAAAGCAAACCCGAGTTTGGCAAAACATGTTTCCTCTGTCTCCTTTTCACTTCTGTTTCACATTTGGGCAGTATTAAAGCCGATTACTCACTCCAGAAGCTTTGTCTTTGGCTGCTCATGCTAGCACCCTTCTGTAGAATCTGTTCTGCCAGGTCCCTCACTTCTGGTTAAAATCTGCTGGTTTGAAAAACAGGTAAACCTATAAGATGCCTTTTGTTTGCTTATGTTGTTTGGAGAAACTAGAGAAAAGTCAGTGTCTTTAAAAAACAGAAAGAAAAATAATTTGAAAGTGTCTACCTAGAGGGTGTGTAAGGTCCATCCTGAGATGACTCCTCCTTTTGTGACATGACATTCCTTCAAGAGTAAACATTCTCAAAGGAATCTGAATTTTAAATTCATTTTTGTACATGGTATTGCCTAGAGAAAGGAAGATTCCTGAGACTGCCCAACATGCACTTTCCAGGGAATTATTTTTCCAGTGTGTACTTCTTTCCCTCTGAATTCAGCAGGTTGGGGAGGTTTGGGGGTTTTTTTCGCTCTTGTTTTTCGGTTTTAATCTGTCCTATATTATTTGTCTGCTCCTTTTCTCTCTCCCTCTACTCCATGATCCATTTTTCTTTCTCTCCCTCTAAGTTCCCTGCTCAAGTGTACCTCCTGTTTCCTCTCATCCAGTTTTTAGCTCTCTGCTTCCCTTCCTTACCCATTTAATAGCACAGGACCTTGTTTTGGTATTGCCACAGTTCACAGGAAATTACTGCTGACACCACGGCTTTCTGTGGTCTGTATACCTCTGGAAGATGGAAATAGTATTAAATACTTGTTGCCATATTAAATGGTTTTTTAACCAGTCATGGGACAGATGAAGGACTGGGGAATCTCAGCTATAGTCTTACTCATGTAGTAGCACCATCCATGAGATAAATTTGGCCTCCCCACCTGCAGTCTTACCACTAATCCATCTCAACTAGAATTTTAGTGTTCCAAACTATGGAAATGCTTCACTGGATCAAGATTATTTGTAGTTTTCCCTTATCACAAATGGCTAAAACAAAACTAAAAATGTAGGAATTTTCTATTGTTAAGTGGCCAGGGACATACACACTTAGAGGATTTGTCTATGGCAGGAAAATGCAGTAAATTAGGGTTAGAAACCCTTGCAGACTTACAGATGGAAAAGCAATTTTAAGTGATTTTTTTGGGAGAGTGACTTTTAAGCCCTTCATATCATGTGAAACTGGTCCCATCACTTGAAGACAGCTTCATTGTTCCCACAGACACATGCATAGAACAGAAATATTTAAAACCTTTTAAGACATTTCTGGAGTAGTTACTATGTGTATCACAAACTACACAATGCGCATGGGTGTACAGTAGAATTTAGTGTATGTGGTCACTCTGAAGATGGATTCACCTTATTCATCTGACTACATGGGGGTTGCTAGTCCAGGATCAAGGAGAATCATTTCTGTGTTTGTCCAAGCACCTGCTCATATCCCCTAGGTAAAAGACAATACAATGGGGAAACTGTATGTACCAAAAATTTTGTGTGTCTGAAGCAGGTAAAGCTCTGGATGTCAGTGGGAGATGTCAGAGATCTCTCACCATGACACAAGAGAAGTCACCAGCTGTGCCGCTCTGGAAATTTCCCTTTCCGCTTACCCATTCCTGTACCTGGTTTGCAAACAGCACAGGGATTACATCCCCAGTCCTTCCCAAGGTGCAGACAGGAGTGAAAACTGCTATCAAAATAAAAAATCCAGGTTACATAAGGGGTGGGCTGTTTTCCAAGGGCCCTGCTGAAAGGGACATGGGTGTCACCTGCAGGCACCCTTGCTCAAAGCCTGCTTTGGCTGGGGATGGACAGCGTGTCAGATGCACTGCAAACCTGGGATTTTTGTGCTAATGGAGCAGTGGAAAAGGCCCCAGCTTGGCAATGACTGGGGGTCAGGGAGGGGGAAAACCATGGGTCCCAGTGCAGCCCTTCAGGAGAAAGCAGACTGTGAAAAGAACAGGGCCCCTAAGCACTTCTGCCTTTCAGTAAAAGCTGCACTGCTCACACCACGCATGTCAATCCTGCATTGCTGTCAGCAAGATGTTTCCCACTGCAGATGGCCAGGGAAAGCTGAATAAAGGCCAACAGAACCCTTATGCCTTATTATCCACTCACCTGTCTGGAGCATCCTTCTTGCCTTCTCTGCTTCCCAACTACTTGGCAAGCCTTGTGCCAGAGAGGGTGCGCGCTCTTTGGCTTCTGGGCAGCACAGGTCAGAGTAGAGTGGAAATGTCAGGGCTGTAACTTAAGCAGAACTTCCAGCATTGTGCTTCCTATAGCAGACAGCAGCTGTGGAGTGGCCAGCACAGACTGGGAGCTCTCCTGGGTGCACTCCGGCACCTTTGGCTCTTTCACCCAAAGGCAGCTGATGTGTCTGCTTTGCTCTGCTTCTGTCTAGGCTCTCTGCTATAATACAATGTACTGGGTCAAAAACCCCAAAACATTAATGTCAGTATATAGGGTAGTTTATTCATGCTCCTGAGCATCACATTCCTCTGTAAAAAGCAAGGACTTTTGGAAAATCCTAATGGGTAAGTCTGAAATGCAGGTACTGGAGAGGACACTGAATGGCAGGGCATTGTTGTTTGTTTTTTCTTTAAGGTGGTCTTTTATCACCTCTCAGATTTCTCAAAGAAAAGAACATGGGTCATTGTGATTGATTTTCAGTTAATTGAGAATACGTGGTGTCTCTCTCTCTCCTCCATTTTTCTTATCTATTCCACCACTTTTATTTTCCTATTAATAGACCCTGCTTTGCCTTTTCAACTTAGTGAGAGATTTCTCACCTACACAACCTCAGTGGGAGCACTTATGTAAGGACTGCACAGTCTGCCCCTGTGCATCTTAATGAAATTGGAGAAATTATGGGGTTTTTTTTCTTGTTCTTTGGGATTACATTCTTCTTTCTCAAAGACTTTTTTTGGCCTCGCAAAATTAGATCACTACTGTGCAAAAAACAACCCACTGTGATCACAGCTGTGATTGCACAATGCCTGAATTTTCTTGAATGTTGTTCCCATCTCTTCAAGATTAAGTAAGATCCAGTGGGTTGGACCTTTGATCTGCACAATAAAAGGCAAGGAGGTAGCTTGTAAATTCTTCCTTTTCATCTTCATTCTTTGCAGTTTGGGACCTGAAGGCCTGAAATAATTTTTGCTTGCTACGAGGAAACTTTATGTAATATATGTGGAGGTGCTATTATGATAATTAGTGTTGTTAGGAAAAATCAATGTGTGTAAGTCATCCAACAGCAAACAATGATCTTTGCACAATCAGCAATTTATCATGCATTGCCAATGCAGGAGGGCTATGACTATTTTATTCAGATAAATTTCTCATTCATTTAGTCAGTAAATCATGGTGCACTTCATGATAGTAATTTTTAATGTGACTGCATTTTGTTAAGTTTTAATCACACATAATGGATTTTATCTGACAATGAGGTCAACCTGTAGTCTCTTCCTCTGTCATTTGTATCTTACCATCTCATCATGGGCAAGATCACAGTCATACCCGGATGCCCCAGACTTCAAGGGGATAGGGAAATACAAAAGGCACAGGAAGATGAGCTGTTAAGACTGATTTTTAAAAATTGAGGCTTAGGTGAGGATTTACTCTCAGTGGAACAACAACAGATTATAAATTTGATGTATCTTTGTGTCTGAGTGTAGCTGAATTTGTTTGAAAACTGTTTGCATGAGCTCTCTAATGACACTTTTGGGCTGACCAGTTTGAGTCGGGGGTACAGGAGCACCTTTAATCCGCTGGATACCCTGGCAGGGATGTAGCTTATGCTGCTCTTTTGTCTGCATTCCATGGTGGACTTTTTCATGGGAAAAGCAGTGGAAGATGAGGCATAGAAGTGAGGCAAGGAACCTTTGCGGTTTTCAATGAGAGACAGGCTCTTTTCTTCAGCGTCCTCATCTTGAGTCTGAACTCTGCTGCGACTTGCTCATTCTTAAACTGGTAGAAAAAGCCCTGTGATGCGATGCGCGAGTGGGGGGGGGTGGAAAGAGTCCATCCTGATTGCGTCCCTGTCGGAGCAGCTCTGGGGGTGCCGCGCAAACGCACTCGGACACACTCTGACACACCAGAGTTGGTAAATACTCGCAGCCACTCACACACACAGCTGGATAGCTCCTGCAGCGTCGCCGGGGATAAAGAGGTGGGAAGGGTCCTTTGTATGGAGTTCCAAGGGGTTTATTGGGGTCCCCGCTCGAAGGGATCCAGAGACAAAGAACACAGAACACTGAGGGGTCCGGGGTTTTATCCAGATCAGCACCAGGGGAGGGCAGAACATCAGAACCTGGCATTTGGCAGCCAGGGGGTGGAGCAGACATGGGGTGACAGAACAGTGACCACTGGGGAAGGCAAGGGGTGGAACAAGGGACCTGGGAACCAGTGGGGTATCAAGGAAAGGAGAACTAACTAGAACATAGACTTAAAAAGGGTAAAGGGGGGTGGTCTTAGACCTTTGAGCCTGTCCACCAGCAGACCTCCACTGTTTTGGGGCTCTGCGGCTCCTTGGTCATTCCTGCAGTGGACTCAACCACTGCAACAGCCACGTTGTCTTCTTCTACAACAGGAACGTGCCCTGGATCTCCCTTGCAGCTTCAATACAATTCTCCAGGTCTTGCTTTTGTTTCTGAGTGGCTGTGGAGTGTTTCCATTTGCTTCTTATATATGTGGTTTGACTTGTTGTCCTTGCCCTTTAAAGCAAGCTGTGGCTGTTTTTTTCCTCTTTTCTTCTGGCTTCCCTATGTTTTGGTCATCTTCTTTCCCCCTATGTCCCCTTGCACAAGTCTGTGTTACATAGTCAGGCCCAGGCTTATTAAATCCCTGGGGCAGAGACCTGCATCTCCTGTAGGTGTTCCTGTGCTCACCCTGGCACAGGAGCTGTCACATGACCACCTGCATGGACATGGTTTGTTCTGCTCCCTTTCACTGGATGCAGCCTTCATGTGAGATCACATTTAGGGAGGTGTTTGAGTTCCTTCAGGATGTGTAGCAGGTTGGGTTTGTAACCGGGTGGAAACACCAATTTAGTGTAGTGGTTTGGTCCAAAATACTCACTACTGTTTACCTTCCGTGAGATAAGGAGAAACGCAAAGCAGGCACCAACCTTGAAAGAATATAAAGAAGTTTATTAACAGACCTAAAAGAAGAAAAAAAAAAATCGTACCACACCTTCAGAACTCTTCTCCTCCCCCCACCTTCCTCCCTTCTCCCACTGACAATGAAAAAAGACAACCCTTAAGATGTTCAGTCTGTTTATCACTTCCATAATAACCTTGTTCAGTCCTTTTAGGAAGAGGAGTCTCTCTGCTCACATGTGAGTCCCTTCCCCCGACTTGCAGCTTTTCCCGCAACTGCTTTCGAGAGTCCACTCTTGAAGATTTTGGGGTACAATTTTAAGGTTGAGCCATTCAGAAACAAAAGTTCTCTTCACCCATCTCTGGGAGCATTTCATCTCTTAAGAACAGAGGCCCTTCTCCTTCCCTGGGAGCAAAGGGTCTTCCTCATCTTCATCTTTAGGACTATCTCTGGGAGCATCTCTAGGAACTGAGGTTTTCTCCTTTTCCATTTGGAGCAAAAGTCTTCATCGCTTCCATCTCTCCCTGTCCAGACTTCTCATGAAATTACAGCTGCATCAGCATCTGCCTATCTCAGTGCAGGTGCTTTTGCTTACGAGCTGAACACTCCACCCCCCATATCTTCATGAGATTACAATGGGTACTCTGATATATCACAGCTTCACAACAGAATTTCAGCTTTAAGCATCTCCTCTTTCTCTTCCCTCAGGTTTTCAGCTCTTCACAGCAATAAAAGGGTTAATCTCACCTCGGCCTTGCACCTGGAATGTGGCTTATCACAGTGGAGAGGTGGGGGGAGCTGAGCCGCTCCGGCTGTCCACAGCAAGGCTGTATGGGGGGGGTTCCGCGGGTGGAACAGGTCCATCGGCTCCAGGATGGCCGTGGCCTGGCCCGGCCTGGCCTGAGCAGGGCCTGGGCTGGGCCCACTGGCCCCCACACGGGGCCTGCAGCCACCTGTCCCAGCGCCGGGAACAAGAGAGAGATGTGGGGGAGGGGGATTGTCTATTCTTAAGTGTGCATCACAGAGGCGGTCACAATTTTAAGTGGCTTAAAGAATTTTCCATATTCAAACTGGCCAGCTGATAGGTTCTATCAGGTCACAGAGGAAGCTGTAAGCACCCCTTAGCAAGGACATCCCTTCCGGGACTATGCTTGCTAACCTATGACAGGATGAAAGGTACTACAGAAGTATAAAATCCTCATAATGTCCCAGAAGGCTGGCCACTGATCTTGAAAGACCCATTTCAATTCTCCCTCCAGATCCCCTGATTTCTGTCTTTTGTTGTTCCTCTGAGAGAGTGACAATCTGGAGACTGATGACCCTTTCTCTTACTACAGTACTAGAGGGGGGAGAGGGAGAATTAATTGTCCATGAATTTTGCAGGAGTTTTTTCGTCCTGTATCAAAAGATTGGGATACCTTGTGTGTACTGAGGCTGTGACTTGCCACCCTGTCATGGCTTCCATGTGGAGCCTGACCTACTCTTTCTAGGTCAGACTCTCTCTTGTTACACTGCTGCAAGTCAGGAATATTCGTTGAAGATAATGAACTTATGCAGAAGCCATTTTAGAAAAAAAAAAGGTCATTTGTTTGGTAAATTGAAATTGAATAAACCTTCTCTGATGTTGGGCAGTTGAGGGTTTTTTTGTTAGTATTGAAGAGAAGAGCAACCTGAAAACATTTTGTCTTAGCAGGTTTTTAGTGTCTCTCTCTGTGTCTTTCTCTGTCTTACTAATTCAACTTTGCCTACAGCCTCATGCATTAGCAATGCAAAGCAGATTCCGAAAGTCAGGGGAATCCAGGCTCTTCCAGATGAACACTGATTTTAAAAAAGACAAAAATCTAGAAAAAATAAAGGTTGTCCAAGTGACATATGGTGTGACAGTGACCCTACTGTAAAGACAGATGTACAGAGCTAATGGTAATCCTACACCAGAGCCAGATAACATTCTGAGGTTAGGAAATCAAAGCCCCATGCTTTGGCTTAGCAGAGAATTAGCATGTGGAGCCTGCCTTAGTTCTGGAAACAGGGCAATTCAGTTCTTAGTCATGTTGCATTTGGGCTTTCAGCTTTGGTAGCAGCAAGATCCTACCTCATCCTGTGCAGGAAAATCAGACCCATGTAGTTTGAGAAGGGAACAGAGTGTATTTAGTAAAGCTTCAGTGTTTAGATGGATTTGTAGAGAAGGTGTATACTCCTTCTGATAATTAGTTCTGAGAAATTCACATCTATTACTGCAGAAACAGGTCGTACACTGCTTCAAAGCTGTGGGGCTTTTAAGTTGGGAAATAAGTGCTGGGGAATAAGCAGCAGTTGGTACCCAAGGGATATTTTGGAGCCTTTTTCACATGGGGACCGCAGGAAGTAACCTACAGCAAACTAAGCCTCAGGTTTGTCCAAGAGCCACCTCTGCGCATGGAAGTTTGCTATCCTTTAATGACAGAACCACGTCCCAAGGTTTGGAGTGCAGCTGTGGTTCCCTTGAGTCCCAGCACAGGCAGCCCCCGGCCAGCAGAGTTTTGGGGCAGCTTCAGGTGGTCAAGCACTGTACAAAGGCACATTCTTCTTCCAGAGAAGACAGAGGAGTACATCCGATGCAATTATTTTATTTGGCAGTGGCTTGGTATTGAGTGAGTGAATTCCTTTTTGCATAAATGCCCTTCTTAAAAAAAAAAAGTTGTGGTCAGTAGTGAAAACCAGGAATGTTTTGTGTTGTCTGGCAAACTACCTCTACCTCACGCAAGCCCGCCTCTCTGCCCTACTGCTTGTGACTCCCCTCTCTTTCTTCTGGTTTTTAAATATATTTAGCAATGAGATCTTCCTTATTTGTATTTTCTGAAAATACAGAAAGTAGGTCATGTCTTCCAGTCGTTATATCAGTAGCAATCCTTGGAAAACAGAAATTAATAGGGTAGGACCATAATTTTTTGGTGCAGTTTTGGATGCCTTAGCAGCATTCAGTTAGGCTTGATTTTTAAGATGGCAAAATCATCCCAGTATCACCAAAAAAGATGATCATCACTGAGATATTTTGACCATACTCATTGCATTTCTTTTTTATGTTTACTTTTGCTTTCCCACAAAGGAAGTATCTGGATACAGGAGAAAAACACAAATCTAAAATGCCTAAAGGCAACATATGATTAAAAAGAAAAAGGTGTTTTCAGGCTTATTTTGGAAGGAAATATCCTGGCTCAGTTGCAGAAGGCAGACAAGGGTTTAAAGAATTTGTTGATGTTGTTCTTCAAATCCTATGCACGTTTTGTACCATTATTGGTCAGGAATGGGGACCTGTCATATTTTTTTTCTATTTGCTATCAAATGTTTCTGTCACAGTATCTGGATCCAAGTACAAAACTACGGTTATGACAAAGTGTTGTATTTAAGTCACTCTAAAGTTGAACTGCTTTATCTATTTAAAAGGCACATGTCAGATTTTTTTAATAAAATCTTTTTGAAGGATTTTTGGGCTTATTCATTCCTTTTAGAAGCAAGCTTGGGTGTTTATTGTCATTTCTCTTTGCATTTTGCATTCAAATGGTGGTGCTATTAAAATAATTTTTTTTAATTGGCCTCTGTGCGTATCTGTCCATGCTTTCCTGTTGCATCATCTGCTTCTTGTTTCCGTCCTGCAAGCAGAGTTACATCCTCTTGCTTAGAATAATGCATGATGGGGGAAAAGAGGAAACTAATTTAAATCCTTAAACCAGGAAACAGTCCACTTACGCAATCCCCTCTTGGTTTTGGTGGTGTCCCTGGAAGCCAGAGCACATTTAGTCATTCCTGCACACACAGACAAACAGCCACCATGAATAGTGAATATTTAAAATCCAGGCTGTTAACACAGGATCTGTATTGGGTTTTGTTGCAAGTGATGGATCACTAATAGTTTAAAACTCAGAGACTGGGAACTTCTTTTGTAAGTTGAAGGGGATTATTTCATGCTGATTGTCCCTGTCAGAATAGAGAAGTCTATTAGCAGAGGTGGGATTGTGCATCCAGGGGTTGCTTGGAATATGTAATTTACTGAAAACACACATGTAGCAAAAATCAAACCAAGCAGCTAAGATTTCAAGTCTGTGCTGCTACTCTCAGATCAAGCACCTGAAAAGGAGACACTACATAATACTCACCTGGCAAATGTGGCCTAATCAGGTTTTTGCCTTGTGAAATGTGGTTTGGCTCAGCAATTGATAAAGTTGCTTGTAATGCAGAGGGGTTGCTCAGTAATGGTGTTGCGAAAATTCTTTTAATTATTACACATAATCAATCCTGAACTTTATGGTAATTCCGTTTTGGAGCACTAAAAATTAATTTAATAGAATCATAAGAACTGAGGGGTGCAGACACAGTCTGCCTGTTCTTGTTCCATACTCTTGACAGCAGGTCTAGCATTTCAGTTCACATGACTCTGTTCTTCACATGCAAAGGGAAGTTTTCAAAAAGGCAGTGATGCTCCTGAATCCCACAGAAAGTGAGTGCAGGTTGAGTCTCTAATTCTCATTTCTTCTTTTAAAAATTTCTCTCTGTATCTTTATTATTTTGATCTGACTAGACAAGAATGCCCAAACATCTTCCACAGTTGGTAAATTTTATTAGTAACACTGACAGATAAATATAATCCCTGTTACCCTTCCCATATTCCTGGTTTCACAGGCATTGGCTGTTAGCCCTCAAGAACTGGAAAATAAAATGTAATAAATCTTTCATTTCACCTGTTTGTCACCCTGTTCCTATCAGAGTTGCACTAAAGGGGCTTTTGTTCCCCATGACACCTCTCCATAGCCTGTGTCAGGGATGATACAGTACTGGCATTTGGGGAAATCCCTGTAGTTTTGGGGACTTAAAGATTGGGCTCATGGCCCCTTTACTTGAGTCAGTGATCTTACTAGAGAAGTGTCCTGGAAACAAAGTTGTAAATTTTTGGAGAAAGTTGGACAGCCAGCTGCAGGACACAGTTTTTTCCCTAGAACCAATGAGCACCTCTGTCATCAGAGTAGAGCAAAAGGCTCCAGACTGGCAATGCTGTCTTGGCAAATGCCTTTTCCATCGCAAAGCTGAACTGCTCAGGGTCCCTCCAAAACAGCGATTGTCAGCAACTCAGACTTTGACCTACTCAAATCTTATCCTACTTCCCTGCATCTGCACTCCTGTTCCTTTAAAAATCCCACTGTTCCTTGAAAGGGCAAAGGAATGTACTGCTAATTCTTACTTTCCGATGAATTATGCTCTTGAGTGGCCTCTGAGAGAGATAACACTTCTCAGGTTTATCACCTTTTTCGTTTGGAAAACCTGTTTTTTCCCCTCCAGGGGAGGTATGTGTCCTTGGGTCTCTTGCCTTGAAGTCCAGGATAAGCCTTTGCTCTCTTTCTCTGACAAAAGCACAGTGAGTGGAAGGAGAGTGGGGCATTCACAGCTGGCATAGAAACCTTGTGAAATACAGGAGCTTCCTTCAATATAGAGTAACTGGGATGTCCAGAGTTCGTCCATGGACATAGAGAGGAGGCCTGGTCACTCCTATTGAGCAGACAGGTGATCACTGAGAAGTGTCCCTTGCTGCAGTTCTCCTTGGGTTCCTCAGCCCTCACTCCCAACACAGCTGCTAAGGACTGTTCTTAAATCAGAGGGAGATTTCTTCCCCTCCACACACTAAGGTCACTTTGCCAAACAATTAAACAAAAGTGAGATAGAGAGAGGGGCTGAGACATCATCTTCCAAGATGGCAAATGTTGCAGTACTCATCAAACCCCAGCAGAGAAAGAAGGTGCCTTTTTCTGTCTCATCTGTGGATGTGCAAGGCCCAATACATCCAGTCTCCTTGACCTTACCTATGATTAGTGCACATCTCTGTAATTTCCAGAACTGTCTCATTTTAGGAGATTTGATCCTGACTAGCTCGGAGTCTGGCAAATAGCAGAGAGTATATAAAGGGTGCAGACACAGAGAAGTACTTCTAGGCTTTCTGATTTGTGAGCTAGAATAATGTGTAGCAATAGTGACAGCTTCATATCAAAATGTTCTAAAATACAGAGCTTCTTATTTGGCTTGCTTTGAGTCACACCTCCCCAGAATCCAGCCACCCACAAATGAAGCACCAACAGCTTCAGCTTGACACTTTTAAATTTAGTAAAAAGCTCTCGAGAAGACTTCCAGGACAGCATATGCTTTTTGGGACATGTAGATCAATTTTTCTCTGTAAGAAGGAGAGGCTGCTCTGTGCAGCATGAACTGGAGTGTGGAGCAGCAATGGGAATTAGAGTGAATTTTACCCCATCACCCTAGAGAGTGATCACTCTAGAGTTCCACCTTGTTAAATGGCTGGCTGAAATAATGCATGATGAATGGACAAAATGAAAATTAGATTATGTGTCTTCACTCTTCCTGTGACCTCTACTTTCTCCTGTATCAATTGAAAGCAGCTGGAGGCAGGTGGGGGGGGGGGGGGGGGGGGCGCACGGGGCAGGGAAAGGAAATGAATTAAAGTCCTGTATAAAACTCGAGAAGAGAAAGGGAAGAAGAAAGGAAAGGTGCAGAGCCCCTCTGTAAATTGTATGCTGTCCCCAAGAATCGTAGCTTCTGAGGTATGAATCCTACAGTACTAAAGCTTGAGGAATTAAAATGTGGAACAAATGCCAAAGTTTCAGGGTGCCTGTCAGTAGTGCCTGTCAGGGTGCCTGACCATCTATGTCAATCACCCATGTGGAACTGCATCCTATGAGGAATTTGTTTTCCCTGCGCAGCTGCACACAGAAGGTGACCTGGGGTTCAGATACAGTCAACCTAACTGGAACAGATGCTTTCCCCTTTCTGGAAGGAAGTTTTAGTGTGTTGTCCATTTTTGGACTCCTGTTTGGGCTATAAATATGAGTCTTAAAGGCAGAGGGAAATCACTGCTTGCCTGCAGGCATGGGGTTCTTCAGCAATTTTGACATCCTTCAGTGCTGTCTTGTGATCGGAGCATGGTTCTCTGCACTCACTCAGTGGCACCTGTATGTGTGGAGGCACCAGGAGCCTGTTCTCTTTTCATACCTCTGTCTGTAACACCAGAAAGCAAAGGTTTTCTTTTCCACTCAGACTGCTTTGACAGAACAAAATGTGTCTTGCTGTGCCCTCTACAGCTTCATTCTTTGAAGGAAAAATGCACATATAGATCCTATATTCACTTAAAATAGCTAAAAAATCAATATGTTACATGATTTGCTACCTCAACAACCTCAACGGGTAGGTTAACACAGGACGAGTAGCACAGGAGTATAGTATCAGACTGCATGAAATTGCTTATTCCCCCCTTTTTTCCATGTGTGGCCATTGGTCTTGGGAACTCAGGCAATGGGATTTCATTTGAAGAGACCAAAACACACATGTGACTTCTCCCTATTCCTGTGTCTCAGAAGTGTTGATGAGTGAGAACCATGCTTTCAGAAGACAATCCGTGTTTTCCAGCTTACATTTTAGCCTGGAGTTGTTATTTGGTGTCTTCTTTGAAAGGTTTCACACTCTGACAGTCTTCATTTTTGTGTTTTGGAAAAGGTATCTTCTAGGAAAGGAAAGCTTGAACCTGGCGCCTGCAAAAATGGACAAAGGAGAAAAAGACAAAACATTATACTAAGAAGAAATATTGAGGTCTGATCTCTTATCTCTGGTGACCAGTGACAGGACCTGAGGGAATGGCCTGAAGCTGAGTCAGGGAGGTTGGACATCAGAAGAAACTTTTCACCCTGAGGGTGGTTGAGCCTGGAACAGACTCCCCGGCGCAGTAGTCACAGCATCAAACCTGACAGAGTTCAAGGAGTGTTTGCAGAGTGCTTTCAGGCACAGAGTGTGATTCCTGGGATGTCCTATGCAGGGCCAGGAGTTGGACTCTGTGATCCTTGTGGGTCCGTTCCAACTCAAGATATTCTATTCTATGATTTTAGGGATTCACTTCCTGATTTTTAAGAATTCAAGGTTGGCTGCCGTGTGATGGTCTTTTAATCTCCCTTGCATAAGAGTAACAAAAATGCTGTAAGAAACTTCAGGGTTTCCTTTGGGAGTCACTAACTAGATCGTGGGTATTGCTGCCGTGTAAGTACATATAGTTTCCTTAAAATTGTACTGAAAATCAGAGGCTTAAAGGAAGAGAGGATGGTTCTGTGAAGAAGCTCTATTTTAGGATTGGCATGTTTCTCCATCCTTTAATCAACTTGTCCAGAGTCCTTTCTTCTTTTGTTGTCACTTGAGTTATCAGAGTTGGGCAGTACAAAACCGAGGTGGGTAATGCTAACCGTAACAAGGACTTCACATGACCTCTTTGTGCCTAACATTGCACGGTTCTCAACAGGTTGGTTTGGCCACTTTCTGCCTAAAGTCTTCTGCTGTTCCACTGGCCTACAGCAGGAGATCACATCTCCATGGCATCATGCAGCAGGGGCATGCTGAGGAACCCAGGACATGGTGCACCCTTGTTCTTTGTCTCATTCATGCCTTTTTTTTTAATCTGACTTCCATGTCAGAATTCTCTGTGCCTGTCCTGTCATCGTCTAATGGTTTCTTTTGTAAAGGGGAGCCCTCTGAGAGTGTGTCGTCTCTGCTAGGGCTGTCTGTTGCTACCAGGAGAGATATAACTGAAGTGACCCACCTCTGAAAATCATAGTGCTTGGGAGACCAAGCACGGTAGTTTTTATCTGGAAGTTGCTCATTGAGGTCAGTCTGGTCCCTGAGAAATCTCTCTGTCTCCTGTTTCTGCTACAGTTCTACAGTGAGCCTGCAATTCATCGTTCAGTTTGCTCCCTGTAAAAATCATCCTCTTGTGTGAAGGGAAAGGTAGAGCCTTAGAAAGTGGCAGAAAACATCTTAAATGAGATTTTTGAAGCTCCTTTGTAAAGGCTATAATTTTCTTATGAAGCCCATTGACTCAAATGCCTCAAACAGCAAGTTAAGGACCATGTTCTTCGTAGAGGTGTAGGTGGTCATGATACATGTCCAAGAGTTGAATACATGTATAATTGAACATACATTTCTACTCAGGTACTTTGACCAGTCAGCTAATAGCTGTGAATAAGATAGTCTGCTCTCTTCTATCAGTTCAGGTGCCACTCTCACTTGCTTAGCAAGATATATGCTGCTTCTTACACATATAACTCTTGTTAATGCTAAGGATCATTATGAACGTGGTTTGAGAGGTGTCCTTGCTTCATCCTTTCAGGATATTGTCCCTGAGGAGAAGGAGTTACTGTTTTGTACAACATGGCTGTCCAGAAATGCTTACAAATCAAATGCTTTCATTTGCTGTTTATGCTGGGAGTGGGGAGAAGGGGGCTGCACACCTTAAAAAATCCTCTTACTCAGCATCTGACTTTAAAGAATAAAGTCTTTTTAGGTTTGCAGGAGTGCAAAAAGGCATTCAGTCACATCCACTTTGAATAATTTGATGTGAACCTGTCAGTTAGATATCTCTCTGCAAAGTCTATTTTTAAAAAATTCGTTTTGGTTTGGTGCTATCTCTGTCTAAGCAAGGGAGCAGGTGTCAGGGAACCCTAAGTTTGTTTCCAGCCTCTAACACAGCTGGCCACATAACATACAGTGAGTCAGTCACTTAACTTCTCTTTTTCTTCTTCTCTTACAACAGTTTCCCAATGTATCTTTTTTTTCATGTTGCCCATCTGTTGAGTTCTGTCCTGTTGGGTTGGTTTTTTTTTTGGCCCAGGATTTCCATTATTCCTCCAGCAAGGCATATAGTCAGGGCATAAGGCGTAGCAAGTGGTGATTGTCTGTTCAACATATAGCAAACATGAGTGAAGAAAAGCAGAGCTTTATTTACACAACAGTCACAGTCTGTGCTGTGGCACCACAGTCAGTGTGCAGGAGGCTCGCAGACACGCAGCTACACATGTTCTGGAATATGGGTACTCCATGTGTTGTTTTTCAGCCTCCTGGGAGAGCTTGCCTGCTAAAGCTGTGCAATCTGGATCTGCTGCGTATTCAGTGTCATTTTTGTACCAGCTGATAGCATAAAGACTGAATAAATTTGCTTCATGTTAGACGTGGCCCTCGGCAAATAAACGTACATGTTAAGAAAGCCCTCCATGACATAATTAGTTGTCTGTAAGCCACAGTATCATTGTGCAGGGTAATTAATTATGTTTATTTAAAGGAGCCCCAGAAAGCTATTAGCAGTTGCCATTGGACCAACAAGAGGAAAAAGAAAAGATAAAGCCCCATGTGTGGTGGTTATTAGTCCCTTCATCATACTAATGGACAGCTTGTAAGAAATTGAACTTGCTATCAGTGGCCCCGAGTACCAGCAATCATGCACGGGCATTGTTTCTCCTTGCCAGTGATAAGGGCGACTTGTGGTGTCTTGGATAGGATGCTAATTTTTATCTGCTAAGTGCATGATGCTTGTAAAAACAGCAGTGGCCTTGTTACCACTTGACACGACACTAGTTTTGGCTATTTATGCTGACACACCACTGCAGTCTTTTAAAGCTCCCACCTGGGTTCAGATTCATTAGAGAACTTCTGAAATGATAGTGGTACAGCATCTGGGCTGATTTCTTTATGCTCCCTGCTCCAAGCAAGAGGGAGAGAGTCAGTGTAGCCCGGTGGATGGTCTTCACTTGCTTGTCAGATTTACTTTCTGTGGTGAAGTAGTGGCTTTTGGAAAAGCAAATGAGGTACTTCATTTATCTGTAGGTTGACTTACATGAGGGATAGAGAAAGGAACTCTGTCTGTAACCATTGAGAGATGGAAAGGAAATGGGCTCCAGCATAGGTTGTGTGCAGCTGGCTGGTAGCCCCAGCTCCCAGCAGTGATGTTTCCGAGGGAAGAGCTGTCGCAGTGGCTAGGCTCAAACAGATCTTGCAGAGATCTAGGCCTCCTGAACTCAAAAGGCTTAAAGAGTGTCGCCTACAGCATTTGTTTCTGAAACCTGTGGCATTTAATAGATTGGAGTTTTTTCCTACAAGATTTCTAAACCACCTTATATAGGCTATTAGTGAATTATTTCCCTGTTCTATAATTGCCTTATAAATTTTACAGAGTGGTTATTAGCTATAAAGGGTTGTGACAAATGACCTCTGCAAAGGAGGAAAACTTAGTTAAACTTTTCTGCCCTGCCTCCACCCCTAGATTTAGCAGCTATGCTAAGTCTACACAGGCTTTCCATTATTGTAAAGATGGGTACCTGTGAGGAGATCAGTGAGTGATCCCAGGCTCCAAGGAAGGGGTATCTCCTGAGACGGGGAGAAAACCTTCTGGAGTTCCTCATTGAGACTGCAGTAAGTATTAGTGATGAGCTGCCTGAGTCAGCTGAAATAGAGACTATAGGTAATTGTAGGGGCCCTGATCTGAGCCTCTGCACTGAGAATGCTCCCATTTACTACCCTAAATCCACACACAAGTTGGAACAGTTTTGACGGAAGCAAAGCTGCATCTCTCAAATTCTGTCAGGTCAGGCAAGAGGATGTTGCTACCTGCAAAAAAGGGACAGTCTTTACAAAGTGCTAGGAAACCTCTGGCAGTGGTGTGTGACTAGAATCCACTTAACATCTGTCAAGGCTCCTTTGTCTGAGTTTCTGCAGAAGTTTATTTTCAGATCTCTGCTCTCCAAGGTGTCCTGAGTAATTTCTGTACACAAACCAAGCCTTAAATAAATAAGTAAACCCCGTCTTCTCAGTACCCTCAAATCACATTTTGTATCGGGGCTGTTGCTTAGATGTCTTTTACTTCTAAATGCTCTCACTTCAACATACCATGTGATATAAATAATACTGCTAGCAATCTGAAGACTGCGGCTTTTTATGGCCAAATTGTGATATTATTCTCTGAATTCACATTACTAATTTTCCTGCTTGTAGCTGGCATCCGGCCCTCCTTTACATGCGGCCATCCTGCTCTGTTCCACCATCAGCTGCCCTGGGATTGCTGCATGTGTAATGCACCTGTAATCATTCAACCTGAAAGCATGGGGGAAGGTAGCCAGCCAAACATATGAGTAAGATTTTTGCAAGCATATTTGAGTAATTTGTCAGGAGCTTCTTGTTTCCATGGGAATTAGTGAGTGAGAGAAGACATAAGTGAATCTTATTCTTTGCTTTAGCCTCAAGTCTGGCTGCATCAACCTGCAGGCCCTATAATTTAGACCCATGGGGGACTGAGAGCTCATTTTCCTTTTTAATTATTATTGCAGTGAGTAGATGGTGACCTATCATGGGAGGAGAGGAATTGTGTGTCTACTTCTTAGAATAGCCCAGCACTGCAGTCCAAACTTCCTTGTGCAGCTGTAAATATGCCAGGCCTGCCTTTGTGGTGAACTACAAATGCTCTCAGACTTTTGAGAAGCCCAGGGAGTCAATTCCAGATCCTAAGGAAGAACAATTCATCTCTTTTCCCATCCCTCTGTACACACATACACCGTCCCCTTGTCTCTTTTTAGGTCATTTATAATCAGCAGTCATGGAGCACTGGCCTCATTAGTGATATAGCCATTCCTTCAGTGTTTCAGAAATAATCATTTAGAAAAAATGCACGGTTTTCTTCCCTTGAGGGCCCATGAGTGATGAATTTATTTCAATCTGGCTGTCTTGGCTGTCTTGCTCAGCCTTATCTCCATATTTATTTCAACAAATAATGTACTATGGGAACAACAAAACAGAGACAGACAGGACAGTCTTGGCAGGGAAGGGTCAACCAGGGAGATGGCATTAGAAAGCTGGGGCTCAAGGGGAGGCATTTTTATTCAGAATAATTTTTTAATGTATATACTTTCTGAGTGTTTGTGTCTGTAGAGGTTTAGAAGCCCTGGGATTTGGACATTGATTTATTCATAGGACACCATTTAGAGAACAGACATTGTCCCCTGAGTGGTCCCAGCCACCAACCTTTCTCCTCTAGGGACCATCCCTTTTGTAAGAGCAGACAGGTGATTAGCTTTCCATGCCAGCTAATGACTTGGGTCTCTCACTAGCAAGCACTGCTAATTGTGACTGGCCGGGAGGGCCACTGTCCTGGGACCCATGTCCTCAGCAGCCCCTTGCACTCAAGGTCCAGCTGCATATTCTCCATCTCCAGGAATCAGAACTTGCAGCTGCTGTAAAGCAGGCTCACAGAGGGACTTAAACTTGTGATTTTCATTATGCCAATGACCATTCCAGTAACTGAGTGTTACACTCTGGA
The DNA here is from genome assembly GCF_965178545.1 of Coloeus monedula. Classification (NCBI taxonomy): domain Eukaryota; kingdom Metazoa; phylum Chordata; class Aves; order Passeriformes; family Corvidae; genus Coloeus; species Coloeus monedula. The sequence goes on along the minus strand of NC_138785.1, from coordinate 10,809,926 downwards.
AGCTGAAGCTCCAAGGTCAGTAGCCAAGGACTGGGAGGCAGAGCTCTTTTTCAGCCATCTTGGGTAGCCCAGCTGTGCCATCACTTCCCAGTATGCACATCAGAATTAAACACACTCTTTCCCTCCAAGCTACCACAGTCACAGTAGGTTTATTTGAATAACAAGCACTCTGAATTCCTTGAAATTATGCTTTCTATGGATTGGCTTTCCCAATGGGTAAGCTCTTCCTGTTAGACCACTTTGCACCCCTGCTGCTGGATAAATAAATCTGAGTATGTGGCATCACTTCATGCTATGTGGTTGCGAGCACAAGTCAGCTCTGCATGACAGGTGTTTTATTTGAAGTTTGGGTTTATGTGTACTTACAAAAAGGAACACTGAGCTTGTCCTCTGCCAAAATATAGCCCCTCTCCTTCCCTCTTCCCCTCTCATGCAAGCTCACATGTGAAGTGTTTTTTCCACTAGGGCTTGTGTGCCTGCATTTCATTTGTTTCCTGGGATGGCTTTTCTGAAGCATCTGGAACTTGTCATTTTTGTGTGCAGCTGTAAAGTATGTGTAATTTGCCTTGCTCTACGTTTTCAGAAGCAGTTCCTATCCAGATTTACTTATGGGTAGCCTTTGTGAACAGAGGACCCAGCAGCTGACTGCAGGGTTCCAAGCACTGATGCACGTAGCAGCCCTGTTGTATCTTTTGTGTATGTGCACATATTCTTAATGCCTCTTCCAGGTTTTGTTTTCCTTAGCATGGCATTCATTTACTGAAAACCCTTCCCCTGCTGACTTGTTAATTAATATATATTCCCAAAGTTTTCTTTCCTCCTCTATCCCTTTTATACTGAACTTCCAAAGGCCCAAGCTAGCCAGCTTTCTGCCAGGTTAAGAGGTGAGCGACTAATATTTTAAAGCCAGTTAAAATGCTGCTTGTGTCAACCTTCAAATTTAGAGACAAATATCCCCCTCCAGTCTTTTCTTTTAAGGCAAAATAATATTTTAGTTATTTTCAGCTGGTTTCTTTATGCATTGCTGTCTAATCACCTTGGTAGCAGGACTGTAACCAGGTAATGGGGGAATAAGTAGCAGTTGGCTTGCTGTCTTCTTCCCTAAGAAAAATCAGTGCATGCATCTGCCCTACCTTAGAGATAAGCATCAGCAGCTCAGGAAGTCTGGGGGGGTAGTGGTATAACCAGGAGGGCTTGGAAAGGTGGCATCTCTCTGTGAACAGGCAGAGTTCTCAGGGGAGGAGTTTAGCACTTTGTTCTTTCCAGCTGCTGGTTGGGAATGCTTTCAGCTTTTGCAAAGTCATACCTCCCTTGCCTTAGAAGAATTTACCTAAGAGCAAGCACAGAGCCATATCTTTGAAATACTGTGCTGGTCACCTTTATTTTACAGGTGAAGAAAATGACTTAAAAAGAGTTTCACATCAGGCAACAGGGGAGAAGGGATGGATTCTGAAAGAGAGCAGGTAGCTTTCACTTTGCTGTATAGGCCTCAAGGATATCTCTACTTTCTGACAGAGAAACTCCTGAAAGTCTCAAAGACATTTTTTTCATCTTTATTGAAAAGCTGGAAGCTTTGCATTTACAGAACAGATGTCCTTTGTTACAAATTCTTCATTCCTTATTGAAATAGATATGAGGAAAAATTCATACCACACAAACTCAGAGGGAAGCAGCATTTTAAATGGAATGATTAAAAACCTTGCCTTCTGCCATTGCTTCATTTTTTACTTGTGACTCCTGTGATGTCACCCGTTTGCTCTCCTCCAGTTGTCATCGCTTTTGCTAGAGAAGAGAGAAGAAACTCACCTTGGGTGTCCATATTCAATGTGAAAGGTAAGGGAAAAAGAAAATAGACGAGTATCTCTCTTAATCTCTTTTAATCTTTCCAGATCAGAATGAACTCAGGATCAATCCTGGGCCCACACTTGATACGCTTTCTTGATGCTCATTAAGTTGAGCTTGTGGTAACCTAGTGTAAAACATTAAGGCTCCAGAGCCAAAAGCAGGCTAAGATGCTGTGCTGGCCATCACTCCCAGATGAATGATCAGAAGTGACGGGTCAATACATCCAACAAAACCATGGCTGAGACCAAGCTCATCGTTAAGGCAGGATGGAAGGAGGTCCCTCTGTGCAACTGAGGTTGCTGGATCCTACACCTAATGGGTGAGCCAACTAAACCACAGTTTACACCAAAAGCTTGTGAGCTTCTGGGAACTGTATGCTTGCTAGTGATATTAATTTACTACAAATCCTTCCTGTAAGCTCTTTGTACAGAGTCACACTGTGAACTTCTTTTTCTGTTAATCTCCTCTTTTGTGAGGCTGAGTTTAGTGCTGGTGAGGAAAGGCAGCCTGATGTCCATGGAAAATGAAGTCCTTTATTTATCCATAGACTAAGCACCAGCTGTTCCAGCAGAAGAACCCACTGCAAGAGTGAATTCAGCTCAGTCAGCCCTCTCCTTCCCCTTGGTTTGCCTTCTCCGATTGCCTGTTGTGCAGTGAAATTGGTAAAATGGATGTATCATCCATTCTAAATTAGACTGACACCACTCAGTTGCCTTTCAATAGGTTTTCAGGTTTTGTCAAGTACAGTGAGACTGAGCCACTTGCTTCAAACCTGTCAGACAAAGCAGGTGCTTCGGAAGAGATGTGCTTTACCTTTGAGATTCACAAACTATATGCTAACCACTAGCAGAGCTCAAGGGTGTAGGAGTTTCTGCATCTACCTATGGAGAAACCCTGTAAAACCCTGGCCGCCACCCTGCCCACTACAAAAACACCACACAGAGCTCAGTTGCTGCTGCTGCTTTCACGCGGGATGGGTAGGTTGTCCTAGAGACACCACTCTTCCAGCATCCTCATGTCCCAGCTGGACCACAGGGCTCCCTAAAAGGCTGAGTTGTAGGATCCCTGCTTGACCACAACAAGATTCAAGCTTCTTCACTGCCTGGGTCTGTGACCTGTGTGTCATAAGCAAGGTGACTTTCAATGTGCATTCTGGCCTTAAGAAGTGTTGAAGCCTTCATCAGAAAAGAATGATTAAAGGAGACTCAACAGAACGCAGACCAAAAGCTGGAGGAAGTAGTGAACGTTTTAATGAAAAAAAATATTAAATTTTCCATTTACTTTTGCTCCCAACACTAGGTCGTAATTCCTTTTTATCCCTGTTATATTGGTTCGTCAACAGCTACTGAGGCCAGTTTTAAAGCTGGAGCAAAACCACCAAGCTTGCACTATTTATCCTTATGTTTCAGCCTCAGGTGTATTTGCTTTAGGCTATGAACACTAGCCAGCCCCCTATAATGCTTACCTTTTTTTGCATCTGTTGGTGTATCACGTAAGAGAACCTAGATTAATTGTATTTTTCTTCCCCTCTAGACCTGACTGTCTTGAATGTCTGTAACACGTGCAGGATATGGTTCAGTCAGGGATTCAAATGGATTAACATCTTCCTTTAGCCCATGGCCAAATGCAAGAAATCCCATCCCAAAGCATCCTAGCTTGCTTTAGTTTGTCTGTTGCAATACTGATTTTAGACTTCATCAGATTTCCACAGCTTTGGCTTGTAGATGATATGAGCAATCCTCCTTACCCTCCTTCCTTGTACGCTTAGTTTTGCTGATATTTTGGGAGTGAGCAATTCATCACACTGAGCAAATTCTGCCCAAATCCACACAAAATGATTGCATTAATGGGAAAGTGATGTTTTTACACCAGAAATCCTGAAACAAAAGCAGTGCCTCCAGTTACCAGCTGGCATTGAGCAACCAGGCCCTGTTTCTAGTCTGTGCCTCGCTCTCAACCCCACAGCCATTTTTTAATTGCCTCATAATAGTTTCGTTACTTCCACCACCACCGAGCCCCATTCACCAGAGCCACCAAAAAAAGGGAATTTTGCAGAAATTTGTGCAGCAGGATTGTGGCTGGATGTGGGATCAGAAGTCACTAATTGTTGATAGCTGCTGGTGAAGCTGCTGCTATAAGAGCTCTGCGCTAGCATCAAGCTAAGCCACCATTCCCCTAACAAAACTTGCTGTCAAATTTTTGCAGCCTTTGGCTGATATTTCACGCAAGTTTGCTGAAAAGTTTGCAGGTTTCCTGACAGACTTACCAGGATCAGGATTTAACCCTTCTTAGCTGGTATGGTGCTGAATGCCATACTTTGGCTTATTTCCTCCAGGTATAGAAATAAGATGCATTGTCTTATGTAACTCAGGGGCTTGCAGTCATGCCTGAATGCAAGGCTCTTTTTGTTACATGTAGAAAAGTTGAGGTGAGATTCATTTTCTTGCAGTTTCTTCCATTTTTCTAAAAATCTGTTGGAGATGGTGGGGGCTAAGTCCTTGGTTTTAATTCATCTGAGCCTAAACTTAGGTTTATGTATAGGAGAATAACCTCTGACAAAGCTGTGGGACCAGTAGGTAGGGATGATATAAGCAGCAATGGCAGAAACATCATAGAAATCTGCATGTAAAGCACAGGATGCAGGTCTGGTATAATTTCTGCTGCTGGCACATCTCGCTCCCCTACACACACAAAAATGGGGAGTGAGGAGCTTTGGGTTAGAGTAGGTTTTGCAGCCCTGCATCAAAATGGCCGTGCTTTGTTAGGGCTTTTCTTCCAGAATTCCTTCTTTCCCGGCTGACACCAGACAGGAATGAGAGTTACGGTGTTTTCTTGGTGCTTCGCCTTGGTGCCATTCTCCTGTTCTCCCCTCTCCATCCTCCCCCCTCCCCTACTCCCCTGCACTCCTCTTACTCCCCACTGCCCACATTGAACATGTACAGATTTCATGGTTCATTGGAGAATAAGTGGCTGTCATTTCACAGATGGGCCAGGATGTAATTAGCCACAATGCATCGAAGTAATGGAACAGATGTCTCTTTGTAAACTGAGTTTGCTGTTGCACACTCTGTGTGTGTGACCTGCCGACTGCTCCAGGCGATTCCTCCTGGCCCCCTCTCCCCCTCCCCTCGCTCTGTTGCCCAGCCAAGGGCTCAGCTCACATCAAGTGTTTGTGTGTTTGCAGGTTTGTTTGTCTCCCTTTCTCATGCAGTCTCTCCTGTTGTAAGGCCACTGACAATGTGATGGATTGTTAGCAAGCAGAATCTGCATTTATCGATGGAGTCATTCAAAATAGAAAAGGTGATACCCCTCTTATGAGATAATTGGCAGTTTCAAGTTGCTCTTATTACCCAATGATAATACACCAGTAAAATCATAAATTATTGTTATGATGCCCAGCCTCGTCGTCTCTTTTTCTCTTCTTTCTTTAACTGAAAATAAAATAGCTGTTCTTCCTGAGCCCTCAAATTAGTATTTATATTTTAGGTAAGAGATGGGCTGTTGGATTGATTACAATGTGATAATGCACACAAGCTGACAACAAACACAGGCACTCTCAGTAAGGTGCCCATCTGACTCAGATAGGAACTGCTATCCAATCACCAGTACAAACTTAAAAGGGGCAAAACCAGAACCTGCTCATTTTGTAGAGCATGTTTTTCTCTGTCAGGTACAGAAAATGGATAACTTTAATTCAATCTAGTGGAAGGTGTCCCTGTATGTGGAGGGTTGGAACGAGATGGTATTTAAGGTCTCCTCCAACCCAAAACCGTTCTATGATTCTACAGTTCAAAGAATTTTCTCCCTTAATATTATTGATATGTACTTTCAGGCTATATCTATGCAGGTTTTGCATTCCTTTAGCTCCTGAACCTTGTGCATCTTAACACTGGCAGCTCTCCAGCTGTGCTGCTTTAGCTGCTCCTGCTGAGAGTTTCCTAGCAGTGCTCCACACCAGGGCAGGGGGCAAAGAGACCCACAGGGCCAGGCCAGCTCTTGGCCTCCAACGCTGAATTTGTCTCCACTTACAGCTCAGCCAGGAAACAGAGGAGCTGAACACCACTACCAGGCATCAATTACTATTGGCAGAAACCTAATGGTGACACAAACAGGAAGGAGATTTGGAGAAAACCCATGATTGTGTTCTTGATGCTTCTGGGTATTGTCATTGTTTGTCAGAACGCTCATAGTCAAATCATGTAGGCAGTCCTTCTGTCTCTCTGTGTGTGTGCTTGCATGTAGTTATGGTTTATTTTCACACAAATTTCCTGAAGAGACACAGTTTCCCCAGGGCAGTTGTGATGAGAAGTTCCCCGTTAGTTCCCCCGACTTTCACCCAACAAGCTTAACTTCAGATTGCACATATTCTGAGTGTTAACAGTGGTGTGATACATTCATTAAGGATGGCAAAAAGCAGGTCCTTTGTGTAGATAGGACTAAGTTTTTACCTCGAGCTAAAATGATAAAGAGGCAAGGTAGCACAGTGATGTGTGTAAATACACTGGATGTGTGGAACCTAGAGAACAGTATCATAACCCAGGATAATCCTCTGCTGTTTTGTGGATAAGGCATTGGCCTGCTGCCATCTTCAGCCCATGGAGTGGTTGATTAAATATTTTAAAGGACACAAGAATTTGGGATAGGGCTGCAGCTTCATGGGTGCATCTCAGAATAGCCATAGTGAAACACGAGAGAAATAGTAACCCAGCTGGTGCCTGCCCTTGAAAGGAAATCATCATGCAGTGGGTTTCTCTAACCTACCACAAAGGTCTTTTCACTTGTGTGGACACGTGCACTGAGCAATCCCCATGCTGGCCTGAAAATCAGGAAACACAGAACCTACCAGCCATGCAAGTACCCATCATGGAGGGCACCAGAGCTTTTCCAGTAGTCTTTCAGGTCAGCTGGGTATGTGCACAGGATTGACAGTGCTGGAGAAGTCTTCAGAGTCTTATAAGATCAGCAGCAATTTTTACAAACACTGTTGTGCAGATTCCTTTGAGTCAAAGACCATATTATGAGACATGAGAAGTAGCCTTTAGTGCAAGAGTGTGCATTTCCACAAGAAAAAAAATAAAGCAAATTATGCTATGGAGGTGAGAGTAGTTGAGAGCTTTTAGTTTCCTCTGACAGTTTAAGCAGTAGGTATTTTGTGAGACAAGGAATATGGAATTTTGACATGGTTTTGTTATGCTGCTATTCCTGGCCAGGTCTTATTTCTGCCTAGCAACTAGTGACGAGAGCAAGGCACAAGGGTGCAGCCCAGGCCCACAACCTCAGTAAACCCACCGACCCAAAGATCTGCCTATGGGGTTGAGTGTGCAGGTGTTTCGCTCTGGCAGAGCCATTCACATCTGCAGTCACACTTCCATGGAGTGCTGTCGATGCTGGTTCTCTGCAAACCTCATGTCCCCCAAGGAGGACTTCCCTGAGCTATCTGCTTCCAGCTCCTTCCTTTGTGTTTGGTTTTTTTCCTTTTGACACTCATCTCACCTGCATTGATGGAAAGTACTCTTAACCCACATTAATGGGAGAGAAAAAAATGGTCATTTGTTGTGATTTTTCAAACTTGTTTTTAAAAAAATGGTCCTCTGGTTTCCTTGGGTTTCAGTCAACATTGTACTCTGTATAGGTCGGTCTGTGATGAAGCTGATACTTGCATGGTATTTGTGGCTAGTTTCATCTGGTCCCTGCCTTTCAAGAGACAAAACTTGAGGTTTGTTTTGTCTTTGCAATACAGTAAAATTGCAAAGCAGGTACAGTGGTTGAGCTTTTCTTTTGCCTTGTCTCAGAAGAACCAAGCCTATTGTTGCAAATGCAGGATGGTCTCACGTTAGGGAGAAAGAGGGAGTTTCTGTTTGGGTCTAAAGGAAGGCAGTCTCTGGCAGATTAAACTCAAAGTGGTTTGTCAGTCCCTCATCAGTGACAATTACACAACACTTAGGAAGTGACTGTACAGCAGGAAGTGCTTATGACAATGAACTATCCCTACTGAACTCTTTTTAAAATAGTATACAGTTTATTTGACAAGAATGATTTTGTTTTACTGAGTAAACAATAACTTTCATGCTCCCAAAGGCCTTTCTCAGGCAAAGCTCCCCCTGACCCAGCAGAAGGAAGACTGAGTTGAAACTGTGACAACAGCTCTCACAGAACCACAGAATAGTTTGCCTTGGAAGGAACCTTAAAAGATCATCTCATTCCAATACCCCTGCCATGGGCAGGGACACCTTCCACCAGACCAAATTGCTCAGGGCCCCATCCAACCTGGCCTTGAACACTCCCAGGGATGGGGCATCCACAGCTTCTCTGGACAACCTGTGCCAGTGCCTCACCACCCTCACAGAAAAGAATTTGTTCCTAATACCCAATCTAAACTTACCCTCTGTCAGTGTGAAGCCATTCCCCCTTGTCCTGTCACTACATGCCCTTGTAAAATGTCCCACTCCAGCTCTCTTGTAGGCTCTCCCTTAGGTACTGAAAAGTGCTATAAGGTACTGGAAGGCTGCATATAGTATTTAAGTGCATGTTACTTGATTTTAAAAAACAGCAGGTGATCACCAATATGCGCATCTGTCTTTGCAAACACCTATGACAGTTCTCACGCCATCCCAAGATTTTTCTGTATACTCTGCCAATGTACCATTTATGGATGGGGTAAACTGAGGCAGGAAGCAATTAAGTACCCAATTCTGTCCCCAGCACATATCAGTGAGGGTAATAAAGTGTGATTCTGTGGTTCTGAATGGTAGGACATGCATTAAATGTGGAGAATCATGACTTGTCACTGATATTTAATGCTAGGTTGTATTAGTGGAAAGACCTTGCCTGCACATCCCTGTGCTTCCAGCGTATGTGTTACACATACAGGAACCCTCTAGCTTGTTAGTTAGTGGTGGGTCCCTGGCACTACGGTTTTGGGGATTGCTGCTGCAAACCAGCACAGGTACTGAGAGCAAAACCATTTACCCTTCACAAGAGCAGTGCAACTTTACTGTGATGTGAGGGTGACCCTGAAGGAAACACAATCAAGCGCTCTTGGTTTTGTGCTCAAGTGCTACTGGAGTCTGGCACCACTTGGGCTCCTGTGTAGCTTTGACATGTTTCAAAGTGTGTCCCTAGGTCCAAGGGCAACTTCATGTACCTTTGAAAAACATGGCCTGACCCCTTAGGGCAGCGTAGTGGCCTGGCTAAGGTGGGATTAATGTGAATCTGAATTCCAGAGACTTTATGGTGAAGCAAAGGTCCTGCTTGCTGTGCTGTGCTTCAGGAAAAAGCTCTGGGTGCCAGGAGCAGATAGCCCAGGAGACAGGCAAGTGTCCAGGAAGACATGGAAAAAGCCTGTGTCACAGGGCAGGTGAAAGCTGGGCCCAGGATAATCATCCATCAGCACAATCATTCAAGAATATGTATTCCTTTCTCTCTCTTTTTACATCCGTCTGGTTATCTATTGCTCCTCTTTACTGCAGTCTGCTTGTAGGGCTTCATAGCTTTTGAAGGTATAAGAATAGGGTTTTTTTTCTCTTTTTTTTTTTTTTCTCTTGCCTTGAAGAAATCATCTATATTTAGGTCAGTGACATGATGAAAGATGTTTATGTGTTTTTATCTAAAGCTGGAAATTGCCTTTCCGGATATCACTGAATGGAAAAAAGCTAATGGAGCCTTGTTGTGCTTTCATTGTTTTTGCAGTGGTCTTCTTGTTTTAGTACTAAAGCACACGAAGCATCCCTTCCTCACCACATGGCCCTTGGCTCTCAGCTCCCTCTGAGTCCTCTGGTGGCTCCCCTGTACAGAGGGGACTCAGAGAAGGGCAAGGGGAAGGTCACGTAAAGTTGTTTCAGTCTCCAGCTACCTGAAGCAGGCATTGCCAGCTCTGGCCTATTAAGTAGAAAATGTGGCACTGATAAATCCAGTCCACTAAGGAGCTGAGCCTTTTTAATATGCAAGTGCTCAGTCAAAGAAAGTAAACAGACATCTCCTTCTGCTGGGAATTACTAGACAAATGTCTCCCTCCCCTTACCCTCCTTCCTTCCTCCTCCCTTCCATTTAAATGTAGGAAATTCTGCTTGCTTTATTTGATGAAGAGGAGGAGGGGAAAAGACATGTACTGAATCATGGTTAAGCTGCTGTCTTCTACCTCAAGACCTTTCAGTGTAGATGTGCTTCATTAGTTTGATAAGCAGAGACCAAAAGGGGGGAGGGGTGTGCATGAGGGGATCTGCCTAGGGGCTGCCCGGAGGTTTAAGAAGATGAACTGCTAATGATGTTGAAGCTGTACCTTTTTGGGACCTTGGCTCCTGGAGGAAAAATGGGCCCTTTTCACTAATTGTGTTGTGCTCAGTAGTGTGATGGAAAGGATCTCACAGGGGAACAAAACAGAATGAATATTGGCTGGGCTCTTCCCCTGAGCAGCCCCCTCTCCACTCCTCCCGCATCCCAACCCTCCTCCTTTCAGCAGGGTATCTGGCATGAAGTAATCCTAAATATTGGGAGATAACATTAAGAAAAGAGATTAACTGGTCATTTATTTGGACAGTCTGGTGCTAGCCTTGTGAACTGAACATAGATTTTTAACAAATGTTGTCCAAATTGGCAGAGGAAATATTTTGATGAATAGCTACCAGCAAGACTGTGAAACTTGGATCTGGCCCCGCCTGTGTGCAAACACGGGATCTGAGGACTTTCAAATGTTGCTCTCTCTAATCCTGTGCCAGCCCCTTTCCTCTCTGACAGATCCATGTCTTGAGAGTGGATAACTGTATTTCCCCTGTGCAGCAGGGTATGCAGGTTTTCACCTCAGGTGCTATTGTTTCCAGGTGTATTTATTTTCCTTTCAGCAACTGGATGCCGCCGCAGTTGGGAAGGTAAAGAGCAATTCCCAGGCGCGATTATGGAGCATCCTGACTCACCATGGCAGTTCCTTTCTCCTGCAGGGACGTTAAACACAGCTCAGCAAACTCTGGTGTTACACTGTATTCTCTGTGAGTTTAGGGGTGGGAGGGACTGGTAGTGGAGTGACAGGCTGTGCTGGGCTATGCCTGGGAGCCTGTTTCCAGACCTCTGCCAAATGCCACCCCAGTGAACCCCACGTTAACTGGGCTCCTCCTCCCCTAGACAAAGGAGGCAGAGGCTTGGCACTTCTACTTTCTCAAATACCAGCAGGCACAGCAAGCCCAAACCATGCAGATTGATGGGACTTTTTTAACCTAGGCATAGCATCATCCTAAAGTTGTATATCCCTGCCACAATCAATGGCTGCCTAGTCAGTGACAGACAGGTGGGAATCACTTGAAAAGCTGTTCAGTAAAGGAGACGTGGAACTTCAGGAAGCAGCTGGGTACCCAGGGAACTGCCCCAAATGTGAGATTTCCCATGATAATGTAGTGTCTCTGCAGCATTTCAGCAGCACAGGAGTGGGTAGTAGGTTTAAAGCTGAAGCATGTTTTCATTTTCATTTTGTTTTGTTTGTTTTTCTGCACAACATCAACTCAATATGCAGAATTCCCTCCTGCATGCTGCTGCAGAGATTGTATGTAAAAGGAATCATTTAAATGCACCAAGGAGAGCTTTGCAGTTGAGAACAAGGCTGTTAGATCTATACAGTCAACAGCACAGGATGCTCTTAATCCTAATTGATGGACACTGGGAGGGATCCCAGGGGCCGGCTCACTGTGCATCTGTCCTTGTTCCTTCTACGCTTTCCTTAAGAATTTGTGGCTGGCTACTATCAGAGATGGGACACTGGGCTAACAAAGTCTCTAAGTGTAAGAACATTATGTTACCCTGACAGGACAAGAATAGAATGAATGCCTGAATTGGGACATGGTGGGATAACCTGGGCAGCCCAGGCTGCAGAGCAGAGCTTTATGGCACTGCTGCTGATTTTAAGTGGTTCCATACATGACTTCCTCAGCATTCCTTTGATGGGGTTGGTAAAAGGAGGAGTGCTGGCAGATGGTGCAATAAATGTTGATGTTATATGTGTTGTAAACCACTTCACAGGGAGAGGTGAACATTTCCCAGGGATTGGTGTGGCGAGGCCGAGAGACAGACCATTTGAAGTTATGACCAACTGCATCTCTTCCTTTCTTTTCAGAGGTGACTTTACATAGTGGGTGACACAGACAACCACAGACAACCCCAACTAGAGCTTATTTGAGAGTTTTTGCCCACCTTCCACCCTGCTGGCTCCTGCCTCAGCCCCTTGCCTGTCCTCTGACACTCAGAGAGGGACCGACAGGGGCAGCTGGTGGATGCTCCCACCCAGCCTCTCATTCTGTAGTGCTACTGGTCCTCCCTCTCACTCAGCATATGTTATATTTGCACTGCTGCCCTGACCAAAATCCCTGCTCTGTCAGCTCCCAGCAGCAGAGGTGGTGTGGGGAGGAAGTTGGATCACCCCCACTCATGGGGGGATGCAAGGCAGTCTGTTCTTGTAGAGAAAATGTGCATCACATGGGGTGGTGGAGAAGAGACTGTGCCTTGGTCCCTGTAATTATACCCATCTGTTACTTCCCTGTCTCTGCCGCCACCGCTGAAACACACAAAGAATCACAAGCATGATTTAAGACCCTGGAGAATACAATGGCTACATTTGAACAAGCCGAGCTGACCTCCAGTGCCCCACTTTTACTGGCCCAGTGCTGCATGCTGGGCTGGGGAGGGCTGTTCTGGTCCAAGCCATCAGCTCTCCTGCCCAGTCATTATTAACTCACTGTTTTTTTGTGGCTTCTGCTGCTGTTGTCAGACTGGTGCAGAAGGAACAATGTTAGAGCATTTCCTCCTTTCCCTATCACAGTGACTGGTTTGGGAGTTCAGTGCTTTCCATATTAGTGGGACTGGTAAACTGGTTTGCATTGCAGTTGCTCTTGTTTTCTGTGCCCTCTTGTCATTGCTGTTGACTCATCAGGCTGAAGTGTCTGAGCTTAATTGAAGCAGTAACAATGCAATCAACATTTCTCTCTATTTTTATCTGCATCTCCCCCTCCCCTCTGTTTTTTCTGCTGCTTGACATGCTATTTCTGGGGCTGAGAGCTTGGCAGCCTTGCCAAGGGTTGCACTGGAAGGGAATGGAGCCACCAAAAGAGAGTAAACCCACCTAAAGTAACAGGGTTTTTTTCTTTTCCTGAGTACTGCTGGACTCCCTGCATTGCATTCATCCTTACTGTGCCTTGTCACCTCCCCCTGTCATCCTTTCTGCAGCTGAAGAAGGCCTGGGCAGGGGGAAGTAATTCTATAGCAGGGCTGCATGGATACACCTAATTAGCATAAAATTAGCATAACCCTCTTTGTTTAACAGAATACTCAGCTCTCCTCCTTTATCCAAGTGATATGACTAGAGGCAGGGAGGAGTGACTGATCTTGGTGCAATCTTTATAAGAGATTGTGGGTGAAGATGCTGCCAGCTTGGTCTTTAAACACCAAAGCACTCACCCCTGGCTTGAGGAGGAGAGCAGAGCGTTCCTACCAGCTATAGCCTATAGCAAGGAGATCATTCTCCTGGGGTATGGGAACTGGAAGTTCTTAAGTCTCTGTAAATATGCCCACTTAGGGGAAAAGTAGTGATGGGAGGCAGGAAGGAATAAGAAAATGTGGCCATTTTGTAATAAATGAAGTAACATCTTTTGAGTGCAGTTTCTGTGGACAGAGTAGCAAAAAACACATGTAGCTTAAAGGTTTTGCATTTAAAAGGACGCTAGCTGGCTTTAAATTGTTTCTGCTTCTGAAATCAGTTAAGGTTATTATTGATGATGGCAAACCCTAAAGTGCCAAGGGGAAAAAGTATGAGGCAAACCAGTGTTTTAATTTTTTCCCCTATCAAATGTTTTGGTGCACTGAGCAGCACACCTGTCATTGGTGTCCGAGCTTTTTTCATCACCCCAAATGCATGTTTAGCTCTTCTGCAAAGTGATGTCAGGCAGAGAATCATCTGAAAGTATGAAAACATCGATAGAAGAAAAACAGAAGTGAGAGCAGCCATCTGGGTAGGTGAATTTATTGAAAATACTGTAGCTTATGTCTGGGAAATGCCTGGATTTCAGGTTGACAGAGTCCTTTGCCATGAGACAGGCCTCTTGCTTGTGTGAACTATGCCACCCTGCATCCTCTTTCTGTACCTTTTTAACATTGTTATTGGACTGCTCATCTCTATTTTGTAATCCTATTGACTTTTTTAAATACAGAATTAACATGCTCTTCTCCTCCCCCCTACCACCCTGCAGTACAGAGAAAGACTGCTGCTTTGTATAAAACCCAGAATTGTTTTTAAGGCAATAAATATATATCTAGACCTCTCAGCATTGATGCTGTAATCTCTGCTGGCATCCTCAATAATTTTATGTCCTTGTGTTAGACTTCGCGTCCCAAATATATATACAAAGCCCAAATCATGTTATCTAGAGAACAAATGCTTTCAAATCTGTTCAAAGTGTGTGCAAGAACCAGCCACTAAAGCAAAGGAAGGCAAGAGACAGCTGACTTTGTTAAATACTTGTTAATACCTCTTGCTGTTGGCAGTGCCTGAAGTTGTAATCAGCTTTGTCTGTGTGTCTGTCTATGCCTTCTGCCTATGCATGTGCCTTTTGGGCACATTTTTGGGTGATTTGTGTGTAGCTGCATGCCTGCTGGCATGTCTCCCGCGTGTGCGCTGCGCTGCGGCGCGTGTGCCTGCCTGCTCTACACAGTCTGCTCCGGTGTGTCCCAGCATGTCTGCCTGCATGGGGTCTCTCTGAAACATGCCAGTATCTGCCTCCCTGTGCTCCTGAGTGGAATATGTGTATGTGGATGTCCCTGGCTTCCAGTGCACATCTCTCCCTGTGCCTTGGCGTATTTGTGGAACAGGATGCAGGAGGCTTTGTGTGCGGCAGGGCTGACAGCATTTTAAGATGACTGTGCTCGTGTTGAGATGGAGACTCCATCGTTTCCCTCTGTCAGCCTAACAGACACTTGCACTGGGGAGGAAAAGCTGTTGCTTTCATGGCTTCAGTGAAGTGAAATAAAATGCCGCTTCAAGTCGGTGGGAGTGGGGATCACTTGCATATGTCAGCTCCTTAAAAATGGCCTCACTTAAAATATATATAGAGAGAAGTAAATGGATTTTTCTCTTACAGGAGGGGCTTGTACCCTCATATGGTGTTGGATTCCCACCCCCTGCCAAAATCCAGGCAGAGTGCTGTGCTCTGAAGGGAAGGTCTTTAAAAACAAAACAAAAGGCAGCTGTCAATTTAATCCAAGCTCCCTGATAAAATTCCAGCAGAGTTCCTTTTTTCAGAGATGAAATAAGAACCCTGGCAGGCCCTCTTGACTGGCCACATAAATCATTTGTGGTAATTGCACTGAGAAAGATGAGTGCCTCTTAAGTGCAGGGAGGGGGGAAGGCACCCACAGCCACTGCACAGCACCCCAGGTACCCCAGCTTGTGGAGACCCCTGCCCCGGGGGCCAGCTACCTGCAGCAGGGGTGGGTGCTGCAAACCTGAGGGGACAATGTGCTGCAGAGGATGAATAATAGGGTTTCCTGTCGCCTTCCCTTTGTTGTTGGTCCTGCTTTTAATTGCCCTAGAGGGATTAGAAGTCAGACAGTGGGGGGGATTTAGGGAAGGAGGGGCTGAGAAGGAAGAGAGGGGGAGGGAAGAATGAAGGCACAGGGATGGTGGAGAGAATGAGATGGAGGTGAGAGGAAGAAGGAAGAGATTGATTTAAGTGACTAGCATTTAGTGCAGTGAGGCACAGTTTCAATTAGCTAGTATCTCCTTGGGTTGGTGCATGACTCCGCATGCTCCTTGTCACTCCAATTAGGAGAGGAATGGCAATAAAAAGCAGAGTGCCAGGCTCTGGTGTCAGCTTTTGCCGGCTGCAGCGGTGCAGGGGGACAGCTGCTCCAGGAAGCTGCAAAGCTGTGA
Source organism: Coloeus monedula (assembly GCF_965178545.1). Taxonomy (NCBI): domain Eukaryota; kingdom Metazoa; phylum Chordata; class Aves; order Passeriformes; family Corvidae; genus Coloeus; species Coloeus monedula. Next base: position 10,794,181 of record NC_138785.1, on the reverse strand, counting down.
CTTCACTTTCCCTGGGCACTCATAAAGATGGGGATACTAAAATAACAGGGATCTGAAGCAGTGCTTACAGGAGTGGCCACCAGCTGCAAACTCCAAGAAGAGGGCATTGCTCAATTCAATCCTTCGCTTTCTGAGTAGAAGCAGCAGGGTGTAGTTGTTATTGTATTTAGTATAAATCTGCAACTGCTGCTTCAAAATGGCCTGAGTAGTTTTGGTGGCATAGCTGCGACTAAGAAAAAAAATGTAAATTTATATAAAATAGAGTCAGTGCATATAAGCAAGGAAGCTAAAGGTGACGGGCATGAGGACCAGAGTAGGAGCCTGGAGGTCTGGCTTGTGTTCCCGTTCTGCCACTGGGCCACACTGGACCAGACTCCTCTCCCCTGAGCCCACCACCCCTTGGAACCTACCTGGAGCAGCCTCTGGCTTATGGGAGGGATATGTAAGCTGGGCAGCAGAGTTGCATGATGGCACAAGAGCCACTGCTGTGGGAAGACCAACATGCTGGCTCTCAGCATTTCGTAGGTGTGCTGCTGGTTCTCTGTGTGAGCCCTGCCTGCTGCCTTGCAGGTGAGTATTGCTGTTCAGCAATTTATCTTTGAGATACAACCTGCACCAATTGGTTCTGTAGTACCCACTTATTCTTCTGATCTCCCCAGGGGAAGCCCACTGCCATTCCTAGTGCAGCGCCAGAGCTGACATGGCCTCTTTTCCTTGCTGCAAACAAGCTGCTCTGCCAGTGCGTCAGACATCTCATTCCCTTCCTTCTTTGTGGGCATGGAGCCCAGCTGCAGTCTCCCTCTGAGCAGGGCCCTAAGAGAAAGACTAAGGAACAAAGGAGTGCAGCCAGCATGGCTGACAGGCAGCTGGAGTCAGTCTCCCAGACAAGTTGCTTTTACTGTCTCCAGCACAGTCTCTGGGCTGAGAAGAGGGGACAAATGTGTGCTCACTGTGCATTCTCCTGCTGCTCACTCCCAGGTTCCACAAGTGCCGGGCCCTGGGCATGGCTCGCAGAGCCAGTAGCATCCTCCCCTTTTTGGGTTGCCATTTCCATGCTCTTCAGGCAGTCCTCTCTCCATAAAAGCACACGGGCACTTGCAATAGAGAGGAAAAGATAGTTTATGGGCTTGTCTGTGGGTGGGAATGAGTTAAGGTGTGTGGGAGAACAACTGCAAAGGGATGGCACATGGCCTTACACATGTATGTAGCACACCTGACAAGGGTCTATATTAAACCAGACTGTGGTAAGTCCCTCAGTCACCCTCCCTCCTTCTGAGGGCCCTGGCCTTGAAGAATGTGTGAGTTAACATGCAGCAGTGGAGGAAGTTGCTGTGCCCAGCTGTCATCCATCCCTGATCCCAAAGTAGCTGCCCTTGGAGCAAGAGACGCTTAATCATTTTTGAATCAGCTCGTGAACAGCCATAGCTCACAGCCCAGCACATTAAGGTGAACTGACACAGACTGCAGTTTGCCTTAATGGACTGCAGCTGTGCAAGAGAGGCTTTTCCAGCAGTGAAGCTCTCCCTACCACACAGGTAGCCCACTGTGGAAGAGCAGTGGGATGGACACAGCTCCAGTCTCATCTGTCAGAGCTGACAGATGGAAGGTGAGTGAGCTTGCATGCTTGCAGGGGAGTGCAGGGATTTTAGCCTGCTTCCCACACATGGTGGGCCAAGCTTGGGGAGCCCTCCTGGCCCAGTACCCCTCTGTCATCACCAGTAGGTGTGCCAACAGCACAGTTAGTGCTGGGGTTAACCTCCTAATTATCAGAAAGGAAGCAGTTGATTTCCCTTTTATGAAAACTGGGACACAAAGAGGTAAAGAGCCAAGGGTGAAGAAGTAGTTTGGGATAAAGACCTCTGTGTCAGCAGTGGCATCCTACTATTTCTCTAGTCCACACTTCTTGCTTTCTTAAATCCTCTGGTTCATTCTAATCAGTTCTGCATGAAACGTGTGTACTGTCTTGGAGGTACAACTTTCGGTTTCCTGTTTCATTTATTCTCTCAATTGCCTACATTTTTCCCTTTCTGTTCTTACCACTTTTGTAAAACATATTAAACTACATTTCCTGCTGTTTAAAAATGAACCAGAATTAAAAAGCACCTTGCCTTTGAGGTGAAGCTGTTAGGAATCATAAAATGGTGTTAAAATATCTGTATCTGCATTCTATCTCACAGTGAGTCTCAGTTCTAAGGAGGCTGCTGACTGAGTGGAAAAACTCGCAGTTCCCATGTGGATATGGGAGGGCTGATTTCCTGCACTGAAATTCTTGTGACAGTGGTGATGAAGCCCTTGTGTCACTCAGCAAGGACTGTCACCTCAAGAGCCACTCTCCCACCGTTGCAGATGGGTTCATTGATCCTGCAGGCTGGCATGGGAGAGAGAGGTGAACTGTCCCTGCTCCTTGCTACAGCCTCTGGATAGCCTCACTGAGAGCCACAGTTAGTCACTGGCATCTCTCACCAGCTCTCACTGATGGCATGGGAGTGGTTCCAGTTTCACTGGGGGAGAGACAGTGTGAGGGACTATGGGAGTTCCCAGTCAGAGGGAAAAGGAGGATGGTCCAAAGAAAGGGCCTGTCTCTCTCTCCTAGCAGTTCCAAACAGCAATTGCAGGGCCAGCTGCCAGGTGTTTCATTTGTTACATTGCTGAATCCATGGATGCTGCTTCATAGGATGGCTGTCCAGAAAATTGGGATAGATTCCCCCATGAGACCCAGGCTGCTGAAGTTGGTGTGTTCCAGGTACCTCCCAGAGAGCTCCTTTGTGAACAAAGCTCTGGGAAACCTTCACTGAAAGTGTAGAAGAGTCTGCGTCTCTTTTAGAGTTAGGTGTGTGCTCATCTCTGTTGACTAATTGATTGTGACCTCTTGAAGCACTTCTGAGTCATGGTAAAGTTGTTTCATTACTTGCTTGATTTTAAAATAGTCTTCTTTGTATCTTCCTCAGAGTTTACTAGGGCTCTAGTTTGCACATGGTTCTGCTGGAGGTGACTTGAACACATTTATTTCTACTGAAATGTCTATCTCACTGCCAGCTCTTCAGGTGGAACATTCAGAGATGCTCTCTAAACCAGAGCCATACAGTCTCACAAGGGCTGGTTGGATCCCAGGGGTACTTGGACACCTTGTGTTGATATTAATATCAGTTGTCAACATGCCAATGTAGTGATATAAAGGTAAGCAAGTGTATGCTCCCAGGACAAAGCTGGAAGCTTCCCACAGAGAATAGGATAGGATTTTTTTTACAGTTAAAGCTATCTCCTTTTGGATCTACAAGCTGTGCAGATGAGTCCCAGTTGCAGTGGGAGCTCTCCCTTATTTTTCCTAGACAGCACAGAAGGTGGAACTGAGGGAAAACTTTACTACAGGCAACCTCATATGTGCTTGGGATCAGAGAGAAGCACTGTACTGGCATTAACCCAAACCCCAGTCCTGTTTTTAACCTCTACTGTGTGAAATGCATAATCCAGGGTTATCTTTTACTTAAGTGTAAGCAATGGCTAAACTAAGTTTCCAGCTGTGAATACAGCTTACCCTATTACTGCAGCACTTGGATGCTGACAGATGTGTGTGTTACCAGCTGACACTTGGAAAGCCTGATTGATTGGCTCAAATAGAAATTCAGAGATTTATTTGAAGGGTTGTATAGGATCTTCAGAGCATCTCCTCCATTCAGGCTGTCAGTTCTGCCTTATAAGCACATCTGAAAGGTGGCTGTACAGGTTCTGTTTAGATGCAACATGGCAGAATTACAGTTTGTTCTAATTTTTTTACAGATATAGAAAAATAAAGTCAAAGGTTTGTTTCAGTTCATTGCATAAGGTTATCTGTAAGCTACAGATCTGGGAACTGTTTGCTTAGTTCAGGCTGTGGTATATCTAGCCCCTCCTCTGAGGCTGTGCAAAGTATTAAAGCAGAGAGCCTCAGAATCTAAATGGTATTTTAGCATTATATATTTCATTCTGTTTTCACTGTAATGTCTCTTTAAGGACAGTACAGAAATCTCTGCAAGGTGTACTTTCCACCTGTATCTCCATACTCAGGTCTCATACATTTGTACTCCGGAGGTATATCCACTTCGTTCTTCCTAAGTTGGATCAAGCCGATTTGGTTTGAGCACATCTCTGGCTGTGTTATGCCTTATACCTGAATAATCACAAATTGAATTCCCAATTAGCTTGCCTTTTGCAACTAAAATCCTGTTGATTTCAACAGTATAGCCTGGTTTGAAATACACAGTGAAACTGCTCTCCCAGTGCATCCCAGGGGAACCTAGTAATCTTATTAGATGCACCTGCTGCCATTTCATTTTAACCTCCAAGTTTTTACCTGCAGCATAATGAATTCAATATTCCTCTGCCACAGAAAACCTTCCCAAATGTGCTTTGCCATCACTTTGAGGAGAAGCATACCTGCCTCTGAGGAGCTGCCAGCAGCACCTGCATCCTCCACTGCCCAGCCTGGAACAGCTGGGAATCACCTCCACCTTCTGCAGGTACCAGCAGACCCTCCCAGGTCCCATGGGTGCTCACACGACCATTCCTGGTGTGTGCCCCAACCCCAGAGAGGCACTGCGGGTGCTTATGTGGAGCTGTGTGGTCCTCTCAGTCTGCAGAAACTTGGCTCTAAATCTTTTCATGTGGCTGTTAAATCAGTAATAAAACAGAATATAAAGTGTTTTTGCAGCTTCTGGGACATCAGGCCTCTTCACTGCTGGCTTCACAGCTGTTACCTCTAATCAGCTGGGCAGGCACCATAGAAATGTCAATATTAATAAACACTCTTTCATTTCAAGTTGGGTTTAGGTTTTACTGGTGGAGAGGGGGGACTGCTGAACTTGCGATCTCCCATGTCAGAGCTGCTCACAGAATATATGTTGCTTTCTCCCTTGCTGCCCTCCCTGTCCTGAAAATGCTGGGGGCGGGGGGGACATTAAGCACCTGACAGTGACCAGCCTGAGCCCATGGACCTGGCATCCCAACCTAGCAGCCCATCCTGGACAGTGGGTCGGAGCCAATGCCTCAGGAGGAATGTGAGGGCATGAGAGGACTATGAAACTTTCCCCAAGAGACTCTCTGAGCTCTCAGTGGTCTTCATCTTAGGGACTTCAAGAACCACCCACTATGTCTCTGTGTTTAATTAGAGGTGTTTAATTAAAAGTGACTCCGTTTGGATCTCAAGCTGCTCTGAGTCCAGACTGTGCCAAACTTAGTAAGTACTGTAGAGCAGCCACTTAAAAATCTGGGAATAAATAAATGGCAGAGTCAGCATCTTGACTTGAATCCCTTCTAGGAGCCTGACATGATGGGCTGAGACCTGGATCTTGCCTTCAGGGCTCAGGTTCCTCTTTGCACCTCCTGATCCGTGCCAGGCCATGAGCTCTCAAAGCAGAAGACCTGCCCTTGGTACCACTCTCTTGCCATAAGGCTTCAACTGCCCACCTCCCTTCCCTCACCCCTTCTCCCTTGCCATCACTGGCAGTGATGTCCCCCACCCTCACCATCTCTACATAGGCCATGTCCATCCCGTTCCCTCCCCTCTATGAGCCAAAAACACATGGGCATCCTGTAACATTTTTATTGCTCTTTGTTGGCCTTGCTATGTCTGGGAAAACTCCCAGGTGTTATCCAAGATTTGGGGAGAATAGCTTCTTGTGGGTGCCATTTTTTATCAAAGCTGTGTGGGTTAAGGGAAGAAAAAGAAGAGGAAGAATACTGATTTTTACATTTTTCAGTCACTGCTGTGGAGTCACAGGCACGGGAATGAATCCATTCCCAGGAAGCCACCAGCAGAATTTGTTAAAGGCTATGAGATGAAGTATTCTCAGCAAGTGGAAGTAAATCATGCTGGGAAAGAGACAGGGAGAGGGGGAAAGCCCCCATGAGCCCCATTGCAGATGCTGCCTTCTCAGCCCAGCAGCGTCACAGGGCAGACGCTGATGCAGTTTGGCTCGCCTGACTCCCACCACCACTTTCAGACCCAGGAAAAGCATTCCCCTCTTACAGTGCTGTCAGAAGCTGTTGCACAAGAGGCCCTGCATGTCCATGTGCCGCTTGTGCCTGTGCACCTCAGCATGGGGGGAGAGCAGGCAGGGTTTCATGCTGATCCTGGGGAATTTGGCTTCCTTTAAACTCAGGATCTCTGCTCAAACTCATTTTTTCCCCTAGCAATCCCTCTTTGTCAGGACCTCAATATTTTCTGGAGACATGTAATATGTCTGGCCATTTCTGTCTGTTGAGGAGAATCGACGTATGGGTTGTAATATGCATTAATTCCCTGGAGGAACATTGAACTGTTTCCTCTGCCCAGGTGGAAAAGGATAAACACAGCCACTGACATGCTGTTTAGTCTGAAAATAGCCCACTGAATGCATAATGAAGAGCCTCCTGAGGTGTTACTCTGCATGTTAAAATGGTGTTCAGCAGCCTGTGCTGTCACACAACATAATTTGACAATAAATGTGCATCTAATCAGACTCCCAATAGCTGACTGTCACCGTCTGGCCATTAGTATTACCTGCCTGTTCAATGGTAGCTGCATCTTTGGGAAACAAGAACTTCGTTGGTCCCAAAATACGTCTTATGCGCGAGAAAGACAAATGAGGAACTCTGTGTCTTGGCTTTGTGCTCAGTGCGCATTTCAGGCTGAACAGCCACTTGTGTTTAGCTGGTGAGGACAAAGGAAAATGAACATTTTTCTTCATGGGAGGAAAATGGGAGGATTTCTGAATGATCAGGGGAAAGAGCACCCCATGTCCTTTGTAAGCCTAATGAAGGCAGAGCGGCTGAGGGTCCTTCAGTGAATGATGCTGCATCTTCTTGTGCACGCAGTCCCTGCCTGCACTGAAATAGAAATCGTCAAGCTTCATCCTTTAAAGTGCAAGCCAGGGTTTGAGCAAAATGGCTCAGGTTGGAATCAATTGACAAGTGACTTCTGCTGTTTAATTCACACCCTCGTAACAACACTTGCATGAGTGATATATAGACAACCACTTTTGTCTCTGAACATTTGACAGCAATTAGGGCTTCACTCCAGGGGCAGAACATCATACTAACATTGGAGTGCTGGAGACGGAGGTTAGGGTAAAGAAATTAGCCATCTGTCTGGTGGAGACTGTATCCTCCAGGAGGCAGTTGGATGTCAACAACAGGCAAAATGTTTCCATTCTCATTGTCCCACACTTCAGTTGCACACAAAGGCATGAAAGACACACAGAAGCCCCATTCACTCCCAGTTATATAGAGGTCTGCCACCAGCCACCCCAACAAACACCCCCTGGCTGTTGCAGCGAGTGGCAGCTGAGAGCTGCTCCCCTTTGTGCTGTTTGCAAAGCAACCTCTCAGTTTTGGCTGTCCCATCATGGAGAGCTGAGAGGCAGGGACATAGGTGTTCAGCAGGGGAAAGCAGAGCCTGACTGCAAATGAGGCAAAGTGGTTCTTAAGCCCTTCCCTCCAGGCAGGATGGTGCAGGCTTGGGCGCCGCAGCACGTTTCTGTGTCCTGGATACAACACTGAGGCCGTGCAGGAGAGGAGCAGGCAGATCTCATCAGCTCTGGGTGGCTGTTTATCAGCTCACCCAGCGTGGCCATGCTCCACACTGCTTGGAGCAGCGCATCTATCACACTGATGCTTGGATCCTTGATTTAAGGAACTCATCTTTGAGGACAGTCCCGCTAGATTAGGCTGGTTGAGGGTTTAGGGAGCATGTGTTGACATTTGGTCATGTTAGTCACACTGAGCTACACAGCCAGAGAAAACTGCCAAGTCTCTTGCTGCCTGCTCTGAAAGACTGTTTCTATAATTTTGGCTGCACAGGCATGTTACTTTTTTCTTTTGTTTTGTTTTCTTTTTTTTTTTTTAAGAAACCAGTCAGCTACAGCATTTTCCTGACAGGAGTCTAGTTCTGATAAACACAATGCCCTTGCACAAGTCCCCTAGCTTGATGATTAAAAAAAATTCAAATATAGGACAATTTTTCTTACTTAATTTTTACATGTGCCTGTATGTCTATAGAGAAAAGCACTTGTGAGAGAGCAAGGGGCAGCAGAACATATATTTTCATTGTCTGTATTTGTCAGCTTCAAAGGGTAAATTATCAATAGCATAACTTGATTCCAAACTACTGTCATGGTAAAAAAATACAGCTCATCAGTAAAGCTCCTCTATCAGCCTTCCTAATGTGCAAAGAAAGCCACACACGATGGCTAAGATAGGGCTCTGGCCCCCTGGTGTGTCCCAGATGTCAACTGGTGTCTCCCTCCAGATCCTTCAAACTAATTCTGTACATTTATTAAGTGGAAGACTGTAATGAAAATTAACTTTCTGAAGCTTCCAAAACTCAAGTGAGACTTGCAACAGTGACAGAACTAGGAACTTCTCTGTTTCCTTCCTGGACTCCCTCAAGTCTGCCTTGCAAGGCTTGCGCATCAAGCTGTTACCTATCCCCAGTCTCATATCTGACGTCTTCCTACTTCTACACTGTATGTACTAACTTGTGGTCAACTGGGCTGAGTTTGGACTTCTGTTTGGCTTCCTCATAGGAGCATATGGCCAGTGGCAAACCAAGTTTTCTTTATTAACAGTAGGGACAGTCCCCGTGATTAAATATATTTTAAATCAGTGGTGCCCATGCACACCTGCCTGCCCAGCAGATGATACCTCCAGTAGATTTTTCAGGACATCCCAGTAGATGTCCTTCTCAGTTGTCTTTCCTCAGCAAATGCTTTTCTTTTTTGTAGAGTCCCTCTCTGAACTTCCTCAGTTTTTGTTCTTGCTCCCCCCTGATTTGTGTGGAGTCCTTCCCAAACCATTTGTTAGCTGGCTAGAGGCAGGTAGTCAGACCTGCAGTGCTGACAGGGCACATTTTGTTTCCCAGCAGACCCATGATCACTCATGGATGGCTTTCCAGGACTACTTATTTCATTCTTGGTAGCCTTTAATGAAAAAAAATCATTACATTTATGCAGTAAACATTACACTAACCAGGTCAACTTATACAACTCATAAATTGTTGCTGTGGCTGTTTTAGGGAACAAAGATCCATTAACCAGCCTGCCACAGAGATGCCACAGGACACTTCCTGCACCTTGTATGAAAGTCATAGATTTAGTATTTCACAGATTTAGTATTTAGTATTTCAGAGCAAAGTTTGGTAGGGACCCCTTCTTCTTACCCAGTTGTTAGGATTTAATTACATATTCCAGAAGCAGTCAGTACCTAAAATAAGTGGAGGACTGATGTGAAATCCTCCAACCTCTTACAGTCCCCCACACCCCTTGGTAGAAAAGAGCAGGGAAAGAAAAAGATTAAGTAGACAATAATGACAGTAGAATCCTTGGGAAAAAAATGTGAAAAGAAAGTAAAGGAGAAGGAGAGAAATTTTATTACTCCTTTCCTTTTGTAGCATGGATTGGGTTTGGATGTCTCTCTGCAGCTGCTGCTCTTGCTGCTGCTGCCACCAGTACTTAATATTCATTATTTTAGCACAGTTAAGGAAAAAGAGTTGAAATAAACTCAAGAGCATGACACTGTGTAACAAATGATTTTTAATTCTGTCCTCCAGCATAAAGTTTCAGATTCATATTTCAAAGGCTATATAGATGGAAGATCCCACTGTGGATGAAAATAAAATCCAACTGGTGGATATGTGGGTCTGTAAATAGATGCTGGTGGGTTTTTTTCCCTAATCATCTGGCTGCTGAAACTTTCAGTAGCCTGGACCTGACCACAAGTGCATCTCTGTCTTCTGACACAGGTACTTATTGAGAGGCTTAACACTGTACCCAGTGATTAAGGATGTTCACAAACATGAGTTATGAGTGAGTTTATTATTTCAAAACAGGCAGGTCACAGATGAGCCCAGTACTGCAACAGGGCTTTGAGCTGTCCTGCCCCTCCTGGCACCCCAAATTCTGAAATGGCCTCATCTGGGAAACCCCATTTTCTACAGAAAAAGGTTTTAGGTGTTGATATAGAAGATGTAAAAATGCTAAGCATCAGAAACCTACCTAAGCAGTTTACACAGAGTGTTGAAATTATGTGGGTAGAGATTCTCTGAGAGGCATTTTTGGTGAAAGTGAAGATTTTCTGGTGACAGCAATAGTTGGGTGTAACTGGCTCATTTACCATCTTCACGTTGGTTATGATCGCTGCAATCTAAAATTGTTGACTTTTGTTGGGACTGGTTTGTACAATACGAGTTTCATTTAGGTCAGTAGAAAAGATGCTGGTGTGAAGGAGAGGGCCATATGTGTGCCTGCCTGTTAAGTCCCTGAAAACAGATGCTTCTGTTGGATAAAGAAACATGTTGAGGCTGAGAATCCTGGAGCACTTTACATGCTGCTGCAGACTAATATGGAAAAGTAGAAGAGAGCAAGGATGGGCCATGCACTAAAACAGAGAACTGTTGAGAATGGGTGGAAAGACGTCAGCATAAAGAAGCATCATGTAGAAGATTTGAACAGAAGTTACCGTAGTTTTGCTGCCCCAGAAGGTAAAAATTTGTTCTTCCCCCTTCCCTCAGCCAGATGTCCCTTCTCTTTCTTTGCATCAAAAGTGGACACAGCAGTAAAATTCCTCATGAGCGTTGTTTCTTCATGAAGGGTAACTGCTTCCTGCCACATCTCCTATGATGTGAAGTCTGGGATTTGCTTCATGAAATGAGGCAATCGTGAACCTCACAAGCAGAGATATATGTGTCAGCAATTAAAACTAAAGCTATGCAATGTGTACCATGGCCTAGAGGAGAGGCAGATCATTTAACAATGAGAAAAATAAGAAAAAGAAATAAACGCTTCCTTACAGACCTTGGTGCAGTCCCTTCCTGCTTTCCCAAATGAATCCTCTTAAGTTTCCACAGAGGGCATGTGTGGTTGAGGAAAACACTTGTAATTTGTTGTTTTGCAGAAGGGTGGTTCCCTGTACCTTTGGAAAGAGGCCTTTTCTGAAAACCAAACAACAACAAAAACTTTCCCTCCACGATGCCAAAACCTGGTGTTGGTGTTTGAAGGTGTACAAGCACTTCCATTGTTTTTGGCATGGTCTTTGTGCAAGCGTCCAAGAACAAATTTTGCTCTGTAAGCAATGAGACGTGTGTGGAAGAAGCAATAACATTCTGCACGTGTGTCACAACACACTGGAAATATTATCCTCACTATATAATACATTCAGGATCTCATAGTGGATTCTGGGCAAGCAAAGGGCTGCTGCATCTTGTATTTCTTGGCTTGTAGTGCTCCATTTAAACTTTGGGGGAAAAGTCTTAAGAAATGGGTATTAAGCAAGAAGCAAAACCTATCTTCCAATTCTAAACATAACTAAATGCCATCATAACATTTTGTTACATTGGCAACTCTATAACTAAATTTAATCAACTTCTACATGATTTTGCCTTAAGTTTCTGCCTTCCCAGACCTCTTCAGGGAGAACGGTGTCTCTTCTGTTTATCCCTTTTGGAATCTGACCATGTGGTAATGTTGTTACACCGTGGGATTTTATCTGTTGGTTTTTGTCCCAAGACTTGGGTTCCTGGAGTGAGATGACTGAATGTCTCACTACAGCTCTTGTATTTTTTAAGCAAGTTTCTGTACTCCATGGATGTAAAGTTTTACATCTGGAACAGAACAGAACCAACTGCAGGTGTATCTTCTGTGCTTAACTCTGGTGAACAAAGGCAAGACGAGCTCCTGATTTTGAAACATGAGAGAGCTGCAGCACTGAGATTTGCAGCACTCCAGAAACCAGGAGCATCTTGTCATTCTGCGAGTTTCTTGCAGAAGCAGTGATCGTCAGGGAGACGCATCTTCCAGTGGTATTTACAGCTTGATGTTGATTGTAGGGCACAAGTCATTATAAGCCTGACCACTTTCTTATCCTCTTCAGTAGTGTGAGTAGGGTATTTCACTCCCAGGCTGTGGAAGCTTGCAGATCACTTTCTTGCCTATCTCTCTCCTTCCCATTGGGAGGTGTTTGCCAAGCCTCAGCAGCACTTTGGAGCTGAGTGAAACTCAGAGGCATCTTCTGTCTGAGTAGGCACCTCAGGTTAAAGTTAAGCTCCCAGATCTCCTCTCTCAGTGCCAAGTGGCAGCTTCAGGGAGTGCATCCAAGGAGGGTGGTCAAGTAGCACCTTGCTGCACATGCAGGGATGTGGTTTCACTGCCAGTGTAGCCTTTACCCACTGGCATGTCACCCCTCCTGGGGCAGGGACCTAGCAGGCTTGTGGCATGTTGGTGGCTCTGACAGAAACTAACTTGGAAAGCTTCTGATGGAGCTCATCAGGAGGAGGCTTGTAGGGAAGGCACCATTCCCCTTTTGTGAAATGCAAAGGCAGTTTTACTCCAGAGAGCCTCTGAGGATGCTCCTCTCCCAGAAGCCATGCAAATAAAAGACCACAGGTAAAGGCTACTGGGGAAAAATATCCACCACATTCTTCCTTTGTACCTAGTTTGACTTTTTTCTTTTAGATGTGAAAGAAAGAGCTGGCAGAGAATGCCTTCCCTTCCTGCAAATGAGATTTCAATACCCAAAGAACTTGACGGTGTTCCTCTCTATCTTGTTCTCTGACACAGTGGAAAGCTTCAACTTAACCCTGGTAGTTAAGTCATAATTGACTGAACTGAGCCAGGAAAGAGCTGTGGAAAAGTGACACATGTATCCCTTTTTTTTTTTAAATGTCACTCATCCCACTGGCTTTTAACAAGAGCACTCTCCAGGCCATCTCTAGAAGGACCTCTCTGCTAACGGGCATATGTATCACAAAGTTCTTGATCACCTCCTCTTCCCTTTTCATTGTTTGTTAAGGAGCATTGATGTGCTGCAAGATTCTCTCATTACAGTAATTCCAGTGCGTTGGACTGAAAAGTCCTCATGGGAGCTGAGAGACAGGCTAGCTGATCTTCTCCATCACTGCCTTCTGTGATTCCATTGTTCGTACATGACACTTCTCTAAACAGTGCCCTTAGAGAGCACTGCTGGCAATACAGGTCTAAAATGCTGGGATTATCCAAGGAGACTCTTTTTAGCTCAAAGCACATCACATAATAGAAAGTATAGACAGCTTAACCAAAGCAGTGGTTTTGCAGGCTAAGCATCTGGTGCATACTCAGGGGACTGTGGCTTGACTCCCATTATCTGCCAATCAGGTAATGACTTGGCACGGCAACTTTTTGGGAGTATGGCACATTGCTCTGAAGAGCTGTCACCATGCTGAAGAGCCACCCCCAGGAGAGCAGGCTGCTGAGCAGCCTCGTACCCTGGCACATGCTCTTGCAGCTGGACCAGAGCCTTGGTGCAGAAGAGGTCCACAACTTCCTCAGTTCTTCCACTCATGGGAAATCTGTGGGGTTGCTCCCTGCTTGGGGAGTCTCCTGTTCACTGAACTTTGCTTCCTGTGGACACAGCAGTGAGTGAGTGCTGGTGGTGTAGCACAGCCTGAGAGACACCATCACCAGCCATCAGCATTGCCATCAGCGCTGCCAAAAGCAGCCCAGAGCAGCAACCATGGCCAGCCTTGGCCCTCATCTCCACATCCTCCCTTAAATCTTCTGATGGCAACCGAGCATTGCTCTGGTGTGGCAGAGGTGCCTGTAAGGAGAGGCCAGGTGTGTGCCTGGTAGTTTGCAACACTCAAGTGACACATGACAAAGGGGAAGCAGTTTGCTGAAGTGGGAACACACGGCTGTCAGCTCCCAACAACCATGATGGATTCATGGGGCTCTGCCGCTCCATCTCACCCTGGCAGAAATGAGGAGATGCTTGTCTCAGCATCCGCAGAAGCTGGCACTGCCTGGGCCACAGCAAAGCCCTCAGTTTTAGCCAAGAATCCTGCTGTCCTTTTCCTGCCTGCTCCTTAATCTATGTTCTTAGTGACATTGCTCAAAGGAAGTGGGAATCACATAGGATAGAGAAATTTATTTTCTTTCTTCAGTCTTGAGGAAGGGTTTTTTGTCAGTTGATTTGTTTAGGCGCATGCAGACAAGAAATAAAATTCTGGGCTTTTATTTGGAGAAAATGTTTTATCTGAGGATGTAACTAAAGCGTGCTGGCACTGTAGTTCCCTGGATCCTGTTGCCTTTCTGGGGTTGGGGCAGTTTGTTGGAATCAGAGGAACTGTCACTGTTCTGTCTGTAGGGGTAGGGATGCTGAGGCATCAGGCACAGCAGTGATTTGTCCAAAATGTGGATTGTGAATATATCAGGCTGCCAAACACCAGTCTTACAACATCTTCTCCTGTGTAGGGTTAATAAAAATATATCCTGCACACTTCCTAGGCTGCATACACCCACCTGCCCCCTTTCCACCAGTTAATGACCTGTCTGGAAGCAAAGAAATTTATTTGTTCTTGGGAGACCAGTCAGCTGTAGCCAGGTGGCACCACCACAGGCTTTTTGCCTGAAAGAAAACAGGTTGATCTAAATAAGATTCTGAAATCAGTTCCTTTTTTTCCTCTATGAACAGCATGCAGGACCCTAAGACCACAGTACTTCCTTACAATGCTATTGACAGAACACTCTGAATCCCAAGGAGCTCTTCAAAGAGGGACAACTTGTTTACATTTACACATTTTTGATCTTGCTTCATAAACACACAGAGCTGTCCTGTCACTGGGCAAAGAGAGGTGTACTCTGGCTGACTGGAATTGCTTGGATGGTACAGAGCATTCCCAAAGCTGAGATGAAATGCAAACAGTCAGCTAGCCATCACTTGAGAGAAAATGATAAGACAGAGTAAGAAAGCACCTACTAACAGAAAACAGGACCTGGTTTTGCATCCTGCCTTTTCATTATCTCAGTAGGGAAAGGTTCTGTGTCATGTTCATGCCTTAACTGTGGTGAAGTGAAGGGGCCTGATCCTCCTCCAAGAGGCAGTAGGTGAGGTTGTGGCCAAGGTACCCTATGCTTGCCCAGTGCTGGAGAGATTGCTCAGGAGCCATGAGAGCATCAGGCAAAATGCCATTTAAAAACATCAAGAACAAAGATTTGACAGGATTCTCTGTCTGTTCACTTGCCCTGCAATTGGTACCACAACCCATGTGTAGATATTCTTTAATGGAAAAGAAAGCCTATGTTAGATGTGTGTTCTTTTTTGATTTCTCTCTCTTGAAATGGATCTGACAACTCTTAAAATTTCTGAAAGCTTCAGAGGAGGAGGAGATCTCTGTGTGCTCGTTCAGCACAGTAGCGCCCAGTTCTCCCTCCTCAGACTTCTCCCCCTCCCGTCTACTCATAAGCGTGGGATTGGGAACGGGATGTATCAATTCAGCCTTATCCCCAGCAAGAGAAGAGCCTCCTCTGTTGCTATTTTGGGTTCCGTGGGTGCACCCTGCCTGCCATGAACCCAGCACAGTGAAGTGTTTAATTCAGCCTCCTCGCTCATTTGAAAGGAGGCTGTTGAGCACTATGACCACCCCACTTTTACAGCTGGCTGTGAATTTCCGAGTGTTCAGTGATATCTTTAGCTCTGACTCCAGAGATTTCCTGTGGAGCTGCGAGATGCAATCCCGCAAGTGCACTGGAGCTAAATATTCTTTCTGGGCTGACATGCAGCCAGGCAAACAGGGGCAACACTAGCCTTTCCAGTGCTGAACAGGTCGAGATTCTGGAGGAGGTGAGGCCTAGTTCAATTAATTAGGTAGTAAGTTTGTTTTGGTATTTAACCAATCTTTGGACCTCTCTGTGCTAATCTTGTTTGTAAATCCCTAGAAAATGCCATGTGACCTGCATTGCAGCACTGCATTCAGCTTTGGCAACCAGGGCCATTGCAGAGGAAGGTTTTCACCCTCCAGGCAGACTTTGGCTGCAGAAAAGTGTTGTAGGTTTTCACTTGTGCAAGGCCACAGCGCTTAAGAAAGATGAGAAAGTAAATTTTGAAGCAGTCCAAGTTTAGTGAGGGATAATAACAGTAAAAGCCTGGAAATTAGACACACAACACTGGCTTGTTTCGCATAAAATCACCAAACTGCCAAACTGGTGCCACACATTTTAGACCATAAGGAAATATTTTGAGGGAATGAAATAAAGCTAATTAGTCCTTCAGGCTGTGCACCTTGATTTTGTCATTATAAATCTTCAGTCATTTTCTCCTGCAAACAGCTGTGTCCATGCCCAGCACCTGCTGAAGATGCAGCAGCTTTCCTCCTCTGCAGCTGCATTTGGTTGTTGACCGGTGTGAATGTGGAGCTGTTTGGTTTTCCAAAGCAAGGGTGCTTCCAGGTGACATCTATGGCTCTCACTGCACTTACAGTCACTGTAGAGAGCTACAGGATAGAGGTTCACAGTGTGCTGTGAGGAGGAGCAGCAGGAAGATAGGGCCATTCCACAAGCTTCCTGTACCACTTCCCCCAGCAGCTTTTGAAGGCTTGCGGCTCTGCCTTGGCTTGCATCTTTGCTGGTTTTAGTGGCGAGCCAAAGGAGCTGGAGTTTGCTGCAGAATTGTTTCTGAAATGTCAGGGAGAGGAAGACTGTGGTTTATTTATGCTTGGGGTTTTTTTCCTGAGCATTGTCACCATGCCTTTTTCAGGCAATGGTGTGTTCATATCTTTTAAGAGAGAAATGTCTCATTGTAAGCAGTGAAAACGCATACTACTACCTCAGCTCGGAATAACAGATTAATTTGGAAGGAAGCCAGCAAAGAAAACATGCCACTTACATTTAAACAAAAATAATAATGCTGGTTGATGAGTATAGGGCAACAATGTACATTGCTAATATGCTATGCTTGTTAAGGAGCTGGTGTTTTCACAGTGACAAACTGAACACTGAAGTCTGACTCTGTTACAATTTGGAGATGTCTGACAAAGTTAGACATGTGTCACCATGCTGGGAATCCAAATCCTTTTTATACAGCTGAACTGCCTTACTGGGGTGCACAGGTATTCTGGCTGCAGGACAAGGAAGCGTGAGCACTGCAGTTGAGTTGCTGGAGATGTCCATGAGGTGTAAAAGCAGCACAGCACTGGAGAGTCCTGACACTTCTGCCAGTGGTGTGGCCTTCCTGCCTGACCGCTGGGTTTCTCACAGAGGAAATGCCCCAGATCACACTCTGACCACTGGCTATCTCTGGCAGTCCCTAGGATGTCTTGGAGAAGAGGCCTGGTAACTTTGGAAAGACCTGGAATCAGCACACTGAAAGCACAGTAACTCAGTCGATATAAACTTGGCATTTTTCTAAAAGCAAAACCCCCACTGCATTTCATTCACAGCCGAATGGGTAAAGACTTTCTGTCTTTGTGCCTATCTGTGGTAGCAGATCCTTAGCAGCATCTTCAGCTCCTTGTTTCCCAGAACTTGTTGGTTGCTTTTGGTGAAGCCCAGAAAGATGCCAGCACCAGGATGGATGGTGATTCTGATGGACACGCCAGCTGCCAGTCCGTGTGTCAGAGATATCTCAGTCTTACATATGTGTTTTCATACATAGTATCTAGAAAATCAGGTGTGGGGTAATTAGGTTGAAATCCAGTGAAAATTCAACAAAATGTTTGCACCCAAAGGATACAGCTAACATTTTCAGTGGGCTACCGTGGAGATGCCTGAGTGCTTTGATTTTTGGACACTAAGAAGCAGATGAGAATCTGCAGAGACTCACAAAAATTGTGACACTCCTAGTAGTGATGACTGCATCTTTTATTTGAAACATTATGAACCCAGCTTACCAGCTGGAATATGGCACAGGAATATTGCCTCACATGGTGTTAGAGGGAATATTTGATTAGCGAGTTTGCTTATGAAGCAACAGTGCTGCTGAAAAATGACCCAGACCCGTTAAACCTGTCTGAAGTAAGAATTGTGATTCATTTAGGTGTTTCCTACTAGGTTCCCAGTCTATTGCAGTGTTGTAGGTAATTTTGGAGGAAAAAATTTTTAGGATGCTAATGACAGAGTTACAGCTACAACCTAAGGGGACGTGGAACTAAACAAAAGAAGGATTCATTAGAGAACAAAAGAAACATTGGAGACTTTGAACCTAGGAGTCTCCCACACATTAACTAGGTGTACTGCCAATATGCTACAGATATGTGTAACATGAACACATAAGGTAATGATATGTCTACAAAGGGCTGAATGCATCTGTTTGATATTTTGTAGTGAATTATATTTAAGCAAGTGGGAAGCTGCATACTCCCCAGTCCCTCCACCTATCAGAAATAAGGTATTAAGAGATCCAAAGCTATCTTCTGCAGTTTTTGTAGACTTACAGCTGACAGCCACACCACGTGTTGGTAAATTGGAACCTGGCTCTATCACTGGGAAGTACAGCCCATGGTTTCACAGAGCCACTGTTGGCTTTGCTTTGTGAAGGGTTTGAGATATCAGCTCTCTGGGCAAAGTCTTTTGGACACAGACAAAGGATAAGGAAGGAAGGAAGCAACCCATATCACTGGGGATTTCAGAGGCTCCCTTTTTCCATGGTGCACCAGGTGAATACTGGTGGGATGCTCAGAGAGGGACCTGTGTTTGGGACAGGACACACACAGAGCACCCAGCCAGCCCCTGTTTCCACAAATACCAACTGATTTCAGCCTGGGGAGCAGGGGGTGTGCATAGCACTGATTGCCAAGAAGACTGTGCAGTCAGACTCAAAATTATTGGGCTTCCAAATCAGGATTTAGTCACTGGGAAGTGACTGCTGTGCCAGTAAGCCAGGGTGTAGCAGAAGGAAGCCTAAGCAGAGGTACTTACACCAGAAAGTTGTACTGCAGGAGTTTGCCCAACAACCTGCTTTGTGCTTCACCGCAGAAAATAAAGCAACATCAGTGTCCAGGACTGTCCCTTGTGATCAGGATTGGGAGTTCCTGGCTTTACTGTAGCTTTTCTTATTCCTTCCAAGGAGAGCACAGCTGGGAGATGTGGATAAGATGTGGCTTTTGCTAGTGACTTCTACAACAGTGAAGCTGGACCCTTACAATGGGGCCAATGAGATTACAAGGGAAGCAAGAAAGGGGATGGGATTCTTGCAGCTGCAAAAAGATCAGGGTCAGAATGCAACTGCATTACAGACACTTATTCATCCACAGAGATGCAACCAAAATATGCCATTAGCACCAAGTTCTTCAGAATTAGATTTAGCTCTAGGTGCATCTGTATAGTTTCTCTCCTGCTGTTCCATTTTTTGCTATTGCACATTGGTTTCTCATTGAGCATATGACAGAAAAGGTATCAAAGCTGTTTTGGAAGTTCTTTAATTGTAGGTTGTTCCCTTTTTCATTATACATTATGAAAAAATGTAGTAAGGAAATGTGAATGCTCGGCTAGAGGAGGTCATCGATAATCTATGCAACTGCTAATGCCATTAGCTTCTTTGGATTTTGCACTGTATGGGGCCTAAAGGAAATGTTTCCTAAAAATAGCCCTCTAACTTACAAAAATGAGTCAGCCAAACTTTCCTTCAGTGGAGCTGCAGCTGTCTGAGCATTCTGAGCAGTGGTAATAGAAAGCTGCAGTACGGATGCTTTTTCCTTTTCTCAGGAGACTCAACTTTACAAAAGATAAAGAATGATGGATGGGAGATCTGCCCTCTTTTCAGTTAAATAACTTCTAATATCACCTAAGAGGAAGCAGAGAGATTCTGTCATCCCATCAGTATTTTAGATTTGTGCAGAGCACAGCCTTGGTTTGGTGGCTGGGATTTTGAGTCACCAGCGCTCTGCCACTTACTGTTGTTTTTTTCAGATACACATATAGCTGTGCATTGGGACCCTGAGACATGGCCAAATTCACAGTGATGGCAGGGTGTATTAATGAAGGGCATCATTCTTTGCGAACAGTGGTGTTTTTAATTAATAACTCCAGCAGGACTTTTCTGAGATTTGCATTTTTTCTATTCCATGTCCTTTTTAAGTTAGTGAGATAATGAAATTACAAGGATGAAAGTGGGGGCAGGGGGAACCCAGCTTAAAGTCTGGAAAATAATTGCTGTATTTTTTTCTAAAGAAAGACTGTAGTCTTCATTCCTGTTAGTGATAGCTCAAACAAGGCACCGCAGTTGAGTGGCAACTGGACCAATTAGCAATGCTGCTGTTGGTTTGTGAATTGCATGTGAAATGTTGAATTTGTCCAGAAGTGCTAATGCAAATTGCTCAACAAAAATGTGCCCTCTGTGTCAAGTCTTTTCATTTGTTCTGACACACTGCTGTCTCCCCAGATTTCTCTGATCGGTAGATCCCTCTCTCAGTTGACAGCTACCAGAGCTCATAAAGTAATGAAAATATTTCTTATTGCCATTAGCTGTGTCTCTTCAAGGAGGGCGCCAAGCCGGCACCAGCTACTTGCTATTCAACATAATTCTGACTTTCATTTATAGGGTATTGGACTTCACATTTCCAGACTTAAATGCTAAAAGCCCAGTAAATGCCTAAGATTTTACCTGCACAGAAGTTCAAAGACCTGGTTATCTGCCATGACAGTAATTTGGTCACTTTGCATGTGTTCAGCATCCCCTGTTATTGTACATGATGATAACCTTTGTGCTGCACTGGAGGGGGCTGAGTTACAATTGCCGTGGGAACTGTAACTTATTTCCTGGCTTTTTCAGCACACAATAGCTCATCCTTATTTAAAAGAAGGAGAAGTGAAGCAAGGGCACAGTGAAATGTCGGTGTTTTCATACCTACAGAATATAAAATAGTGTATTTAGCTGTATGCAGATTGAAGTTTTATTTGTTACACTATTTATTGCACCTCTGAGCCATGGTCCCAGTTTAGGAGTCTCATTGTTCTGGGCTCTCTGCAGATGCAGGATGTAAATATGTTTCTTTCCCTACAAATACTTCTAACCTAAGAGTAAGATAAGAGATAATGCAGGGAAACAAACACACCAGAGAGTACAAGGAAACAGAAGACAGCTGGACATCATGGAGACAGAAACTTCTACAAATGTAACTATACTGGGGGCAGAATTCAGGGTCAGATTTCTGTGATTTGGAGGCTGTCCTCCCAAGAATGAGATCCAGAAGGGAGGAAAGCATGAAGGCGCTTCTAGCTAAAATGTAGCATGTGGAAAAGAGTGGGTTGTGATGGGGTGACAGAAAGTCTCAGCAGTGAGAGAGAGATGATGTGTGAGGTGGCATATGCTGCAGCTGAATTTGAGAGCAAGGGAGGGTGTGGAAATCCAGAGTAAAAGGAATCCAAGAGAGGTCTGCAAGGAGAGAGATGGCACAGGCGGGATGACAGGCAAAGAAAATGAGCAGGACAGCAGAACTTGGGCTGTCTACAAGCAGGGTAAGATTGCAAGTGTCAGGGTGTGAGGCAGTGGGAACCTGGCTGTGGGACTGCACAGAGCATGGGGGCATAGATAATAACCAGGCCATGGACTGAGTGACAGCCAGGCCATGGTGCTGCCCACAGGGACTGAAGGAACAGGAAGGAGAGCAGGCCTAGGGAGTAAGATGAGAGCCTTCTTCCAGCTTGATCTGACAGATATCCACAAGACAATCCCAGAGGCAGAGCATGAATTTAGTCAGAACAAATGGGAAGTGGCCAGGGACAGAGAGGCAGGTCGGTGAGTCACTGGTGCAGAGAAGGTTCCTGAATGTGTACAGAGGGAGAGCTCACTTGGAGACACAAGGGAAAGGGAAAGGAGACAAGGGATGAGGACACAGAGCCACAGAATGGCAGCAGGTAGAAGGGTGAGCAGTGACGAACTACTCTGAGTAACCCTGAGCAAGCACATGAAGGTGTTGGGGTCAAGTAGGAGCACTGGAAAGGGAGGACCAGATTTCCAGAAGGAGTTGACAGGCTATGACAGAGAGCCTGGTGTAGTGCAGACCTGCAGCCAGACAAAGGAAATTAGAAACTCTGTGATTCCGGTTCTGTGACAGGAAAGATGTGAAAGCCTGTTTGGAAAAGAATCTGTTGGAGATGGAGCCTAAATTCAGTCTAAATCATATAAATCATCAGCAACACACTCAATAAGCTTAAAGCTGACAGTGAGAAGAGATAGAGTGAGAGCTGGAGAGTCACTAGGAGTCAAGGGTTGACTCATAGTGACTTTTTTTTTTAAGCATAGAGATAAAGCATGCATGTGCTGCAATGGGAAAGAGCGAGAGAAGAGTGAGATATAAAAAAGGAGAAGGAAGATGGGGGCAAGAGAGATGAGAAGAGAGGACCCAGTGAGACTGCCAGGACAAGCAGAAGGGCTGGGAACCACGGATGAAGCCGCCTCCTCTGTGGCCAGGAGCAGAGAGCTGGGCAGGATGGGAAGTGGGGGTAGAAGGAGATCATGTCTTGCTTTAAGTCTCTCATGGGAGAGATCAACACAGTTCTGTGCAAAGACCTGTCTCCAGTGAAAGCAGGGTTTCAGAGGTGAGTCAAAGGCTGCAAAAAGGCAGCTGGGATTGCGCTGGGAGGGCTAGTTAAGCTGGCAAAGATAAGTAGGCATTAGGAAGATGGCAGCATAGAAGGAGGCAAAAAAAGCATTCATATTGTGGAGGAAGTAAAAAAAAAAAAAAAAAAAAAGAAGGAAATTTAAAGCTTAAGCGGTATCAAGGCTATCTCGAAAGCCTCAGACAGCATAAATAAGGGCTTGATCAGCAAAGCAAGCTATACCTTAGAGACCTGGAAGTCTAGGGATAAAGTCAGTTCTTCTAAAACCTGAGCTGAGTTAGGCCTTGCAAAGGAAATTAATTCAATTGTGAGGTTTTCATACAAATAGAGGAAACCATACATATGGGACATGTCAAGGTGAAAGACCTTAAAGACAAGCTAGGCATAGCCCAAATCAGAATACCTTATCTCAGTTTTCAGTAGGACTAAGATGACTGAGTGTCAAAGTACAGGCCAGGTGGCTGATGGAAATACAAAGACCACATCCAACAGGGAAGAAAAAGTCAAATGAGTTTCAAGTGCTGCAACTAGGTGATCTGGGTTGCTTGAATTCAAGGATGTTAAAAGAACTGGCTAATGAAATCCTACACCTGTTGTGCCGTCCCAACCAGCTTGGTTTATCAGCAGCTAATTATGTGAAACCACAACAAAGATCCTGTGGCTTTGCCAGGCAGCTCAACCACTTCCCTTGGGCCTGCCGGCTACCTTATGGAAGTATTTGGCTCTTGATTCGAGATGGAAGTCCCACCTCCAGAGGTCCTGCACAGACAAGCACATACAAACAAGGCAAGGGAGTTATTCCAGCTCTTTGAAGTCACTGTCAGGCAGAGGAAGATCATGGAATTTATGCATGAATAGATACAGATGACCATTCCTCGTAAGCACCAATGCTTTTATCAGTCCCACTCGTAATCTGCTGAAGCCCACCAGGGATCTGAGTTACTGGGTATCCAAGGTACACTCTCCCTCTGTGTCCTGTATGGGCACAGAGCAGAAGGAAGGCCTCACTGCACCTGATCCTGCTGGTGTGTGATCTCGCTCTCCTGAGGGCACAATGTGAATGAGGGAGAAGAGAGCAGTGTGAAAGGAGCGGTTGTGAGCTGCAGATCGCTCCCAAGCTGTGCCAGGAAATACCCAGGAAGACAGTGCCGCTTTACTTCGAGCACCAGGGACATGGCAAACACACTCCCTGACCCCTCCCTGCATTCCTACCAGGCCAGAGACCAGCCACAGGGTCAGGGACAGTGCAGGAGAGGTCCCTGGAGCCATGCAGGAAAAGGGCTACTTTGTGAGAGCCTTTGCCATACATCTTTCTGTGGATATTTTTTTGTCTTGGCAGAAGCAACACCATGGGGGTGATCGCAGCTTCTTCCCAATTTTTGAGCAAAGGTGCCTTCTGCATATGAGAAGGAGAGCATATGGCCCACTGTGTTTATTTCTCAGCCAGGATTCTTTCAGGCTTGGCAAATTATACACTGCTTGCTGAGGAGCAACACAAGTGCCAAGTTGGAATTTCTAAAAATGAAATATTTCATTTATCACAGCACTGAGAAGAGGATCTGAAAAACGCCCTTAAGTGTGAAAAAATACCTTTTGTTTATGTTCAAACAAAACAACCAAGGGGAAATTTAACAAAATTCCACCTAGAGTAAAAAAAATCTCTGCAGTCATCCACAGGAGATTTCAGGCAGCTTCTGCTAAGCGTGAGCTAGAGCCAGGCTCTGCAAAATACCTCAACAACCAGTGAGCTCCATGGGGTCCAAGTGATAATATGGTACAGGCTCAGGCCATTAGAAGGAAAGGGGCTGCCTGGTAATGGGGAGTGTTAACTGCTAGAGAGCTCCATTAGAGCATCTTTTTCTTACACTTTTGCTTTTTCCAAGCCCCACATTTTTCCCTGTGTGTGCTTAGAAGCTTTTCTTTCTCTTACAGCATTTATTTTTATTGTGTCATTTTCCTCTGTTCCCCCTTTTCATTGGCCCTGTGTGAGTGTTTGTTTAAACCATTTGCCTGCTTTCATCTTCCATTTTTCTTCTCTTCCCTCTTTCCAGGGGCTCTCTAGCCGTGATTATCCTTATGCTTCACATTAGCTTTCCTCCCTCCTGTTCCAGGATGGGCTTGAAGGGGGCATTGATTAAAGCTAAAACCTGCAGCAGGAGAATTTCTATCAGGCACCAGCTTCAGGGTCCAGTGGCCTCCGTGAGCTCAGCTCTCACTTAGTTTTTCTCCAGAACCAGTTTCCAAAGTCCCAGGAAATCGACCAAGACAGAGCCGAGCTGGCACTGAAAGGGCAGGTCACAGCTCCTCTTGAGGGACTGATTTGTACCCTTGGAAGCCCTCAGCTGTGGGAGAAGGCAGCAGGGATATGGCATGGAAAAGTTCTGGCATGGGCCAGGTTTTCAACTCCCTCCTCCTGCCTTTTGCTCCCTGAAGGTTCCCTCTTGCTTTCTGAGTGGTAGGGCACACTGTGGAATGCCATGATGGCACAGCTTCACGCAGCAGTCTTTGAAGGGAGTAATTACAGCCTTCATAATACGCCTAAATTATAAGGTTGGGCATTTCAGTGTTTCTTCAAATCCTTGCCCTCCTTCCCACCCTGCCACCAGCCTTGCCTGGGGGCCAGTGCTTATTTCTCCCTTTTTTTTTTTAAGGTATGGATGTAAAGAGGCTATTTTGGTTTGAATTTGGGCTGATCCACTTTTTTTTTTCTCTCCTAAAAATAATAAGACCAATAAAAATTGCAATTACAAGTTATTTGAAAAATAGTTATTTGAGATAAATTAATACTTCTCAGTGCACAAATCCAACTGTATGAAAGACCATGGCAACTGGGGGCCTGGGGGGAGAGGAGAGGTTTGCAGCCCCTCCCTGAGGCTAGATGACAGAGGAAATAGGTGAAGCAATCTGCTCTGCTGAGCCTGCTGCTGGAGCTGGAGTTGTGAACCAGCATATTCCATCCCTTCATCCTATATACTGTTTTTTCTGAGGCAAAAAACATCCCCAGAAGTCTGAAATGAATGGATTTGTAATTCCCTTAGTCTGTCAGATGGTACCATTCTGAGAAAGGTGGTTTTCTTGTGGGCAGACTGATTTAGAGAGAGGATGAAGATCCCTGCAAGACACAACAAGTCACAACATTATAAGGAATTCAATAGAAATATTTCTGGGGGAGTATAGGAATGTGCTTTCAGGTTGCCCTGAAAACACTGGGTAGGGATGATGTTTTACTGTGACCTAGTGTATGGAAATGGAGTAATATTTTTGATCCCAGTAATAGCTTGAAGATCCCCCTTCTTAACACACACACACACACACACACACACACGCAGTGCCTGTGTGCCCAGCAGCAGCTCAGGGCTGTGTAGAGGTGAGGGCTGTTCTACCTTGTACATCACAGCCATTCCATTGCAGTACGGTTTTGTTTATCCAGAAAGGCATTCATCCTTGAAGACATCAAATTGTGGAGATCTGCCGTTTCTGATGCGTAATGGAATCAGAGGGTAAAAATGTGATTCTTCTTTCTGATTTGAATCTGTCTTCAGCTTCCAGTCCTTGTATCTGGTTTTGCCTTCTTCGCTGGATAAAAGAGCTCTTTAAGGAATTTCTTCCCTCATGAAGGTATTTTTATCCACCATGGTCAAAGCATCTCTCCGTTCTTTTTGTGGTAAGCTAAATGGATTGAGCTCTTTAAGTCACTCACTGGCAGGCACTTTCTGCCACAAATCATTTTTTTGTCTTCTTTTTCTGCTCTGACTCTAAAATGTAGATGTCTGATTGTATGCATTTTTCTAGTGTCATTCTTCGTATGCAGTGTGCAGGATAAGCTATCTCCTGGGTTCTATTTGCTTTGTATATTCAATATCCATTCACTCACATGCCACAGAATATTATGTCTGTTCATCTGTTTTGCACATTCACACCCTGCTTTCCAGGCTATGTTTCTCTCAGCTTTTTGGGCAACAAGTTGTTCCCAGACGTGGAATACCCATCCTCTGTTGATTTCTGCCAGTGGTTGCCTGGAACAGCCCCCTTTTCCCTGAGATGCCACTTTGCCCCCTGACCTTCAGCGGAAGCATAGCTGGCTCCTCCACATCCAAGGCTCTGATATCAGGCTGTGCACAGAGGGATAATGGGCAGGCTTGGCTGTCCCTGCCTGGTTCTTGGGGCTTCAGCTGGTGGTTGTTCTGCTTGTTCTGAAAGGAAATTGTGTGACTGCTTTTAGCTGCAGTTGAGGGATTGAATGACATGTGGAAGGAATAAATTGCTGCATGATAAGGAAGAGGCACATAAGATTTGAGACAAAGAGGAAAATCTCATTTCCACTCCCCTTTGTTATCTTTTTACTGTGCATAACTGTACATATCACACATGTTACTCCGAGATCCTGCAGAGTATCCCATCACTCCAGTACAGCCCCAGAAATACACTGGGAAGACACAGGATTTATCTTTCTGTTGCTTCACTAATGATCAGTTTATCCACAGGGGCAACTCCCGTGGAGGCATTAAGTAAGCAGCCAGATCCTTGCACAAGTTCATCTTACCAGGTGCCCTGCAGCTCTACAAACCTGCCCAGGTGTGTTATGCTGACCATTTGTAAACAGTGGCTGCTTTTTGGCTCTGTGAACAGGCCGCTCTTTGGCTCCTTCAATACCTGGTTTTGCTCCCAGGGGCCAAGCTCTCGATTCTGTCCCCAGGCTGCCTTAAAAGTGGGCAGCAGAGGCTGCAGGGGCAGGAGGGCTCCTGGGAGGCTGAGCCAGGGCCAGCCTGTGTCTAAACTCACTCTGTGGCACAGCTGAGGGGCCTTGGCACCATCCTTCCTTTATGTAACCAGCTCTTGGCTTCACCTGTCCCTTGGCAAGGACCCTGCAGCGGAGCTGCAGCACCACTGTTCCTGACTGGAATGCCTGTGACTCTGCTTGAGCCACTGTTAGCAAGAGAGAGCTGTTTGCAGCCTGAGAGCAGCACACAGTGGCTTTGGGTGGTGTTAAAAAGAGCCAGAGTGAAAAATGAGAAATCACATTGTACCATTTTCCCAGATATCACAGCCTGAGAATACAACTTGTGTTTCCCCTTCTAGGGCATCTTGTCACTCTCTTCAGGGACTACCTGCCCACAGGGCATCCCCGTACACACATGCCCACATGCACACAAGCACAGGGCCCTGGGGGAAGGAGTTGGGCAATCCCCTTGCTGCTGCAGGTCTCTGGGAGTTACAGGGTGAGCCAAGCTGTGAGCATGGGCCACTGGGGAGACCAGCATGGGCAGCTGCAAGGGTGATATGCAGCCACAGGCTGTGTGCTGATGGGGATGTTTGGAGAGTGAAGCAAGAGGCAGCAGTGCCAGCTGGTGGAGAAGGGAAAATGCAAAGGCTGGGCAGAGGGTGTAGGAAGGAGAAAGGGGTAGCAGGGAATGAGGAGGAGGAGCAGGAAGTCTAGGGGCAGGAAGGCTCAGGGTGCAGTAGGACAAAGAGGGAGCTGTCAGGCAAAGCAGGAGCAAAGAAGGTTGTCAGTGAAGCTTGGATTAGTTTTGTTTTTATGCTAAGTGTGGAAGTGCTGCTTGACTTGGTGTTCGGCTCCTGTGGTGAGACTGCATCTGGGTCTGGAGCTGCCATGGCTTGTAAGAGGCAGCCCTATAGAGTCCAGCGTTGCTTCCTTCATCCCCAGTTCCCTGCCACACAGCCCATTGCCAGGTGTCATCTCCACTCACTCCCCTCAGAGGATAACAGCAGCAGTGCTGGGCTGCAGAGCACTGGGGAAAGAGCTCTGCTCCCAGGTGCTAGGGAGCATTTTCCCACCTGCAGAGAACTTTTGCCTGGGCTGTATTGTTATTTTCAGGACACTCAACCCAAGGCTGCTCCCAGTGATCTCATAAGGGCCTTTCATCATCAGTTGGGAAGAGCTCTTGCCAAGAAAAAAAAGGAAAGGAGAAGAAATATTCTGGGCAGGAGGGTGGTCTAGATGAAGAAGGTCTGGCTTTAAACCTGTTAAAACCAGAAACAGGAAGTTTTCATGATGTACCTCAAAATGACTAAGCACACAATACTGGAAATGATACCTTTGTGCTAATCTTTGTATTTTCTTCAGCTGCTGCACAGTGCACCAGGCTCACGTCAGCTGGTGGGGGTCCTTTCAAAACTTTCTCCCTTTTAAACTCCAGAATTAATTTATAATATAATCCAAAAGAGAATGGAGTGCTTTTTGCTTGGGGTGAGTGTGTCCCTCAGCTAAACCCATGTGTGCATTAGGAGCCAGTACAGGAGTTCTGTAGGAAGATTTTTTTGAAGGCAATTCAGTGACAACTTGGGCTGGAGCCCCAAAGGCAACTGTGCACTGAAGCTCGCAGAGGAAGTTCCAAGGGATGTCACTTCACAGCATGCCCTTCGGCTCCTGGGTTTTTTCCCCTCCTTTTTCTCTGCCTTGTAGTGGCTGCAGCAAAGGCTCCATTATTTGGCAGCATGGCACTGCTTTTGTCTATAAATGGAAGCAGTTGGCCTGTCTCCCAGTATAACACAGGATAGTCCTGTGCGTCAGTTATGCAATTGGTAGCTTGATGACTTCATCTGAAGCTGGGGGAGGGCCAGGGGGTGGTAGGAAAAAGCCTTTGCCATCAGCTCTGCTGGAGACAGCCAATGAATGTGTGTGTCCCCCCAAAGTAAAGAAAGCAGGAGCTTAGCGACAGGTGTGGATGAAGGGTTTGGTGCAGGAGCAGCTGAGGGATCCTTAGCAATTCCTGGACTCTAGCTTAGGGGAGACGCAGCCACTGCTGCAGCCCTGGTCCTTAGGATGCTTCAGGGACCGTGCTTGACCGGGCTGTAAAGTGCAAAGTGCAGTGGGGGATGGTACTGGGGGAGAAAGTGGAAAGAGGAACAGGGAGAGAACTTTCAAACCAAGACAGATGTTAAAAGGGGAAAGAACCTAAATACCAGAGAGCTGCCTTTCAGCAGAGAGCCCTTAAGGGAGTATCAGTGCAAGTAGAAATGTGGACAAATTGTATTTTGTTATTTCCTCAGAAGGGTCATGAAAACCTGACCTTCATGCAGAAAGGCTGATCTTCATTTCCCAAGCTACACTTCAGCATTGAACTTAACCCTTTCCTTGACTGGGTTGGGGTGGGTGCTGCAAGATCACCTTTCTGTACGTCCACATCACACAGTGACTGACGTAACTCAAACCCGCAGTGAAGCAGGTGAACCTGAACCTCACCCTGGCAGGTTTTGCACAAAGGATGCTAAAGTGACACAGGTCCTTTCCATCAAGTTGGTGGTTTTGAGTAAGTCCCTGTCGTCTCTGTTCAGCAATTAAAGAGGTTCTACGGGCTCTTAACACCCGAGACAGGGACCGGGCACGCAGTCGCTGGTTTTCAAATACGGCATCAGGGGCGGCGTGGTGCCGGGCCGGGCCCCTCGGGAGCTCTGGAGGTGTCGTGAGCCCCGTTTGCCCTGGCCGCGGGACAGCCTCGGGCTGGGCGGGCGCGGCTTGGGAGACCGCAGCCGACTCCTGGGAATGCTCCCTGGAGGCGCCGGCAAGACGCCGGCCCCGCACGGGCAGGGCCGCGGGCGGGCAGCGCCACCTGCCGGCGGCGGCAGCGCCGGGAGAGCTCCGCTAATCCCGACCCTGATCCCGACCCTCCGCCGGGACGCGGGCTGGGATTTACCCCGGGCTTTCGTTGGTGCTTTTCCTAGCACTAAAAGGCAACGAATTGGATTTAGAACATGAAGAGAGAGTGAGGTGTGTGCAGGGAAGGTGCTTGCACTGAGTCCTTCCAGCCACACACACTGGTTCTGTGCTGCAGGATGGCAATCTTGAATAAACACTAACTGGAGTTAAATCCTGAGGATCTGGAGAAGAATTAGTGCTGCCAGCTCCCACTATTCGTTGTGGGCACCTAACAGCTTGGCTTCTCAATCCAGAGGGCTTTGTTAAATTGCTGTTATGAAGAGAGGGAAACAGAATAGAAGAGAAAATGTACTTGTCTCCTTGAGAAGGAAGAAAAAGTTTAGAAAAACATGACTCTGAAGCATGAAAAAACTTAGCACACAACTTCACTGTTTCATTATTAATGAATTATAAAGTACTCCTGCTTTACCTGAGGGGCTTTGGATTCCAGGAGAAAAGAGGAACCTATTCTCTGCCATGAGCATCTTTCCAAGGACTCACTTTCTCCAAGCTCTAGGCTTCACCCACAGACTCTGTGCCTCCTCAGCTTGGTGATCTGTGATTTCCCTTGCCTGTGGAGCACCCCGGTAACAAGGTCTTCCCTCTCTCTTTGCACAGGAGCACCAGGTGGGATTGTCGCGACCCACAGGGCCCATGCAGCCTTCTGTCCCAGCAGGCTCCAGCAGTGTAGTCACAGGCACCAGCTCTGGGGGGCCCTTCCTTGGGAGCCAGCCCCAGGTGGCCATCATGAAGCAGATGCTGATCGAGCAGAGAGCACAGCTGCATGTGATGGAGCAGCAGAAACAGCAGTTTCTCCAAGAGCAGAGGCAGCAGCAGCAGCAGCAGCAGCAGCAGCAGCAGATCTTAGCGGAGCAGGTACAGTATCCATCTGTCTCCAACGCATGCTGGGATGAGCATGAGCACTACAGACAATGCAGCACCAGCTCTTCCTCCTAGATTTGGGAATTCCCTCTCTGTGGCTCCTGTCTGGGTGTTTCAGCAATAGTTGTCAAAGAAGAGGCAACTGTATCAGTCCTACCATTATCTTGGCAAATATTACCCATGTTTCCAGTAGTTGGCTTGACAGTCACCTTGGATTTTAGGCACTGGAAAAGTTAGCTCTTAACCTGGCATCTAATGGTGCATTTACTCCAGCAGAAGCAGACTCAGCTGCAGTTACAGTCATAGGTCCTCTCCCCTAGCTCTGATTATGGTCTTGCACTGGCAAAATCTGTGCACAGCTGCACAGGAATCTGGGACAAAGAATGGATATGGGTTAAAAGAAGCCTTAGCAAAGAAAAATGTTACTATTTACCCAGACCAATTCCTTAATCTGGTTTATTGAGTGCCAGTAGGAGCAAATAGGTTATACAAGGGAGAGACAGCAGCAAGGGGAGAACCAGAGACTGAAGTGGGACAACAGTGAAACTACCTCTGGCAGTGGCAATGTGGAAGAGCTGCATTGGAGCTATCACCTGGCTTCCTCAGCTGTGCCACAGAGTGAGTTCAAACACAGGCTGGCCCTGGTTCAGCTTCCCGGGAACCCTCCTGCCCCTGCAGCCTCACCTGCCCACTTTTAAGGCAGCCCGGGCTTTGCAATATGGATGTTAAACTACACAGTCTGAATGGCGGTGTGTGCTTAATTCAGCTGTAGTTTCAAAGCAGCCCAAGAGAAAACCACTGGAAAGTCACACTGTTGATTGACTAAACTTGATCCAAGTTTAAAGTTCCAGCCCCGTAATGTTACTTAGATAATGCTCTGGTAGGTCAGCAGTTGCTTTAAGCTTGGCTTCTCCTCTCTTGCTAAGGAAAAACAGCTTAAGACCGTCTGCTTAAATTTGTGTTAGAAAACATGCATGCTGTGTAACCACAGAAATACAGATTGCCTCCCCCCCTTTCTCTTGTTGCTTCTGAGAAACAGAAAAATTTACTCTCAGTGAACAGGAAGGATGCTCCTAGAAATATTTAGGATAAAGATGCCTGAACTGATTCAAATGTGAACAAGTGCATGAGAGTGAGGATGCGGTAATGCATCCCATGGATTGGGCCAATTCACATGCATAAAGCCAAGGGCCAGTCAGTGACTTGGCTGCTGGGGGCAAGCCTAAAAGTATTAAAAAGCCACCAAGCTGAGGCTGTCAATTGTGCTGGCAGAGATGAAAAGTGGCAAAGTCACAGTCCTCAGGTTCCTAGCTTTGGGGTAGTTTGTGCCCAACAAGAGTCCCTCTTTCTTTTTGATAATTTGTAACAGATACTTATGAATGCAGGGATCAATGCTTCCTTCTTTCCCATCTCTGCCATTCTTGTACCTTTGTTACACATCCTTGGTTTTGGACACAGTATTTGTACGGCTGCAGATGATGCTACAAGACATGTCCTTTCAGTAAGTGCTTAGTTGAGTACACCTTAGCATCTGAAAGCTCTGTTTTTATAATCAGCCCTTGATTCTGTTTTAAAATATTCACAAGTATTTGTAGAAAACAACCAGAGAGGAGCAATGTGGTCTGGATCAAGGGAGCAATGCATTTTGCAATCACCACTTCCCAAATATCATTCACTGAAGCACAAGAGGAAATGTGCCTTAGTATCCATTTCTGTTTTGGCTGAGGAATGTTCCTAGGCTGCAGTGCTTGGGTCAGGATGCAGAAATCCTTGCAGCTGAGTGTTAAGAGTGCAGACATGGAGCAAAGTCTTGCACCAGGAACACAAACCTCTGGACCTTGGTAGGACTAAGGGAAGGAAAGTGTGTGTGGATACAGTTGCCCTTAAACCTAGGTGAGCAAAGTTAGTTCACATCCGTCCTTCTCCTTTCTGCATGAAGACAGTTAAGCTCATGCTGTAGAGGTCAGGATGAAATGGCTGTAGGTAAGATGTGATGATGTTGGCCTCAGTGCTTGTTCCTTTTTGAGCCAAAAAGAGTCTGAGTGCTGAGTAGCCCAAGTGCTCTGAGGAGGACTCTCCAGATGACTCGACCTGTCTGTCCAGAACACCTCGCCAGATAAGAACCAGTGCACTTCTGCAGTTTTGCAATCAGTCCATTAATTAATTAATCACCTCTGTCTTCTGTCTCTTCTGCTTTTTTTTTTCCCTCCTTCATTTGCAGCAGTTGCAGCAACAGTCACATTTGCCTCGGCAGCATGTGCATCAACAGCGAAGCCCATATCCAGTGCAACAGGTCAATCAATTCCAAGGTAAAAGTCAAATTATTTTTCCTGTTTTGAAGTCAGTGCCCCTCAAGGTAGCAAGTGAAAGCTTGTGCAGTTTCTGAATACCAGGGTTTGAGCAGTGTACAAGAAGAGGAACACAGGCTGTTGCACACACCACATATTTTACCAAAGGGGAATTCCCAAGTTTGCATATTTGCATATTAAGTTTATGTTTTCCTTTCTGCTTCCAGTGAAAGCTGCTTTTTTTTTTTTTTTTTTTTTTTTTTTTGACATTTGTTTTGCCTCTTTGACATCCAGACATTATGGATTCATTCACGGGTTTATCTTGTTTGCCTCTACTCTTACGAGTTTTTTTTCCTGATAGCATTTCTGACTGTATCTTGGTTTTTCCCCTCCTTCATTCCCCACTGTATCTAATTTGATGAGCAGAGAATTTCAGAGAGGTCATGCTTACCTGGAGAAGGACTGATAAATCTCAGGTGTGGGAAACACAGTGAAATATCTGAGATGTAAATAGAGATTTTTTTAATGATCTCAAAAAAAGCACAAGTATTATTTTGATGTGCTCCCAGGTAACTGAAGAATGTAAGTGTACTCATTTTAACTTAGGAAAATAAGTTAATTCTGAGATTTTAGGTGCAAAGCATCAGCTGAATGTCTTCACTAACCATGATTTCTATATAGACATGAAATGAACACACACCTGTGCTGTATTTTCATGGTAATGTCCTGTAGCTGCAACAGAAAACAAGGGAGACAATTCTGGACAGTTCACATTGCCATTCTGGTTCCCAGGATATGAACAGGCAGCCACATCTTCTACTGGCATATATCAGGGTGACTTCTTCTAATCACCTCTTCATTTTTATCTTTGGCTCCTTAAGTTCTGTATGAAATTACTTTTTTTCCCCAATAACTGATTTTCCAAAATTAAGAAGTGTGTGCACGGTCATCCACTGAGATGCACACATACAATCTCTCTGCATTCATGCTTCTTTGAAACATTGCCTTTGTATGTGTTATTTAAAAGAAACAGAGAAGAGAGTTCAGGCTAATCTGACAGAGCAAGGAATTAATTTTCATAAATTAACTAATTTAAATAGTTCACCATTTTTTCCTTTTTAGTCACGTGAATGTAATCCAGTGCAGTAGGTTATGTGTAAATGAGACCAGAAGGTGGCCTAAAATCTTAAAATCTGTTGCATCTCTCATTTAACTATTCCTTGTCTAATCTCCTGTCACTTATGCCAAGGACAGTAGTTAACAAAAGCAGTATGTGAACCACTTGCTGTTATTGACTCCTTTGTAGCTTTTCAGCTGCCATTTCCAATTAAAAAATAGCTGAAGATGCATTAAGATTTTAACAGATCTCTGTATCTTACGCACTTGCTGGAGTCATCATAAAAAGACTGTTTCTAATCATGGAAGGAGCTGATCCAAATTAAGAGAAATCAAGGGAACCCCAGTATCCAGTCATTAAGAAAGCAGTTTGATAGCATGAATAAAATAAAAGCTGCCACAACATGTGGCCTGTTCCAGTGAGATCCAGATGGTCTCTCTTCATGCTACAAAATGTTTCATTTAGCTGTGTGCTGGAGCTAAAAGCACCCACCAGAAGCTTGTGGTGCTGCAGAAAATGGAGTT
Source organism: Coloeus monedula (assembly GCF_965178545.1). Taxonomy (NCBI): domain Eukaryota; kingdom Metazoa; phylum Chordata; class Aves; order Passeriformes; family Corvidae; genus Coloeus; species Coloeus monedula. Next base: position 10,759,397 of record NC_138785.1, on the reverse strand, counting down.
GTAGCCATCCTCTGCATTATGTAATAGAATGACATGTATAGACATGATGCTTCCTTTATCCAGACCCATTTCTCATGGAAACCAAGCCAACATCAATAACAGGGACCAGTGTTCAGGGATGTTATCTGCCACTGAGGGACAACAAATAGGGGCTGATTTAAAAACATTCAGATTCTGTTGTACAGTTCTGAATTCTTAAGCAATGATTTTATATTTACACCTGGCATTTAATAACATTTGAGCCTGGAGCAATTGTGCACCTCATACACTCTGAGCTTCACCTGCCTTGTGTTGTATTTAGTTAGTCACTCAAATCTGAAGAATGTGACTATTTAGTTAGTGACTCAAATATGACTGTTGTATTTGGTAGTGACTCAAATCCACAATGAACCTATGGCATAATCTGGGCTCCAGGTAATTGTCTTTAAATAAAGATAGTATATACAGAAGCATATTGGCTTCCCAGAAATCAATAGCTCCCCCCTACCCCTGAAAGTAAGATGCAAGCATGGTTAAGTTATCTGCCACAGTGTGGAATTTAACAAGGCTAGGTTTTTCTGGTTTCCCATCACTGGCCTAAGGTGAAATAAAATGTGCTTATAGTATTGATTCACTAATACACTCTCCCTGCTTTAAATGTCCACAAAAGCCCATTTTTTCTTCTTTCCTAGAATTAATCAGTAGCAATGCTATAGAAAATCCATTCATTTATGCCTCCTGAGCTATTAAAAACATTGATTGGCCTTCTGGGCCTGACATTTCCATTTTAAAGGCTTACTTTCCAAAGACAATGGAGATATTTAAAAGAGAACTTCAAATGGTAAACTGAAGTTCAGCTGTCTTGCAGACAGAAGAAAACCAGTGGAAGTTTTCCCATTTGCTTGCTAGAAGCTGAATTAGGTGTAGCTGAAGTAGATAAGTGCTTCTGAGGAGGCTCCTACAGATTCTCTCTTATGCAAAGATGTGTTAATTAAGCTTTACAGGGTTGTGGGCTCTTTCTTACCTTCCTCCCTTTTTGGTGCAGGTTCACCCCAGGATATAGTGGCTGTGAGAAACCAAGTAGCGCTCCAGAGCATGAGAACATCCCGAATGATTGCCCAGAACGTGAACATGATGGCCATGGGTCCCTCCCAGACCCCAAGCACACTGCCCACCACTGCAGGCCAGTCGGATATGGGCATGGCTCCTTATAGCTCTTCCAGCCAGCCAGGAATGTACAGTATGAGCACAGGGATGAGCCAAATGTTGCAGCACCCAAACCAAAGTGGCATGAACGTGGCACACAGCGCAGGCCAGGGAACAAGGCAGCCTGCCTCTGGACAAGCAGTGGGAATGGTTGGCAGTTTTGGTCAGACCATGCTGGTAAACTCTGCTCTTCCCCAGCATCAGCAGCAGATGAAAGGACTTGTGGGCCAGGTCTTGCCAAGGCCACAAGCACCACAACTTCAAAACCTGATGGGGTCTGTCCCTCAAGGAACACAAAACTGGCAGCAGCGAGGCTTGCAAGGCATACCTGGAAGGACTAGTGGTGAAATGGGGCCCTTCAACAATGGCATCACCACATATGCGATGCCATCCGGGCAGCCACGGCTATCCAAGCAGCATTTCCCACAGGGGCTCAATCAGACAGTTGTGGACACAAGTGGGACAGTGAGAGCCCTGAACCCAACGCTGGGGAGACAGTTGCTGCAACCACTACCTGGGCAACAGGCAGCCAGCCAGGCCAGGACGATGGTGATGCCAACAATAACCCAAGGGGTCCCTGCCATGTCAGGCTTCAGTCAGCCCCCAACGCAGCAAATGCCAGGCGGTACCTTTGCTCAGAGTGTCCAAGGCCAGGCCTACGAGAGGAATCCCACTCAGGACATATCTTACAACTACAGTAACGAAGGAGCAGGGGCATCATTCTCCAGTTTAGCAGAGGGCACAGACCTTGTGGACTCCATTATTAAGAGCGGACCAGGGGATGAGTGGATTCAAGAACTTGATGAGTTGTTTGGAAACCCCCAGTGAATGTGCTTGTATAGTCTGGAGCTTTGGTTGTTATGTTTGAACAAGCAAAGAGGGAATCGGATGTTCTCCCCATCCCTGGATTGTTGGGTTTTGTTTGTATTGGTTTGGTTAGGGGTTATTTTGTTTTCTTTTGTTTTTAATTATGTAAACTGAGCTGATCTTGTAGCCAGCTTTGGAAGATTGAGGGGACGATGAAAACATCAGCATCCCAAAACTTCCACCTAGCAATCTTTGTTGTGTGGGGGCACCCACTCTGTGTGTGTGTGAAGCAGAATGGGGAAACTGGAAAAGCCAGCTGATGCCTCTGGCTGGGAAAATTTGTTCTCTCCCCACTTAAAACAAAGCTTCATTGCACAGTAGTGTGGGGTGGTCCCATATCTCCCACCTTATATGACTGTGCACATTGCAGCTTCCAGGGAAGCAGATGGAAGAGCTGGGAGCAAAGCCTAGAGATATCCAGGGGCAATTGCACAGGCCCTGGTCAGAAAGGGGCTTAACCCCGGGGGCAAGCAGGTCTCGGAGAGCCATGGCCAGGCCCATGGGGCTGGCTCTGAGCTGTCCTAAGGGAACATGCAACACTCACATGACAAACCTAAACAATCACAGGGAGGTGACCATTTTCACTGTAGAGTGATAAACCCCACTACAAGTGCAGGAGAACATAAATTTGGCAGTGTTGTGAGGGCAGATTGACTCTGTGACTGCTGCTGGAGACAGCCTAGTGGTGGGTAAACTTAATGAACTGCTCAGTCCCCTTGGGACTTGCAGTAGTGCTTCCCAAGTCAGAGCACTTGGCATGGCCCTGCTGCCTGGGGTGTTGAAGGGCTGAGAGGTACCAAGAGACATTAGCAGAGGTCCTCAGTGGGACCCTCCCTCTCCTTCCTCCCCAGGTTGTTCTCAGTTCACTCCCTTCCCCTCCTGTTCTTTCAGTGTAAAGCAAGCTGAGCTGGCTGCACTTTTTTTTCAGGCAAGCCACAAAGGGGCAGGCAGGGGAGGAGAAAATAGGCATGAGTACAGTGAGGGTTTGGCAGACAGGAAGACTTTCTCCTCCCCTCTTGAAAAGTGCAGGTTTGGCAGGTAGTATTACCCCAAGGTGTCTGGGCTCTCTATGTGATATGTTCAGTTTTAAACAGATGGTTTTGGTCTAATCCCTCTGGTTTGCTGGAATAAAATTCACTGCAATATTTGAAGAACAGGAGTCAGTGAAGGATGACTGTAAAGAACATTCATGAGTGGGTAAAATAATTGATATTACAAACATGGGGTCCGCCCAAATAAGGTTGTAATTAATAGGGATGTATCACTATCTCCACTATTTGGACCAGTGCTGAGCAGCCCTGTGATGAAGTTGTGATAGATCTCACACAATGTTGAGTCACCATCCATTCTGAGTGTGTACCCAAGCTGCAGTTGGAGGCTGTTTTCTGTAACCTATCACCTCTTTAGTGTTTTCAGCTGAGAGCTGCTTATCAGGTTACATAGTTGTGCATAAAAAATGTTAACATGACCCACAGTCCAGAGCTTTAGCACCCCCTGGCCTAGTGCTGGCCTCTGTGAGCCATGAGTCTTGCTCTGCAGCAGAAGTGCACAAGTGCCAGTCCCCGTTCCCCAGCTCCTGATCACCTCTTTTTGTGCTGCTCTCCCTGGGCCCAGCTATGCCAAGTGCTGAGCCCTGAATTCCATGGAGGCTGAGGGCCTTGGCACTTGACACTTTCATGTCCTGCCTTTTCCTGTGGAGCACAGATATGCATCACATTAAAGACCAGGAGCAAATGAGCCTGGAACCATCTCACTGCCCCACTGAGACTCTCTTTTGAACAGTTTCCCTTGCTGCGCTTGCCTAGTGGGGGGAATTACCTGTTCTAAATGCTGCGATGCAGCAGTACAAGCTGCATTTTTAATGGGCTCAAGGTGAGCCATCAATCCAGCCTGCTCTGACTGCTACATTTTAAAAAATGGCTTTAATTACATCTCTTTTAGCTGACCCCTTTTTAAAATACAGCACAAGGGCCAATTGCAGCTCCTCCTGAGGATGAGCATGGTTTGCCTGCCTGCTGCTTCAGCAGCAGCCAGGTTGGGCCCTAATTCAGTGAAAGGGAGCACCAGCCAAAGTTTTTGGTTCATCCTGTGGGTCAGCATCTCTTGGTCAGAATGGAACAGATAGGCAAACGTTGGGAGAAGCAGCACCCTGAAGGGACCAGGGTGCTGTGGCTCTGTGTGTGTCAGCGTGAGCATGGGGCACAAACCTGTGTGACAGAGCTGTGACAGGGTGAAGAGGCAGCCACCCTCCTGGGCAGAGGACAGCGCTGGGGACAACACAGCACCTGTGCCTCGGGTGAGAGCAATCAGGGCTCACCTCTCAACACAGAGCTGGGAAAGGAGGACTTAGAAACACACATCCACCACACAGCAGCCAATGCAAGTCGGTGTGCATCAGGGAGATACAGGCCTTGGTAATAAATGGTGAAGACGAGTCTCTGTTGTCTTTGTAAAGCTTCCTCCAAATACTCCATACTGGGATCAAGTACTAGAGAATAGATTTTACTAGATTTGGGGTTGTTTGGGTTTTTTTTTTCTTTCTTACTATGGTGCTGATGTATATGTAATGGTAAAAAAAAAGTCATTTGTAAATATGTTTTTACAATTCTACAGATATCACTGGGTCTACTATCTGTAAAATATATACATATGAAAATATATATATATATATATATATATATACTGTTTGTTTAAAATAGAGTATTTTTATTTCATTCCTTGACTCATCCTTACTGCAGTGGTATTGCACTTCAGATGACGTCTAATTTGTACTGTATCCCTGACAGCAACTTGCTCCATTTTATTCAGATTTTTCTAGTTTTCTGGTTTTACTTTGTACATTAAGTATTGCTTATTTCCTGTATTTCCTAAGACCTGTACAGAGTCTAAAAATGTAGAAAAATAACTGATGTTAACACACCTCTTTTAAAGAAAAAAAACCAAAACAAGAACAAACAAAAAAAAGAAACCTAAATAAAAGATGGTTATCTGAGTCATATACCTGGTGTATATGGATCATGTCTTGCCCCACTCCTGCACCTCAGTGAGCAATCTTCCATGGAGGAGAGGGAAGCTGTATGCAGGCAGGTCTGAATCAGCCCTGGGGTTTCTGTGTGGCTGCATCACAGCACCTGGTGGAGTTACAGGTGTTACACCTCAGCAGTTACAGGCTGGGTATGGCACATCCCAGGATGCCCCTCTTGCTCCAGCAGGTTCAGCAGCCAGTGAATAACGCAGGGTTTGGTGCTCGAGGCACGAGCTCTGGCGTGCTCCAGGTCAGAGACAGAAGCGACTTCGGGATCAGGAAAAGAGCTGCTTGCTGGGCTAGCTAGCTGGCTTCTTGGCAAAGGAAACATGGCAGGAGCCGATGGGATCGGCTCACGTTAGCTCAGAGACAAAGGAAGAGAGAGGCTGTTCTGGTCTGGCTTCCGACAGGTTTAATGCGATGGGATCATGATGAAGTGGGATTGCTGAGATGGGATGGGATGGCTCCTTGGAGCCTTGTCCTCAGTTTTATAGAGAATTTGAAAACCCCGGTGAAAGGGGAAAACAACCAATGAGTTACAAGCCAGGGAGAGGATACAATGTAACAAGAGCCACTGGGGGTAAACCCAGAGGCGGGAGTTATAACAGAACCAATGAATGGCTGAGTAACCGAGAATTTTCCCGAACCGGGGGAGGTGGCTTGGACCCGGGGTCCGCCTAGGGGGTGCAGCTTAGGCTTCTGAGCCGCCCTCTGAGTCTGACTCTTCGGGGAACTCGATCCAGGGGATGGGCTGGGATTGATTGGCACGCTGCCCCAGCCCTGCAGTGGGCTGGGTCACCCCAACAAGTGAATCGCTGCATCCCAGGCAGCCCCAGCAGCTGTCCTGGTGCAGCAGAGCCCAGACTGCTGTAATGAGCTGCTGGATGGGACATGCTTCACCACCTTCTGCCATGTTGCTGCTTTCTCCAGCAAGGTGGGCCACCAAAGCTTCCTGTGGTCTGAGGAGAGGCCTGTGCTCAGGCAGATGCTACAGGGAAGTTGGTCCTTAATTTGGCCTGTTAGAGGTGGCAGCTCCAACCTTTTGTGTTTATTCTGTGCTGGGAGCAAAAGTAGGGAGTAGGGAGGTGCTTTCAGGGGAGGAGACAAGATGGAGATGAGGTGGGGTGGAAGAAGGGAAATGCATAGCTGGACATAGAAGTTGGAGAAAATGGGAAAACTGGGAAAGGATAAAGACACATGCTTAGAGTTATTCCCTATCACCTACTGCTACAACAGGGTGAGAATTGTGTTGTCAGAAGCCTTTTGGAATGTGCACATGGACATATTGGACATGTATGGTCCAAGGTAAAAATGCCATGCAGCCTTCAAGGCTTGACACTACTTCCTGTCTGTTCCCAGCCTACCAGGGAGTCATGGAGGATCAGACACTGGATCTCTGTTCACTCAGCTGGCTGTTCGGGATGTCAGGTGTGGTTTGGCTCCACACACAGCCTCTAAGGTGAGATTCCCCTTCTCAATGCCAGACTGAAATACTATAGTTTATGACTTAAACATATTCATGAAGGACTTTTGCCTATTGTAGCAAAAACTGTATTACAAAGGCTGCAGAGAAGACCACCACACCCTGAATGGGGTCTTGACTGAGGCCCTACACTGCTCGCTGATGAAGATAAGATAAATTAACAACTCAAGGCTGGGGGAGAAGAATAGCACAAGCTTAACACCTTCAGCCAGCCATGTTCGAACAGGCCCTCGCACCAAAGGGTGGGGGAAAGAGGCTTTGGGCGTGTGGTGAAGAAGCCTCTGGTGACAGGCAGTGAGTGCCCGTCCTCCAATGTGCAGACCAGCTCAGCTGTGGGGTCCTTCACCCTGGGAGAAGGTGCATCCACAGCAGAAGGGAGTGTCATCGCCCATCAAAGACCATGGGGGCCCAAGGAGTCCCCAGACCCTGCACCAGAGCACTACAACATGAAGCAACAGATCCACAATGTTGCAAGGGACAGTGCCAAACTGGCCGCCTGCAAGGGAGGCAATGTGGGCATTCCCACCTGCCCAAAACATATATTAATCCACTGGATTCTATACTTTTTGGTGTGGCATGGCATGGGGTGGCATGGCGCAGCAGCGGGGGACCCTCACCACCAGCAGACCAGATGGAGGGGCGCAACGAGATGTCATTGGGACCCTCGGATGGGTGATATGCTTCCACCTAACCCCTGTCATTCTCTCCCTGTCCCCCCACCCCCCATACACACTTATTTTTCTATTTCTTTCTTTCTTTTCTCTTTCTTTCTCTTTGCCTCTTTTGCTATTAAATAAAATATATCAATTTTTTGGCAACAACTTCTAACATCATTTGGTTTTAATAATGGTTTTGGGTATATTTTGAACCTTTCTAGATTTATCTGCTTTATTCGCAGAGACTTAGTTTCCTCTGCTCTTCTGTGTTTAAATTGGATCGTAACAGCCAGTTCCTTAAGGTTCTAGATGTGGGTAAGGAGGCACAAAGAAGAAGACTGGCCCACATCAGAGCAGCTTTACTGGGAAAAGATGCTTTCAGCAAGAGACCCCTGGATATCAACTGGCTTTGAGGCCGCATCCTCATTTCTGGACCATCATCATTTCTGGTCGTGACTGACAGATGAACGTTTGCAACAGATGAACATTTGCATGTTGAATGTGCAGCCTGGTAGCCTGGTACTGACTCCTCCATCAGCAGGCAGGAAGTGATGTGCCAGGAAGTGACGTGCTTCTCACCATAGCCATATTAAATACTGACACTGCCAGCATCCATCTGTTATAGGTGTATTTTGTTTTTAATTATGGTTGAGTCAGTCTTTAACACTTTTCCATCCCAGACATTCTGCTCTGGCTTACTGGGGACAAAGCAGTGATGCAGTAAACAGGTGGCATCCTTAACTCCAGGCCGACTTTTGCCCTCTCATTAGCTGGTGGAGCTTCTAAAATGTTCTGTTTATGTTTATCCCCTTGCTTTGTGTTGCTGGATGATGCTTTGCATTCTCACACCTGCCTTTTCTGGCATGTGAAATTGTTAATTTCTTGGAGGGAAGGGGAGGGGAGGGGAGGGGAGGGGAGGGCAGGGCAGGGCAGGGCAGGGGAGGAAACACACCAAAGCACTACAACAGGTAAGCTTGGAATGGAATCATTTCAGGGGCAAAGAAAGACTGATTTGAACCAGTAGGTGACCTTTGGACCTCCTCTAATCTGTATTTCAAGTCTGTTACATAGTTTGGAGCTTTGTCTTGATTTTGGTTCTGGCAGCAGTACTTCCTGCTGCCTGTGTGTCTTGGTTTGAAAGACAGGTGCCTGCCAAGGAACGCAGGAACCTCCCTTGGAATGGAAAATTTAACCCCCTACCCTCCAGATTATTATAACTTTGAAATTACGGGGCTTTCAGGCAAAGATATGGGAAAAGGAATAACACTTCTTTACTGGAATATACATAGACACATACATATACATATACATATATAAAACAAGGCAAACAACAACAACAACAGCAGCAGCAGCAGCAAGCAGAACCAGAAGCCAGTGCCAGCCTCTCTCGGCCGCGGGCCCTTTCCCCTCGGGTGCAGTTCCGCTCACAGCCGGCAGGGGCGCTGGTGGCTCCCGGCCGGGCAGGGCGGCTGCGATGATTCCCCCGCGCCTGCAGGGGGCGCTGTGGCGCGAGTTTCGGCCGTCTCTCTCCACATGGCAATGGCGGCTCCGCCGGTGGGAGGGGAGAGACAGAGAGAGAGAGAAGGGGCTTTCCTTTGCAAACTCACAGGAAGCAGCCAGTCTCAGTGCCCCTCTGGGTCATGAAATGGACTGTAGCAGGAACTTCAGAGCAGCAGGCTGGAATGGCAAACACAGTGTAGGGAAAACACCAAAGCCATGTCAGGAGCCACGGGGGTCAGGGGGACATGGGATGTCAGGTTAAAGTGTAGCAAAAAGCCCGAAGCAGCAGCAGAAACAGCAGGGCTGGGCAGCTGCAGCCAGGCTCCTGCAAGTGACCAGGAGACATTCCCTCTGCAGGGGGTCGGGGTCCTGGATTTTCCCCTGAGGCACCCAAGCAGATGGTGAGGGTCCTTCCCAGTGAGGTCAGGTGTTGAAAAGGTCCCAGTACAATGGCCGCTCTTACAAGCAAAGGCTCACCCAAGGTAGGAGAAGCAGTGAAGGACAGAACTCTGCCGTGGCAGCGAATTCCCTGCAGCAGCAGCCCAGCACCAAGACCACGACTGTCCTCCCTCCAGTCCGGAGAGCAAGAGACCAAGCGAGGGCCAAGTGCAGTGTTGTATTTCCCCACTGCTTTTCTTATTAAATTGTCTGCCTTCCACATCGTTCCCCCTTCCCCTGCCCCTAGTCCTGGCCACATCCTTGGATTCTCCCTATTGGTTCCAGTACCCCAACTCCGCCCATGTACCACCCCTACGCCCTGAGATCATTCATTCATGTGCTCTCTCCAGCCCCCTCCTCCCCAGATAAGACCCCAAGCTCTCTGACCACATGGTCTTTCTGCCTCTGGGAACTGGCTTGTCATCATGTAAAATAAAAGTTCCTCTGAGGTTGCTATGCAGGGACCCTTCTGCCTCCTTTACCATCACCGTGTTGCAGAGCTGACAGCTAACCAGAGCAGGAGTGCGGAGCCTCCTGAAAGGGCTACAGGAGAGCGGAACAGCTGCCCTCCCCAAAGCAGCCCTGCTGCGCTCTCTTGGAAGTCTGCTTGGCTTGCTAAACCAAACCAAGCGACACAACAGCCGAGCCCAGCCCCTCACCCCCAGCCAAAATCTCAAGGTATCTCTGCACTTCCCAAGGGAAAGTGCCCCAGCTAGGAGATGGTAGCAAACTTCACCCTTCCCCCTCCTCCTCCTTCCAGACACATCTTTTGTCTCTTTATTATTGTCATTATGATCTCTTAGGCAACAAATGGGAGAAAATTCCCTGAGACAAAGGAAAAAATAGGAAAAATCCTAACCTCCAACACTGGCTGACTGAAGGCATCACTGGCAGGTTCGTATGTGGATTTTTCATATTTTAGCCCATGGAAGGAAAATTAGTGGAAGAATTCCTAAGGATTTCTGTGGTTGTTAAATCTGGCCCTGATATACTTTCTCCGTGAAGGTAAGTGATGGAGAGCTGCCCTTTCTGCAGCTGTGTCAACTCCAGCCTGTTCACCATCATGATCTATCCTTTTCCCCTCAGCAAACACTGTTGGACTCAGATCTTGCATCTTTCTACTTGTTTCATCTTATGGTTTCCAATGCCATTTCAACCTTTCCTACCTGCAGGCACTAAGTTATGTCTTTTTATCATGAGCTAACTTAATAAAATCACAGGATGGCTTGGGTTGGAAGGAACCTTAAAGATTATCTTGTCCAGCCCCACTACCATGTGTCCATACATGTCCACCTTTTTAATATGAAAGGTTATTATGAACCTGATCCACCTCTCAGTTATCTTGTGGTCTGGTTATCAACCTCAGTGCACTACGGAACAACAATAAGCATGTTCACTATATAAATTTGACTGAACGCCACTATGAATGTGCAGTGGTTTGGGCCAAATCATGTCTTCAGAGGCATGACAAGGAAAGTTTCTTCTTGCTGGCTCTCGCATGAGTATATTCAGCATTGCCTAAATAATTTGAATTATCAGGAGCTGCCAGAACAGGCATGGCCTTGCATCTCTGTTATTCTACATAGTTTAAATTGGTCATTGGCATACTTTGAGCTCACAGTGGTAAGCCATGACTTTTCCCTTCTTCTGGCAGAAAACTGTTTTTAAAGTCCGTTTACTTTTCACCATGACTTTATGATTGCCAGAGCTGTGGTCACACTCTGGGAATCTGGGAATGTTTGTGTAGTCTTTCTCACTCCCCAGCCGTCTTGTGCCTTGGTGGGAGGTAGTGCAGTGGGTCCAATTGCTACACGAGCACCTGTGCCTTCTTTTTTTCTGGGCTGGTCTCCACAAGTGGTGTGTTTTGGGCACAGCCTGTCTTCAGGAGGCTTCCCGTGAGGACTGGGATATGCCCACAGGACGGCCTCACTTCTACAAGGAAGAGTGTTTGAACTATATGTGTTGAACTATAAGCACATTCCAAAATATAAAATCCAAAAGTCCTTTGCAGAAACTTGGGGCCAAGTGAAGCTTTAAACATTTTTCTGAAGTAAGCAGTGTTTCCATATATGCTTATACAGCAGTGGCATTGGATATACCTGTAATATGGGGATCTTGCAGCAGCATATTGCATGGAAGTGTTTTTACATTTGCACAAAACAGAAGGCACAGCTGGGGGAAACGAAGAGCAGTGCAGGAAGATACAGAAGCATTGGCAACACTGAAGGACAAAGGGGTAAGATGGGCTGATGCTTGCAGTGCCAGTTGCAACTAAATTACTTAGTGAATTAATGGGTTTGTTTTTATGTGATTTATTTGTGGGGTTGCAATACCATAGAGGGAAAGAGAACATTTGAGAGAGCAAATGTAGATGTGACATGACATTCTGTCTCACTGACTTTTCCTAGAGTGTAGGGAAAGGAGCAAGTGTAAACAGTTCAGGAAAAACATGCATTTTACATTGCAATGAGCTGTTAGGAAAGAGCCCTGATGTTTTATTCACATATAGTGTGGGAACTTTGGGGGGTGCTCGGTGCGGGTTCGGACAGAGACGAGAGATCTCTGAAGTCAGATCTTGGAACATGCGGTTTATTGCAAAGGGCGTGGGTACAGGGGCACTGCTTAGAGCTGCCAGCTGCAGCTCGGAGCAGGCCCAAGAGAGCAAGAGAGTAAGCGGGTAAGTAAAGAGAGAGAGAGAGCGAGAGGAATGAGAGTGAAGAAGAAGTAGTAGTGAGAGTGTCTGAAGTCCTGGTTACAATACAATAAATCATCTTCTGTACTGAATATTCTAATTGTCACTAACCAATCTAATACAAGATACAAATCCTATAGCATTTACATACAGCCTATAAGAGTTCTTATATTACCATAGAGTGTTACATCTTAACTTCTAAAAACTACTCTTTGGACCCCTTCTGCTGAGCTAGTAGGGTCTGCTCTGACCCTTGGACCTGCCTGCAAGCAGAGGGTATTGTTCAATCAAGAGGGGATTACCTTCAGTCAGCCATACCATTGTTTTCCAGTTGTTCAGTAACTAAGACTTGGTATTTCAAAAATGGCTTTCATTTCAATGTCGCCTGTAGTTTTCATATTCCCAAAATCTTTTGTCAGGCAATCATATTTATATGGCTTTCCTGTTTCATCTTCCCCAACATATAGCTTATCATCTTTTTGGGGTTCAGGCAAAGCATCCATGTCATTTATTTATTTAAAAAAAAAACAGTCTTCAGAGCAATTTATGGACTTTCTCCATTATGCTGAAGTCCAAGTATTCATCCAGAAAGCTGCTGACAGTCCCAGCTTCACCCAGGGTTATCAAGCAAATCAGAATTATCACACTCAAATAAAACCCTGTTAACCTTGAAGTGGAATGCAGGAAGTTATGAGCTGTTATGAGCTGTCCATGGTATGCTGTTACAGTGCAGATACTGTAACACACATATCAAACAAGGCCCGTGGAAAATAAATATATATGGACTGATTCTTGATAGATGTTTCAGAGAGATGTTTATTTCTCCAGCCACATGGCCAGAGCTCTGCTGAGGAGCTGTGGCAATCACGGGACCCGAAGGTCCTTCCCCGCACAGCGGAACACAAAACAACCAATGGGGAACGAGGCTGACCAGGGGCCAGGGAAACCCCATGTCTCCCCCCCCAGGGCCCCTGTCCCAGGACTACATGGCAGGGGGGAAGGCCCCAACAGTATGTTACAGTGAAACTGCTGGTCCAAAACAGTTGAAGTCTATGGAATCAGAAAGGACATGGCTGGAACACTGCCTTGGAGTGTTTTAGTAATAAACCATTCACATGCATGACTTTTGCTAGAGACAAGAGATTCCAAGTACCCTCTCTAAGGGAAAACTTTCCCCCAGTGTTTCTAAATTTTCATGTGGAAGTTAAGAACTTGCTCCAGGATGAGGCTACCTCATCCTGTGACATGAAGACCAGTAGGTAAAGCCACAGAAAATCTTGAGCACCTGATTGCAACTCCAGGTGTAGGAGTGTGGGAAAGAAGCCTTAAGGAACTGACGGAGAGGTGTGCATGTCTCTTACATCCATATCTATTGGGCAGGTACCCTCTGCTGAGCTGGGAGATCTGCTACCAGTCATCACTTTGACTTGGAGATGGATTTCTGGACCAGAAAGGAAGAGCCTGAGAATCTCACTGGTGCCTAAAGACTTGATATAAATAGCCTTTCAGGGCATGCCATGTCTAGATGAAAATAGTGAAGTATTTTCTCAGTTTCAAGAGAGCATGAAAAGAGTCTTTCGCTTAGCCCTTCTTTGAGGATGCAGATCGGGTTTGTCTTTATAACTAGCAGGCCTTGGAGGAAAACCATTTCCCAGGGCTGCCAGGCTGGCTCTCAACACCTTCTGTTTGGTTTAAAATCAGTCTCATCGAAGTGTGATGCTCTGTCTAATAATGAAGCCAGCCACTCTTCTACAATTTCCTTGAGAGGCTGAATCTATTGGTTTAAGTAAAGCATGGGAAATATTTCTTGAACAAAGGACTTTTTCATTTGTTGATTAAAGAAAAGTCCATTATGCTCTGCTTGTTTGTTTATTTATGTTTCTGCTCCCTAAACTTCCTTAGCAGTTGCAAGTCTTCTAGCTGGTGTTCATAGCACTATTTGAATTACTGCATCTCTTACTGGGAGATATAAAAGTAGCTCCATATATTTGCTCTGGAAAACAGCCTCTCCCTTCTCTCCAGCAGCAGCTCTTCCAAAGAGGGTAAAGGATTGGTGGAGCTGTAGTGAAGGAGAACAGGAACATTAGTACACAAGCCATGGAAAATAGCCCTGTAGGACAGTCTTCCTGCCGCTGCAGGATTGTTCACTACAAAATAGTCTGATTGTTTCGTATCTTCCTCTAGAAGACATTGCAAGTTTTTAATTTTATGACAAGCATATATTGTGCTATTTTCTTCTTAGGACTGATAATGGGTGGTGGAAGAGAGCCTTAGATCTGGACACAGAAGACAGTGCAGTGCCTTCAGTGAAACGAAACAAACCATGTATTTCAGTGTTTATAGTGGAGGGTTATAGGAGAAAGTTTCACGAAGGATGTCTGCACTTCAGGCGGCTCTCTTGAAAGCTGTTTCTTGCATCGGCGAAGTTACAGCATTTCAGGGAGTGGGTATGCAGAGCCAGCCCTACAGCTGTCAGCTACAGCTCGGAGGCATACCGGGAGCCGCTTTCTGTTCAAGTTACAAAGCATTCTATCGTTTTCTTTGCTGAGTATCTTAATACATAACAACCAATAAGCACCATACACAATACCTTTACATTTGCCTATAGCCTATCATAACTACTACCATTACCATCTTATAGTCATTCTTATCTAATCATGAGAGTAAGTAAGTTACAATTTAAGCTTACCATGGAGATGCCTCAGACCTCTCTTCTTCTTCTTGCTACATCAACATTTCTTGTTTGCCTGCGATAGCTCTTTCTGGTAAAAACGTTTTCTATTTACATATGCTCTTCTTGAGACTTATTTACTTGGTGAAAAACAGGTGCTTGTTTGTAGTCACATACCTTTGTCCTATTCCTAAGAATCTCCTTCCAACTCATCTCCAACCTTTGCCTTCTCAGTTACTCAGCGATCACTGTTTCAGCAAAACATCTTTTACTCTATATCAAAACTTGCTTTCATTTCTACCTCATGCTAAGTTTCTACATTCAGAGATCTTTCTGCCAAGCCCACATAGCTGTGAAACTTTCTTACCAAACTTTCATCCTCTCCAACAGTGTATACTGCTGTACTAGTTTGAAAACAAACCAGTGGGAGGCACCAAGTCAGAATAACAATTTAATGGGGAAATTAAAGAAAGGGGAAAAAATCTAAAAGAAAACACTGGTTCAAACTGACAGAGTCAGGATACAACCTGAGTCCCTATTAGGCAGGGTGGTGGTAGCAGTCTGGTAGAATGGTGGCTGCAGTCCTCTGAAGCGGTGATCCTGTAGAAAAAGGGTCTGCTCTTCCTCAGAAGGTCCAGTGGTGGCTGTGTAGCTCCTGTCCTCTGGAAATCCAGTGGAAAGGGTTATCTCTAGTGTTCAGTCTCAGATTATATCCACGATGGGATGCTCGGTTCCTCCCTCTGGGTGGAGCATCTCACAATGGGGTAATGAGTCATGAGGCCAAGTGTTGATTAGGCTCATTAACAGATGATAGTCCAGAGGGAGTTATCTCTGAGTCATGTGGCAGGACAATGATGGGCAATTAACAGGAAGGTAGTCTGGGGGTAGGAGGCAAGGAAACACTGCCCCACCTGATTTCAACAACTCATGGGGATGGTAATAAAATACACTGCAACCCAGGACAACCACCAATGTTTGTCGAAGCAGAATTCATAACAGGAGATGCTGTGAACTCAACATTCATTAATGTATACTTATCTGGAGACCCGTTCTCTTACCTGCTTGGTAAAGGTTCATCAGCCTACAAAGCCAGATTTGCTTGCTTCCTTTAGTGAAACTTGTGTGGTTAGAGAAAAGGTCTTAATGTGACAGAGGGAAAATGCAGATAGCAGACAGGCAGACATGGTGCAAGCCTTGCATGAGCAGCCTCCTATGAGGAATTATAAGGTAGAATTGGTTGTGAGCTGTAAAACCTGCCTGCAGAGGCACATGGCAGCACAAAGGAGCACATGGCAGCACACAGAGGCTTGTCTCTGCTGGACCCTGGGGGGAGGAGGTGTCACACGGCAGAGCCCTACAGAGAGGAGCCCGCCGGGAGCTGACAGACGGATGAACAGCGAGTGATCACCCCATAGAAGGACATTGAGAAAATGTGTTGCTGATGTGGCAACACAGGAAAGGTCACGCCATATAAGGAAATACTGTGCCTTAGAAAAGTGTATAAAACCAGCTCCTTCCTTTGAATAAACAATTCAGATTCCCTGCTGGTCTGAGTCAGTGATTCAATCGCTGACAGCCTCCCATGTTACAGCAGTCCTGAGATGCAAAACTGCTTCTGTTTCCAGATCTCTCTGAGTGTAGCTGTAAATTACACCCAGTACAAAGCAGGTGCCCATAACGTGAGCATCAAAACTCTTCTTTCTCCTGGCCTGCAGCACATGCACATCCTAATTTAGGCTTATGCTGTAACACCCAGCCCTCTTCTCTGAGGGTTTCCAGACCCATTGCTGACACTTTACACATGTTGCATTCAATTATAATCACTTTTCACTGCCAGTCCTTGGCTCTCAGCCCAGCTTCAGAGCGCAGCCTGGAGCAGTTAACCTGTATCCAGTCGGTAACTTCTTACCTTCCTTTCACAGACTGATGTAACCACGGAAGTACTTGAAGCAGGCAAAAACATACAACACACCCAGAAAGGAAGCTAATTCTAAGAAAGAAAATATTAATATGGAGGGAAAAACAGTTAGAAAACTAAAAAATGAGGATTGCACATAGTTAACCACTCTAGTTATGTTTTCTAGTTATATTGCTTTGGGAATTTTTACAGCTACCCATAACTTGGGAAGTTATCTTGGAAAAGAATCATTCAAAAGTGATGTATGTATTCTTACACAGTCACTGAGGGAGGCTCTTCATATGGGTTTACAGATAGGGGTGGATATAGGACTGTCCAAAAATATCCAAAAGCATTCCTTCAAAAGGACATCTCAGGAACTGACAGGAATCCTAATCCCCCCCAGTCTGGTGATTATCCCACAAACAGGATAGTGGGTTGGAGCACTGTGGCTTGACCCAGCTCTGTCATTTTGTATTGTTATGGCAGTTTGTGCTAAGGGGGAGTGTTTGTTTTGGGAAGAGAATCCTATTTATGTTGTTAATAACCTGCTTTGCATTTCTATAGCAGCTTTTATCCAAGGACATGGAAGGAAGCTGTAGTGAAGTTAGCTTTTTGACCTCCCTGAGGGAAGAGTAAAAAGTCAGCTCCACTTGATAGATGGAGTAGTGTATGGAGATCAGTTGTATTACCCAGGACTAAGCAGCACTTGTTAATTTTGTGGTTTTACACCCTGTGCGTATATTATAGAGGACAGCTTTCACTGTGTGCTGGATTAACTCCTGTAAACATACCTGTGGGACATAGCTGAAACATTACTTCAAGGGGAGGTTATAATAATCTTTCATTTCTTTCATGTGACAGCACCTGTGTTGCTGGCTAGCAGCTGTGATCTTCCCTGATTCAAGTGTCTGTCTACGAGCACATGTATTATTTCCTATCAAATTTGCTGATTTAAGTGGTGCTTCTTTGGATTTACAGTGGATTTATAGTGGAGATGGGACTGTAAGAGAGCCCCAAAAAAAAAATTACTGATTTGGAGCAAAGAGAAAATGAAGAAGTTGTTTAGGAAGGAGTGATGGACATGAGCTAGTTATCCTTTCCCCAGCACACACACTTCATGCTTCTAAAACATTACCTGGGAAATGGTTAATAAAGGAGAATGCAAAGGTTAGGCTGTCACAAGTTCTAGCTCTATGAGAACTCCTTGGTTTGCAGAGAGAAGGGAAAGCTGTTGGGGCTCTATGAAATGCCATGGGGACTTCGGTGTCACTGAGCGTTCTTCTAGGAAGGCTGTGTTAAGGTAATGCAATTAAAAGAAGGGAAAAAGATGTCTACAGTCAATTAGTTCCTGATAATGCTAACATTTTAAAAAGTTATGTAAAACTTCTCAGTCCAAGATAAAAGCAGAAAGTGTTTACCTTGACTGAAAAACATCCTGCAGTCCAGAGGTCAGTCAGGAATAATGGGTAAAACTCCACACAGTTTTGTCTGCAGAATAAATTTGAAAGAACATTGGTCCCGAAAGGAAAAGAACTATATGGGTGGGATTTTCAAGAAGAGTCAGCTTTGGCCTTGTTTTGTTGCCACTGAAGTTAATGCTGTCATATCCAGTGGGAGTACAGTCAAGCCAGCATTAGGTACTCTTAAAATTTCTCATTTTTGAAATCTCTGATATAAACTGTTTAAAATATTTTCCTGGCATTTAAACTTAGGCAAAGATTTGGATCCCAGCTACATGGAAATAAATAGGACAAATAATCCTCAACCAAGTCCCTGTGCAGCAGAGATAGGCTGAAATTCCAGTTCATTGATGTGATGTTAATCACTTATCTTCACACTTGGTATGCAAGTTTTGTGGGTCAGCATTACTGGGACTGCCAGAGGAATTTGGATTACTCTGCTGAGGTCAGCTGCCTTTATGAAGGTACAGACAGCACATCATAGATTTTCTTATGGCAAAGACCACAACACCTTTATTTGTGGACATCAGTTTTCCCACCAATATATTGTTGGGGTATCTTTTCTCAGTTGCTCTGAATTAATTTCTTTTTAAGGAATTAGGCAAAATTCTGTGTCTAATGAATCATGTTATCTAACAAGTTGTCTAATGCATATTATGTCTCATTATTTGTTATCCACTACAACTACAGTTACAGCAGATGAGATTGTTTGAAATAAATATAAATAATTTTGGACAGGGTCATTAGTTAATCACCAACTGAAGCCCTTTAGGAAAACAATCTTCTTAGATAGGATATTCTACCATTATCCACTGCAGACGTAGGTTTTCTTTGCTCATCTTCATCTGTGGTGTTAGCCACAGCCCAAGAACTGACAGCACAGCTTGCTAGATCCAGAACATCTGAATTCCCTAGGTTACAATCAGTTGGATCTGAGACCCCAGTTAAGTGTGGGTAATCTGATTGCCTAGTTTGATCAGAATTTGAGCAGTGACTTTGAAATGAGCTGGACTTACCCTATTATTATTAAAATAATAGCTGAACCATTTGAACATCTGTTCTATCAGTTCTTTTTTTTTTTTTTTTTTTTTTTTTTTTAAGCAAAAGATGCAAAGAAAAGGTGACTTTTTAAGAGAAAGCTTTTGCTTCTTTTCAGGACTGAATTGTTATTCACTGCCACCACCTTAATGATCTCCAGATTTAGTGTGCATTAATTGTTCTGTGAAATTCTGGAGCTCCAGTGACAGCCAGGGGTATGACCTTGTGCTTCATTCTTAATTTCCCCACCAGCCAAGCAAAATGACCTGCAAGCCAAAATTAGGGCTCACACATGAGCCCTGCACAGAGTTCTTTGGTTCGGTTGCATCTCTGACACTTTTTTTTTTTTTTTTTTTGGAGGTCATTGTTCTTCAACTTTTTCCAGAGAAAGACCAGTATTACACAAACTAGTTTTTCCTTACTGAAGTTTAGACTTTATCTTCAAGAGTGACATTCGAGTTGGACTTGATGATTGATCCTTCTGGATCCCTTCCAACTCAGCACTTTCTGTGATGCATGGGGAAGGGGGAAAATTGTTACTTTAGAAATATATTCTTTTTTTTTTTTTTTTTTTTGCATTTGCTGCACTAGCTATGGCTTAAATATCCTTGTGCCTCATCTGGATCCTAGAACCATACCACCCTGGGGTGCTGCTTAATCATACTATAGTGGCCCCAGTGGTGCCTCAGTAACCAAACTGCACTGGTGGAGGTCACTGCCCCACTGGCTTGAATGACATATGGTCATTTTTGTTTAGTGACACTAAAAGCTATGAGGTTTTGAAGTATGGGGCAGCATTACAGTCTTTGGAAACAAAAATCTGGTAGCTGCCTTTTTAAAGTTTTTTAGCCATAACTTATAGTGCATGATTTTTCATCTGTCTTGGACTCTCAAAATTCAGTCTGTTGAAAAGAGCAAAGAGAGTTGCAACCGGGGAGGCTGTAGCCTGTTCCTTGCTCTCCAACTGATCTGCTGGAGAGCTCTGAGAGTTATCTGTTGGAAAACCTATGCTGTTTTCCCTCTACTGACTGGAGTTGATAGTACTTTCCTGTCTTGTGAAAAGCACTTTTTAGAACAGAGGTAGTGCCATGAAAAGAAGAGATTATTCACTGTACAGTGACTAAATTCCAGTCATTTACCAAAAACCGCCAAACCAATCACACACTCCCCCTACAATTCTGACCAACATTTTAAGATTACATCTCACATATATATGCACACCTCATTTTACTGATGCCCTCATTGCAGAAGTCTCCCCCTGAAAGCTGAACAGAGGCTGTCACAGGGACAAAAGGAAATACACAGCAATTTGCTATATGCAGCAGAGCTATTGGGAAACATCCTGTTCATCTTTTCAATTCCCTGGGTACCTGGAGTTAGTATTATTATTATCGCCAAGATATTTTCCTGGCCATGTCGTAGCCACCCTGTATGAGAAGCTCACTGCCTACCTTGTACCTAATCTACCTGGATCCAGAAACCAGGCACCCACCTGAGCCCACTAAAAACACTTGTCTAAGGGGGGAGCCTAGGACATACCTTCCGTATTGCCTTGTGGGATCAGTGGCAGTAAAATACAGCTAGAGATATTAGTGATGATGCCCTGTGCATCTCTGATGTCTTAGCCTTGTGGCTTGGACCTTGTTTGCCTTTACCCCAAAAAAACATTTTCCAAGCTGTCTTCTCCCCACATAAGTAATCACAAGCCATGTTCAAGTGACCTCTTAACCTTTCTCTCCAGAGAGCAGTCAGGGCAGCTCAGCTATCTCTCTATAAGGCCGGTTAACAGGACCTTTCTTTGTATTTGTATCCAGCAAGACCCCCTCCACTCCCACAGGTCTGACCTGATTGGTCAAAGTGGTAGGTGATCTGTAGAGTTCTGTGCAATGGCATTTTTAGCCAGCAATGTGTTCCTCATTTTCTGACTGCACAGAGCCATTCAAGGCATACAATCAGTCTGGGAGCAGGTTTTTCTACTGAGGAACTAAGGCAAGCCAAGGCAGCTCACTGCATCCAAAGCAGTTTTTTAAAAAAAAAACCTTCAATGGATGCTGGACAAAATAAACTTACTGAGGGAGATGAGAAGATTAAGGCACTGTAGGACCAAATCATCTTTGTTTGTTCAGTACAATTAACCAAAGCAAATCATCAAGGCTATGGTTTATCAGCTGTAGCGCCATTTGCCCTCGCTACTGGTTAGGCAGCAAGGCTCTGGTTTGAGGGACACAGAAGACTCTGATTATCCACATTGTCATCCACAGGTGAGCCTGGTGTGCAGAACAAGACAGATGCCAACCAGGGATGTGAAAACCACTCAGGAGAGGAATAATCACTGTGGGTTTTGTTAACTGCATAGGAGTTGCCTTTTAGTTTCCCCCTGGTGAATGGGAAGTAGCAGTGTAACTCCAAATTTACATTTTGTGCTGATGGTTTAACAAGAGCTAGAGTAAATAAAGCAGTGAAGCAGGAGTAAGTAAAGATTTTCATAGCTTTTCTTATCCCCGTATCAAGTTGTTAAATTCTAACAGGCTAAATTAAAAATGACTGAGGTAGTTACAAAGTATGCTTGACTAGTCTTTGCATGCCTTTTTTTTTGCTTTCATCTTCAGGTGGCATTTATGGTTACTGAGCCAATGCCTTTACTCTGAAAACAGGGGACAAAGCAGGCTTTCAAGGAATATTACTCTCAAATATTTTATATGTTTAAAAAGCCTGTAGAGAAGCTGCTACCTGTATCACAGTGTATGATAGTGTCAGGAAAATTAATCCAGAATGTCAGAGGTTTATGTCCAAAAAGGAGACAAAGGAGTCCTGTAACTTTATTTGAAGAAAGGGAGAGGCCATGGGGCATTTCCCCTGGGGTCCCTCAAATTTTTGGAGGACGCAGCCTTCTTTTCTATCCTAATTTCCCAACCGCATTTCCCTCTCTTTTTCCCCATTGGCTGAGGTACTTGAGAGGTACAGACTCCCTGAAACCCCTAATACCTAAGACTCCCTTCTAATGTATAACCCCCTCTTTATTTTAATTCTTATGGAATTTATGGTTCTTCTCATTGTTTCTTTCATCTCTCAATATCCAATTTCATTTATCAGCAGACCTATAGTTTATTTGTAAAGACAAATCTCTTTCTTTCCATTCATCAGTCAGTGGAATCTTTCCCATTGTTTCTTTTATCTCTCAGTACTAGTTTCATCTTCCAGCAGGCCCACAGTTTGTAAAGACAAGTCCCTCATTCCTTCCAATAGTGCATATTAATTTGCATGGCCTGGCCTAACAACCTGTAAAAAACCAATCAATCCAACCAAACCAATTACTTTTTAATAATGTCTTCCTAGGTCCTGGAATTAGTAAAAATTAATTTTAAAGTGTCTAGTTCAGAGACATCCTTCAAATTAGAGGAGTAGCGGGACTCCTGTGTCCCTGCCCTGCTCTTTTCTGCATCAATGAGTGGGATTGACTCTGCTCTTTTTTTGAATTCTCTTGTTTTCCCATCAGTCTATAAAACACTAATCTCTCATCAAATCTCAAATGCTTAAAACTAGATTCATAACTGGAAACCAGTTCCTGCATTGTTTCTGCTCCTTCTTTCTACCCTCGAGCATTTCTTGCACAACTTAATCTTCAACTGACCTGATTCTTTGAAAAACTCCTGGTTCTGAGACACTAAATCTTGTACCTCTGATGGCTGCTAAGTGAAGCGGGACTTCCATCATTGCTCCAGGGAGGTTGTATTGCCCATTATCACCTTTCTAAGTGTCATAGGTTAGCAAGCATAGTCCCGGAAGGGATGTCCTTGCTAAGGGGTGCTTACAGCTTCCTCTGTGACCTGATGGAACCTATCAGCTGGCCAGTTTGAATATGGACAATTCTCTAAGCCACTTAAAGTTGTGACCGCCTCTGTGATACACACTTAAGAATTGACAAACCCCCCCCAGCTCTCTCTCTCTCCTTTCCGGTGCTGGGACAGGTGGCTGCGGGGCTGGAGCAGCAGGGCCCAGTGGGCCTGGCCCAGGCCCTGCTCAGGCCAGGCCGGGCCAGGCCACAGCCATCCTGAAGCCATGGACCTGTACCATCTGTGGAACCCCCCCCACTGCCTTGCCGTGGGCAGCCAGATCGGCTTGTCTCTCCCCACCTCTCCACTGTGATAAGAAAAATTCCAGCTGCAAGGCTGAGGTGAGATTAACCCTTTTATTGCTGTGAAGAGCTCAAAACCTGAGGGAAGAGAGAGGAGATGCTTAAAGCTGAAATTCTATTGTGAAGCTATGATATATCAGAGTATCCCATTGTAATTCCATGAAGATATGGGGGGTGGAGTGTTCAGCTCGTAAGCAAAAGCACCTGCGCTGAGATAGGCAGATGCTGACGCAGCTGTAATTTCATGAGAAGTCTGGACAGGGAGAGATGGAAGCAATGAGGACTTTTGCTCCAAATGGGAAAGGAGAAAACCTCAGTCCCTAGAGATGCTCCCAGAGATAGTCCTAACGATGAAGATGATGAAGACCCTTTGCTCCCAGGGAAGGAGAAGGGCCTCTGTTTTTGTTTCTGAACGGCTCAACCTTAAAATTGTACCCAAAAAACTTCAAGAGTGGACCCTCGAAAGCATTTGCGGGAAAAGCTGCAAGTCGGGGGAAGGGACTCACATCGTGAGCAGAGAGACTCCTCTTCCTGAATGGACTGAACAATATTTGGAAGTGGGCGGCTGGCTCGTTGTGATACTGTTTTCATAGCACGAGCAAGAAGAGACTTCTCTTTCTAAATGGACTGAACAAGGTTATTATGGAAGTGGTAAACAGACTGAACATCTTAAGGGTTGTCTTTTTACATTGTCAGTGGGAGAAGGGAGGAAGGTGGGGGGGAGGAGGAGAGTTCTGAAGGTGTTATAATTTTTTTCCCTTCTTTTAGGTCTGTTAATAAACTTCTCTATATTCTTTCAAGTTTGGTGCCTGCTTTGCATTTCTCCTAATTCTTATCTCACAGCAGATAAACAGTAATGAGTATCTTGGACCAAACCACTACACTAAGTCAGGACTGGAGGCTCAGCAGAATAAACAGAAGAGCAAACAGAGCACTGAGTGCTCTGCGTGTTGTATTTAGTTCACAGGAAAAGGTAACAGGCTGGGCTTCTCCTTTTACATAAACTGGTTATAACACATGCTTGCAGTTCTGGTTTCACAACATTCATCTGAACTCCCATGAATTAGTCTGTGTTGGGTTGCCCATGCTAGAAAGCTGCAATAGTTAAATCAGGTCAGCTGGTCAGATTCTTGCACGAGTTTCTCTTTGGGCTTGATGTCAGATTGCCAATATAAATGAAACTCCACCTTATATAATCTTTTCTGTGATTTTAACTAAGATTAACTAATATAGGTTATCATAAGGAGGAACATAGGTATTTTTCACCTCCCTTCAAAGTCTCAGGATCTGTAGAATTCCTTGAGTTTTCAAGATACTTTTCCGAATAATGTCTGGGGTTTTGATCGGTTGTTTTTAATACTTCACACTTCTAGGTTAAAAATCAAGGCAGGCAAGCTGAACTTTCTCAGAAGTTGATGATAAGCACTGCCACTAGATAGAAACATTGAAATCACAAGGTATATTGGAGCTGATCTGATGACAGAAAAAGAGGATGTAAATTTTCAGTCCTTTTTATTTGCCTTCTGTTGTGTTGGGGTTTTTTTAACTGGAAGGGTCACATTCTCAAGCTTTTTCTTTCTGCTGGGTATAAATGTTTCAGTAGCTGAGGCTCTGAGAACAAATAAACAAATAATCAAGCCACATCAATGAGTTACTAGATAAGTTGGCAGTTCGATACATATTTGGAAAAAAAGGCAGAGTAATTATTTTTAACCTGCTCTAAAGCTCATCCTAGTATAGCACAAATGCCTTCAAAATGCGTCTTGTTCCCTGGTGTAAACACAACTATATGAATCAACATATTTCAAAGAAAATAATGACAAGCAGTAAAAATTATACTGCAGTTTTAGACTGATGCACAGCAAAAAGAGCTTCTCAGCCTTGCCCCCTTCAAATCATAGAATAGAATCATTAAAGTAGGAAAAGACCTCCAATATCCTTGAGTCCAACCCTTAACCCAGCACTGTCATGGTCACCACTAAGCCATGCCCCCAAGAGCCACATCCACATGCTTTTTGAACACTTCCAGGGATGGTGATCCCACCACTTCACTGGGCAGCCTATTTCTTGATTCTCTGAAGCCTCTTAAAGAAATTTAATGATGAGAACATAAGATGTAATATCTCATAACTTTGTTGTCTGATGTAAAGATTTGCTTTCTCATTTCATTTCAGATACTGAGTATGTATCTCTGGTACTGGAAACATCTTTTTACAGCACTTTCAGTCCAGTATTGGTGTATTTGATTTCACAAATTTACTTTCATTTTTGAGGTTTTCACTTGTGTAGGTGCCTTATAAGATTCAAATCAAGACACAACATAGCTTTGGGGTAACTTTACAGCTAGTTAGAAGCTCTGATAATGTTATGATTTCAAGAAGTCAACAAACAAAAGAGAATTGAGATCAAATTAGTTTCTCCCACAGGGAAAAGTAATCTGTCCCACTGAGCCAACTCCCTCTGGCTGCAGAGAGGGTAAACAATGCTCTGGTGAGAAAAATTTTAGGACTTCTCAGAAATTAAAGTTGCAGAGCAACCAATTTATCATAAAATAATTCCCAGTGGTTCAGAACCAGTGGAAACCTCCCCAAACCCCAACCATGCAGCCCACAGCTCTTTCTTACACTGCTGGAAAGCAGAAAGAAGAGAGACAGCTGCCAGCCACAAGCAAAATTAAATCACCAGCCATGTTCCCAGCAGCTTCTGTGTGCCAACAGGATGTGTATATGGGAGAGAGCTCTTCAGTGAGCGATAATGAAAAACAACAGGTGGGAGACTTACAGTGCTTTTCAGCATTGCAACAAAGGCCTGCCCCGGAAATAAAACAGACTAGCTTTTTAAAACAAGAGTGCAAAATTATGGCCAGGTTTTGTTCCTGAAAACATTCAGCCCTGTCTTCTTCTTGCCTGTGTGAAAGCGCAGAAAGAACAAAACCAGCCTTTCTTGCCTCTGTGGATTCAGCTGTTCCTTTATCCTTAGATTTCAGTTGCAGCCTCTTTGGGGGCAAAGTCTTTTTCTGTTTTTGTAAACGGTCTATGTCCATCACCAGCAGTGCCCCTCAGAAGCAGCAGGTATGAGACATGTGAGGGAGGAGCAGAGCTTTGTGCTGTCCCTGCTCTTGATTTACAGGTTTTGCTTCACATGCACAACATAGGCTCTGACATGGCAGTCAGCCTGTAGAAAGGAACTGTTCAGGATAGTTCAAAGGGTAAAACAACTGACGAAGAGAGAAAGGAATATCTCTCCTCATCATACTGCCAGGAACACATTTCTTGTAGCTTATGCCTAGTCTTAAAACTGGGAAGGAGTCTCTCAAGGGACATTTTTTCATCACCTAACTAACAGGAAGCTTAATGTCATTAGCCTTTACAATCCCATAAGAGAACTGGAACAAAACTAATGTAATGTTTGTTTAGACTCCAGGTTTATCGATCCACTTTTCCTATAGCTGATGTTAAAGTGGGATATTTCATTACCTTTCATCAAACTTGCTAATTTTAAGGGCTAACATAAAAAAAGACTTTAAAGAGGTTATTTTACCTTGCCAAATTTTACTTTCTTGAGTGTTAATATTGTTCTTTCTAAAGATTGGAAGAGTAGATATACTGTAATAATAGTAGTTTGACATTTGTGCTTAGTAACTCTTTAATTGCTGATTTAGGCCCTTTAATTGCAGTTCTTGGTATAGTATGGGTTGACTTTCTGACCACACAGTCTCTGTGTTTTTAGGAGCTGGCTCTGAAGTGTTCAAAGCATTGTCACCTTGCTGACAGATGAATGTGAAGGAAAACTCTGACAGAGCTGGTCACTTGAAAAGTTAAAACCAAAAGGGCTAAACATTTTAAGGCCAGATGTCATTTAAGTTATATGGTTTTTCTGACTTTTTTTCAGAAGATGCGAATTTCAAAATGGTGATTGACATGCAAAATCCAGCAAAGATTGACATAAAAGGAGGCAGGATCAGAGGTTCTGAGCAGTGAAATGTCATGTAATTCAGAGACACTGGTGGTGTCTTACTAGACATAGGTCTCTCCTGTTTGGAAAGAGTGGTATTTTATTGCCTCTTAGTGATGTTCCCAAAGAGGCTGGCTCCTCTCTCAGGAGAAGCTGCTGTTGACCAGAACTGCTGTCACAAGAGAGCAGATGGCTGGGCTAGTGAGACCAAAAGCATTTTAAGCATGAAACCAGACTGATCAAATAAGCACTTTTAATGGAATTACATTACCAGAGCTGTTCAGGTTTTGACTCTGGAAGAGCTGAAAAGAGCTTTGCATAGGGCAACGCTCAGCCTGTGCTGGGGTGCAACTTCTTGAAGACCAGTCACAAATGGCAGCGCAGCATCTTTTATTCTTGAACACCTCCTAGAAGACAGGCTCTGAAGAACAGAGAGGCTCCCCTGAGTGGAAGGGAAAACATACCTGAACTCTCATATATTTCACTGGAAATGTTTATAGGGTAAATCAATGCTATTACAATGTATGAGGCTGGCTCATTGTTATGATCCAGTTTAAACCCAGAAAAGGAAAGAAAGGTAAGTCTCTGTGCATAAACCAGAAAGAACTTAGAAGGTTCAAAATATTCCCAGAAATGAGATTAAAACCAAACGAGATTAAATGTTCATGCCCAAAAAATTGATGTATTTTATTTAATAGTAGAGAGGCAAAGGGAAGGGAAGGGAAGGGAAGGGAAGGGAAGGGAAGGGAAGGGAAGGGAAGGGAAGGGAAGGGAAGGGAAGGGAAGGGAAGGGAAGGGAAGGGAAGGGAAGGGAAGGGAAGGGAAGGGAAGGGAAGGGAAGGGAAGGGAAGGGAAGGGAAGGGAAGGGGCAGGCAGAAAAAGAAAGAGAGAAAGAGAGAAAGAGAGAAAGAGAGAAAGAGAGAAAGAGAGAAAGAAAGAAAGAAAGAAAGAAAGAAAGAAAGAAAGAAAGAAAGAAAGAAAGAAAGAAAGAAAGAAAGAAAGAAAGAAAGAAAGAAAGAAAGAAAGAAAGAAAGAAAGAGAGAAAGAAAGAGAGAAAGAAAGAAAGAAAGAGAGAAAAGAAAGAGAGAAAGAGAGAAAGAGAGAAAGAGAGAAAGAGAGAAAGAGAGAAAGAGAGAAAGAGAGAAAGAGAGAAAGAGAGAAAGAGAGAAAGAAAGAAAGAAAGAAAAAAGTGTGTGGGGGGGTTGGGGGCACAGGGAGAGGTGACAGGGGTTAGATGGAAGCATATCACCCATCTGAGGGTCCCAATGACGTCTCGTTGCTCCCCTCCATCTGGTCCGCTGGTGGTGAGGGTCCCCCGTGTGGGGCCACACCGCCACATGCTACCACACACTGCCACACTACACCACACACCAAAGTACAGAATCTCATGGATTAATATATGCTTTGGGCTAGGTGGGAATGCCCATGCATCTCCCCTTGCAGGGGCTGGCTTGACACACTGTCCCTTGCAACACTGAGCATCTGTTGCATCATCTCTGCTGCTTTGGTGCAGGGTCTGGGGACCCCTTTGAGGGGGCCCCTTTGATGGACCATGTCACCCCTTCTGCTGTGGATAAGCTTCCCCCCCTCCCCCCAGTGAGGACCCCTCAGCTGGGCTCCTCTGCACAGTGGAGGATGGGCAGTCACTGGGCCTTTGACCAGAGGCTTTTTGAAGACACCCAAAGCCTCTCCTCCCTCCACCGGTTGGTGGGAGGGTCTGTGCGAGCCTGGCAGCTGATAGCCCTGGGGCTGTGGTCCCCACCTCGGAGGTGTTAAGCTTGTTCTCCGTGAATGTCCCCAGCCCTGAATTGTTACTTTATCTTATTTTCACCAGCGAGCGGTGTAAGGCCTCAGTCAGGGCCCCATTCAGGATGCAGTAGTCTTCTCTGCAACTTTTGTAATACAGTTTTAAAAGTGCTTTAAGAAAATGTTTAAGTCAGAGACTATAATATTTCAGTCTCTGACAGGTGTCTCAAAAGCAGTTTAGCTACAGTAGTAACAGTAGTGGGCTCTGCTGCTTATTAATTTACTCTGCTTTTCAACAATATATTACAAAGAACATGGGCCTGTGTGGCACAGGGTCATACTCAGGCTTTAAATTTATCGGAACTATGAGACAAGTGAAAGAGGAAGAAAATATGCTTATTCCTTTAATTGTTCCTCTTTCTGCCTCCTAAATACCAGTTGTAACCCATGTCTGGTGTCATTTCATATATACTTTGTGTGGGGTTTCAGAAGAAGGATGAATAGTCCATTTTATCCAGTTCAGTTTAAGGTCTGGCTGTTCAGAGTCCCCGCTTTGTGGCAGTGTTACCACAACTGATCCTCATTTGCCATCCCCATCCTCACACTTGTGGCATGAGCTCATGCATGATGGCAGCAGCAGAACATATTTAGAAGGATTAAATAGAGCAGTAAACAGAGGTTTGGATTCTTCCCTGAACTGCACCTTCTGCAGCCTTGTGTCACCTCCATCAATATTGGATATAAATCAAGAAAGAATTGGTTCATAATGTTCTCATCCAGGTGTACAAAACATTGATGTGCTTTAAGCATTTAATAATAATAATTCTTGCATGCCCACAGGCCTCTTGGATTTTCTTATGGCCTTTGAGGATCATTACATTTTTTACTTTGGTCATTGCAAGAACATATCTGGGATGCAATTCTGGACTGCAGTAGAGAATAACATATTTTAATAGATGTGTATAAAACATAAACTGTGACAATCTTGCATGATATCCCATTGTAATCACAACAGGCTTTCAAAGTAGCAGCAAAAAGAGGAGTTTAGGTTATTACAAGAAGTACCTTATGTAATTACAATGTGGGGTTGTCTTTTGTTAAAACACTGCTATTCTGCTACAAAAATGGTTCTTTAAAAAAATATCTCCACCTGTTTTTAGCTCTGAGGAACTCAAAAGTGCAAAGGCTTGGAAGAATTCCTTTAGGAAAATGGTGCACACACAAGAAAACCTGCACTGCTGTACAAAAGCTGTGTGCATGTGGTAATCAGGGAGCAGCTGGGGCAGAAAACTGGGTAGAGGCTGAATATTCCTCATTTCCCATGCCTCAGACCTTCTCCTCCTCCTAATTTGAATGTTTCTGGAACAAGCAGTAAATCAACAGAGAAGAGGTACAGCCTAAACCAAGAAGTGAACTCTGCAAACTCTGCCTCTCTTGTTTAGCAGCAGAGGAGGAGGAAATGCAGTAAACAAACTGCTCTTTCCTTTGACTTTCCTTGTGAGGGATTTAATGTGTGCTGCAAAACCTACAAACCTGGAGACAGTATGTGATGGGCCTTGCAGTCACGTGTGAGGAGGGAGTTAGGCAAAGTCATATTTCTTTAGTCAATGCTTGTGATGATGCCTGAAGATTAGAAGCCACTCTCTACCCCATAGAAATCACTGTGGCTTACACTCCACAGCTCCCAGGCTAAAGCTGCTGAGGACCAACATGATCATCTTGCCTGTATATCACAAATTGGCAGCATTTCAGCAATGAGAAACAACTCATCAATAAGTGATGGGAGCTGGGAAAGAGTGGTGCTGCCAGATGTCAAAATACTTCCTGCCTCGCACAGTTCCACTGGCCCTGCATGTAGTGTCTCCCATTTGCAGCAGAGAGTCTTGGGAGAAACAAAGGCTGGGCTGCCAGTTGTGTATCCTGCACAACTTATGTCTGGATCAAAAGGAGGTTTAAAGATTTTCCTGCTGGTATTGACCAAGTGGAAGCAGATCCCCCAGGCCAACGTAACCGCTCTGATATTTAAAATGCGGGAAAT
The DNA here is from genome assembly GCF_965178545.1 of Coloeus monedula. Classification (NCBI taxonomy): domain Eukaryota; kingdom Metazoa; phylum Chordata; class Aves; order Passeriformes; family Corvidae; genus Coloeus; species Coloeus monedula. The sequence continues at coordinate 10,728,609 of NC_138785.1, read as the reverse complement.
TAATGAAGATTCAGCAAGAGATTTGAAGACATATTGGCTGTACACCTCTTGTCTCTCTTCACAACACCTAGTAGATTTGTGATAACATAATACTTGCTGGTTTTTGCCTTCCTAACCTTGGACAAACAGTTATTTTAATTGGTGAACCGCTTCGGCTCGAGGTAGGCTTTTCATCCAAACAAAAGTTTAATTTCATCTTTGTGTAAATCAGCTGTGCTTAGGAAACACATGCTCATGTTCAGCCTTACCTGATGCCTTTAGACAATGAGGCAGATCTCAGCATTTGCTCAAGAGTCTGGTAAGCCAGGCCCTGAAGACGGGTCCGTTCTTGAGTGTGCCTTCTGTTAGAGACAGTCATAGCTATGTGCCATGATTTATGGCTTGCATCTATATTTTGAACCAAACCACTACAATCTTCAACTTTTCAGAGACATTGGGTTTTGGTGTCAGAGTGATGCTTGCTTAACCCCATGTACTAATTTGAAAGCAAACCAGTGAGAGACTCAAAATCAGAATTACAATTTAATGGGAAAATTAAGATAAACGCAATAATACAGAAACACTGGCTTAAACTGACAGGGTCAGGATACAACCTGACACCCTGTTGGTCAGGGTGGTGGTAGCAGTCAGATTAAATGGTGGCTGCAGTCCTCCTGAAGTGATAGATGTGGTTCTGTTGAAGCGGTGATCTTGTAGAAGGGTCTGGTCTTCCTCTGAGGGTCCAGTGGTGGTTATGTAGCTCTTGTCCTCTGGGAACCCAGTAGGTAAGGGCTGCCTGTGGTGTTTCAAACCTCAGATTATATCCAGGTAGGAATGTTTGATTCCTTCCCCTGGGCGGAGCATCTCACAATGGGATGATGTAATTTTATGGGTCATGCAGTGAGGCTTGATAGCTCATTAACAGAAAAATATCTCTCTGGAGGGAGTTATCAGGGATACGTCATGGAAAAAACAAAGAACACTGCCCCACCTGGTTTTAACAGACAGTGATAGAGTACATACTTTTGGTTACATCTTACATTGTAACCTAAGACACCCCAGCTACTGGGGGAATTTGGCAGCTCCAATCATTGTCACAACTGAAAAACTGGCACTTTTCCAAGGTGCCTGCTGCAGTTACACATTCAGCTGCTCCCAGATTTCTATCAGGTGTGTTGCCTGAACTCCTGAGATTCATTTGAAAGTCTGGTGTGACTTGGCTGTGCTGACAGAGGAGGTTAATGGTAGAGACCAGGTATCTGGCTGCTGCACTTGAGCTTTGAATTCCAGAGTGCAACCTCCTCCCATCAGGCAGGTTGCAGAGCATGCAGGGCCTAGATGTCAGCTCCCTTGAGAAAAATAACCCAAGTAGGTGATGTTGTGAATGCCATATTTACATGAGCATGTTTTAAAAGGAAAAAAACCTCTCCAGAGTCCTTCTACCATGCTCCTCCATATCTCTCTTCAGCCAGGGAAGCCCCACTCACATCCAACCCTTCCACACTGAAGCAGGGTTTGATCCAAGTGCTATTGAAGCAGCCACACTCCAAGGTTGACCACTCTATCCTGAAATTGCTTCTGTCTATCCTGTCTACCCTGCGCTCTTTTCTTCACCCCGCCCCCCCTTGGCACAATTGCCATTTCTTCCCTTGGTCTCCACAGACTCTCCTTGCCAGTTGAAGGCTCTGCCCTCTTCCCCTTTCCTGCTCCCTCACTCTACAATATGTCCACTCTCCCCTGATGGATTCCAGCTCAGCTTTCAGAGCACTTGTACTGGGAAGCCTTATCTGCTCCTGAGCAGGGGAGGGGGTGCCCTGGATGGGGTCTCGTTGCTCAGCAACCTAGTTCTCTCTCCTCCAATAGTAATTTTCCCTCACAGTGCCTGCTGATGCAGGCACAACCAACTGAGCAATATTGCAGAAGCAGTTGCTCCTGTCACTGTTTACTTGTTATTTATGGTTATTGTCGTGAAAGGATTTGTAAACATTTCCTCACTTCCTTCCTCAGTCAAAACAGGTATCATTTTATGCTTTTGTAGCATGCCAGCATAATTAATGGATGGTCACTGCATTTCAGTGTATGTGACATACAATTTTATTGGTGTTTTTTTTAAAGTGGTTCCTGGTTCTGCGTGCTTCTACTTTTCAGCCCCAAATTGAGACATACGAGGTTTTATATTCAGAAGTGCGAAAATCCAGTGTAAGAGCGTCTGGCTCAACTACCTCAAATTGTGGTTCTTGTGTTTAAGTGCACGTATACCTAAAAAAGTCTGCTCTGAATCACTTTCTGTCACCTTCAGGAGGACCTTAAGTCTAACACTGATATTTCAAAACAAAATGCTTCCATGAACAGAGATAAAGCAGCCAGGGGTTTTCCTGTTTGCCATTTCCTCCTCCACACTAACCATTTCCAGCTTAGTCTTTCTGGTTTGCATTTGTGGATGTGCCAAAGAAGATACACAGCTTCACTTATCTGTTTTCTCCAATAAGCACAGCAAGAAAGCCAGACCACATATGTTTTCTGATCTTACAGTGAAAATGCTGCTGAGGCCTTTCTTTACTTAACAAACTGTAGTCACTCAGGACAGATCTGGAGAGTTTCATGTGTGCTGCTGATGAGTTACATGCTGCCAGATCTTCTACTGGGCCTTGATTCAGCTCTAGATAGGATTTATTCCATTTATTAGCACCAAGTGACTCCTGAGCTTGTGACAAGATCTGGTAGGCAAGGGAAAACTTAGTTTTCTGTTGCAGGGGTGCTTTGCAGGACCAGACTCAGCAGTACATCTGCCATTGCCCTCTGCTGGGGTATGCCAGAACTACTGGTGTGTGCCTTCTGCTGCAGGAGCCCTTGGAATTTCCTGAGGAAAAGCCTCTCCTTTATTCTACAAAATTACTGCTTTGGGAGCTCAGCATGCCTGGCTGGCAAGCGAGATTTGTGATTTTGTTCAGCAGGTGACTGTCACACAGAATCAGTTTGTTACTATACTACTTAGACAGAATATGTAGTTATTGTTTGTATATTTATGAACAGTTGCAATTGGATGCAGAGATGGTTTCTGACCACAGCTCTGCGGCATATTGCCTGCACAACATCCACCCACTTATCTTCATGCTGAGTAGAGACAACTGCAAATCTCTGCCTAAAAGCAGTTAGGTGGTGATCCTGAATCTACTTTAAAATCTGGTCTTCCCACAACAGGCCCTACTAAGGACAGCCTTTTTGAAATGGCTTTTTGGAATTAAGACCTTTAAAAGGCCTTGAAATTAAGTCGTTTACAGAAATGAAGGCTCAGTTCTGAGGCACTACATATCTGCATAGAAGGTGCATCTTGCATTTCTGTGGGATTTTTCCAGTAGAGAAGGAAAAGGAGGATTTCACCAGTAGAGAAGGAAGAGACTGTGGACCAGCTGTTCCCCAGAGGAAGAAAACAAGCTCCAAATCAGGCATTTACCCTAGGCAGGCTGGTTGTTTAAGAGGGAGTCGTCTGAAATCAAACCAGAACAGAAGTGATCTGCAGTAATGACCCACTGTCAGCCATTTCTTTCCTGAATCTACACCGACCAGGAGAAAAGTATATTCTTTATGAGTTTTTGTTTCTTTTACTCTGCAGCCTTTCTAAGCACAGACTGCTCCAGAGCCAAACAGAGATCTGAGTGAGTTTCCCAGTTCCACCTACTCAGCAGTGGCTCTGGACATGCTGGATGCTGGTTGGGTTCCATAGGTTGCAAATCAGGAGTTTTGTGAAACTCTGAAAAGAGATTTGGAGAGTGCTTTGAAATCCTTGAATGAGTATAGCCTGGCCAAGGGTAGTTCTCAGCCTTATTCATCTTGAAAATCCTTCTGTGTTTTCTGGTGGAAACAGAATTGGAGCAATATCAGTTCAACACACAACCTGATAAGTCTCATGTGGTGGCTCGCAAGAGTTAAACCAAGTAACAAGGGAATGCAATTTCCATGTCCTTACCCTGGTCCCTGTCTGAATTAGCTAACATACTTGTGCTGACTGACTTGCCTCTCTCAACTCAGAGAGAGATGATATTGCAGAGTACAGAAAACTGCTGACAAATTAGGAGATTTTAGAGTAAATCCCATTCCAGTTCCAGAAAGGCCTTATTACTCTTTGAACAAGCCAAATGTTTCTTGATATAGTTCATTTAGCCAGCTCTGAGACAGGGAATGTAGAAATAGGTGGCATTGACTTGGGACATTTATTTTTAGGTAATGGTTTTGGTTCCCTTTCTCAGCATAAGAACTACTTAAATCTTCTTCAGAGACAGAGTTATAAATATCCTCCACTGAAATCTGGGGCCTCTGAGATGAGTGTGTAGCACTTCTCCTTGCTGTCCATAGCAATTGTATTTCCTTCCATTTCACAACACTCTTTCACCCCTCTGACAGAAAAAAACCCCCTCATCATGTAAAATCCATTAGTTATTTTCCGGAGGAGGAAGAGGATGCTTGTGGAAAACTGCACGTTATGTGTTGTATCAATATGAAATATAATATGTCCCATTTCTGCCTATTCCTAACCAGTCTTACACACTTCACAGCCCTGGATCTCAGTGGCCCTGGTTCTTCTTTGTGCAAGCAGTAACATGTGCAAAGTGCTCCTGTCCTTGCTCTCCTCTGCTTACTGATGCTTTCACATTGCAGTTCTTGCTCATGACACTTCAGACATGACAACACTTTATTTGTCAATGTGTGTTATGGAAAGGACCAAGCAAGAAAGAATCGAAGGTCTGTCAATGGCAAATTTACTTGCTGCTCTCAAAATATGTGACAGACCCCATACAGATTTGTAACCCATTTTTCCCCTAGAGAAGGACCGAGGCTTGCCTTTTGGTTGATTTTCTCTGATAGGTACTGCTCCTTTAGGAAGCCTTGCTGAGGTAATCTAAAAGAAAAATGACTGAAGAAAATAAATAGAGTCATAAATAAATAAATAGGTGGGGGAATGCCTACCTGACAAAATCTGGAGATGCAGGTAGGGAAGTAGCATTTCCTATTAACTATCTTGACTTTCAAGTGCATCAGCATATATTTTGTGCTTAGTTTCCCTGACGGATAGAACTATGGATGCATTACAATCCATGGGCATGATTGGATAAGCAGTGTTATAAAACACTCGTAACCTGACATAAGCACAGTGTGACCATGAGCAGAGAACATCAGAATGTACTTCAAGTTGTACAGTTTCAGCATCATTCATGATTTAGGAATGTTCAAAAGGAAATAAAAGTATTTTAGGTCATTTTGGAAATGTGTCCATTTTTAATTTCTTATGGTCATTATTATTATGTTATTTCTTAATTAAAATCTAATTTTTTGGCACTTGCTAGTGTTGGGAGTTAGGTTTCTTCAAGGAATTTTCTTCCCATTTGTTGTCATGGAAACATTAAGAGACAATACCTTGGCATAGCCTTCAAATGGTTCTGGGGGAGGGGGCAGGGGGGAAGCAGTGTGGTTTTGGCTGTTTCTTAGCTGGGGGTGGTTCAGTCTTTGCCTGGCTTGGAGAGGAGATGCTTGTGGTGTTTGGTGCTGGACTTCTCCTGCCCAGGGGTTCAGTGGTGTTGTGAAGTTTCCCTTGACTGCCTATTGGTGAGGCCACTGGTTACAGTGAACTGTCGGTGGACCGGGACTCCCTCCGCAACCCCCCTTCACCAGGAGATGTTGCAGCGGGGATTTCTGCAACATGCATAAGACAGCAAGGCCCGTGGAAAAATATAGGGACTGATTCTTGATAGATGTTTCAGAGATCTTTATTCTCCAGCCGCATGGCCGGCGTCCTGCCAAAGAACTGTCCCAATCACAGGACCACCAGGGTCCTCCCCATGCAGGGGAACACAAAACAACCAATGGGGAACAAGACTGGCCAGGGAGTAGGGAAACCCCATAGGCTGTGCCTCTACTCCAAGGTCCCCCTCCCCCGGACCCCATGCCAGGAGGGAGGAACCCCAACACTTCACCCTTTAGTTTTAACTAAAAGAGATTCAAAACTTAACATTGGAAACAACTGGATAAACATAAGATAATTTCAAGAGAAAAAAAGCCACCCTCCTGAGTCTCTAAATGTCCAAACAGATTTTTTCTCTGGAACATCTTAGGGCTGGCAGAAGGGAGACAGGACTCTCTGAGCATGCTTTGTGGGGAAACTGAGACAGGAGAGGGTTTCTTCCATTTGTACCTGTTGGAACTCTAAACAACAATAATTAATTCCCCCCCCCCCCGCCTTGGTCGTCCGCCAATCGGCATTGGAAAGGGATTTTTGGGGAAACAATTGGTAAAGGCATGGTTTTGTGAGGGAAACCACGGGTGGAAAAACGGATTAGGAATACACTGGGGATAATAGGTTATAGGATAAAAGAGAAAAGTAGGTTTGGGAAAGGGAGACTGTATGGGTTGCTTATAATGCGGATATTGTCTAACATGAGTACAATTTTCAGCATATATACTGCCTTTCACAGAAACACCACTAGGCCCAGTAACATTTGCTGCTTGCAGGCCTTTTCTTCCTTGAATAATCCTGAACTCTACCACTACTCCGCCTCCTAAGCTTGGGATATATTTTTCAGGGTTATTCTTTTTAATGGCAGTGTGATGAACAAATATGTCTTCTTTGTTGTCACATCTCATTATAAAACCATAATTTTGTTTGACATTATACCATTTTACTATTCCTAAAACCTTAGCTACAACGATTTTTTCCTTTTTCCATGTTGGTGCTGTTTTTTGTCTTTTTGTGTTCCTGCTTTCACTTTCGCTTTCACTCATTCCTGTGCGCTCTCGCTGCAGGGTCTCAACTTCTTGGGGTCACATTCAGGGCCGTGCAGGCCGGGCCGGGCCACGCTGCTGAGCTCCCCACATGCCACCACCTCTGGTTATTAACACAGTAAATATTACCGTATCCTGCAGCCATAGGGAGGAGGAGAGAAGATCCAGATGGCAGGAATTGTGCAGCAAGATTGATTTATTTAATTATTTTACAAACTCTTTTATAGGCTTTTTTCTTCATAGTCTAATTGAACAAAGGATCAGCCACCCCCTGGGGGTGATTGGCTAAAATCCTAAAACATCCATTGTCAAAATATTTTCCTACTGTACTATAAACAAAGCTCGGCAAGGTCACAGGTGTTCATGGTTTATAAGCTCTGCGAATATCTTCTTGAGAGAGAAAAGTATCCCATGGCTTAGAAAGCATCAAGAAAATTTCTTGCTAACAGCATTTTTGTATCCACAATTCCCCCTTTTTGTTTTATAAGATAACAACTCTACTATTAATCCTAAATAGAAATTTACATCAATTATTAATTCTAAATATGTCCTTAAGGCTTTAACTATCTGACTCCATAACGAGAAATTTAAAGTTCAGTCTCTGCTTGTGGAAGGATCATCCCAGTCTCTGCTTGTAGAAGGACCATCCGTCTGATGGTTGACATCCTGGTCATCATCAGAAGAGTCATTAGGCTGATGATCTACATTCTGGTTCGCCATTTGGATGGTTGGCATTCTGGTCATCATTTGGAGGTTGTCTGTTCTGCCTCTGGTGCCGTAGGTCAGGGCGAATGCGTTTTGAAGGTAGCCACCGTACCCCAGTATCTGTGGAAACGCAAGCATACCCACGACCCCAAACGATAAGCTCATGCGGGCCTTCCCACTGGTTAGTGAGTAAATTCCGTACCCAGACTTTTGCTCGGGGCAGTTGTGTCTCGCCTGCAGACTGCAATGAGAGAAAATGATTCAGAATAACAGGATTATTTGAATTTTGTGGTATGGTAAGGTGATGAATTGTATACAAAGCTCTTTCTAGTCAGCTTCAGTAACCAAATTTAAAGGTTCCTGTGAGAATCACTGAAAAGCCATGGTAACAGCCCTTAATTCAACTAAGTGAGCAGAGCCTGACTCAGACTGGTGTGTTAGTCAGCCACCACCAAGGCAGTGTAGGATACTGTGCGCCCTTACACACAGCGAACCTTGTCAAAAATTTGTCCTAATCCGTACCCCTCCAGCTGCCAACACATCCTGCCCCCAAGGGTTAAGGGAAGTTGTAGTAACATAAGACCTAATTGTAGCTGTGTGCCCCTCTGAATCCTTCACCATCACAGGCCGTTCGCTTAAATAGCTCTGTGTGGTTCCTCCTAATCCTGCGATGGCCAATCCCACAGGGGCTAAAGGCCATGAGGGAGGCCACGCAGAGAAGGAGATGATAGTTACATCCGCACCCGTATCAATCAAACCTTGAAGCTGAGTCCGGGGTGGACAGGCGTTCGGCAGGATCAGGGTACATGTCATCTGTGGCCTTTGGTCAGAGATGTCTGCAGTCCAGAAAGCCTGTGGAAGTCCCGTAGATCCACTGCCGTTATCTTCGTGAGGTTGTTGCTCTATCCTGGGGACACAAGACTTAAAAGGCACTAATTTAGCAAGGCAGGTCTTTTCAGGAATAGTGACAGGGGGTTTTTGCGTGGAGACCATAGCGCAAATCTGACCTTTAAAGTCAGTGTCAATAACTCCTGAGCGCACTAAGATTCCCTGATGGGTAATGTCAGGTTTTCCCACCAGCATCACACTGGATCCCTGGGCTAAGGGTCCATATGCATCCAAGGGAACCTTATAAATACCTCTAGAGTCTAAGATGACTGCTGCTGAGGTGTGGACATCAGAACCGTCTGATCCCTGGGTGCTGTCTCTAGGGTGGCTGGGTAGGCCTGTGCCTGTACCTGTGCCACTCTCTGGGGGAGCAACTACATCGGAGAGCAATTCCCCCTCCTTGCACCCCGGTGGAAGTTTCCCGACAAAGGCCGACTGTCAGCATGAGTCTGAGATCTACAATGCCCTGGTCTGCTGTAGAGAAATGGCTGAGTGAACAGGGACATGTGTACATGAACAATCCAAGCTATATTAGTGAACTGTCCTTGACTCGGGAAAAAAGAGAGGAGCAATGCTGATGTGGCAAGCCGACAGGATGTTGGGGAGGGGGATGCTGACCATAGAAAGAGAAAAACTTATGTTAGTTAGTCGCGTGCATATTAATCTGTAAGCAATCGCTTGCTATTAAAGGCCGTGTGAACAGTAGCTGTAACCCAATAGTACAGAGCTTGCTTATGCGTGCTTGGGGAATTAGAGTATAACTATGGGTCTGACAATAGAATAAACGGAGTTCCATCATATCTCTATGAGAAGCGTGGTTCATCCCAGCAGATCTCTGGCTATTGTCTGCCACACCTCTTGCACTGGGGGATCAATGTGTTCTCTTTTTGGCTTGGTTTAGGCCGCTTCTGTTTTTTCGTGTGTTTGGGTTGCTTTGGTTCACGACCAGAAGATGTGTGAACAGGCTGCAGAAACGCAGCCAAAGCAGACCTTCTCTGGTTCCCAGATCCCACCTTAGCACAGGCCTCGGCCATTTCGGCAACATCAGGTTCTCCTTGAAAGGCATGATTTTTCTGCACTCTTCATTTGCATTGTCTCTCACTAACTGCTTTAACAACAAGATCCTTAACCCATCATCGTCAACCTGCTTCTCAAGAGAAGCAGCAACTTTTTCTACAAAAGAGAGGTATGACTCTGATCTCCCTTGAACTATTTCAGTATATCGCTTTCTAGGAGCAGACAACTCTATGGTTTTCAACAGGGCCGTCATGGCAACCTGTTGAGCTTGCTGAAGGATGCTAGAGGGAAAGGTACCCTGTAGATTGGGATCAGAGAAGGGACCAGTCCCCATAAGAGCATCCGTTCCCACTGTACATCTAGGATCGTCAGCAGGGAACTGCATATTCCCTAATGCAGCCTTGTCAGCTAGCTTTCTCCAGGTTTTCTCAAAAACTCCAAACTGTACAGGTTGAAATAGGATTTGACCCAAGTGTCTGATATCGAATGGAGCAAGCAAATCTGTATTTATCACCCTTATTATCTGCATAACCTCAGCAGAACCAAGCCCATGTTGTGCCACCTTGGATTGCAGATCCTTTGCAACCTTCCAAGCAATCACTTCGTGCTTATCAAGCTGACCTGAATTTGGGAGAGCCTTATACACTGGGAAAGCTTGGATCTCCCCTTTCGGGGAGTCACTACCATCCTGAACTACTGGCACAGCCTCAGGATGCAGTGTAACAGCTTCCTGATTACTCCCAGAATCCTCAAATCTGTTTGGCATCCCAAGTGTTTCCAATAAATTCCAGTCACTCTTTACCGCAGGCCTGGTTCCTATGGTGTATCACTGTATCCCGCAGCCATAGGGAGGAGGAGGAGGAGAAGATCCAGCAGGCAGGAATTGTGCAGCAAGATTGATTTATTTAATTATTTTACAAACCTTTTATAGACTTTTTTCTTCATAGTCTAATTGGACAAAGGACCAGCCACCCCTTGGGGGTGATTAGCCAAAATCCTAAAACATCCATTATCAAAATATTTTCTACTATACCATAAGCAAGACTTTCCAAGGTTGCAGGTGGCTTTGGTTGTTTACGTTCCCTGCTACCTCTTCTGTGAGAGGGAAAAGCCAACAAGAAGATCCTCACTAACAGCATTTTTGTACCTACAACTCTCCTCTAAAGCCCACATCTTAACTGACTCCAAGAAACGATTGTAGTAGGTCGGACGCACTGTCATAGTGCAGTCCAGAAAGGTCCAAGGGCGAGACCGGAGCAGCCTTTTCTTTCGCCGCCCGGCTATAGCCGCTTTACGACCTGGGGCCAAAGCCTCCTCTGCCTCACTGCCCAACGATGAGTCATCGAGTAAAGGCAACTCTGAGGTGCTGTGAACAAACAGAGGTGGGTGGGGAGGAACGGGTTGACCAGAGGCAGCACAGACTACAGTCGGCTGCGCTGTGGTTTGAACCGCAGCCTCTTTTCAAGATGCGATCTCAGCTGGTTTCAACTGAACTGGTGCTGGAACTGCTGCAGCCGTCTCCGGGGCTGCAGCAGCGCCTGAGCCGCTGCCTCCTCCCGCACTGCAGTCGCCCCCTGAGCCGCTGCTGTCTGGGGCGCAGTCGCTGCGACCGCCACTTCTGTCGCTGGTCTCGGCTTCACTGGCAGCTGGAGGGCCGGTTGTTGGAGAGGATGAAAGTTTGGTAAGAAAGTTTCACAGCTATGTGGGCTTGGCAGAAAGATCTCTGAATGTAGAAACTTAGCATGAGGTAGAAATGAAAGCAAGTTTTGATATAGAGTAAAAGATGTTTTGCTGAAACAGTGATCGCTGAGTAACTGAGAAGGCAAAGGTTGGAGATGAGTTGGAAGGAGATTCTTAGGAATAGGACAAAGGTATGTGACTACAAACAAAGACACGTTTTTCACCAAGTAAATAAGTCTCAAGAAGAGTATATGTAAATAGAAAACATGTCTTTACCAAAAAGAGAGATATCGCAGGCAAACAAGAAATGTTGATGAAGGAAGAAGAAGAGAGGTCTGAGAATTCTCCATGGTAAGCTTAAATTGTAACTTACTTACTCTCATGATTGGATAAGAATGGCTATAATATGGTGATGGTAGTAGTTATGATAGGCTATAGGCAAATGTAAAGGTATTGTGTATGGTGCTTATTGCTTGTACTGTATTAAGATACTCAGCAAAGAAAAGTATATAATGCTTTGTAACTTGAACAGAAAGTGGCTTCAGGTATGCCTACGAGCTGTAGCTGACAGCTGTAGGGCTGGCTCTGCATACCCACTCCCTGAAATGCTGTAACTTCGCCGATGCAAGAAACAGCTTTCAAGAGAGCCGCCTGAAGTCCAGACATCCTTCGTGAAACTTTTTCCTACAGCAGGTGCTCTGCCGGCGGGCAACGCAGGGATTGCCGCCACTGCCATGTTGGGTTCCAGGTTGGGAGCTGCTTCTCTCACGGGCGGCACGGGCAGTGCGGGCCTGGAGCATCCCACACAGCAGGGTGTCTCTGGCAGCTGCAGCAACTGCTTTTGCAAGCTGAGCAGTTCTGACATTTGCCGTGATATATTTGGCAATTCCAATAGCTGCTGTGAGATATTTGGCAATTCTGTCAACAAAGGCAGATGCTGTATTAGAAGGTCAATTGCTTGCTTCTGCTTTTCCACAGCGGTGTCCGGCACTGCGCCAGCCAACAGTGTCCATCTGGGCATTCTCAGCATGGCAGGCACCTGCGCAGCCTGGCTGGGAGCTGCCATGGAGGTCCAGAACGCGAGACCACTGGACCGTGGTGCCAGAAAAGCTGTGGCTGCCGCCAAGACAAACAGCAGGGTGGGCTGCATACCCTCCTGCTGCCCCAACAGACCCACCTCTGCCGGCGCAGGTTCCTTGGGGGCCATGGAGCCCTGCAACTGTGCAGGGTGACCCGGTGCAGGCTCCGGGGCAGGCTCCGCCTGTGGAGCCAGGGGCGTTTTTTCAGATCCACCACCACACGCCCCAGGAGCCCGGTCAATGGGGTCCCCTTCAGATATCTCTCCTTCACTCGCCACCAAGACAGGCGAGCCAGCTCTGACGCCACAGTCAAGGTCTGTCAGCAGAATAAATAACGAACGCCAAGTTCGGCATAATCCTAACACTACTGGGTCCCCAGACGGGAGCTCGTGCCATATGGCACAGCCAAGTTCCTGCCACAATCCAAAGTCCAGGGCAGTGTCTCTGTCCGGGGACATGCCATGCAAGGCAGCCCAGTCTAATAACTCACAAAGTGAGTTTTCAGGAACGGAGGTGTGCATTATACTGAAAATACCTTTCCAGACCATCACCACAGCATTGGTTTGTAAGCCACTGTTTGCCATTTTCTGGGTCCCGTCGGACATCCCAGTCCTATGGGGGGAGAAGAAGGGAACATGCCTCAGAGAAATTCAGCTTGGCTCGCAGCGTGCAGGACACATCACAGCGTGCAGATCATGTTGGGGTCACCAAATATTAACGCAGTAAATATTACTGTATCCTGCAGCCATAGGGAGGAGGAGAGAAGATCCAGCAGGCAGAAATTGTGCAGCAAGATTGATTTATTTAATTATTTTACAAACTCTTTTATAGACTTTTTTCTTCATAGTCTAATTGGACAAAGGATCAGCCACCCCCTGGGGTGATTGACAAAATCCTAAAACATCCATTGTCAAAATATTTTCCTACTGTACTATAAACAAAGCTCGGCAAGGTCACAGGTGTTCATGGTTTATAAGCTCTGCAAATATCTTCTTGAGAGAGAAAAGTATCCCATGGCTTAGAAAGCATCAAGAAAATTTCTTGCTAACAGCATTTTTGTATCCGCATCTGGTCACAGTTGCCTTGCTGCTGCCTGGTGTCACAGCCACGTCTCAGCCAGGCCTTCAAGTGGCAGTCCCGCTGTGCACTGCAAACGGCTCCGGTCCTGGCACGTGCCTGGGCTTCACATGGCTCCGCTCCCCCGCTATCTCTGCCAGCCGCCGCCCGCATGCTGCCCCTCTCGGCCAGGCGTTCATGGGACTCGCTCCACCACGTGCTGCACAGGGCTAGGCGGGCACCGCTGGGTCGCAGCGCTCCCGCCACGCCTGGTTCCACTGCCGACACCACGGATCATGCCGCTCCGCCTGCGCACGGAAACTGCCTCACTGCTGCTTGCAGAGCACTCGGTGCACGTGGCCGTGGTCCCACGGTCCCTGAGGCACGTTTCCCTTCGCAAGGACACAGCTGATATTGTTCAACAGTCTCCGTAATTAGATAATATTCACAAAAATATTATTCCGTCAGCATATATTTTGACTCAGAAATTAACTGTGTCCAAACATTCTTCCAAAAGTCTTTGATAAGTATCAAGTCCCAAGAAACATAGAAAAAGTTTTTAAACAACCATGGCAGGAAATGTTTCAGTTCTTTTTGAGCTTGAATTAAGCTAAAATGTACATATTGTTGTTCAAGAATCTTTTCAAGTTTAAGATAAATGTCCAAATGCGGCTCGGAGAGCCAAGAGTCTTTCCATGGTTCCTCCATAGTTTATGGAACAGCAAAACAAAAGCAAGAAGAGAGATCCAGAAAGTTTCCTTACTCACAAATCTTTGGGGATCTTCAAAATCTTGATTGTTTCACAGTCGCTGACTCCAGGAAATCGTTCTTCTCGCATTCTCCACCATTGTTGCAGCAGGGATTATTGCAACATGCATAAGACAGCAAGGCCCGTGGAAAAATATAGGGACTGATTCTTGATAGATGTTTCAGAGATCTTTATTCTCCAGCCGCATGGCCAGCATCCTGCCAAAGAACTGTCCCAATCACGGGACCACCAGGGTCCTCCCCACGCAGGGGAACACAAAACAACCAATGGGGAACAAGACTGGCCAGGGAGTAGGGAAACCCCATAGACCTTGCCTCTACTCCAGGGTCCCCCTCCCCCCAAACCCCACGCCAGGGGGGAGGAACCCCAACAGGGAGAGATCCATCTGTGTGGGTGTTTCCAACAGAAAAGACTGGGCCCCCACCTCCTCTCTCTCTTTCTGAAGAGACCACCTCCTCCTGCTGGTGGACTGGAACCTCACCTGGGTACCACACCAGACACATGAGAGCATGGGGAAACTGAACACCCTCCCCCCCATCTCCACCTTCTCTCTCTTCCAGGGCCCCTGGCGAGGCTCAGGGCTCGCACTGGAGCATCCCCTGGAGTCACGGGGTGTCACTGCAGTCCCTCTGCCTTGCCAGGAGCCATCAGCACCCCCTGCCAGTTATGGTCACAACTACACCAAAGGGGAAAGTGCTTGACAGGAGGGAAAAAGACTGTTATTGGGTTTTCTGGTTTTTTTGTTGTTGCTACTGTTGTTGTTTGTCTCTCTCCGTCTCTCTCTCTATATATATATTCTAGCAAAGAACTGCTATTTCCTTCCCCATATCTTTGCCTGAAAGCCCCTAATTTTGAAGTTATAATAATTTAGAGGGAGGGGGGTCATCTTTTCCATTACAGAAAGGTTTCCACCTTCCTTGGTGTCTTGGTTTGAAAGACAGGTGTCTGCTAAGGAAGGCAGGAGCCTCCCTTGGAATGGCAGATGCAACCCCCCTTTCCTCCAAATAATAATAATAATAATAATAATAGTAATAAGCAATCAAGGGGCTTTCAGGCAAAGATATGGGAAACAAGAATAACAGTTATATACATATATATATATACATATATATATAAACAAGATAGGAAAAATAAAGAACAAAACTGATTTAAACTGACAAGAGTAAGATATGACCTGATCCTGTTAGTCAGGGTAGCATTAGCAGTCCGGTAAGGTGGTGGCTGCAGTCCTTCTGAAGTGAACAGATGTGGTTCTGTTGAAGTGGTGATCCTGTATAGAAAGATCTGGTCTTCCTCAGAAGGTCCAGTGGTAGGTATTGTCCTCCGGAAAATCCAGTGGGAAAAGGCTGCCTGTGGTCTTCAAAAATCGAAGTTTATATCCAGGATGGAATGCTTGCTTTCTCCCTCTGGGTGGAGCATCTCACAATGGAATGATGAGTCATGAGATAAGGCACTGATGAGCCATTAACAGGACATAGTCTTGAGGGAGGACGCAGGGAGCACTGCCCCACCTGGTTTTAACAGCTCATGAAGATGGTGATAGAATACATGCTTGTGGGCACATCTTACATTGTAACCTAGGACACTTGGTAGACACTTGTCTTTTGAAAACAGCTAGCTTAGCATTAGTTGAAAATTTTGGATCAGATTTTACCTGCCACTTTAAATCCACATTTCCCTGAAGGAGACCAGAAAGGGCCCAGATCTATAATGGGCAAAACAGGTTAATATTGCAAACATTTGTCTACTTTGAAATTAAACCAATAATTGTACATGGAGAAAAATATTTAAATGTACTTTAAATGCAAAAATTTAGTTTAAAAATAAATTAAAATTTGGCCTTTCTTGAAATACTTTTACCACTAAAAGCACACTAGTGAAAGTATTAACATCACTGCTAAAAAAAACAGGTATCCAAATAAGCATACTTCTTTGTTAAAAATATGCTTTTAAAATTTTTTACTCTGTTTTATTGATTATATAAAAATATTAAGGATGTAGTATATATGAAAAATTGAGTCTTTCTAGATTATAAACTTTGAATAAGGTAATTTATATAGAAAACAGAATGGGAAAAATTTTGGTTTGAGGCATGTCCTGGTATCAACACAAGTCATGAATTCATGTCAGATCCACTTTCTTTCAAACTTCATGGACAACTTGGAAGCATTCTCTGTAAAGGTTTAAGACAGTTCTGTTTCTTTCCCATGATCCAAAACAATGTCAATGTGACAATGTTCAGTATTCTTTTTTTGAGACCACCAGCTTTTTAAAGAGAAATAAACAAATTAGCATTTTTGGACTCCAGACATGCTGTTGAATATGTGATGTACTGGAAAAATCCATACATTGATTATTGTATTTTGTATAGTTGGCAAGGCAATGAATTTAAAACAGCAAATAAATTAATACACTCCATTGCTTTCCCTCTTTCCCTTGCTTGTGGTTGCAAATTGCAAGAATGAAGTGAGGCAAAAATTGGATTTAAAAAATAATACATGTCTAAAGGAAAAACAAGGTAGTCAACTGTAATCCAAAGGAAACCACTTCCTGATACAACCTGGAATAATATTATTGAGCTGACCCTGCTTGAAAAGCACAAGAAGCCCTGTCTTTGGCTGAAAGGCCTTTGATTGCTACACAGCAGTATCCACTCTCTAATTGAAACCAACGCTCTCATACCATCAGGGATCTGACATGGGGCATAAATTTGCCACAGTTGTAGTTTATAAATTAGCATCGTTATTATACAGTGGTAAGAGACCAGGGCCATTTTGGCACAGAAGTACTTGCCATTGTTCTTTCCAGGCTCAGGTTTTATTTCCTTGCTAATCTGAAGAACTACTCTTGAGTCAGGTGAGGCAGTCTATGCAAATCCTCTCCTGTTGTAAACCTCTGAGCCTATATTTAACATAGAAATTAATTGAATGAATCAGACGAAGAACTAGAAGGAACCTGCTGGAGCCTAGGAGAGCCTCATAGGCTCCATGTATGCTGTAGGTGTGTTACAAGACTGCTGGTCTGGGCTGGGGAGTCATGGAATGATAGTTCTAATCTGCTCCCCAGCTCCTTGTTTCCAGGAGGAAGGTCACCTGACACTTTGTTTGCCTCTCTTGCACACAGTCTTCCAAATAACCCACGTGGGGCCCAAGAGGCTGATTGCCAAGTGTTGGCATCTGAAGCACCATTTAGTCACATTCCCGATTTGTGCTCAAGCTTGTCCTCAGATGGATGCATAGCTGCAGGGGAAAAAGTGAGGAGATGCTCCTCAGCCTGCAGCTCTGCGTGGGGCCAATGCAGAGCCCCATTCCCTGTGTGCTTCTGCCAGAGCTGCTCCTTTTGTACCATCAAGAGGGAGGTCTCAGGTTCACTGGCATCATTAATATTTACCGGTTTAACTGAAGGGATGGGGCTCATGCTGTCTAAAAATCAGCTTGTCCTCCAATGCCCTCTGGCGACAGGAACTAATTAGATGCCACTGCTTTTACAGAATCCAGTTGCAAAACACTTATGTTATTTTATTCCTATTAAATATTTTAGGCAAATACTGAGATTCAGCACAAACCAAATCCATTAGTTTGAATAAAACCCTCCCCCTGTAATTGCTACAGCACTTCCTAGGAGTTGAAAAATAAGCACTGTCTAGACACACCATAACTTACAGAATCTCCAAAGATTATTAGGTTGAACCCTTAACTAGTTTAGCCCTGATCCTTACTGCAGAGAAGTTACACTTGTGTGTGTGTATGTGTGGCTGCATGGCTGCAGAAATGCCTTATGTCAACTTCCACACTTAATCTCCCAGGATGGAAAAGCGGTGGCCCCAAAAGACTTTAGGAAAACAGGTTGCTTAAATGATCACAACAACTTGTTTGTGCTGGTGTGCAACTTCTGTCCTCTACCTGTCAGGGCTTGTATGAGGTGAAGGCACAAAGCAGCCAGGAAGCAAGAGGGAGGCCAGGAGGCAAGGCAAGTAACCTTAATTTGGTATTTGAAAGTCTGTCTGCCTCATAAATGTGTGGACACTTTTCAAAACCAGGCTTAATAGGAATGGCAACATGTGACAGCTACCCACTAGCCTTTTTTTTTCCTTAGCCTGACTTTACTGCTGCACCATTTGTGATAATAGGGAAGCAGGTAAAAACACTGAAATGCACAGTAACTGGTTGGTGAAAAAATATTGAAAATAAGCAGGTCAGATTTTCATTTTATGAGCCTAGTGACCTTCTGAGTGTATTTTTTTAATTGTTTCTTCTACTATTTGCAATCTCTGTTTGTTCTTCAAAAACAAACCCCATAGAAATAGCACATGCTTTAAGAACAAAATGTTCCAAGACTTTGCTGCAGCAGTGTGCTGCCATAGACTGAGAGCCTACAGCTTAGTTACTGACCTATGATAAAGAGAGTTTGTAATTAAAACTACCAGCAGAGCCTTGATTACTGATGGGGGATGTAAGTCCTAGTATCATTTGATAAGGTCCTTGGGCATGCAGATCTGCAGCCCTTAGTTACTGCCTACAGCAGCACGGAACATCTGTGTTGTACCTCTATAGCCTCTCTACGCCTGTAGCCAGCACCAGTTGCTGTTCACTCCTGCCTTTCCCCAGCAGCAAACCAGCTGTGAATGCCATGTGGGATTGCAAAAGCATGCCTAGGGCTGTGCTCCAGCTTCCACCCTGTGGGACACTGGCAGTGAGTATGTGAATGTATGGTAGCTGCTGGCTTTTTGCATCCTAATAAAGAGATCAGGAGCTCCAGAAGTGACACCAACCTTCCTTGTTTATGTTAGCAGAAGGTTCTGCCCAAGACAGGTGCATCAAAGAATGTTTTCCTTACTTGTATCAGAGCAGTGCTCAGAGGAAAGAATGGCCAGAACAAGCTGGCCATCAGGGTGTGCATAGATTTACCCCTCCTGCATGGTCAGGGTCTGCAATCTCCCATATTTGTACAGTGACCTTTCTAACAGAACTCTTACCTCCACCCCCCAGAACAGCTCCTTCCATGCCAACAGAGCCCTCTCCCTGCTCCAGGGGTCATCAAGCCAGTTGCCTTGCATTTTATACATGAAATAGCCTTTTGCTGTAGCCATGCATCTGCCTAACGAATCCACTGGAGCTTCAGAAAAAAAGACAAGAACTAGGCGTTTTATGAGCTTTTTGAAGAAAGGAGATCCATCTTAAAATTAAGCTGGGCATAAGCAAGGAGCATGATAGAAACCTGTGCAGATTACCTCACCCCTGTGCAATGGAAGACAATCTTTTGGAAAAGATGGGTGCCTGTTTATTACAAGCAATTACCATTGGTCATAATCTTTTAGGATATACATGGAAAATGACTCTGTTAATTTGATGAGTTTTACTGCCAGTTTTCCCTGAAGCACTGGCCCAGCAGAATTACTAAGGCTGGCTCTAAGCTTTTGGAATGGGAGGGTGTTAGCGCAGCATTTGGGTGAGCTCATGGTAGCAGGCAACTAATGGTTTGGGGCAGACTAAGGTAAAAGTGGCAGCATGTGAAAGCTCAGCAGAGGTTTGAGTCACCCTCAGTGGGCATCTGCCCACACCATCTTTCTGTGCTCTTTTGGTAGGTCTACAGCAAAAGAAGCTGAGAGCTTCTAATATTCTAGCAATACTTCAAATTACATGGCTGAGGATCTCAATGCTTTACAAATATTAATTTAGCTTCAAAGCAGGTATGTGAATGGGATCCCACATCTTCACATCTACAGCAGATGTGAGGTATGGAGAGAGAGAGAAGGAGAATAGTTTTCCAGTCAGTGAGAAGCAAGTCAAGCTCAAGACTTTGTTCAGGCTTGCAGAAGCAATTTATTCCTGCACAAGCAGACATCAATGGCAGTAAGTAGATGTCCTGGGTTGCAGTGTATTCTATTACCATCCCCATCAGCCATTGAAATCAGGTGGGGCAGTGTTTCCTTGCTTCCTCCACCCAGACTATCTTTCTGTTAATGGCCCATCATTGTCCTGCCGCCTGACTCATAGATAACTCCCTCCGGACTATCTTCTCTTAATGAGCCTAATCAACACTTGGCCTCATGACTCATTACCCCATTGTGAGATGCTCCACCCAGAGGGAGGAACCAAGCATCCCATCGTGGATATAAGCTGGGACTCTGAACACCAGAGACTACTAAGCATCCCCATCTGCTTCTCAACTGAGACAGATTATTAAAAATCCCTGTGGTATAGATAAGAACTTAAAAGAGTAGTATCCAGATGCTTGTACACATGTACACATTAACCATGTCAGTTATTCACCCCGAGTGACATCAGGTTGCCATTCTGTTGCTAGCTGCAGTATCTGTTGACAGATGTGATCGCTTACATCCCAGCACCCAAGTCCCACTCTATGGCCATGCACATACACAGCCACTGTTTCTACACCATGGTCTTGCTGTGCCACTGCAAACTTTTCAGCTGGGTCTCCATAGGGCAAGCACTGTTTAGTGAAGGTGTTAACATAATCTAGTTAGACAAGATTTTGTCCCACCTCATCAGATCTTGACTGAGTTTGCCTTTTTACATTACACATACATCCTCGGGAAGGAAGAATCTTATTTCTCCCTCCTCTCTCTTTTTCTCCACTGCCCTCTCAAACACCTGTGCATTGCCTTGTTTATTTTTACAACTGGTCCATGGAGAGACAGGCCAAGGATGAGGCAAGTCCCTGCACCTACAGCCTCATGGTCTCTGCATCATGACACATCTTCCCAGAAACAGCAGGACATTAAGTGCAAAGGAGAGAGTTTGTTGGTGCTGTAAGCTGAAGACTCAGCAGCCAGTCACATGTGCTGGCACCTTCAAAGGAGCATCAGAGTCTCCATTCTCATTGGCTGGTTCCAGAAGTACAACTGGTTCCCAGAAGTGATAATTGGTACCAGTTACTGAATAATGTTTTAACTGAAAGCTACAGTTAACTCTGCACATCCCTCCAAGAGACTAGACTGCAAAACTGCAAGCAGACAGGAACTCGTCTTGTTGTTAACAAGTGTCAGAGTTTCTAAGTCATGCTTTTTACAGTATTTAAGTCCAGAATTATTTGTGTGGATCAGCTTGGCTTCCTCTCAGGCTGACATGAATGCTTACACAAATGAAATCAAAGCCTCTGAATAGTACAGGGGGGTCATAGATAAACGAGGTGATAAAAACATCACACAGCTCTGTGCAGCACACACATGCTAACAAAGGTTTTACAGTAAAACTTCTCATTTATCACAACTTCTGAAATGAGATCCTTCTAGCAGACTTTTAGATTTAAAAGTCCTCAGTCAGTGCTCAAAACTAATCTTCACTTTCAGACGGGCAAATAAATATTGGCAGGGGTGTTGTAGAAACAAACAAACAGCAAGGTCCGAGACTCTCCTTGGCCTTTTTCCTTTACCAGGGGATTCTTCTGAAGTGCTGGGATTAAACTCTAGCACACTGTATCTGGTGCTGTGCTGTAGCCCTGTAAGCAACTCAGGCTTTGGCTGAGCAACAGGCAGGTGCAGTGCAGAAAGAGGGTCACCCACAAAGCTGGAAGCTGGGAATAAAAACAGCCATATGCCTTATTCATCTTCTTTTAGCCCTCTACTTTAAAAATGGCTCACGATGAGTTGAATGAGGGGTAGGTAGGTTTGCCTCTGAAAGATGTTTCACAGGAGTATCTTTGACATTGTAGCACCCTGGAAGTGCAGGTCGGTGGCTCCATCCCCTCAGCAGGTATGTTCTCTGACACACACACACTCTCGAGATCCTCAGTCATAGTTGTGGGACTGAAGGAGCATGAAGGATAAATTTATGTGTCTCCAGTCACCACTAAATAGCTGAGAGTTGAGGAAAATAAGACAGCTGCAGTAGAAAGGAGGTTTTAAGACTTTTGTGTGATTTTTCCTACCAGGAAGAAGGCCCCAGAGAGGGAAATAAATTAAGAGTTCTGACTTACTGAGTCAAGTACTTTTCCATAACCATGTGTCAAAAGCTTGTCTACCATACGAGCTCTAAGCCAAGGCTGTGGGATGTGCACGTTTATTTCTTAAGTGCCAGACACTGACTTGGGTTGGTACAATACTTCCATACATTTATCTCTCTGCTATTTTTTTAATAAGAAATCTCAGGGGACCCTTAAGGTAGTAGAGGGCAAACTCACTCACTGATATGCCATCCAATGTCTCTGCAGACACTTGGTATTAAACTCAGTGGCGTGCACAGTAACACGACCATTTTTCTAATCCCTAATTTCTCCAGCCACAAGTGGGACTGGGAGTGACCTGAAGGACTCCAACCAGCTTTCACTGCTCTACTGTCCAGAGGCTTGCAAAGGCACAGGCTGCAAGAGTGTTCAGGCTTGCAAATGGCACATCAGTGGAAAACTAATGTAATGTT
The DNA here is from genome assembly GCF_965178545.1 of Coloeus monedula. NCBI lineage: Eukaryota > Metazoa > Chordata > Aves > Passeriformes > Corvidae > Coloeus > Coloeus monedula. Next base: position 10,706,284 of record NC_138785.1, on the reverse strand, counting down.
ATTTTGAGAGAGAAAATACCAAATACCGAACCCCTACTCAGAGAAATTACATGAGAAACCACTATGTGGAGCCAGCCACTAATTATTTGGCAGATGAGAAAACTGGATTCAAACTAGTTGTTACCTGAATTTTAGGTGCCCGTGCTACCCCATTGGCTATTGCTTTACCTCTCTCAGAAGTCTAGACATGGTACAATTTGCTGTAAATCAGACGCATAAAACCACCAGTGAACTTACTAAAGTGATGCTGTGAAGACAAAAAGACACATCCTTTCCCTGTCACTGAGAGAGAAGTCTCCACCAGGGTTGCTATGCTTCCATCTACCTTATTCCTTATTTTACTCCCATCTAGTGTAAAGTCTTGTGGCTGTGGAAAGAGTACTACAAGTTTCCCAGACTAAACAAGAGAACAGAGTGTAGCTCAAATTACTGACAACATTCTGTGGTTTGTGGAGTTCATCCAGCAGATGCAGAACCTCTTTAGCCATTAGATTAGGATGGAATTTGATTTAGAAAACAGAATAGCTTCTAGGCAATGTCTATATTCAGAAGGCTGGGAAATATGATAAACTTCTTCAATCTCAGCCATGGCAGGCAATTTCAAACGTTACGGAAGAGGACAGTAAGAAATGCACGCACCAGGCAAACTTTATCTGTTACACAAGATTTTCTCCACTGATTAGCCATGAGAACTTATGGACTAAAAGTTAAAACTGCATTGCACTAAAAACTTTTCTCACCATTTACTCCATTACTTAATGTGAATACTTCTCTGTGTTTCCAATACTCAGTTTAGAGGTTTTGTCACAGGCAGGCAAATGACTGGGATATTGTCTCGGTTTTGGAGACAAAACTTCAGGAGGAAACACTCCGGAATGAGTGTCTCCTCCGAAGGGAAAAGGGCCTCCCCTTTTCCTCCACCAAGAAGACAAGTGGGTCACAGCAAGTGAAAGTGGAAAAAAACAAACAGTTTATTAACACACAAACAAAACAGAGTAGAACAGCGTAAAAAAACCCCTCAAAATACAAAAAATTCCCGGAGAGGGAACAGACACCCGGGCTTGGACCAGACAGGGCTACCCCGCGGGCCCGCCAGGGCCGCCCCCGCAGGCTCCCTGGACCAGCGAGGAGGGAAGGGAGGCAGGAAAGGGGGGAAAAAAGAACAAGAAAAACCAACAGAACCTTTCTCCAGCTAGCCGGAACACAAAAGGAACCCAAAGATCAACACAGCGCTCCCAGCGCACTCCCTCCTAAACCCCGCTGAGCCCCGAGCCCCCCGAGCCGTTGGGGCTGAACCATTGAACCAACCCGCCCCCCGGGTCCATCTCAAAGGCACAGCGTCTTTGGGAATTTGGCAGATGGTTAAGAAATAAAGCGGCTTCATAGCGTCACCCCAGGACAAATATAGCAAGATGCAGGCATTTTTTGTTTGGGAAAAATCCCTCAAGGAAAGAAGAATCTGAATAGTAACTCAGGTTTTTTGTAACAATGTGAGATCCATCTCTTTTATTCCTCCACTATCTCTGAGGAAAGAGAGAACTGAAATACAGAAAGGAAAAATTCTGACACCCTCAGCAACCATCAAGCAGTATTTATTATTTGATGCAGGCAGCAAGAAGCCACAGAGAAAAGATGCATATTGATGGTACTAGGAACTGAATGTCATCTGCTCAGGAGTGTCACTTTGTACGGAAAATCACGCTATGAAAAGCTAGCATCCATAAAGGAGACAGAGGAGTCCTGTAACTTTATTAGAATAAAGGGAGACAGTCCACTGGGACACACACCCGCGGGCTTTTCTATCTCGAGGTTTTGGAGGGCGTAGCCTCCTTTTATCCTAAACTCCCGGCCCCATGTTGCCCTCTTCCTTTCCCCACTGGCTGAGGCACTAGGAAGGTACAGCCTTCCCGAACTGCCTACCACATATTTCCCCCTTGAACCTACTATTTCACCCAAAATTCAGAAACTCGTGCTTGTGCAGACCCTTGTCTGTTTCAGGAGCCAAGCTGTCTGGGCTCTGTAACAAACCTGCTGCCCAAACTTAGTAGAGACATTAAGACCCATTTCAAAGACGTTAACACCCATACCTTCTCCCATCTAATTGTCTGTAAAGACATCATACATCTTCCCTCTCAACTTAAACAGTCATGTCTTACAGAGCACTCAGTTGCAGAGGGAAGTCTTCTGTCCATACTGAATGAGTAGCTAGGAAGAGCATGTGATTCTATAAGAAGTAAGAGTCACACAGTCTCTGCCCTGCAGTATATTCATCTGTATAGCACAAGCCTTTAAGCACAGTTTGTGCATCTGAGAGGGACCAATTTGATTTTTATTCATGCGTTATACATGAGGTGAAAAATTACTATAGGGGCTGTACACGTGCCGTGAGCCATGTCCCAGAGAGACTTCGCCTGACAGCCAATCAGAGCAGAGAAAACTTCCATAAGCAGGCTGCTAAGCGACCAAGCCCCTGCCAATGTGGCAGATCCCCGGATGCCAGGGAAAAAAATGCCCGGGAAACTGGACTATGGGAGGAGTCTTAGCGCATAAAAGCAGTGAACTGCAACACTATGTGCGCCACTTTTCTTTGGGGTCCTTGGAGGCGCACGTGCACCCCCCACTCCCCCGCCTCTTTCTCCCTGCGGTCATGCTTGTTCCCTGGCTGCTTTCCCTGTCCGCACCTGTCTGCCCTACTTCACTGCTTCCCTGAGGCAGCTCAACACCATGGCAGCCTAGTGCTCCTGTGTTTTCCGATGGATCCGACACCGCCTGCACCCCGACGCTGACAACCTGCAGCTGCTCCACCCATAGCCACGGCAACCTGTTTGTCGCCAATGGAAGAGACACACAGCCTGTTTGTTGCTTGGAAATCGCACCGAGCCGCTTCTGCTGAGCTGACGCTGACGGAGCGCCCCGGGGCACAGCAGTAATGATCTGTCCTGGTGTTCTGTTTCTTCTCGCCGTCTCTCTTTTCCCCTTTTTACTCCCTTTTCTATCCCACTTCGGTAGGAACACTTACTTTCTTTACCAATAAACTGCTCTCAGATACAATATTTGCTGCTTTTGCATTTTATTTTCGTCCAAGAAATCGATCGAAAAGAATCCTTACTGACTCCCTGTCTTGGGGTGACTTCATGATCCCTTATCGCCTTCTCTATGCCAGACATGAGTTTAAGGGGGGGGGGGGGGGCGGAGGCGGTGGAATTCTTTCGGTGGCCTGTGTTCAAAAGCACAACTCGCTTGCTCTTCTCCTTAGCTCTTGGCGCTCTGCAGCAGGGAAGAGAGGTGCATTCGTTTGCCTTTTAGCTACCTGCTTCTTCGTTAGCTGAAGCAAGGAGTTTTCCTGGGTGTCTTGGGGTGACTTTATGATGTTGTATCCCATATCACTGTTCTATGCCCAGAAATTAATTTTGTGCCTTTCTATGCCTTTAAACTGAGCCTGGGAGGGGGGAGAGAAAAGTGTACTTTTTCAAAGCAGTTTGCAGCTTGTTTTCATGTTTTCAAGAACACCTCTCTTGCTGCTAATAGCTGCGGCGGGAGCGGGAGGAAGCACCCCGGCTTGCTTTCTTTCCAGCCAGCTTTCGGCCAGTTTTTCAGCTCCTTTTCCTCCGGAGAGTTGAACTTTGTTTTCCTGGGACTCCAGTTTTTTCCCTTCTTCTCTGCTGGACAGTTTCAACATCAGAATATATTGGGAGGAGTTTCCACCGAGGCCTTGGCCCTGGAGGTGGGCCCACCACCCTGTCCCAGCTCCAAGGAGGGAGAGAGAGAGTCTATGGAATAACTCTGAAATTTTCCCAGGTCTCTCTCAGCAGAGCAAGAGGTTTTACTATTTAGTATTATTATTCTTTTCCTGTGTGATTGTTAAATAAATAGTTTTTATCTCTTTCACTTTCCTTTGAGGAAAATTCATTTTTTCCCAAACCTGGTGGGGGAGGGCTGGTTGTAACCTGCCTTTTATCAGAGGATATATTTCCAAAATTTGCCCAAACTGGCACACTGGGACTTTGGTTTCCTTTTTGTTCTGGAACTGTTCAGCAATGCCACAACATCACTGAGAGTCCCTACACCGCAGCCCAGAGGGGCCAACGCCACACCCCAGCTCTGGAGGGAGCAGAGCCACACCTACAGACAGGACTCTGAATTTACCAGGTTTTCTCTACAGCGAGAGGTTTTATTATTATTTAACATTACTAATTTGGTTTTTTCTTGCCTCTCTCGTGCCTGCATGCACCCTGCTTGTTAAACAAAGAGGTGGTTTTTTTCACTTTCTTCCGAGAAAATTTTTTCCGAACCTCGTAGGGGAGGGGCTGCTGAAATCTACCTTCTATCAGAGAACGTTCATTTCAGACGTTTCCTCCAAATTTGTCCCAAACCAGGACACTCCCCTTTTACAGCTGGACAGGACAGCATCCTATGATATTATGATAAAAGAACTTGAAAACATATATGTATTTTTTCCCATAGCATCCTTTCTCTGGATTTCTCCATCTAAGACTATAGACTGGCAAACGGCCACGTAAATCCTTCAAGTTTTTGAGCTAAGGCTGCTCATACAATTCTGACCTGCAAAAGGCATTCACCGCACCTGGTGAAGTACCTCAAGTAGCCAGTAAGGCATGGAGGAGACAGGAGTTGTAAATTATCTGCAGAAAGGTTCAGGCTTCATGAATAAACAGCCCAGCCTCCATTAACCCAGCTGTAAAGAAGTGTCTTGAAAATTGGGCATTCAAGTTCAAGCTTTGTCAGTCTATCAAGTGAAACATTCCCAAGGAAATAGTTCAGTGTTCATTCCAGGTAAACAACTTGGACATGTTTGTCTCTTTCAGCTCTGAGTCTCCCTGGGTTTGATAAGATAGTTCTTGACTTACCCAGTCTCTGGGGTTTTAAAAGCAGTTTTTGTGGCATTATTGGGGGTAGTTCTGATCCTCCCACAGCAGAAAAACAGAGGAAACTTCTGTCCAACTATCCAGTAAAACCCACCATCCCAAGGTGTTCACACCCAGACAGCCCTGAGAGCCTGACAGTCCACAGCAGCCCTGAATTTGGGGGCCTCCTATAAAAATTGGAGATAAATGGCTGCCTCTACCATTGAAGTTGCAACTTTAATCCATAATAGCACATCCATAATGCTAGAGCCTCTCAGCAGAGACCGAAGCTGTTAGAGCCCTAGCCAGAAATATCAACCTGTCTGACAAAGGAGCAGTGATAACCAACTTCAGCAATAAGAATAAAATGACAGTGTTTTAAATGTAAATTGGATTAATAAATTACATTGCTGCTTTGTTAAAAAGATGAAAAAGTTTTCATGTGTTAGAGGAGCCATTTTTTGTTTAAAATGTCTGAAGGAACAGGTCAGGAATCACCAAAGAACAATCCACTCTGCCTTGATTTAAGCCTTCAAGTACTGTCCTTCCAGAAACAGACTATCTTGTAAACACACTGCAGGTTAAATAAGCAACAGTGTGGGGTGTAGAAAGGGTTATTCCTTATTTTAGCATTTCAAGTAGTTTTAGGAAGGAGTCATTCCCTTTTCTGTCTTAATAAAGCTTGTCCTACTTGGAGGTGCCAAAAGCCATTTGCTATGAGGTGGCAGGACCTGAGCTCTGGCAGAAAGGGCAGTTGAGCCTGGCACATGGGGGCCTGGGAGAGAGCTGGCAGGGCTCAGTGCTGAGGGGAGGGAAAAGGATCATAAGAGTAAAGAGGGGGGAAACTGTAAGGAAGGGGCAGGAAGGCCCTTGTCTTGTTGATTTAAAACCAGCAAAAATCTTCCCAAATCTCAGAGATACCAAATCTCTGGATCCTCTAGTTGCTTGGAGCAAGCAGCATCAACAGCTGTTTGGAAAACAGTCACACCTTGCCCAACCATCTCCTCCCCATGGGTGACAGTGTCCTGGTGCTACCAGTTCCCGCATTAATTCCGTAACCTTAGGAGCACAGCTGGGATTCACTGTGATACTTTTTGTTGTTGTATTTAGCAATCTTTTGAACTTATGTTTAAAGAGAATGCTCTTCCAAACTGAAATACAAAGGAAGTAAAGGAACAGAAATTGCATGTCCAGTCTCACCACATTATTCTGTGTGTTTTGCTGCTGTCTTTCATTATGAGCTTGTTGCTAAAGGATTGTTATCAAAGTCAGAGTAGTGCAGGGAGATTTAGGGTATTTTTTTCCTCCCAGAGGTTGGCATTAAATAATAGGGAAGGCAAGGGATTGTATAAACAATAATACCACTAGACTGTTGGATGCGGAGTTAACATTTAAGGTGAGCAAGCCAGCATCAAGCCCCTGCTTAGATGAAAATAAAAGAGGCAACCAGTCTTAGTAGCTGGAAGAAGCTTGAACAATGCCTAGTGATGTGAAGATACACTGTGAGCCCCAACACGTCTGCTTGCCTGTTTAGACAGTTAATAAAGCTAAACACCAGCCTAGAGGTGCCTCTGCAGTCTGCCAAGTCTAAACTGATGAGACCCTTAAACACTGCAGCCTACTAAGAGTTTGCTAGGGATTGCTCCCAAGGTGGACACACTGGCTGAACCAAACTGTTGGCAGCTGATGGCCACTTCTATTCCACTCCACAAGGAACTGGGGAATAGCTCAGCAGATGGCTGAGCTCTCCTGCAGCAGCCTGGCTTTGGGTAATGAGTGGGTGGGCTTTTCCTAGTTTGATGTTAAACGTTCCCCCACTTCTTAATATCCAACATGAAATGCTAAAACAGTGTGTTTACCAGCATTTTCATTTAGGGTTGCTCTGCTGTTCTTAGAGCTGCATTTGAAGTTAATGCAAATTACACTTTGAACATGTGAGACACTGTGTAATGCTAAGAACTCTTGACAACAATCCGGCACTTGATATTTGCCAGACACTTTAATAGCTTCAGCCCGAGCCTCTTAGTTCTCCTGCTGCAGACAGGATAACATGCCTAGTGCCATCACTGCTGCAAAAATATATTAATTAATGTGGGAGGAAGCTGGGTGCCATAGAGAGGGAAACGCAGAAGCTCTCACCACTGTCACCCTTGTATGCAGTGGGAGGGTAGGAAATAAAATAAGCAAGGCCTGAGGCTGTATGTGGAATGATCAGGGCAGAAGGCAGCACTGTAATCATAGAGCAAGGCATGGGCCCTGTGAAAGAAGAGTATGCGGTTGTGCAGATAAAGGTAGAAGACCTTGTGCACAGAGCCGGGCACATTGCAGCTGGAGGGGGATTTCTTATATTTGGAGAACTTGTAACTTTAGTATTTTTACTGTGCAATTTTGGCCCAAAGGTGTGCTTTTAGTCTGAATGCTGCTGCCTCATATCCCAATGAGTACTCACCGTACTACCATGTTTAAAGGTCCTGTTGATTTGCACTTTGTGTGTGTAAGTCACAGCATGCCCTTTTCCTTGCTTTCTGTTGTATTCCCTGAACTCCTGTTATCTTTCAGTAAAAGGGGTACCTACTACATGTTCCAGCTCCAGCCCCACAGCCTCATCTCCTTTCTGACTACTAGGTATGTTCACAGCTTAAGCACATCACCTTTGATAACTCCAACACTATGAATGTGCTGATTATGAATTAGTCTCTTCAGGGACTCGCAATTAGTGAAACAAAACAGGTACTTTGCATAGGGGTTCCTACTGTGCTCAATATTTACTCTTTCCTTTTCGGAGGGTTGAGATCAGAATTGTTTTAAGTATGTGGGCTTTAAACCATAATCGTCTCTCCTAAACAGCAAAACTGACAGTCCTTTAGTTAAATTAACCACCTATGATACAGAGGCAAGCCCTTCTGTTCTGCTCAAGCTTCCTGTAAAAATCAAATCCTTCCCAAAACTGTCAAGATTAATAAGTTCTCATGTCAATTAGGTGAAATACTAACCTCATTATCCTATTGTTCAAAGATTTCCAAATTCTCTCTCTGCAGACATTTCTAATTATTTAGCTTTGTTAAATTGTAGCTGTCCTGTTTTCCTGGTGGGATGCTGTCCCTGCCTTCAGCAGCACTGCCTGGCAGCATGTGGCTGACTCGGCGTAGACTTACTGAGACTTCAGGTGGGAAGGGACCCCCAGAGATCCCTACTACAGCCTGCTGCTCACAGCAGGAGCAGCTCTGAGGTCAGGTCAGGCTGCTGAGGCTTTAATAGGTCAGTCTTTAAATACCCCCAAGGATGGAGACTGCAGAACCTTTCTGGACAATCTGCTGCACTGCTTGGCTGTTCTCAGAGGGAGCAAATTTCTCCATATGTCATGTCTCATGTCATGTTTTCAGTCATGCCCATTGTCTTTTGTCCTCCCTGTGGAGCACTGTGAAGAACCTGTTTTCAAGGTAGCACTGCTGTAAGTGCTGGTGGGCTGCTGCTGGGTCCCCCTGAAGCTGTCTCTTCTCTAGGCTGAAGAAGCCTCATTCCATCAATCTCTCCTCACAGAGCCCCGACTGTCTAGGTCACCTCCAGTAGGATGGAGACACCTCCTGTGCTCCCAAGACAGCTGTCTGGAAGACCTAGAAACACTCTGTCTTTCCTTTAAGGTGATCCCTGCATATTGTCGAGCTGTGGTGGAGAGGAAGGTCCCTGCAGTACACTGAGACATGGTGGTGACAAAGCACCATCCTTACATCCCCTGGGTAAGACCTCAAAATTGCACCCTCTGCTTGGGGCTGTCACCCCTCCTGAAACACTGAGATCCAAGAGTGTGATTCTGTGTGTTTTGTGAATTAAATCCTTCAGCGCCATGAGGGGGAAGTCCTGCTTGTCCAACATGATTTCCTTCTACAACAGGGTAACCTGCCTAGTAGATCTAGGAAAGCCAGTAGACATAACCTTTTTGGACTTGCGCCATTCTTTTGATACAGTCTCTCACAGTATCCTTCGGGACAAAATGTCCAGCACACAGCTAGATAACTGTGTTATGCAATGGGTGAGCAGCTGGCTTACGGGTCGGGCACAAAGGGTTATAGGGAATGGGGTGACATCAGGCTGGTGTCCAGTGACTAGTGGGGCTCTGCAGGGCTCCGTCCTTGGTCCTGTGCTCTTCAACATCTTCATTAATGACCTGGATGCAGAACTCAAAGGAATACTAAGTAAATTTGCTGATGACAGTAAATTGGGAGGAGTTGTCAACTCCCTCAAGGGCAGAGAAGCCCTGCAGAGAGACCTCAACAAATTAGAGAGATGGGCAATCATGAATTGCAGGAAGTTTAACAAGTGAAGGGCCAAATTCTGCACCTGGCATGGGGCAACCCGGGATGTACAGACATACTGGGGAATGAGAGGCTGGAGAGCAGCACTGTGCAAAGGGACCTGGGGGTCCTGGCTGATGGAAAGTTGAATGTGAGTCAGCGGTGCCCTGGCAGCCAAGAGGGCCAGCTGTGTCCTGGGGGCATCAGGCACAGCATCGCCAGCTGGGCAAGAGAGGGGATTGTCCCGCTCTGCTCTGCACTGGGGCGGCCTCACCTCCAGTGCTGGGAGCAGTTTTGGGTGCCACAATATAAAAAAGACATGAAGCCATTAGAGAGGCTCCAAAGGAGGGCCACAAAGATGGTGAAGGGCCTTGAGGGAAAGGTCTGTGAGGAGTGGATGAGGTCACTTGGTCTGTCCAGCCTGGAGGGGAGACCTCAGTGTGGTCTTCCACATCCTCACGAGGGGAAGTGGAGGGGCAGGCACTGATCTTTTCACTCTCCTGACCAGTGACAGGACTCGAGGAAACAGCCTGAAGCTGTGTCAGGGAAGGTTTAGGCTGGATATCAGGACAAGGTTCTTCACCCAAAGCAGTTGAGCAGGTTGAACAGGCTCCCCAGGGAAGTGTCACAGCACCAAGCCCGACAGAGTTCAAGGAGTGTTTGTACAGTGCTCTTAAGCACAGAGAGGGATTCTTTGGGATGCTGCTGTGCAGGGCCAGGACTTAGACTCGATGATCCTGATGGATCCCTTCCAACTCCGCATATTCCGTGATTCTGTGATTCTGTGGTAAGAGCAGAAGGTCAGCGGTCCATGGTGTGGGAAGGGAGAAGGGGTGTCCTGGCGCTGCTAGGGACCCTCAACGAGGACGGCTTTGTGAGGTGAACTGCAGCAACGCCAGTCGGGGTCACCGGGCCGAAGGATAGACAGCACGGAATGCGCTGGAGGACTAGCGCTGAGTGGGCTGGCGTTCTCGTGCCCTCGGTGCCATATGTGGGGACACGGAACCAGCCCCAGCCCACCGCGGAGCTCCCCGCTCCATTATTCTGAGGGGCAGGATCACCACACCCCCGTGTCCCCCCTCGGCCACCGGGGCCGCGCTCGGATACGCCCTCAGGGCGGGGCGAGGACGAGACCCCTCCCCCGGCAGTATGGCGGAGGCGGGGCGTAGACCGCGCGCGCGCCTGCCTGGGGTACCGCGGCTGCGCCTCGCCCGCGCCCGTCGCCGCCGCTATGGACAGCGACGAGGAGACGTTGGAGGAGATCGTGGAAGGTGCGTGTCCCGCGGCTTGGGGAGCGGGGCTCGCCGGCGCCGGGCGCTGCAGCAGGAGCTATGGGGATGCGGGGCGGTGGCGGCGGCCGGAGCTGGGCGCCCGGGGTCGGGCGGCAGCGCATGACATCAGCGGGCTTATGCAACGGACGGGCCGGGGCCGCGCACGTGGCGGAGTTTGTCCGGCGGCGGGGCCGGGGGGAGCCGGGGCCACGCTGGCGCCAGTACCGGGCGGGCGCTTTGGCTGCCTTCTGCCGCCGAGTGTTCCGGCTACAGCGGGGGGCTCTGCACCCCGGACGCGGGGATGGCGGCTGCTCAGCAGTTATTGTCAAAAATAACTCGTGACCGTGGTTTTCTGCCGCTGCTGTGCCCCCATGCGGGCGGTGGCCTGCAGCCCGCACTCCCCGGGCGGTGCGGCCGGTGCCCGGTTCTTCCCCCGGCGGCTGAGGGACATGGGGATGCCCGTCCTTGGGGAAAGCCCAGGGACAGAGGTGCAGTCACATAGGTGCAAATGGTGAAGGGAAAAGAAAGAGTAACTCCAAAAAGATACTGTTGCCATATCTATGGGCATCAGAGCTGGAGCCATCCGTATGGGAGTGGAGCGGGCCACCTTAGAGCTAATATACACCGTGTGTGTGCAGTTCACTTCTCATGTGTGGATAACTAACCCTTGTAGAGTTTTAAACCCAGAGGCAAATGCCTTCAGGAAGTGAATTGCTGATGGAAGCCTTAGCAGGCAGGGATGGAGCTCCCCAGCACACTGTCATCCCGTGAGGCGTCTGGGAGCAGGGAAACAAAGCACAGCATCTCTGTGGGAAAGCACCGGCTCCCCAAAGGTTCCTCGCCTGGAATAGCAATCTAAGCTGTTCAGCAGTTGGGACAGGGAGTAAGGAGGTATCTAAGATGCAGGTAATGCCCATGTTCGCCGTGAGCCGTGAGTCTCCTGTGGCAGAAGGATTAGGCCTCAGACCAAGTTGCTCCGGAGAAGGTGTCTAGCACGGCAGCTTAGTCTGACCACAGATGCGAGCTGAATAGCTGCTGCTCGGAGCTGGATTTATTGTCTAGGTGTGTAGTGTCGGAGCAGAAAGAGAAGCTTTGTTGTGTAGAACATGGGTGTGATGGGAGCGAGGCTCTCCTATGAACGAGATGTGTCCTGTGCCTTAACAGATGTGGTTTTCCACTCCCTTTCGTCCCCACTCCTCGAATGTGTGGATTACAGTTGTCTGGGGCAAGGAGTCATAGTTTTCATGCTCATATCACAGATAAAAGTGTTCTGCTGTATCCTGGATTTGTTTGGCATTACCATGGGCTAAGGAAACAATTTTTTAAAGCATCTTTTGTTCAGCAGTGTATATGAATGTGTGTGTTTTTCTGAGCAAGACAGAAGGAGGGTGCTCTTTGGGGCTGAATAGGGTTTTGCACTTACCCAAAGGAAGTTAGAAATATCATAGAAATCATCACTTTTATTTTTGTAGGGGGGAGTTTGATTTATTGTTGTTATCTCCCAAACATCCATCTGGCATCTTTGTGGACAGAATCTTTTACTGATGATGCATGCTGTATGTAATCTGTTAAGTAATAGTGATACTGACAGTAAAGGGCTTTTAGTTTTTATTTGTGTACATCAGTGGTTTCAGTAAGTGACGCCATTGTGAACTAGCCCCTATTAGGGTAATTCCTTTCCTTGAAAAGTTCATTTTTTGAGCTTAAGAGGAAATCTTGGGAGACCCTTAATGAAGCAACAAAAGTGAGGTTTTACAAAATATGGTTAGATGGTTTGGGTTTTATTTTTCGCAAATGGACGAGAGTGGTGAGAAAGGAAAGTGGAACACACTCCCCATGAAATTATGAGGATTTTTTCCATTGACTTAATCAGAATTACAGTCTACAATTCTAAAACAGAATTAAAGCCGAACGCCTCAGCCATACAGAAAAAAAGTTGTATTTATGTTATGAAACTTGAAATTGCTTTTTTTCCCCATGTTGTTGACTAAGAGAGACTGTGTTTCTTGTTTTGTTGCAGTGGTGGGGGGATGGTTCCATTTTTTTTTTTTAATAAGGGGAAACCTCTAGCACATTAAAATAATTGGATTCTTTGTATTGTGGCTGAGCTTAAGACCCTGTATAGACGCCATTGGATCAAAGTTGACCATTTAAATCTCTGAGGTAGTCTGTATCCTGCTGAGCAGGAGTCCTGACGTGTTCTGTGTACAAGCATGGCAGCTTTTGTGTTGGGCTTTGCATTCCAGCAAAATCTTGACAAAGCTGAATAGTCACAGAGAACAAAGTTGCAAGGGTTTTTTGTTGTTATTGCTTTGGGTATTTTTTTTTTTTAATATTACAATGTACCAATATTATCAGTGTATTTTTTAAATCCAGGTGTTTTATAAAAGTTTTGCCGCTGTAGTGAGGGGGAACCTGGTACTGTATTGTTTAGGGTTTGTTAACTTACAGCAGTGTACCCTTCCTATATTGATAAAACTTTTAATTAAAAAGGCTTTTAATTAGAACTATAAATGTTGTCAGAGTTTTTGGTCTAAAAGAGATGTCCACATCAGAAATGTTACTGACCTTTAGTTAAATTGGTCATTAATTCATTGATTATTAATATTTAACCATTAATAATAAGTGGTTCAATGTAGCTAAAACTTGTCCTTTCTACAAAAATGGGTGTCCTGACAGAATGGGAGGGAAAAAAGCCTTTCTTCTCTTTGGAACAAACAGCTTCTGTTTAAAGGGTTCCTCCTCAAAATAATTAAAAGCCTTTAGTGATAGAGATTTTTTCCTTCCACCTTTTGCCCTCTCTTTTTACTCTTATTTTCTCTCACTTTGAACTGATAAGCAGTGCCTTGATGGGTTTTACTAATTTCTTAAGCTTTTAACTGTTTTCAATCTCATTTGGACTAGGGACTTGAAGTGAGAGCACAGTCATGTGCAGGTGCAAGAGAAACTGTGGAGCATGCAAGAGAAGGGTGAGGGAGGGAATCCTGGCTCTTGGATGAGTTCAGATTCCTCACTGTTATTTTCTCCTGTACACCTTTCTAGGTACATTTCCATACTCAATGAAATCTGGCACAGCTTGTTCCCTCTCTGGGGACAGGACTCAAGATCTGGTAGTACTGAAGTGCCTCTTGTTGCCTGCATCAGCCTGGGCTGTAATTCAGTCCCACTCACACTGAAGTTTGTTTCTGCCTTTCCGTATGTGTGATGAACCTTTTCAGTTTAGGGCAAATTTGGTCAGGGAAGAGCTTGACCCAAAGCCTGAAGAAATGGATGCATATACTGTCACTGATCTCTAATAGGCTGTGTATGCGTCACCAGGGAACTGGGGGAATCAGAGGTAATGTTTTAGTTAGAAGCATGGAAGAACGTAAATATAGGTTAGCTGTTTTTTATTTGACAGTTTTCATGCAAAATTTATATGTGGTAAAATGTCACTGTGGGAGCACCTGCCCAGGTGTGTCCCTGTGCTGAGAGCAGCCCTGCAATAACCATCGTTTAAAACACTTCTCTGTCATTTTCCTTTGGCTTTGAAGAGGCAGTTAGAGATGCAATAGGAGCCTTCTTATGCTTTAACTTAGTAGAATTGACCAGTTATATTCAGTAAAACACAAACCATGCAGGTGAGGATCCAAGTGTGTTGTCTCTGCTTTCCCCCTGTGCAACAGCTATAATAGAGAAAACTGTATCAGCTATGGGTGGGAGCAGGATATAAAGTTAATACATGGGAAAGGCACTGGAGAACAGCCTTTAAAATATTAAATACCAAGTTGACTGACATATTGCAGGGGCACAGCATTATGCATATTACATACTTTTATTTCTTTAAATTCCTGTGGATATGGCTGCAGGGTGGCACACCCACATTATCATAAGGCCTGTGTTTATCAAAAGAAAAAAATCAAACCTTTTGTTATCCTGTTCTCACCAATAAAGGCATGTTTAGATAAAGAATTATTATACTTTTGAACATGTATATTAATACAAGTTAAAATAATATAAACCTTGTTTCTTTCAGAAACAAGTTTTGCTTATTATTCTCTTCTCTCTCCTGTCTCTCATCCCTTTTCTTTTATCCTTTTATTTTTATTTTAAGCTATGTGTTACACAAGTACAAACTTCAGTTGTACAGAATCTCTGATCACCGTTCCTAACAGCAATGATCTGAATTACTGTTTTGTACTAGGGAGCTACTGCATTTCAAGCAGCTACATAATGAGAGCAGGTTTGAAATCTTGTACAATAATTACTGTGTTCTGTTGCTCTTTGTTTGGATTTTATTTCAGGGCATCTAGATGACGATGGGCTGCCACATGGATTCTGTACAGTAACCTATTCATCGACAGACAGATTTGAAGGAAACTTTGTGCATGGAGAAAAGAATGGCCGGGGCAAATTCTTCTTTTTTGATGGAAGGTACATTCTGACTCTGATTTTTCTTCTGTATTCTTCCTTCTGCCTGTAGAGATGCAAAACTAATCTACATTGATTGTATGCTGCTGAGTTTCTGGATAAGATTTCTCATTAAAAACTGTAGCTGAAAAGTTTGCTGCTGCTGTAGCCATTCCTGTGGCAGCTTTGTATGTAATGAAGTGCCTGCAGTTGTTTCCTGGAGGGATAGTGCAGTGGTGTGAGCTCTTTTAACACTGTAAAGTTATGAGCTGATTAGAAATCGTACGAAATGGGAGGTGGTCAAAACTATTGAAAACCATGCTGACAATGACTTGGACATCAAAGTTCTTAACTGCAGGTGGAGCTCTTTGCCTTATAGAGCTACACAGAGAGTGCAACTGGCCCAGGAGCTCCCCTTGCTGGCCCTCACACACAGACATAGGACTTTGACAGGAAGGGTTGCCCTCTGCTTTGTCGAATTGTTTATCAGTTAATGGATTAAGTTAAATACAGGTTTGTTAGCAACTCTAGTTAATCCTCTTGTGGCCTGTTTTACTTTCAGAAAAGCCCCTATTATTTCCCCTCTTTTCACTGGCAATTGTGACAGTGAAATCAGGCTAGTCTGTGCCTATGCATGTGTTTTCTTCTCTGATGTTCATTATGAGCACCTTGTAAGTCTTCCCCCCACCACCACTGCAGCATTCCTGTCTGCAGTTGCTCAGAATTTCCTCCGAGGGAGCAGCAGATGTATAAAATGACACGATTCTTCATGGTTTTGCAGCTGTTGGTCACACTATGAATAGCAGCTGTTAAACTGACAGTCATGCCGGGTCTACTCTCTTCCTGCTCAGCAAAATTCTGAGCAGGAGCAGAGGAATTGTGCTGTCTCAGTGAGTCAGCTCCTTGTCTGTACTTGCCTTTGCACTTGCTTCATACTGGGGATTGTGGTTTTTTTTTTCATGAGAAAGATAATATGTTTATTCAGTTATGCAGAAAGTGATCAGGCTTCTAAGCTTGGATGAAGAAAAATCCTCACTGTTGTTGGTAATGGCCTTATTAAATCTTCTCTGAGTAACTGAAAATCAGTACTGCCCAGCAGCTGACTTCTCTAAAATAGTTTTGGGATTTTAATGTTGTCAGACAGCGTGTTTATGGACACATGTACATAATGTTTCTGTGATGGTAGATGGTCTCAACAGAGTAGTTGCTGATTGTACAGTCAGAGGAACTGAGCTGCTATTTTGATTGTAGGGCTGTTCCTCCATGTAATCCAGGGTACAGGCGGTGTTTAGTGGGAAGAGTCAGGTTGCTGGTGAGTCTTTTCTGTACTGCTTAAGTGTTGCCAACTCTTCTCTTTTTTCTTTTTTTTCTTCATAACCCTTAAGAAACTGGAACAGTTGGCTACTGATGACTTCAGGAACTAGCAGAATGAAAATATGCAAAAATAGTCTGCAATGTGTTTTTGGAAAATGGGATATTTTCATTAACTATTATACATTTTAATTTAGCTAAAGGAGCCTTAACTGAACAGTAACTAATTACTGAAGATGTCATTTATCTAGCTATGCCCAGCTAGAAAGACTAAGTTGCTTTCTGAAATGGATGGTTCAGGAATCATGATGTGTCGTAAGCATGACCTGGCATAAAACAGGACATGCTATTTCCATTAACTGTGCCATGGGCAAGGCTGAGTGCTCATGAAGATGAGCAATAAATATCCAAAATGTCTCAAAACAGCTCTCCCTTTGCAGAATCCTGTGCAGTAAGCTAGCTGGTTTCAGCACTCCTGGGTGTGTTACACCCTTGCAGACTGCTGGGCAAAGGCTGACAGCTGTACTGCTGTAGCTCTGTTGTTGGGGAGCAGCTGAGTCCTGTCAAATACAGGACTGGCTGCAGTGTAAGCATTCTCATTTTTTGAGTGTTGGGGAATAGGACTGGCTGCCTGGCTGCCTTGTTTGGTCAAGGAAATTTTTCCATTTGCTGGAATAGCTGCCCCCTGCCTGTTGATTATTTAAGGGAATGGAAACCTGGAATGAAATATCAGTTGGTTTTTTCCTCCCCATTCAAGAAAATACAACAAATTGCAGCATATTCTTTAAGAGAGGGAAGTTTCACCTCTGGCATACTCCCTATTTTGGATTGTGGACTTGAACTTTCCTTGGTGCTGGTGCTTCTGGAGTGCACTTTGCAGAACACTTTGCACTATAAAGGCAGGCATGAGAGCTGTGCTTGGCACAGAGCTGCAGCTGCCCTTTCTCCTTAATTGGAAATTCCTATAAATTGACATCTCCCAGAACACAGTTGAAAACTGTTATTTTTAGGGAAAAAGTTTTCAATGTTCCAATACAGAGAGAGCAAGAGATGAATGGATCAGTCTCTATCAATATTAACTGGAAGGATAATACCTGGAGTAAGTATTTTCCTCCCCAATTCATGTCGCTGGTTTAATTTTTAGGTAAGGAGTATCTTCAATCCCTTCTAGGCATAGTGGATAATGGGAAGACGGTACATCTGATAAATCTTGAGTTTGGTAGAATTTATGTTGTCAGAAGTATGATCAACTGAGAAGCAAACCAGAGAAATACAGGCTAGCTCAGGGTTTGTATTAAAAATGTTTTGCTTATGGAAGACACAGAAGCTATTTATTCCTCTTTGTGCTGGTCAAGTCTTAGTTGCAGTTATTGTGTCTGTCTGCAGACACCATACTTTGAGATCTTAAAAAGAGGAAAGGGGGGAGCAGGGTGGAAATAATTCAGAAACTGTGAACAGCATAAAAGTTTCAGAGAACATGACTTTTTAGGTGAGCTTGAAGGACATAGACTTCTTTCTTAAGGTATCATCCTTTTGATTTCATTAGATTAGGTGGATCTTTTGGACCCTGTTTGGAGCTTAACACAAAGAGAGAAAACATAGAAGTTTGAGTTACAGTAAAAGAAAATATATTCTTTCCAGGGCTGAAGCACTGTTGTAATTTAGCAATGTTTTAACTTCAACTAGTGCAATTAAAGGTAACAAGACAGGATTTTTGGTGTTTTTCATTACATAAACTGAGGGTGGCTGCTTCTTTTAAACAGTAATAATACATGTGGACGCTGTGTGTGTTGTCACTACAGTGGAATTCAAATCCAGTGATCTGTGATAAATTAGAAGGGAAAGTGGCATCATTTATAGTTAAGTAAGGACCCTGATTTCTGATGGTTCCCTCATCCTTCCCTGTGCTGTAGTGCTGTAGCTATCTGTGCAGCTCTGTAGCAACTTGGATCAAGAAATCCATTTGACTGAAAAGTAAAATAGTTTTCCTGCCCCTTCTTAAAACATGAAGTGCATCTGGTGTGCACTGAGGCTTTTACTGTAATGTATTTTCCCATGGAAACCTCATCCAGCTTGCCAGAGTTATGTAAAAACAGAGCATGAAGCAAGAAATAAAAAAGTGAATTCTGAACAAAACATTCCTTCCACAACTCTTGAAAATCTATTTTGTAAAACATGTAGAGTCATGTGCTCACAAACATTGTTTGGGCTTATACCTTAGATGTCTGCATCTGAAAAAGAATTCTGCAGTGAAAATATGTGTATGCTGACAGCTGGCTGTTAGCTAAGTGTGCTGAAGTAAAAGCTAAACAGGTTGTGTTCCCTTATGCTAATTCTAACATGAGAAAGAAATATCTGAATAGACCCTCTTTTATGGTCATTCTAAATAGACCTCTTTTATGGTGGCCAGAACGGCAAGACAAAACCAAAGTGAAAATTTTCTTTGTTTAACTCCAAGTGCAGCACTAGTTCTGTTTGACAGGCTGTGTTCCATTTTAAGAGAAATACATGAAAAATGACCGTTTTTAGCATGGTCTGTACAAGGCCGCTAAGTGTATTGCTGGGGAGCTGACGCTGAACTGTGGCAGGTTGCAGTTCATGCCCTATCGTGGTTCATCTGTACAGCAGCTCAATTTCATCTCAGCAGAGACATGTCAGTAAAGGTCCACACATAGCACGTAGAAAATCCTAATGTGAGAGTAGCCTGCTTGAGCAAGAATTCGTTCTTTGACCAGGAGTGTCCATTTGATGACTATTCCAGCCTACAGAAAATGCCAAGCATGTGATTGAGATGAGTGATGCTGTGTCCATGCAGCACACCCTGATGAAACAGTGCTGTAAGTTGTTTTCTCCCTTTGGAGCTCTGTAGAAAGAAGCTCCTGGTTTTCACCTTGGCGTTCCAGTGTGTTGAGGCTTTGGGTTCACCCCTGAGATGTCAACAGTTTTCCGCTGCTGTTTTCTTTCTCTCTTCACCAGCACTCTGGAGGGGTACTACGTTGATGATGCTCTGCAAGGCCAGGGAATCTACACCTACGAGGATGGAGTGGTCCTTCATGGCACCTACGTGGATGGAGAACTGAATGGCCCAGCCCAGGAGTACGACAGTGATGGGCGACTGATATTCAAAGGGCAGTATAAAGACAACATCCGACATGGAGTCTGTTGGATTTATTACCTGGTAAACCTGACCTCCTGCTCTCCTTATTGTAGAATTAGGTACCTTTCTTTTCTCCCCAGCTGAAACAAATACCCGCCATGACCTAGCTATCCAAAAATCAGCCCTTAAAGATCTGTGCATTCTGATTTTGGATAATCCAACACAAAGTTTAAAGTTTTTGGTGTTGAATGTTTGCTTAGTAGATGAGATTCAGTGAGGCTGTAAGATGCCCTCCACAATTTTCATCTTCCAGGAAACCCAGCCCCTTGGAAGTGCATTTATATATAATGTGTATGTAATGTAAAAATAGGATGTGTAATAATTTATGCATTATCTCTTTGGGAAGGCTGGACTAATGATTTTGCCACTTTGTAGTGCTGGCTGCAGGTGAGGAGCATGGAAGCCATGCAAGTTATTGCAACCTGCTGCTCTTATTAAAGTAGGAGGAGAGACTGTCTCCATTTCTTCAGGCTATGTTGTGAAGTCTGGTTTTGCCCAACACATCAGATGTAACTGGTGTGAGAGCTGTGCCTCTGAGTGGAGTTGTGGACCAGTGATTTGCTAATTAAGCAAGTCAGTATTTTATCTTTTTTAATTTATATGTTGTTTTACTACCATGCTAGTTAAGGCGATGACTGTTGTACTAGTTTTTAGGGAGTTTTTGATGCAAATTTTTAAAAAATATCATTCCTATTCAGCCTTACACAGCAGAGTTGAACCTTTCAATCTTACCTTATGCCAAGAAGGGGGTAACATCTGCATGTAATTAGGCTGCTGGTCAAAACCCAGTCTAATTCTGTGCTACATATGGCACAAACTTAAGTTGCAGGTTGATTACTAAATGCTTACCATTACTGGCTGTTCATTTTATTTACAGGCTTTCACTGTTGCCATTAAGCATGTATTAGGATCAACAAATGCTTGGTATATGCTGCCAAAAGTTTTTCAGTCCTAGTGTATAAAATACACACTGCTGACCCTTCACTTCATGTGTTCCTGCTTCATCTTCCAGCTGACAAAGTGTTGCTGTACATTTTAGAAATGTGGTTAATTAGAGGTTGTTTATCATTATCATCTTGCCAGACTAAAGGATGCAATGTGTTCCAAAAAAACTCCTTTGCCATGGAACCGATTGTTTCCTCATGACTCTGTGCAGGATGCTATGTGCACAATTTTTTCCCCACACTTAAGCTTCACTGTTCCCTATTACAGCATGCTTGAAACTCTTTCATCCTTGGAGTTGAACAAAATGGTGTCACTTTGAAATAAAACCTGTGCACAGTGGTTTTGATATAAGTCAGTTTGTTTCCACATCATACCTGCTGGTCTTGCTCCAGGGTGTTATTTGGAGATGCTTCCTTGTCTTTTTTGAAATAAATACCTGAAGTGGTGTCTCAGTTTGAAAGACAGGTGTCTGCGAAGGAAGGCAGGAACCTCCCTTGGAATGGACAATATTCTTCCCTCCAGATTATTGTAACTTTGAAATTACAGGGTTTTCAGGCACAGATATGGGAAAAGGAATAACAGTTCTTTACTAGTTTGTACATGTATATCAAGGCAAACAAACAAAAACAACAACAGCAGCAGCAGCAAGCAGAACCAGAAGCCAGTGCCAGCCTCTCTCGGCCGCGGGCCCTTTCCCCTTGGGTGCAGTTCCGCTCACAGCCGGCAGGGGCGCTGGTGGCTCCCGGCCGGGCAGGGCGGCTGCGATGATTCCCCCGCGCCTGCAGGGGGCGCTGTGGCGCGAGTTCAGCTGCATCTCCCTCACATGGTAATGGTGGGCGGGCTGGATGGTGAAAACGGGCTGCAGCAGGAAGCCTCGGAGTGGTGGCCAGGACGGCAGGGACAAGCAGGTGCCGGAGTAGTAAATGAAAGTAGCAGGAGTTGCAGGGTGTCCTGGCAGGCAGGGGGTGCAGGGCTACAGTGTAGTGAAAAAACCCGGAGCCATGGCAGAGAAGCAGCAGGGCTGGGCAGCAGCAGCCGGGCTGCCAAACACGGCCGGGAGAAGCTCCCTCGGAGGGGCTTGGGGCTCTGGGTCCCAGGGTTTCCCTTGAGGCACCCCAGTAGATTGTGAGGGGCCTTTCTAGTGAGGTGGGGTGTTAATAAGGTCCCAGTGCAATGTCTGCTCTTACGAGCAGAGCTTCACTCACGGTAGGAGAATACAACAGGACACAAAGCCTTGCAGTGGTGGCGAATTCTCCCCACAGTGACCGCAGCCTGTCTTCTCTCCGATGCTGACAGCGAGAGAGAGCGAGACAGAGGAGCCCAGCCTAGCCCCCATCTCCCCACCCGGCCAGAATCTCACGGTATCTTTGCCCTTCCCAAGAGAAACCCCCACCAAGGTAAAGAGAATAGCCAGCTACACCCTTCCCCCTCCTCCCAGCCAGATCTTTTGTTCTCTTAAGTATCGGTAGTTACTGTTTCTTAGCAACAGATGGGACAAAAATCAATGAGAGAAAGAAACAAAAGGAAAAATCCTAATCCCCAACAAGTGATTAGACCTGTGCTAATGTGTGCATCTCATTCTGCAGACCTAACCTGAGCTGCAGGCAAATCACAGATGGCAAAGCCCAGGGCTGAAATGTGTAAACCTTGGAGAGGAAAAACGTTGCTGTTGTCAGAAAAATCCACAAATGCCAGAGGTTTATGTCCAAAAAGGAGACAGAGGAGTCCTGTAACTTTATTCGAATAAAGGGAGAGAGTCCACTGGACACGCACCTGCGGGTTTTCTCTCTCGAGGTTTTGGAGGGCGCAGCCGCCTTTTATCCTAAACTCCCAGCCGCATGTTGGCCCTCTTCCTTTCCCCACTGGCTGAGGCACTAGGAAGGTACAGCCTTCCCGAACTGCCTACCACATATTTCCCCCTTGAACCTACTGTTTTACCTGAAAGTTCAGAAGCTCAAGCTTGTGCAGACCCTTGTCTATTTCAGGAGTCAGACTGTCCAGCCCCATAAGGAACCTGCTGCCCAAAGTCAGTAGAGGCTTTAAGACCCACTTCAAAGATGTTAACACCCATCAAATTGTTTGTAAAGACGCTAGCACACATCTTTCCTTTCACTGTTTCCACAAACAGTTGTTCTCGCTGAGCCCCACCTGATAGTGGGGGTCATTCTAGGACAGAGAAACTCTCCGGGAATCATTTTTCCTTAATAGGCTCAAGTCTTTAGAGGTTCCATGAATTAGCAAGGCAACGTTAATTTTTTTATCCTCTAGCACAGTATCATTGTAATCAAACTTGGACATCTATGTGGCTTTGGTCCTTGTTTTGCATACTGTACACATAAAACTCTCACCAAGTGAAATTGAATATTTGTCATCTGCAACAAAAGACCTTGGGTTTTGCCTATTTTAAACAGCATAGAAAATCAGTTTTATCCTAACTGGAATGACTTCATCCAGCTTCTTCGTGTGTCTGTTTCTCCCTCACTTTCATAATTTCACATCTGAACTTACGGTTGCATTTTTAAAAAATTGGGGAAAACCCTTTTCATTTACTGAGGATGTTGCCTAGAAAATAAAATAGATCTTCCTAACATTAGAGTGAATATAAAAGCAAACCTTTACTTGGAAGCTTTCAGGTACTCAATATGGTGAAAACTGCATGTGGTACAGTAATTCCACCATTTTTCTATGGTTTCTTGATTAGCATACCTATCATATATTGTCCAATTAAAAGGTTAGTTGATTAGGTAATAATTCCTGAGGTTCTGCCCCACTGGAAGCAGTCCAGAGGCTTCTTTGCCCCACTTCTGTTATGTCTGGTCCAGATTCTGGTTGGAAAACAGCATGTCTTTGTAGTTGGTACTCCTCTTGGAGTAAGACTAAAGAATATTTTAGGAATGTGTTTAGAAGGTTAGCTTATTGTTCCTAAATGTAGGGAAAAAGGATAGGAAGAGTACTAGAAGATACAGCCATGCATCTGCAATCTACAAAGCTACAAATACATGAAAAATATAAAAAGCTGAAAATCTTAGGCATCAAGGATAGTAAAGTATTAACTAAATGCTTTTGCCTTTTCTTTCTTGCCTGTGCTCTCAGGATGGAGGCAGCCTTGTGGGAGAAGTGAATGAAGAAGGGGAGATGACTGGAGAGAAAATAGCCTATGTGTATCCTGATGGAAAGACTGCATATTCTGGAAGGTTTATAGATGGAGAAATGATAGAAGCAAAACTGGCAACTCTGACAGCTGTGGAGGATGGGAAACCTCAATTTGAATTAGTACCAGGCAGTAAGTTCAGCTAACACTAGCTTGTATTCCTGCTACCAGCCCTTTGCTGCAGACAGCTTGGTTCGTTTGATATTCCCCACTGCAGACTGGCTGTGATGACACAGGCTGTTAGTGAGGGGCCCTTTCTCCAAGTCACAACGTTGGGCAGAGAGGAAGGTGATCTTTGCCCTGGGAACAGATGGGAAGTGCCCCCTGCATGGTCCTGCCCAACTGCATTTCATAGCCCTTCTCTCACTCCTGTGCTCATGGGCACAGTCCTGCTTGTTACACACCCCACTGCCCTCTGTGCCAGCTGGAAAACCTGCTCCGTTCACCCTGTTAATGGTGAAATAACTGCAAGAGGAGAGGGGGGGGCCCTGATTTGGTTGTAGCTCTGTCAGCTGGGTTTGTGCAAGTCAGTGTTTGCACTGTGAATGTTCTGGCACCTGCGTTGCTGGGCTGAGATTGGAATTAGTGAACCAAATTCAGTCATTGTCTAAGAGTCTGATTCACCAGCACCCCTCAGCGTGTCTGGTCCTGCTGACAGAAAGTGGCTGTGAAGTGCATAGGAGCAGGGTGGTGCCTTCTCCAGTGGCTTGAACCTATAGTTCTGGAGTGGGTTTGTTGCTCTGAGGTGTATGTGATGTTTTGGAGGAGTGTGGGTTAAGCTGCAGTAACAAGCAGGGACTGTGCTAAAGCATTTATTGCTCTGCCAGCAAAAATTGTCTCACTTGCTATGAAATAGGCACATAAAGCTCAGTGAAAAGGTATTGACAAGCAAATGCATGTGAGTTTATTTTTTAAATTGCTCAGTTATGATGGCAAGTCAAAATTTATCTTAAATCTTTTTTTCTAAGATGGTGCAGTTGTGCTTTGTAAATACGATGAAGGCTGCCTTCAGCCAGACCAGATCCTGGACACCAGGGACAAGGGCCTTTTATCACACTTCGTAGTATTCTGTTCTGTGGGGCTTTTTCCCATCTTATTTCCACCTTCTTAATCTAGCTCCAAGACAGTCCTCTGTAAGAATATAATTAGAGCTGAACCACTGAGTTGCTTATTAATGGCAAGAAATAATTGACTGTAGCAAGGGTGCTTTCTGATTACTGAATGCTGTCTTCTGGCTGAAATCGCTTCAGGATTTGGACTAGAAAATATCTCGTATTTGCAGTAATCAAATTTTTGGGATTTTTTTTTTTTTTTAATGAGCTATTGAATATATCCTTTTAAATTTTGCTTTACTTTTAAATTATATTTAGAGACACTGGGAGGGTGTATTTTGAAAGATTGTCCAGTCATCCTCTACAAGTTGGTAATTTGAAGGACAAATGTATCACCTTTTTGTGTTAGTACTGTTACTCTAGAATGTTGAGGGGAAAAAATCAAGAAGCAGTGTGGAAGGTATCTTTTCAGCTTTATACCGGCTAGGCTAGTACTTTAATGCCTTAGAAAGCCTTGAGCAGCCTAGAGAGGTAGCACGGGCGATCTAGCACTTTAGTAGCTCTAAAATCGGTACCTGAATCAGCTGCAAAGCAAATACCATCAGCAGAAGCAAAGAGGGAGAAATATAGCTCCCTGCTCACTCAATTTCCTGCAGTCCGAAGCTTTCAAATGAGACAGACAACCACAGATGTTCACAGGAAGATAGCTGAGCCAAGAGAGGGCGGGGCCTCCCTCTTTTATTCGGAGAAGGGGAAAGGGGAGGACTGGGGGCGGACCCGGGGTGAGCGGCCAATCAGACACTGCTAAAGAGTTTGAGTTAAGTTTGGTTTTGCCCGCGCTTTGGAACAAAGGAGCTCGGAGCACATGGCAGAGGCAAGTGTCTTTGGGAGGGGGAGGGGAAGCTCAGAACAGGCAGCAACAATTCCCTATTTTTTTTTCTTTAAAGCTGGGTTGTAACTCTTGGTAACTTAAAGTGCCTAGAACAGTAACAAAACAACAGTGCAAAACATAATTGGAATCTATTGTCCCTACAACTCGACAGTACCTAGGATGTCTTTAAACTAGTTCCCCAGTCAAAACTCAGGGGTTTAGTCAGGACATCTATGGTATGGAGTATCAGGACGAAGATTTACGAAATACAGTGCAAAAACCTGAGTGCAAAACAGTGCAACTTAACTTAAGGGATTAACATCAAAATCTGCAGTAGGGGTTTACAT
This sequence comes from Coloeus monedula, assembly GCF_965178545.1. NCBI lineage: Eukaryota > Metazoa > Chordata > Aves > Passeriformes > Corvidae > Coloeus > Coloeus monedula. The sequence goes on along the minus strand of NC_138785.1, from coordinate 10,680,633 downwards.
GAGGGTGCAAAATCAGGATCCTTTTTACGGCGTCTCCTCCAGGAGGCAGTTTTAACCTCCTTAACTTTTGAGGAAGTGACATAAGGTTTTACCCATTTCCCTGGGATCCATCTCAGTCCTTGAGGGGTAGATACACTGGCATACCCACGTCCCCAAGTTACAAGTTTGTGTGGTCCTTGGATTTTTTGAGTCTCTGGGTCCCAGATCAGGACTTCTGGATTTTCCTTCAGTTTCTGTCTCCCGGTGTTCTGGAAATGACAATAGATGGGAGGGTTTGGATCCTCAAAGGTGCCATTCAGGAAGTTTATGGTAAACAGTGCTTTGCTGAGTCTGAGGACAGGTGAGTTGAGTTTGGTGGTCCCTGACTGTTGTAGCAGCATTCGCTTGAGGGTTTGATGGGCACGTTCAACAATGCCTTGTCCAGTTGGGAAGTGAGGAATACCTGTAACATGTCGAAATCCCCACTGCTGACGAAAGTTTTTAAATTCCTGAGAGGAGTAGGCAGGTCCATTGTCAGTTTTTATCTCTTCAGGTATACCGAGCACAGCAAAAGCTTGGACAAGATGTTTTTCAACATCCTTGGCTTTTTCACCTGCATGTGCAGAGGCATACATAGCACCAGAGAAGGTATCAATAGAAACATGAACGTATTTTAATCTCCCAAACTCAGGGAAATGTGTGACATCCATCTGCCACACTTCACCGTTATTAATGCCTCTGGGATTGACCTCCATGCCCAGTGATGGAAGCTGTAGCTTCTGGCAGTGGGGACATGTTGCCACTATTGCTTTTGCCTGTGTCTGCGACAGATAGAACATGCGGATAAGAGCAGGAATATTTTGATGGTACATGGCATGGCTCAATTTTGCTTGTTCAAAAACTTGGGAGAGCTTTGGTAAGTCGGCTGATAGAACTATATCTGCTGGCATAGCCAGAGCATCAGCTCTACGATTACCTTCCACAATAAATCCTGGCAGGTTTGTATGTGACCTCACATGCATGACAAAATAGGGATGCTCTCTGTGGGAAACCAGATAAATTAATTTTGAGAGCAAATCATAAATTTTTTTGTTTTGAGATTTCTTTTAGGAGAGCATGCTCAGCTCTAACAGTTACTCCAGCTACATATGCTGAGTCTGTGACCAAATTAAAGGGTTCTTTGAACCTCTCAAATGCTCTGACAACAGCTGCTAGTTCAGCTACTTGTGGTGATCCCTGGATTACCTTGATGTCAGATTCCCACTTTTGCGTCTTTGGATTTTTCCATGTGACCACGGACTTTTTACTTTTTTCTGAAGCATCGGTAAAAACGGTAATCGCATTGAGGGGTTTTCTACTTTGCATCTCTCGAGGGATGAAAGAGAATGGCAGATTAAACATGTCATGTTTTGGGTAATGATTGGAGATTTGGCCTGAGTAACTATCTAATACAAATTGTAAATTTATATTATTTTGGAGTAGGTGATCTAATGCATCAGTTGTTACAGGTAAGTAGACGCATGCAAAGTCACATCCTGCCAGGGTGTGGAGCCTTGCTCTACCCTTCATGATAATTTTTGCCATTAGTTCTTGTGGCTGTGTGATGGTTTTAGGAGGTTGGAGTGGAAGGAATACCCATTCAATTATGATGAGGGGTTCCTTCTGCTCTTTGTCCCACTGAAATATGAGGCCATGAAAGCGTGGTACCTTCCCTAGAATGACAAGCTTAAAAGGATAGGGAGGGCTGGTACCTGTGTGCTTGTCTGGTGGAAATGAGCTCTTGTACCTTTTTAAGAGACTGCCTTGCCTCTTCTGTCAGGGATCTAGGGGATGCTGGACCACCTTCCCCTTTTACCAGGTTTGCAATAGGAGCTACATCCTCTGTGGTGAGTCCTAACCAGGACCTTAAGTACTTCAGTGTCCCACAGATCTCTTGCACTTCCTGTAGTGTTTTTGGGTTATTATTAATGGTGACGGGTGTTGGGGTGATAGAGGTTTCTGTGATTTTGAGTCCAAGGTATTTCCAAGGGCTTGTTCTCTGCATTTTTTTTGGTTGTAATTCAAAGCCCTTGGCCTCTAGGGCCTCAATCACCATGTTAAGTGTCTGCTCGAGATACTGATTATTGGGAGCACACACCAGCACATCATCCATGTAATGTAGGATGATGGCTTTCTCTGCTTTGGCACGGATGGGAGATAGAATTTTAGCAATATACTCTTGGCAGAGAGTTGGGGAATTTTTCATACCTTGGGGAAGCACAAGCCAATGGTAACGTTCCATGGGAGTTCCACGATTAAGAGATGGTACAGAAAATGCAAATCGAGGGGCATCTGCAGGGTGGAGTGGAGTATGAAAGAAGCAATCTTTAATGTCAAGAACAGCTAAATGCCAATGTTGTGGGAGCATTGAAGGTGATGGCATACCTGGTTGAAGGGGTCCCATGTCTTCAATAACCTTATTAATTTCTCTAAGATCTTGGAGTAGCCTATATTTGTTCTTTCCCGGTTTTTGTATTACAAACACGGGTGTGTTCCATGGGCTGTTAGTTGGAACTATATTTCCTTTAGCCAATTGTTCAGCTACTAATATTTTGAGTGCCTCTAAGTTTTCTTTTTTTTAGCGACCACTGGTTTACCCACACGGGTTCATCTGTTTTCCAAGTTAATTTCTGTGGATGGCACTCTGCTCCAGCGGCCTGCAAGGGAAAATTTTGACATCTAGGGGTGATATCAATTTTTGTTCCCCACTGAGACATGGCATCCCTTCCCCATAGGGTGAGTTTGGTGTCTGGGACATATGGACGAAGTGTCGCTATTTGTCCTTCAGGACCTTCAATTTGAATGGTGTATTTGGATTGCTTCGCAATTTGGGTACCTCCAGTCCCTTGTATGATGCCCTGAGATTGCAATTCCCATTGCGCAGGCCACTTATCAAATGGAATGACAGACACATCAGCACCTGTGTCTATCATTCCCATTATACTGATTTTTTGTGATTTGTGATGGAGCTTACATTCTATTACAGGTTTGTTGTTTCCCAAAACCTCAGTCCAACAGATGGCTGGGATATGACCATCTGTGGGCAGGTATTTGGGCAGTGGAATGGCCTGTGCCATGACTTGACCCTTTGGCATAAAGTACGGCGGATATATACATTGTACAATTAGGTTAGAACACCCGTTCTGATCCATTTTCATGAGTGTGGGTGTAACCTCTATCCCAGCAGGTGTTTCCCGAGTGTCCCCAATAATAAAAAGGTATGTGAAGTCTGGCATGTGGTCCACATTCTGGAATGAGATGGGTATTACAGTCTGTTTGTTGTTGTTGAAATGGTGTGCTTTATCACAGGTTACCTTAAACCTGAGTCCAGAAGTCCAAGTTGGTTTGTCTGCAGCCCTATTTATGTCTGAACGAGGAGCTGTTAGGATGCGTTGGATCATTATTTTCCCTGCTGTTGACCTGGGGAAACAGTCTTTGGAGAGTTTTTATCAGCAGTTATAATCGCTCTGCAATTGTGAGCTACATGTCCCTTTTTCTGACAATGATAGCATATAAAGTTACCTCACAATTAAGTTTCCCCTGTACCTGTAGCATTCTCCACAACTTCCCCAACCATCCCCACTTTTTTCAATAGGGGAGCAGCTGTGTTCAGCTGCACCTTCTTTGTACAGACTTCAAGGATGGATTCAACAGTAGGAGGAGGATGCAAAGGGAGAGTGAGGATGACTTGTTTGCAAGCATCATTTGTATTAACTTGGAGAAGTTTGAGTAGGAGCGCTTGTTGGAGGTCAGGATTAGGGACCTGGGAAGAGACAGCTTCGCACAAACAGTTATAAAAGTGAATAATATTTTCATTTGGCAATTGCTTGATGGTGGTATAACGAGAGTTAGGAGTTTGAGATGGTAGTAATGTTAAGGCCTTTTCAGCAGCACGTGTGATTTCAGTAAGAACTGGACGAGGGATAAGCATTGCTTGTTTTTGAGGATTTGCCATATTATTGTCACCAGATAAAAGGTCTAGTGTGATATAATTATTCTCAAAGTCCAGGTAATTATCTGGAGTTTGCCACAAAATTTTTAATAAATCAGATAAAATTATTTTCCATTGCTTTTTCCACATCATAAAATCACCAGGTGTGAGAAGAGTTTGCATCAATGTAAGTAAATCATGAGGAACAAGTGAGTTGCAAAAGTAGCACTTAAAAGGCTCTTAAAATAATTACTATGCATTCCAAACTCCTTAATTGCCTTGCACAAATCCTCAATATTAGAATAAGGAAAGGGTGTCCAGCCAGGGTTTGGTCTATTGCTAGTACGAGAGAGTGTAGTAGAAGCAGTTGGAGTTACTTCCTGGTAGCCCTGGGCTCCCGGATTTAGAGAGGTAGTCACAGGATTGCGGGAACCTGGGGCGGGACAATGGGAAGCAGGGGCGGGGAGTGGAGGCAGGGGCGGGGAGTGGAGGCAGGGACGGTACTTGAGCCATGGGCGGGCACAGAGGGAGGGGTGAAACACGATGCTGTGGGGGCGGGGTTGGGGGCGGGGTCAGGATCTGACACGGGAGTGGGAGGGGATGGGGACAAGAAGGGGTTTGTGGGATGGGGAGAAAGGGATTGTGGGAGGTGTAGTTTGGGGATGAAGAAACATTGCATCCGCCATTATTGGGGACAAACAAACTCAGAGAAAAGGGGTTGGGGGGAGGGGTTTTTTCCCAGGCTGCGAGCACATGGCAATGGCTGCCCCTGGGAACAAAGAGATCAGGGGAGAAGGGGTTTTTGCGCGCGCTTAAAACATGAGGGCTAGAAACTGGGGACAAAGGAGTGGAGAAGAGGGGTTTGGAAGGTCCTGGGATGGGCTCCGGATTCCTGTCCAAGGCAGGGTGCTGAGGAAACACGGGTGAGCCAGGAGGACGATAGCTCTTCTGTGCTAAAAAGCAGTCTGCTCTAGCTGTGTTTTCCAGCGTAGGGGAAGAGGGGTCCGGGACACAGGGGTTGGAAGAGGGTGTAAGGGAATTAACAGGGGGCTTTTGCAGAGGCTTTTCATGTACTGCTTTTTTCTCTGGCAAATTGTAACTTAGTAACAGGAGAGGAAAGAATTTTGAAACTGTTTCATTTCCTGCACACCTAAGAGAGGAGAGATTTCTCTCCACCTTACCCCAAAATTCAGCAGATCTTATGTCTTCAGAGGTCAGATTAGGAAAGTACTGAAAAAGCCATAGTACAAAAGATTGAACTAGATTTTTAGGGTATTTATGCCCAGTTAAGGAAAGGTAGCTTTGAACTTGGTGGTATATTTCTCTATGGTGTGCAGAAACTTCAGATCCCATTACGAATGCACCAAAAAAGAGAAAGTTTGCACCGGCACCAGCTTAAGACAGGAACCCCTAAACCAGCAGGGAAATACTCACCAGAATTCTGGATTTACCACAGGAAAGCAGGTCCGGAGAAAAAAAACATGCAAGAAGGGTCTTCTGCTTTCCAGCCGTTCCCTCGCCACGTGGTGTGGAGGAGGGTACAGGCTGAGGCTCTGGCCTCGATGTTACACAAAAAGTAACACCTCGCTACACGGAGCTGGCACAGCAGGAGGTGCAGAGCTAACTCCAGCAGACACAGCTGCCGGGACACCCTGAAAGTCTCTCAGAACCGGAGTTCAGAGATAGCACGTTAGGCGCCAGATGTGGAAGGTATCTTTTCAGCTTTATACCGGCTAGGCTAGTACTTTAATGCCTTAGAAAGCCTTGAGCAGCCTAGAGAGGTAGCACGGGCGATCTAGCACTTTAGTAGCTCTAAAATCGGTACCTGAATCAGCTGCAAAGCAAATACCATCAGCAGAAGGAAAGAGGGAGAAATATAGCTCCCTGCTCACTCAATTTCCTGCAGTCCGAAGCTTTCAAATGAGACAGACAGGAAGATAGCTAAGCCAAGAGAGGGCGGGGCCTCCCTCTTTTATTCGGAGAAGGGGAAAGGGGAGGACTGGGGGCGGACCCGGGGTGAGCGGCCAATCAGACACTGCTAAAGAGTTTGAGTTACGTTTGGCTTTGCCCACGCTTGGAACAAAGGAGCTCAGAGCACGTGGCAGAGACAAGTGTACAAAGCAGTATCTCAAGGCTTTTTGCAGGTGCAGTTCTGTTTAATACCTTTTTTTGGAAGTGTAACATATATTCTTTACAGCCATTAAAACTAAATTTTTGAATATCTGGATTAAGTTAAGGATTGCATACTCTCAGTATTGCCAATTAGTTTATTTCCTTCATTGATTTCTTGTTTTTTTTAGGCCCAGCATACAGTTTTGACAAATCTACTTCATCCTGCATTTCTACAAATGCCCTTCTTCCTGATCCTTACGAATCAGAGAGGTAGGCTTTTTTTTTCTTCTCCACATATTTCTTTACTGGTACATATTTAGGGCCTAATTTTGCAAACCTTTTCTCATCCAAAACTTAAAAGATGTGTAAGGGTGTGTAAAATGGAAGCCCTGCTCTGTGTGTACCTCAACCATAGGCTCTTTCTGATACTCTGAAATATCTAAATAAGTGATTAGTAAAAGACTTGCTTTAATTTCCATCGAGTACTTGAAGATGTGGTGCTTCACCTTGAGAACTCTTGCTCCTCAGTGCATGTACATACCAGCAACCCCAGCTTGGTGGGGACTGCTGGGGTTCTGATATGTTATTGAGGGTGTTCCTGAATTGAAGCCATCATTGTGCAGTAACAGTAGATTGGCACTTTAAAAAAAAAAAAATTTCCAAGTCAGCCCAAGCTTCCCACCAAATCTCAGTCTTGGCAAACATGTGGAAAAGAGGAAGGGAAGGAGTTCCATATAGATGATGATGATGATAAGAAGTTTTGTTGTTAGTGTTATTAGGTTTATTATTAGCTTTATTGTTATACTGAAGTATTAGGCTTTATTCCAGTAGCATTGTACTTCTTGAAAATTAATACTGCAGCCACTCGCTCATTCTATGCCCTGTTCCTGTTGCAGGGTGTATGTGGATGTCTCTCTCATTTCCAGTGCTGGAGAAGGATTGTTTTCAAAAATAGCAGCAGAAGCCAGTACAGTGATGTCCTTCTATAATGGAGTGCGAATTACACACCAGGAGGTAAAGAAGAGAAAAAAGTCAGTCTGAATTTTCATTGCGCCTTCTGAAATTTTCTTTTCATTGTAGGATCTTACTCCCACCACCTTCCCACCCTTGATTTAACACAATGGAGTTTAATTGAAAGAAAGTGCATGCTCACCTATGTACAGATTTTTAAAAGTGTGGGTTGTTTTTTTTAATTACATATACCCATGAAAAGCTTTATTTGCATGTGTTTTGAATGTTGGCTTTCAAACTGCTGACAAAGTTGACCCCTCCACACAGACACTGGATTTTTGCCTTGCAAACTAGGTAGACAGCAGAGACTGGGCCCTCAATGGAAATACAATATCCCTCGATGATGAAACAGTCATAGATGTGCCAGAGCCATACAACCACGCTGCCAAGTACTGTGCCTCACTGGGGCATAAGGCCAACCATTCCTTCACTCCTAATTGCACCTATGACCCGTAAGTACAGTCCTGTGTTTTGGGGCAGAAGCTGCAGCCCAGCTGTCTGTGCTCACACGGGGGCCCTGGGCAGCTGGATGAGGAGCAGTGGTGGGCTGAGAGTAAAGAGTTGAGGCACTGAAGGAGTTTCTGCTCACCTAGGCTGAGTTGGAAATGGGCTGGCATTATGGGTGCTTGATGTCTATTGGGACTTACACCATGGAGTATCTTGAAGTTTGCACTTGTTAGTTTTGTCATGAATTTTATGAGTTGCTTCTTGATTGTAAAATGCATAATCACAGCTCCCTAAATCCTAGCTTGGCTAAAACTGTGCTATATTTGCTGAACTACCGATGCTTTGATAAATCAGTATTTTTGCTCTTATTCTTAAGTCTTTATGAGGTTGACTCAAGTGTGCTAATTCGATATCAGATGATGAAATATTGCTCTGAAGTGAGTGAATTCTGAAACTGTAAAAGGGACTGGCAGAGTATGTGAATTGACAGCTGGGCCTAGCAAAGGTGTTTTTTTCCTAGGTTTGTTCATCCTCGTTTTGGGCCCATCAAGTGTATCCGTACCATCAGGGCTGTGGAGAAGGATGAGGAATTGACAGTGGCTTATGGGTACGATCACAACCCTGTGGGGCAGAATGGGCCAGAAGCACCGGAGTGGTACCAGCTGGAACTGAAAGCTTTCCAGGCTGCTCAGCAAAAGTGACATGGGAGCGCTTTCTCCATTCAGCAAACTGAAACAGAAACTTGGATCTATGCACTACCTTTATACTGAAAACTGGACAGCCAGGGATTGTTCATGCTGTTGCACCATAACTTTGCATTCTGTGTTAAGAGATAAGTTTCTTGCATACTAACTAGGTTGACTGTGTTACTCATAGCAGATTTAAAAAATAGCTAGCATTGCACCAGTCTTATCTGAAGAAATTATTTAATATTCTATACAAGGTGTGGTATTCTTTGGTAGCTTCTGCTTTTGCACCATATGCAAAGATGCCAAAAGACTAGAAAGAAACTAAAATGGGTATATCATTCACTTTTAGTCGGCAGACTTAGTGTTGCTCTCTCTCTGCCTAGGCATTATTGTGCAACTGCATTTTGCATATATGCCACTTGTGATGATAACAGTAATATTTTGATATTCTCTAATAGTAGCATAATTTTACCTTTTTAAACCTTTGATCTGAATCTTGCAATAGAGCAGTTTATTTATTAGCATATAGGAGGCTGGATTTTAACTCCCCTTTCCTCTTGTCTGTTGTTCTTTCTACAAATCCCCTTTTGGAGGAGAAAATCCTTTCTAACTAGTGGAAAGGCTTATGTGTGTATGTGAGAGTGCTGTGTGTTGGTCTCTGTAGCTCTCTAAATATTATAGCAACAAGTCTAAACCTAGTATTTATTTAGCCTTTACGGCTGGCTTATTTTATTTAATTTATTATTATGACATGCAAATGAAGCTGTTCTTTGCATGAAGATTTTGTGAAAAGGAGAAAACAGACTTGCTGTTGAAAGACTTTCAGAAGTACGTGTTCTGGAAGGTGAGCACATTACTTGCATCAGTGTCCATGAGTTGGTTTGTGTATTTCACCTGTTCAAGTGGCCAGTTCTCAAGGCAAAAGATGCTTGGATTTCCCATGGATTCTCTGAAAGGAGGTGCATGTATTTGAGGGCAGACTGTAGTGCTTGGTGAAGGAGAGCGGTATCTTTTCTGTGTGTTCGCTTGACAAGACAACATAGCCTTATAGCCATCTTTTAGTAGTTCTGGTTTAAGATGCAGTGAATTAATATAGTTTCAGGTATCAAAATAAGACTTTTTTTTTAAAGAAAAGATATTAAAGGATTGGTTTTGAAGGACAAACAATGAATGTAAAAACATCACTTGATGCTCATATTTAGCAACAACAATCAATCCATAGCTTTGTTGCAGCCAACAGTGGGGGCTTGTGAATATTCATCTGCAGGGCTATGTTCTGGGGTTTTTCAGGGGTAGGGAAATTGTCGTGCTGTTTTTCAGATACTGTACTGGTCTTGCCTAATGCTGTATAAGAGACAAATAATGTATTGTCTTGGTCTGGATACTGGAGCCTTTCTGTGACTCTGATGTTCTCTTTTGGGTTTAGCAGCTTAGGAGAAACTCAAATGCATTTGCAACACTTTCTTTAAATGTTTGTAGTTTTAAAAAGTTTGTATATATATAACATAAGTTATTTGGGAATCAGACCTACCTTTCTATTGCAACACATTTTGGTTGCTTGCTTGAACTGTTGGAGGTGTCTGGCTGTCTGGGGAGCTGGGCAGGGAGAATGTTTGGTAACTGCAGGTGGAAGGATGAGGTTGCTGTTTATGTGCAGTCTGAGAATCCCTGCTCTGGTACCTGAGGAAAGTTAGGAATTACTCATAAGAACCTAGGGTTCTAAGCTGGGCCTCTGTTTAATCCCTGTGGCTGCTCATAAACATTTTCCATCACCCCACCATTTCAGTTTACATGGAAGCTACTCTGTGCATGTGCTGGGACGGGGGACAAGCAGGCTCAGGGTATTGTGACACTCCTTCAGCAGTGCACACTCACACTGCACGTGAGCTGTGACACCTCCCATCTTGTCGTGCTGGACACTCAGGTTGCAGCTCTGCGTCTCATCCAAGTCAGAGGTGACAGCTCAGGGACTAACCTGAGCGTGCAGAGACACATCTAACCTCACAGGTGAGAGGGAGTTGGCAAAGGTCAGTCAGCTGCTCAGCTTCAGTAAATGATTCTCAAAAAGAAATATGCATGACTTCATCTTTCCCTACTTGCCCATGGGTAGGTCATCAGCCACTTGCAGGAAAGCCTCTGGTAGGGAGCTATCATGTGCATCTTGGGGATTATTCTGCCAGGATCATGAAGTTCGCAAAGTTGAGGCTTGAGTTTAGGTGCAGGGAAGAGCAGAATGAAGATATGACTGAACCCTGCTGTGAATGGATGGTAACTCCTTCCACAGTCTTGATGACCTGCTTTGGACTGCTGGCCTATCTGTGCTCGCTGGGGAATTGTGCTTAAAATGTTCTGATCTCTAGAGCTCCTTTGCCTTCATTCCTGATCAGTCTCTGATTCCTCTGCTAATCTCCTCTTTGTGTGGAGTTGCTTATGTTTTAATAGATTTGTCGGTCTTCATACTGCCTGATTTTGAGATAAATAGACTATAGGTGCTCTTTGTGCATCAGGCTTGAAGACTGTATCCTAAAATAGGGAAATTCTAGGAAAGAGGGGCACTGAGGTATCCTGTGTCTTCACAAAAAATTTGGTGAGAGTCAAGCAGATTCTTTTGTACATGTGTGTAGCCTGGCAGGTAGTGTGCCACAGCTGTGGCTGTTGTCTCTGTTAGCTCTGCTATCCTTCTCAGCTCTGTAAAATCTGTTGGTCCTTCTATAGCGCCCTTCTTCAGCGACCAAGCTTCTATAAAAGTTGTTATTATGGAGCTGCTTTGGGTTGATTCAGGACCAAGCCTGTTAACTCTTCTTTGTTTTCTCTCTCTTCCTGGTCTGTTAGAGTGGAAATGGCTGGGATGGCTTTTGCCACTGGGTGGTGAAAGGGCTCAGTGTGTCCTTCAGAGGTGTGCGTTGGCAGCCGCTGGTGCAAACACAGGTTAGTTACAGAACTCCAAATAATGCCTTAACTTGGTCAGTGTGTTGCAGCCCAGTTTCTGGGGCTCACTAGAGGGCAAGACCAGCTTCACAAAGCTCCTCAATTGTAGTGTGATGACATATCCATAGACACAAGACCTACGCCCAACCACGGTTTTCATTTGGGGCAGAGGAGGCATCACCTTGCACAGCAGTCTTCTCGGGTGTGTGGGATGCAGCTGACTACTGGTGAATATGCAATAAGTAAAGAAGCTCCACTTCTTAGAGTTTGCCCAAAGACCTTTCCTGTTGGCACACAAGCTGGGAGGAGAGCTGATGCCTGTCAGCTGGGCCTGGGTGTGCAGCTGGCTCTTGGGATACCCATCGTGACTAAAGAGTAGCATAGAAGAACCTTGAATTGCTGTGTTTTTCAGGTACAGATCAGTTCCCAACATCTGCCTTTGGTCTGCAGTGCTGCACGTGGCTTCTCTGATGGGAGGTTTACTTGAGCTCCTCTATGAGAAGCTTGTATCACCCTGTATTAGAGGCTGCTGTTTGTCTCTTTAAAAAAAACCAAAAAAATCTGGAGTGGGTCTTCCTGCAGTGGCAGTACAGGGTTTTGTCACCAAAAATACAGAAACTTTGTTTCCTGAAGAAGTGGGTACTCTTTGAGACATGAGAGCCAGAAAAGTTGCAGCTCAGAGCTGCCTGCTGCTGGGGTCATTCCTCTGAAAAAGAAGGAAAAGGAAAAGGGCTTAGGCTGTGGAGGAGGTGTCTGAAGTTGAGTCTTGTGCCATAATTTTACTTTTGGGGATCCTGATTTTCTTTTAAAAAATCTGAAAATGCTTTTTTTCCTTTTTTTTTTATACTAATTATAAAAACTTACCCTACATAAATACCTGTAGATCTTGACTGCTGAAAAAGTCAAAGGAAATACATGGAAGTGGCTTTTCAGCAGTAAAATCTGTGAGAGCTTTTTGATTTTTTACACAGTTGCCACGATGCCTGTTAGGATGGCTCATGCTTTTAATCAGGTGGAGCTCCTAGGGAGGTTTTGGGAACTTTGGGAGGCCATGGGGTGAGGCTGTGTATTTTGGGAGCAACTAGGCAGGCTTCTCCTTGGCACAGCCTTTCCAGATGCAGCAGTATTGCACACAGATGGCAGTGGGTTCTTTCCTGGGGCTCTCGTAGCGTGTTGTTGGTGTGGAAGCAAGAGCTCTGTCAAGGATTTCTCACCCTCCCCCAGGCACTGGAGGAGCAGAGTAGCAAACATATCCCATCTGGTAAGAGAAACTGGGAAATGATGGAAATTGCACTTTTTTGTTTCCTTCCCAGCTGTCTGCCCTTGTCCTTCAGTCAAACCAGTACTCACCACTTGGGTTGTGCCAGGGGTGCAACGGTGTTGCTTCTGTCCCAGAGACCTCTGTGGTATGTGTCCTTTCACTCAATTTGATGGTCTTCAGGAAAACAGTCCCGTTGCATGAGGTAACATTACACAGAGCCGGGTATCTACTGCTTTGTTCTCCTGTGGCCCAGCAGACTTGCTGAAGCTGTAGGTGCCTGAGGAATTCACCTCCGAGCACTTAAAAAAACCAAATTGCTTTGGAAACAATGTTACTGAAGTGTCTCCTTACATGCTGCTGTGCTGCATGTAGATGCCTGTTCTTCACTTCCACTGCACTGCTGGTGTGCAGTGGAAGTGCACTGCTGGTGTGCCAAGAGCATCCGAGGAAGGAAAGCAGGCATGGGAGCAGCTTCACCTGCAGGTGGAAATGGGCTTCATCTGCAGTGAACTTGTTCCTTTTGCTTCATGTACTGGAAACATGAGAACTATATTTTTGGACAAAGAATTTCTAAGCAGTCTTATAAGGGATTTTTTATTAAAGAAAAAAAAAAGGTGCAAGATTGAGTGCGTGTGTACTTGCCCCCAGATCAAAGGTTTTGAACACTAGGGTCTCTCTCTCTTGAATGGACCCTCCTCTGTCTTCGGGCAATGGAACTTCCTGCCCTTTTTCTCTTTACCATTTTACTGTAACTCTGTTTTTTTCCCCTGGGAGAAATATCTATACAAAAACTATAAGCAATTAAATGTTCAAGCCATAAAATCACGAGTGTGGGAAGACCCGCTTCACAAGTTTTAACATTTGTATGTAAAATCATGTTTGTATGAAATATTTTCATGGTAGAATGAATATTTGAACAAAAAAGATAGTAAGATCTAAACCAGATTTAAAGGGTTGTCTTTTTGTAAGATGCAAGTATAATTGAATACCAGTAAGTAGTTGTTTGTTTGGTTTTTTTAAGGGGAGATGCAACAAATGATCCTTACAGATGGTCATTTCTGCTATTGGGGGAAGTATTTATGCAGCATTACCTGCAGTTGCCATAAATACTTGCAATAGCAAGGCTAGTCACATCTTCAAGACGTACGTCTCAGCTTGTCCCTTCATGATATCGTACAAATGACTCATCCCTCCTTTCTGCAGATTCCCTTCTAGAAAACTTTTCCTACTGTAGCTGTAACAAATTTAACTCTGAGCTAAGATCCAGACTAAAATTGTGTATTAGGTAACAGTTTCTGCTGGGCCTTCTACTATTTTAATACTCTTTAGCCCATAATTACTGGGTGTCTCTGTTCTGAAGAGCTAAGTGCTAAAGAATATTCTTTGGGGTAAGCTTATACATGTGTTAACAGTTAACCCCAGAGTATCTAACTTGTATACAGTACTTGATAGGTGTTTTATGACATTTGTACTCGAACTATGAGCCTTACTGAACATCTGTAAGTTTATTCATGACTTTTAAAAAACGGATAACTCTAAGAAAGATGTTTATGTGAATGATGATTGCCCTTCCTTTGATGTTATGAATGAGGTTTTTATAGTGTGTTTGGGTGTATGTGCAAGGAAGCAAGAAAAGTGTTTCTGGAGAAAAACAGACTTGACAAACATTTGTAATAAGTGAATTTTAAAGATTGCTTTAATTGCGCTATGAAGGCAATGCAAAAATAAAATATTCAAAAGAAAACAATTATCTCTCCTTATTATTTGTGTCACAGTTTTGGGCATCGTCTGACCTCACCCCCTTCCTTGTGTCCTGTGTGACCAGTTTTTTGCTGATGCACAGGAGCAGGATTTCACACAGTTAACACATGTCTAGGCCACATTATGTAAATAGTGAACGAATACCTGACACCACTTGTTTTTTTCTGGCACCTCCATTGCTTTTTTTACTCTTCTTTTTCAATGCACATAACATGGCCTTCAGTTATGTTGTGGTATCAAAGAACATCCCACCCAAAGTATTATTAACTGTTGTTTTAGGTGTGGTATATTTTCCTCTAAGGCAGTGGGAAGGTGCAGCAGGGGTGCCCAGGCAGGTAACTTATTCCTCTGTCTCCTAATTCCATGTACACACCCTGCTGGGTGAGTGGTGAGGAAGGGGGCAGCGCTTTCAGTGCCTGCCCTGCCTTCCGCTCCTTTGTGGTCACAATTGCTGAGGTAACTGAGCCTCTCCTGCCTGTGCTGGGTGTAGGTGTGCAAAGACTGTGTCCTCCCTTCTCTGCAAGGATGCAGAAATGACATTGCCTCTTGAACCTTCACAGTTGTAAAGGGCTGGAAGAATGGGTGCTTGGTATGTATTTGCAAGCTGTGTGGAAGATGACACTGGGATTGTGGATACTGCCATGTGCTGGCTTCACCCAGCCTGGCTGTGTTCCAGTCCTGCCCTGGTGTAATAAGCCAGTACCCTGTGGAGGTGCACTGGGTTTATTTAAAGAAATTATACCTGACCTGTGAGCTGATTTCTTAAAAATGTTTCAGGGGTAGGCAGGTTTTAGTGGTGTGCTTGTTAGGATTTGGCTGCAAGTGCTTGGGGGGGGTGTTAGAATCATAGAACCATTGAAGCATAAAGGCTGGTGTTGGGAAAGATGAAACAGGAAAGCCTTATAAATATGATTGCCTGACAAAAGATTTTGGGAATATGAAAACTATAAGCGACATCGAAATGAAAGCCACCTTTGAGATACCAAGTCTTAGTTACTGAACAACTGGAAAACAATGGTATGGCCGACTGAATGTAATCCCCTCTTGATTGAACAATACCCTCTGCTTGCAGACAGGTCCAAGGGTCAGAGCAGACCCTACTAGCTCAGCAGAAGGGGTCCAAAGAGTAGTTTTTAGAAGTTAAGATGTAACACTCTATGGTAATATAAGAACTCTTATAGGCTGTATGTAAATGCTATAGGATTTGTATCTTGTATTAGATTGGTTAGTGACAATTAGAATATTCAGTACAGAAGATGATTTATTGTATTGTAACCAGGACTTCAGACACTCCTTTTTACTACACTTTTTACTACACTCTTACTATACACTCTTACTGTAGACTCTTACTATTCTCTCTTTACTTACCCGCGTACTCTCTTGCTCTCTTGGGCCTGCTCAGAGCTGCCAGCTGCAGCTCTAAGCAGTGCCCCTATACCCACGCCCTTCGCAATAAACCGCATGTTCCAAGACCTGACTACAGAGATCTCTCGTCTCCGTCACCACCCGTCTCCCCCGACCATCCCACCGTCCGAACCCGCACCGAGCGACCCCGCCCCCCGCTCCTACAGTCTGGCGCCCATCGTGATTGCCGAACCCCCCAAGAACCTTCAGCCTGGCGCACAACGTGATTGAAAGCTCGGTTCAGCTTTCTCCATCTGTGGGAGACTTCTCCATGGACGGTAACTAAAAGACCAGTTATAGCCACCTAGAACGTGTCGTGAGCACGGCATACCGTTGCTGCGCATCGTAAAAGCCGGAGCTCTATAATTCTGCCGAGGCAGCCCTCGAGCACGGGGATTACCTGGAGCTCTTGGAGGGAATTGCCTGGCAGTCCTCGAGCACAGGCGGCCACTGCTGCGCAGCGGCTCCCTGGAGCTCTTTGAGGAAGTTTGCCGTGGCACCCCTCGAGCACGGACACGCTGCTAAGCAGTGCCGACTGGAGCTCTAAGGAGGGACCCTGCTGCGTGCCCCGAGCACAGGCGAGTAGTGCTCAGCACCGCCCGCACTGGAGCTCTTAGTGTGACCCACCCGTGAGGTCCTGAGCACGGAAAGCCGTTGCCAAGCGACGCCTAAAACCGGAGCTCTGAGAGAGGACCCAAAAGCAGCGTCCTGAGCGCCGAGTGGAGTGCCTGGCCAGCCCCCCACGACGGACCCCTGAGCAAGGACACTGCTCCTACGACATCTAAGTGAGTATCATACTGGTCTGATAATGGGACAAATGCACTCTGCCCATGACAGAGATCTCTATAAGCAACTTAAGCATTTACTAAGCTCTAGTTCAAGACAATTACCTAAACAGGAGCTAAAAAACCTCTTAGAATGGACTCTGATTAATTTCCCAAATGCTGACCGTTCAGCCGTCTTTACAAGAGACTTCTGGGACACAGTTGGGGTTAAGCTCTTTAATAATATTTCCTACCGGGATATGGCTGCCGCGCAGCTGCTCCCAGCTTGCAGAGCGCTGGTGGAGCTGTTTGCTGCGAAGGCGCCGCCCGCAGCAGTCACCCCGCCGAGCCCGGCTCCTGCTGCGAGCCCGCCCCTTGCCGCCGCGAGCCTGCAATGGGGCGCGGCCCCCGCCTCTCCGCCGGTCCTCGCGGCTCCAGTACCCGCGGTCCGGCTGACTCGCGCCGCCCCGCCCCCCGCGCTCGCGGTCCCGGCACCCGTTGCCCCGGCCCCAGCCACCCCTCCGGACCCTACGGCCCCTCCCACCATCCCCGCCCCCGCCATCCCGCTCGTCCCCGCTGTCCCGGCTCCCGCCCTCGGTTCCAGCGTCTTCGCGGCCCCGCCCCTCGCTTCTATCACCCCGTCCGCCAGCGTCTCCGCGACCCCGCCCCTTGCCCCTGCCCCCACGTGCCCCCCCGTTGCTGCCGTCATTGTTACCCCACCCCCCACTGCTGGCATATTCGTAGCCCCGCCCCCCGGCGATACCCCGGCGGGGGCAGCGGCCACCCCCCTGCTAGCTACGGGTGCTACCGCTCCCCCAGCCGCGCCGGTTATGGCCGTGGCTGCCATTATAGCCGGCCCCCCGCAAAGCCAAGCGGCGACCCTTCTTCCAGCCCCCCAGGTCCCCCTTGCCGCCACCGACACGGCGCCGGTGGTAGCTGATAGCCCATCCGCGTCCGTCGCTGCTGCGTCTTCACAGTCTCCTGCCGCTCCCGAACCACCAGTACCGACAGCGCCTGTCACGACCGCGCTGGGGCCCCCGGTGCCCCCGGTACACGTTGCCGCGGGAACCCTGCTCCCTCACCCTACCGTTCAAGCGCACACAGCACGCCCCGAGCTGTCCCCCAGCCCCGCGGCAGCACAGACGTCTATGTCTACTCCCGTCCCTGCCGGCGTCCCTGCGCAATCCCCCGATCCCGGCACACCATCGCTCGCGCTGGAACGCGGAGCGCCCCAGCCCTGCGAGCCACTTGCTGCTGGTGCCGCAGCGTCTGCACGAATGACTAGAGCCCCCTCCGTGCCTGCCGCTGCTCCAGCCCCGTCTCCCGGCACCGCCGCTCCGGCAGCGTCGTTCCTGCCCGCCGCACCACCACCCACCCCAGCCCAGCCTACAAGCTCCCAGCGGCAGCACGCCGTGATCCAGCCGCCGGCCCTCCTGCCTCCCGCCGCCCCGAGACCATCTCCTGCCGACAGAGCAGCTCTGCCGCCGCCGCCCGCCTCCGTGGCCCCAGACCGCACCCTGCTGTATCCACCGCAGCCTCCCGCTTCTCAGCTGCCAAACAGTGCAGTCCCACCGCCACCGGCATCCATGATCGTCCCATCGCCCCCTCCCTCGACCGCGGCCGCAGCCCCAGCCCCTGGTTCTGCAGTCCTGCCATCTCCCGCTCTCCCCGAACCGCCCGCCACACGGACTGCCGCCATCACAGCCTGCCACGTTGCCCTGATGACGCAACCCACGCATGCGCAATCGCTGCAACCCCCGGACCAGCGATATCACTCTGCTCACACTCCTCCAGTCGCAGCACCGCTCCCGGGACCAGCCGCACATCACCCCGCGGCTCCGCCGCCTGCCTCCCTGCCTCCGCCGCCGCATCCCGGAGCCAACCCAAGCAGCACCGAATCACTCCCGCACTCCCTCGAACACCCAGCCGCGCTATCGCCCTCCGCGCCCCTGGCACCGAATGGGACTACTTTGTATCACCAATCGATCGCACTGCCACAGCCAGGCACACAAGCCGTGCAACGAGGAGGGGGAGGGTGGAATATGACACCTGCTTTTATAAATACAGGACAGACTGAGAACTATTTTGCCCCTGCAAATGCCAACACCTTAATCCCAATACAAAACAATTCCGAAAAAGAATTAAGTCTGTTCCCAAACAGGTTCACTGTCCCCCCAGTGTTTGGGACAGACTCCTCAACCCAAAAAGAGACACTAAACCCTGAAAATTCGCCTGCGTTAATCCCAAAAGTAGAAAACTCCCAAAAATGTTTTAATAATTTTCAATTAACAGATTGGCATGAAATAAGACTCCAAATCTATAAAGATGAAAGTCTTAGTCTATTAGCTAAGCCTGTGATAGCTAGCCAACAGCCTAACAGTCCTAAAACGTGGGCTCCCATCCCCACTCTCGAAATTAAAGAACTAAAAAAGGCTGTAAGATACAGTGGCATTTGCTCACCGTATCTTAAACAACTGCTAAAAAGTACCCTAAAAGGAGCACATCAAACTTTAAAACGCATTTTAAATCAACAGAAAGGGGGAAAAGCCCAGGCTACACCTCAAAGAAGGTTGAATAAAGCCTTGTATGTTTTTAATTTCTTGAACGGCTCTGCAGAAGAGCCTGATCCCCCCATTTTCAGATATTTCTTGAACAATAAAAAAGCAAAACTGAAAAAACACCCCCCAGTTTTAATTAAGATTCTAGAATCAGGAAAAATAGAAAGACCATACAATCTCATAATGTGGGGAAAGGGATTTGCATGTCTCTCCACAGGTGAAGGAACCAAGTGGATTCCAGCAAAGAAGGTGAAGCTGTACCACGCATCAAAGCCTGTTGTCGGTTCCACTTCAGCCAGTGACCCCACGAGTAGAAGCCGAGAAGCTGTCACCCAAATGTGAACTATGCAGAACCACTGAGAGAAGATCATCTGCCAGAAACGGCTCAAGAAAAAAATGGAGTTCTAGTATTATTTGTGTAGATGCATGTTATTTTTTACCTTTTGTTTTTGTTTTTGCAGTGAAGCTTTACCTGTAAATCAACCAAAGACAAATGTCTGGGTTGCTTTAGCCAAATCTGCAGGCTCCGATACCATCTGTCTGTCTGACACAAGCCCTGACAAACCTTTCTCAACTTATAGAGTGCCTTTCCCAGAAGGTTTTAGTACAGTTACAAAACCTAAGGGACCTAGCTAACCAAATTACAACAGATAACCCGTCTTGGCTAGACAGTTTGTTTGATGGTTGGAGCTTTGCACCCTGGCTAAGGGAACTCTGTAAAATAGGCTTGATTATTCTAGTAGTAATAATTATAGTTCTAGTAGCAGTATCTTGTATACTTCAGTGTGTGCAAAAAATGACGAGTAGGACTGTGTCTAATATCTTAGTTGTTCATCGGAACGGGGGAGATGTTGGGAAAGATGAAACAGGAAAGCCTTATAAATATGATTGCCTGACAAAAGATTTTGGGAATATGAAAACTATAAGCGACATCGAAATGAAAGCCACCTTTGAGATACCAAGTCTTAGTTACTGAACAACTGGAAAACAATGGTATGGCCGACTGAATGTAATCCCCTCTTGATTGAACAATACCCTCTGCTTGCAGACAGGTCCAAGGGTCAGAGCAGACCCTACTAGCTCAGCAGAAGGGGTCCAAAGAGTAGTTTTTAGAAGTTAAGATGTAACACTCTATGGTAATATAAGAACTCTTATAGGCTGTATGTAAATGCTATAGGATTTGTATCTTGTATTAGATTGGTTAGTGACAATTAGAATATTCAGTACAGAAGATGATTTATTGTATTGTAACCAGGACTTCAGACACTCCTTTTTACTACACTTTTTACTACACTCTTACTATACACTCTTACTATAGACTCTTACTATTCTCTCTTTGCTTACCCGCTTACTCTCTTGCTCTCTTGGGCCTGCTCAGAGCTGCCAGCTGCAGCTCTAAGCAGTGCCCCTATACCCACGCCCTTCGCAATAAACCGCATGTTCCAAGACCTGACTACAGAGATCTCTCGTCTCCGTCACCACCCGTCTCCCCCGACCATCCCACCGTCCGAACCCGCACCGAGCGTCCCGAGTGACCCCCTTGCTCCTACAGGCTGGAAGAGACATTCAAGGTCATCCAGTCCAACCATCTGCCTGCCACTACCACTGTAACCCCTAAACCACATCATCCAGATGCCTCTTGAATACCTCCAGGCATTTGTGACTCCACTGCCTCCCTGGAAAACCTATTCTAACACCTGACTGCCCTAACAGTGAAATATTTTTTCTAATACCTAATCAGAATCTCTCCTGCCTCAGTCTAAGGCCATTTTCTCTAGCCCTCTCACTGCAGACATGGCAGGAGAGACTGATCTCACTGCAGCCTCCTCTGAGGGAGTTGTAGAGAGTGATGAGGTTCCCTCTGAGCCTTCTCATGAGACTAAACAACCTCAGTTTCTTCAGCGATTCTTTGTAATACATGTTTTCTACACATTTCATGAGCCTTGCTGCCTTTCTCTGGACATGATCCAGTGCCTCAAAATCCTTTTTAAACTGGGTGGCCCACAGCTAAATACAGCACTTGAGGTGTGGCATCACCAGTGCCCAGTAAGGGGGATGATCACTTCTCTAGTCCTGCTGTCTACTCTATCCCAGATACAGGCCAGGATGCCCTTGGCCTTCTTAGCTACCTGGGCACACACTGGCTCATGCTGTATCAACTGGCACCCCCAAGCTCTTTTCTGTCGAACAGCACGGGTTCTTATGCTCTTTCCAACAGAGTGGGCACTGATGTGCCAGGGGAACCTTTGCCTGTCAATCTAAACAAACTGATCACACAAGTCATTAACTGTATGTATAGAGTTTCATGGAATCTTACAATCACAACATGGTTTAGATTGGAAGAGATCTTAAAGATCATCTAGTTCCGCTCCCCCACCACGGGCAGGGACACCTTCCACTAGAACAGGTTACACAAAACCCCATCCAGCCTGGCCTTGAACACTTCCAGGGATGTGGCATCCAACAAGACCTCTGAGCAACCTGTGCCACTTTCCCCAACTCACAGTATTGCGCACGTATGTCGTGTGAAACAGCACTTAGAGCTGCAGGGGAAAAAAAGAAAAAGGCGCAATTGCTGTGGAGAAGGGCTGGGTGGAGTTCCAGGTCCCGGCAGCCCGGGCGTGCCCCGGGGCGGGGCGGCTGCTCCCGGCTGCAGGCGAGGCGGGAGGGGGCGGGCGGAGTAGCCGCGTCCCTACGTGGGTCGGCAGGGTTTCCCGACCTCGCCGGCTTCTTTTGGCATAGGCTCGGAACTCCTTTCCCCGGGCGTGGAGTAGGAGCTCTCCCGACGCTGCCCGGGGAATGCCGGCCGGGCCGGTGCCGCTGCAGGTGAGGGGTCTGCCAGCGGGATCGGGACGGAACAAGGGGACACGGGAGGACACGGGAGACGGGGCTGGAGCCGCCCCCGGAGAGGGCGTGCGGTGAACGGCAGCACCCACGGGGAGGGTCGGGGCTCTGTGCTGGCTGCCCGAAGGGAGCAGCAGCACTTTCCTGGAGAGGTGCAGAGCTTAACTTCCAAATGGGACAGAACCCGGGCCCCTGCGCCTCTGTGGGCTGCAGAAACCCCGAAGGGAGAAGGTCAGCGGTGGGGTTTGAGGTGACGATCCCACATTCCGCTCCAGAAACATCGGGAATGGTGTGCCAGTCACCTGCCAGGCAGTAGCCCTAGGGACTTCCCAAAAGGCCGCTTGCCTTCGGTCACTGAGGAGTGAGCCCTCTACTCGCGGTACCGGTCCTGCGCACCAGGCGGTGCCCACGGGGTGCTGATGCTCCTGTCCCTTCTCTCTCTCCTGCCTAGGAAGAGCCATTCTCCCGACCCCGGAAGGCCTTGGCACAGCTCGCCAGTCTCTGTGTTCGGGGGTTTATGTGGCAATCAGAGCAGAATGGATCGGTATCGATATTTCATCTTTAACCAGAAGAACATGGTCGTGCTGGGGATGTTCCAGATAGCCTTCAGCACCGTGTGTGTCACCAGTGGGTTCATAGATGGCATTTTCAGAACAGAGTCTCAGCTGGGCAAATCCAGAGCTCCAATTTGGGCTGGCATGGTAAACTCATGCTATGTTTGCTATGCTTTGTTCTGCAGTGCTTTTTCTCCCCACTGCTACCTCCTAGTACTCATACTGGTAGTGGGGAGGGAAGCCAGGATTTCTTGCCAGCTCTTCCCTTGTTTTATCCTTTGAACTCAGTTAATAAAAATTTCCTTATCATGATATAGGCAGAGGAGTGCAAGCAGACTTCCCTCTGAAGGAACTAAATTAAATACATTTCTGCTGCATAATGTAGAAAATGGGGCATAGTGACAATTGACAGGGGGGTTTTTTTGCAGAACTACAGTGACCACAGAGAAGCCACCAAAGATTAGGAGGGAAACACTTCATTCTCTGGTCGGGTAGATGAGCATCTGGGTGATGATCTCTGTCCCACAGCACAGTGCCCCTAATTTTGGTACTGCAGTGAGGAGTGGGCAGGAGGTATCCCTGCTCCCTGGCATTCAGCACCCTGATTTACCCTCCTGAGCCATGCTGCAAGGAAATTGCACTGAAGAGCTCTCTCTAGTGCAGAGGCTACCTATCTCCTTTCATTAGTATATTTCTTTCCTCTACAAGGTGCATATGGACCACCTTAAATCAGACTTATTCAATCAGTTTCATTGTTTTGCCCTACCCATAAAGCTCGAGCTAGCAGTAGCAAGGCTGTGCACGTAGCAAGTAGGCAAGATGCATCTCACCCATGTCCTGCCTCCCAGGAGATGCTACAGAGGAAAAGAGAATATGAGCAATTCTCTTCCCATGTCTGATGCAGCCATTACTCTGATCCAAGCCTTGAAAACAAGGGCTTTTCATTACTCTGTAGTAGTTTATCTTCCAAATCTGATACTAGTCTCCCAGTTGCCAACTCCTTTTGTGCTCTACAGGTGATGGGAGTCCCAGGCATCCTGGCTTTGTTCTCCTCGCAGAGGAAGAATCCATTTCTTGTAAGCTAGAGGGGCAGATGGGTGTTTGTATGTATGGGGCAGGGGCAATATGTTGGGGCAATCAAAAGCAATATGAGGAGGGAATGATCTGACTGGTCCTCCTGCAGGATTAAGAGCTTATTTCTTTGAGTTATCTTCACAAAAGCTGCTGTGTTCATAAGCGAGAAGAGGATGCAGTGTTGCCTTGCTTTCTGCTGTAGCAGACAGACATTGGGCCTAACAAAAGGCAAAAATCTGTAAAAACACTTGGTTTCAATGCTTTTCTTTTGGTGGTCCTTCATGTTGTTAAGCACTGTGTACACTAAAATATGAAATGAGTTAAGAGGCTTGCATTTCCTAGGCAGGTTTCTCCAGCCGTGTAAACTCCAACAGGGGATATTGTATATAAGTAAGAGAGCTCAAAGACAAAGTCTTTGGGAAGCACCTCTGATTAATATTCAGGACTCGGCTGTAGCTCAGAAATTCAGTATTACGAAAACCTCTACTTCTCTGTGTTTGGCTTCTAAGTGACTGTTGCTACTGGGGACGTTGTATTGTTATGGTAGGTTAAAGACTACATCTAATGCTTGTATTTGCCAAAGGACAACTTTAATTCCTCCTCCCCTTCTTTTTCTCACTAAAATTCTCTGTCTATCTAGGTGAATGTACTGATAGTTGCCTCCATAGTCTCTTGTGTTGCCATCCTCATTGTAATAGTTTACAGCTCCTTCACACTGAAGTATGGTGAAGAGGAGGAGCTGAGTTCTGCCCCAGTCCATGTTATCCATACTGTAAGTATTGATATAATGATTATTACTGGGAACATGACGCCCTTAATCTGCAAACAGTACCAGATGTGGCTTACAAACGGAACCAGATTTCTAGGAGGGATGACACTAGCTAGGTCAGGTTGGCTGCTTTTGCTTCTGAGTGCAAAGGGGTGGTGTGGGTTGAGCCATGAAAAAATACTGGTGCTGCTCAGGGAAATGTGCTGAGAGTATCCCTGCCCTGGTTTGAGACAGTGATTTCAAGGCTCGAATCTTTCCAGCAGGCACCTCAGGTGATAAAGTTAACAGCAGTTACAGGTCACCTGGTTAAACCTGGTGTTATTTCAAGTGTATCCTCCACAGTACAGCTGAAGAGAAGTAATGAAGCCCTTTTGTATCTCCAACCTACAAGCAATGGCTTGCTGTGGGGGTGAAGGCATTCCAGATAGATGAAGCTGATCATTAGTTTATTGCAGGACAAATCTATAAGGTGCAGTGCAGCAAGATGATGTTTCTCATATTCATTATGAAGAAGAGCAGCCGTTCCTTGGGTTTTTACTCATTGTTAAAGCTATTTCCAAACCCAATGCCATTGCACAGCATCTTACATTTAATCATCAGTCTTACTTCACTGCTTGCTCTGTTTGAGGTTCACACTTGGTTTGTTTTTCAGAACACAGAAAAACGTTAAATAACACTGACTATGAATCAATCTCCTATCAGGCAATCAAAGCATTCTTGCAGTCATTAGATTATTTTTTGGTGGGGAGTGTCACTTTTTGAATATGGCTTTGCTGTCTCCTTTTCTGTTTGCAGAGGTTTGCACTCAATAAAGTTGTCAAGGGTGCTAACATAGCCATGCTGGCTGTATCCATCTGCAGTGCATTTTTTGTGCTGGCCATGGCTTACTTGGGATGCCTGAGTCTTCCACGCTGCTCCTGCTATGACAGTGTAACTGGGATGGTGAGTGAGGAGCCCAGGGCACAAGTTTATTTATACTGAGGGCAGGTGAGAGGGGAAGAAACTGGGGAAAAAGTCTGTTTTTCTCCTATAAATCTAGTCTCAGCTCCTACGTCAGTCATGCAGGGCTAATTCTAAGAAATCAAGTGGGATGTTAGAAGGGTTTTATATTTCTTATATTTTCTCCTTTTACTATCTTCCTCTTATTTACAGTCTCACGTAAGATCTCATATAGGTTATCTCTATTTTCCAAACCATTTGTGGTGAAGCTACTGTGGTCCCATTTCCCATGAATTCCTGCTGTCCTCAAAAACTGCTTCTCTCATCTTTAAGCCAACAGTTGCTTCTGGTGCAGCATTACGAATACTCACTGGTACTTAAACACTGGAACTTCAAATTCAGTAATAAAAGTATCTCCTGTACTGTGTGTGAAGTGTAGGGGTGCTGACATATATCATTTACTTCTCATTCATAAGGACTCTGCCTCAAGTGGTGGTGCACACAGTGTCTCTGCTAAGTGAGCTCAGTAATAAATACCAATTACTTCTCTACTAGAGCAATTCTGATGCTGTGTCATTAAACATGTACATCAGACCATTTGGTTTGGTAAGGAATTAATGGGTGCAGGCCACAAGGCAGCTGTTCCTGAATAAAGACACTGAGTGGGTAATGTGAGCCTGCTTTAAACTTTCAAACTAAAACTTGTTAGAGGAGTGAACTGCACAGACTTTTAAAATTAGTTCAGGTGTATCTTCTTGAACAAATTTCCAGGTGAGGTATTTGATGGTGCTTTTTTTTTCATAGGAATGGTTGCAACCTAGTGAGGACCAAAATCAGACTGTGGAAATGGTTTGTGCTGTACAAAGTGAGTAACTCTTTTGCCTCCATGTATCTGGATGTTCACCAGGGATGAGGAAGGAACATTCTGAATAAGATTTACATCCCAGTCCAAAATCCTGTTAACTAAAAGGATTAACAGGATCCTCAGGATTTTGTGCAAACATCTATACCAGGTTTAATGGTTTTCTCTTTCTTTTCTCACACAGGCCCTGGGGGGAGAATTTTTAACTTCAGAGATCGGTTTCTGGCCCAGGATGTAGATGCAGAAGAAGACACATCCAAACCTCCACCATATATCAGAATGACTTGAAAAAGTAGCCAAATGTGGCAAGAGAGATGCAATAAGTTCTTAAAGATGGTTATGCACTTTTCCTTGGCCTTTTGAAAAACACACACAGAAAGAGAGAACTACTGAATGCCCAACACTGAGCAGAGATCAAAGTGCAGAGGGAAAGATCTGCAGGTGATTTTGTACTTTCAGACTTTGTATAGTGAAACTACCTTATTGCCTCTGGAAAGTGAGAGCATTTTTTCCTCCAGCTTTTGTACTCAAATCACGTCTTATTTCACTAGAATTCATCATGCAATTTGTGTAGCAGTTTTAGCCTTAGGCATTTAAATATTAAATACAATTCCTTTTTCTTCAACTGTTATCTCAATTACTCCTTCTTACTGCATTAATTATTTGGATGATAATGAAGGACCCACTTCATCTTTGAGCTTCAGAGTGTTTTCTTCTTGGTAGGAATGGAGGTTTTTAATATCAAACCTTGATAACACCATTCAGGTACCGCTGTCAAAATGTGGCTTCTGTGGGATGTACATGTGTCAGTACAATTAGTTTTAGTGCTGAAGTGTAACTAGAGTGGAGCAGGAACTGCAGCTGCAGTAGCTCCTCCTATGAAGTAACTTAAATATAATGAATTCAGCTCAAGTTTTCCTATTTCTACTTTGTAGATTGAAAGTTTAAAAGAAATCCTTATTTTAGAGCCCATTCTGCTAAAATTTAGTACAGATTTAGACCAAGGTCTTTTGTTGTATTCTCTCTAGGGGGCCTCTTGGTCCTCTAGACCAAGGAATTACAGTTTCCAGTCAGGTTCTGTCATCTCCTGAAGTACACAGAATTCGCATATGTACTTTATGTTTCAGTTTTAGGTGAATGTCAAGTGTTTATCTTGCCTTCAGACCTTGAGCAGGAAGTGGTAGATGACTTATCCCATGATATAGATTAACAAAGCATTTGAACAGGGCCTGGAAAATAAGCTCCCATCTTGAGACAGTGGGTAGTAGCGTAAGTGATGCCCACCATGAGCTATGTAACTCCAGGAATGATCTCATATAAAACTTCTCTAATTGCAGCAAGTAAGGTACTTTTCATGGTCCCAAGAGAAGAGTTGTTCTTATTTTTTTCTCTAAAGACTGAAGTCCTTTTCATAATGCTGGTAAAGGGACTCCAATACCTAAATGGCTTTAAACTAAAGGGGGTGGGTTTGGATTAGATACTGGGAAGAAATTCTTCCCTGTGAGGATAGTGATGCTCTGGCACAGGTTGCCCAGAGAAGCTTTGGATGCCCCATCCCTGAAAGTTCAAGGCCAGGTTGGATGGGGTTCTGAGCAACATGGTCTATTGAAAGGTGTCCCTGCCTGTGGCAGGGGAATCAGGATGAGGTGATCTTTAAGGTCACTTCCAAACCATGTTATGATTCTGTGATGATTCTATGAAGATGTTATACAGCTTTTGTTGTAATCTTGAACAGAGAAAGAGTCTGAGCCACGTATTGAGGAAGTCCCAGTGAACTCTGGCACCCCTTTGTGCGTAAGGTGCTTGCCAAGTGCCTCTATTACTGACTTCAACCATTAGAATTATTGATGTCTAGGAATATCTCAGATCAAGAGAGCAGCCCTAACCACCAGGCTCCCTCCACAACCCTTCTCAGGTCACATACTGCTTCCTCCACTGCCCAGCTTCAGCCAGGGAAGCTGTCTCCATCTTTGGATGCTTGGGCCAGCACCTTAACTTGGGCCTGCAGGTCCTACTCTGGCAACTGGAGGCTTAACTATGTGCCACAGTAGCCAGATTCCTCCTGACTTTGGCTCTAAATGTCTTCATGTGTTTGCCTGCAGAGCCACAGGAGGGTTGAGGTTGGAAGGGGCCTCTGGGGATCAACTAGTCCAACCCCCTCCTATGCCAACCAAAACACAGCTGGTGTCTTGTTCATTTGGAGGTGTCAATGTTTGAATTGCTTTAATATAGTAATTCAAACGTTGTGATTCAAAAAGGGACGCTGTGCTTTTTCCTCGGAAATAGTGCCTGTCAGCAGGCATCAAAGCACCGAGTGTGACTGCTCTCCCTGTCCTCAGACACTTCTGGCACAACTCCACACCATCTGCAATGAAATGCTGGGAAGTTTCTTCTTGATTAACACAAACTGTTGTTCTTGTACATCAAAAGAAAGTAAGACTCCCTGAGAGGGTATTTGGCTCACTGATAGCTGAAAACAGCATGGCTCTGGTTAGTCTAAAACTGCTCAGCTTCTGCATCATTTCTGGGTGAGAATTACGGTCCCATCCAGAAGTGCTGTTCCATAACCAGTCATTGCAGTGTGACATACTGAGCATAATTCAACAGTGTTTGACTGCTGGTTGAACAGGCGGTTTGCTTTTATTGTGAGTGTGCAGAGCAACACATCACTAGTCCTTGTTCAAGTGCTGTGCTGTTTCCATTGGCTCAGGCTGATAATTCCTGGGATGAGGGTGGCAGTGTGTCTTAGTTTGAAAGACAGGTGTCTGCCAAAGGAAGGCAGGAGTCCCCCTTGAAATGAAAAAGAAAATGCAACCCCCTTCCCTCCGAATTATTATAATTTCGAAATTAAGGGGCTTTCAGGCAAAGATATGAGGAACAGGAATAACAGTTCTTTACTATTATATATATATATGTATACAAAACAAGTCAAACAAACAGCAATAACTCTGGCAGTAACAGCAAACAATCCCAAACCCAGTCCCAGCCTTCTCGGCTGTCGGGCCCTTTCCCCTCGGGTGCAGTTCCGCTCGCAGCCGGCAGGGGCGCTGGCGGCTCCCGGTGAGCAGGGCAGGTGCGATGGTTCCCCCGCGGCTGCAGGGGGCGCTCCGGAGCGAGCTCGGGGAGCACGCGGCACTGGCGGCCTGGGATCCCGGGAAGGGATGGGACAAAGGCTTCACAAACCCCTGGGCAGCCGATCCCGGTGTCCGGCCGGACCCTCGGGAACAGCAGGCTGGAACAGCAGGGACAAGCACAAATCCTGGGTGGCAGACGAGATGTATCAAACTCCAGAGCTGCAGTGAGAACCCCTGGAGGTCTCAGCAGGCAGGATGTGTGCGGCTACAAAGTAGCGAAGGCTTGAAGCAACAGCGGGGGCAGGGTGGCTGCAGCCCGGCTCCCAGTGGGGCAGGGAAGGCGGGCTTGGGAATCCTGGGGTTTCCCTGGTAGAAAGAAGGCAGCCTAGAGCAGAAAGCCTGCAGTGCTGACGAGGCTGAGCACCCACTGCCCACACACTCAGGTGAAAGAGAGTAACCTCTTGGACCACACCCTTAGTGGCTAGGTCCCTTTTCCTCCCAACGTATCCAGCAATTTGTCCCCTTGGCAACATATATGGGGAAAATTCCTCAAGAGGGAAAAAAACAGAAAGGGAACTGCCAAAACCCCAACACAGTGCCACCACAGCTGCTGCAGGTCAGGTCCTTCGGGCACACCTCTGGGGCACAAGCCAAGTACCCAGCCTGGCTTTGAAAGCCTTTGATCGGTGGCATTTAGTGACAGGTGTGGCAGGTACTCTTTTGGCTGTGAAACAGCCTTAGCAGCAGATATTGAAGTATTAGGGCATAAAAGAGAAGTATGCTCTATGCTACTTCTAAATAAAAATGTATGCAATTGATTCATCAGCAGCTATAAACTGGCTTATTTCTAATACAGTCCTTCTAGTGGTGCAACTATTGCAGATCACTCAGAGACACATGATTTCAACGATTCTTTCTACAAAAGTGGGGATTTCTCGAAAAATGACAGCTGCAGAAGGAAATTGGTGGAAACTGATTACTAGTTTAATGTCACTCCTCTTTGGTTAGCATTGCAGAAAATATATTCCTGACTGCAGTTTCCAGTGCTGTATTTAGCAGCCCGTTCCACTTGCAAAGTACGATACCTTCCCAGAGCCTGCCTGCATCTCCAGGGATATTCCATGGCTTGTGTCACATCCAGCTTTTACTGGTGAAGTCAGGTGGAGTTATGGACCCCCAAGCATTTAGTGCTCACCTTGTGTCAGCATTGCTTGTATTAAAGACAAGGCGTTTACATAAAAAAACCTTCTTTACCTCAAGTAGGCTGAGACAAACATTACCCTATTTCCTGATGCACAAAACAAGGCATACAGAATCCCCGGATGGATAAAAGCAAAGCCTGCCAGCCTCTCCATTAGCAGTGGTCAGAGTTAATCACCTGGTGTAATCAGAAGGTTAATCAGGGAAGTAGATTCTGGAGGTTAATGTTCAACTAAGGGCAAAGAATTTTTTTGAAGTCATTTCCTCAACAGAAGGGGCAGGAGGTGAGGGAGAGGAGAGAAAGAGGAGGGATCTTCGTCATGGTGAGGATCAGGGAACCCTTTCAAGCACTTCTTTGACAACAAGCCTGTTTTGAGATTTTTTAATATATATCTATTTTTTTATATTTATATTTATTAATTTATATCTGAATTTTTATTTTTCATTGATATATGTTTGGTGCAGTTCCTCCCCTGTGCTGCTGGGTTGCTGGTGTTCAGGGTCAGGGCAGTCTTTCCTGGGCATGAATGTCCTTTCCCCTTTGCTGGCAAAAGGCAGTGAGAAACCAGGGGATAAAAAGTCACAGTTCTGCATCTCCATAGCCCACCCTGTTCCAGAAAGAAGTAGTTGGAAATTGAAGTAAAGCTTCACTATAGGTAGATGAACTGGCCTAAAATATTTTGAGTTGGGAGTACATAGGTCTTGCTCTTTAAACATGGTGCTGACTACTAGGAAAAGGCAGGCTACAGAAGAAAGCCTTAAAAGAGCTGGGAAAGGACAGGAGTAGTACTAATGAATCGAAATACAGATACGTTCTGAAAATAGGAAGTGGTATTTGCCTGCAGATGAGAGGAGAAACATTCTGGTTTTTGGTTTCTGGGGTTTTTTTCTTATAGTCAGTAGAAACCCCACCTAATATAAGAAGCACAACATGCATTTTTTGGAGTCAGACTGTGTGATTTCTTGTTTCTTAGGATCATAACCAACAGACTTCTTTAGGTTGGAAAGGACATTTAAGATCATGGAGTCCAACCATTGCTCCTTATAGGTCCCCTCCAAACTGAGATATGATTCCATGGTTCTCCAGCACTGACAGTGTGTAAGTACAGGGAAAAATACTTGGACTTACCACTAACTTGAGGAGGGAAAGCTCATCAAAGCAAACAGCATTTCCCAGCCTTCCCTAGCAGCTTCTCCATAAAAACAGGAACTGCTTTGTCCTGCACCTCTTCAGGTCAGTCTAACCCTAGCACATTATCAAACTGCACAGTTTCACTTGCACTTTCTGAGCTGCTGTAATGTCTCTTCTCTTCTCTTCTCTTCTCTTCTCTTCTCTTCTCTTCTCTTCTCTTCTCTTCTCTTCTCTTCTCTTCTCTTCTCTTCTCTTCTCTTCTCTTCTCTTCTCTTCTTTTTTTTTTTTTTGGTAGTTTCAGCTTCAGTTACAGAAATGTGCATTCTCTTTCATTGACTTGTTATTTATGTCATCTTAATTTAAAATTACTTTGTTTCATAGTTCATGTTTCATCCTCTGGCTTCTGTCCACTACATGATTTTAAGTACACTCATCACTTTCTTTTTAGTCAATATTAGTTGCTGTATATGTTATGTTTATGGTGGAAAAGTACCTGCAAATATTGCTAGGCCCTTGCCTCCCACCCAATAACCGTAAGACTGATTCAGGATGACAGATGGTGTTTTCAGTTTCCAAATTCTTTGCTCTAAGTGTATCTTATAACAGTTCCTTCTGTGTTTCTTGTTTTGTCTGATGCAGGCAGGATCCCAACCCCAAATGACCTAAGTTTTTGCTTCATCCAACAGTTCTTCACCCATAGAACCTGAGAGCTGGAGCTTTAAAGCAGATGCTAGAGCTGGAAAACCACCAGTGTCATGTACCACACATCAAAAAGAGTTGGAATTCCACACAGCACACCCCCACGTGTTGCATTATGATGCCAATATATGCATGGTGATCAAAAATACATATATGTGAATATACATGTTTTCTGGCTATCATTTTAAATTATCGTGGTTTGACACTGGTTTAAACACCAGGTACCCACGAAAACCGTAACAAAGGGCTTATGCATTGAGATAAGGACTGGGAGAAAGCTCTTTTAAGGCCAAAACAGGCTCAAATTTAAAGGTATAAAGTAAATTTATTATTAACAGAGTCAGAGTAGGATAATGAGAAGTAAAATAAGCCTTTAAAACACCTTCCCCCTCCCCCCCCCCCAGCCCCTCCATCCTTCCCACTGATAGTGCAGGGAGACAGGGTGTGCGGGTTTTTGGTCAGTTCATCACTCGAGGAGTTTCTCTTCTGCTATGCCGTGGGGTCCTTCCCACAGGTGATAGATCTCCATGAACTTCTCCAGCGTGGCTCTAATTTCACGAGCAGCAGTCCTGCCCAACCTGCTGTAACATGAGTCCCCCCCATGAGCAAAACAGTTTTCCCAGAACTGCTGCGACGTGGGTCACCGGTCCACGAGGTGCAGTCTTTTAAGGATAGGCTGCTCTAGTTTGGAAGCAAGGGCTTTCTCTCTCTATCTCTGGAAGCCAGGGCCCCCACTGGATTGCATCTTTTCTGGCCTCCACTTGCTCCAGTGTGGGCACCTTTCCCACAGGCTGCAAGCAGATTTCTGCAACCCCCCATGGATGTCATGGATTACAGGGAGAGAGTTTGTTTTATTATAGTCCTCACCATGGCTTGCAGAAGAATCTCAGCTCTGATATTTGCAGCACCTCCTCCCCCTCTTTCTTTCCACTGCCCTTGGTGCCGCCAGGTTGGTTTTCTCCACGTTCTCACTTGCTCCTCTTCTCTGACCAGAGGGAATAAAAAACTTGTTGCTCATAAGTACCATTGCTAACAAATTCCACTGATTCAAAGATTTCTGCAGGATCTTGCAGCACTGAGAGGTTGACCTCATCTAGGTTCCACGTTGGGGAATCACTCGCCATATTTCTGCTGCCAGCCATGTGGCAGGGCAGTCACCGCCACTGCAGCACTGGTGCCATTCAATGCCTCTCTTCATGCGGGGCGCCAGGAAGGAGAAGCCGCTGTCGCCAACCCTGCCCTTCCGCCCACAGCAGGGCTGGCTAAAGGTGGCCAGGCAGGCAAAGCTTGCTGCCAGCCATGCCAAGATGGCAGCGGCCGCACAGCTGCGGCAGCCCCATGGCTGCGCAGCGGTGCCAGGATGGTCCAAGGGTGGTGCCTTGCCACCTCCGGGAAAAAGCTGGACCTGTGTGGTTTTGATTTTCTTCTTAAATATGTCATCACAGAGGCATTACCAGCCTCTCTAATTGGGCAAGCAGCATGTCCATCTTCAGAGCCATCAGAGATTGGCTCTGTCAGACATGGTGGAAGCTTCTAGAAGCTTCTCACAGAAGCCACTTCTGTGGCTTCCTCCTACCCGCCCCCCCATCCAAAAACTAGGCTGTGTTAAACCAACACAGTATATATAAAGAAAATCTTAAATATCTTTATTTACCATCTATTATCCTCATGCATATAAATGAAATATACCTATTTAATGACAGATGAAAGTATTGAAATCAGTTCTTTCAGGTCAGACACAATTTGACAAAAGCACTCTGAGCCTTGGAAGCCAAAGGTCAGGGCTGCCAGTATTTGTGCTTTTTAACAGCAGCATCATAGTGACTCAGATATTAGCTCAGAATTGAAGTTAGTACTCAAAGATAGTCACAAGGATGCACAGGAACTTGAAAACCCTCTCTGACGAGCACATGCTTTTTTAAATCTACAGCTGAATCTTTGGTTGCTGAAACCAGAAGCCCTTCACTGTCTCTAATTTATGAGTGTTAAAAATACCTTGAAGTAAATAGAAAAGCTGTTTCATGTATTTTAGGGTCAGTTTAGTCTTTTCCTCTTCGTTTGCCCTTCCTTAACTGAAGAAAGGACAGAGGGACAGATGAGTATGAAGGACAAGGAGCATCTCAACCCCCCTGAGCATTTCAAGTGTTTTCCTGTACAGGAGTGGGTGTGAAGGGTGTGGGGATGACCAAGCTTTGGAGAGGATAAATGGTTTGCAAATGCAACTTCTGCTTTATGACTCCTGATTTAGAGGCCCAGCATGATGTTTTTAGCAGTAAATCACTAAGTTTGATTTTCAGAAAGAGGGAGTTTGGCATATTGCCTCACACCAGTCTTTTTCCTGCCTGTGACCTTTCCAAAGGGGTAGTCCAAACAGTAAAAATAATAATAGAAAAGGAAGTACTGAGCTTAAGATCAGGGTCTTATGACTCTTAGTTTTCATATGCTCAGAGCTCCATCCAGCCTGGCCTTGAACACTTCCAGGGACGGGGCTCTGGGCAACAGCTGCTCTGGGCAATCTGTGCCAGTGTCTCACCACCCTTAAGAGAGAAGAACTTCCTAGTAAGAGCAGCAGATTTGTTAAATGCAGGCTAGGGAGAGGATTATGCTTTTTCGGGGGCTTTTTAAAATGATCACTGGTATTGCTATTAATTTCAAATTATTAGCTAAGGATTCAATAATTTGTGGTTCACATTAAGCAGTGGTGATTCAGCAAGGCAGGAAAAAAAAAAAGTCAGTAACATCCCCCCAGGGATTGTGCACCTCAGGGAGTGCCGCTGGATGACCAGTAGCTCTTGCCGTCCTTTGGGCTCTGGAAATAGCTTCCAGAACTACGAGGAGCTGCCTTCAGCATGTGCTTCAAATTGGCAGGTGGGAGGCTGTGCAGAGCCCAGTGAATCCCAGAACATCCCTGGAAACCAGCAGTCCTTCTTCCTCTCTCAATGCCCCTTCACAACCATCACTGATGACACCATTCAGCTGGATAAACGAGGCCTCCTTTGGGCACTCAGCATCAACAGAGGAAAGAAAAAAAATCCCTCATCCTCAGAGACATTCTCAGAACAGTGGGATTTTTTTTGTGAGTCCTACAATAATGACAACTTCTAATGTTATTTATGATTTTAGATTTAAGATTACATGTTGGTGTTGATTTGCAGAGAAAACCAGACTGCCATTTGAAAGTAACATTACCATTACCTTTAAATAACATATGGCTCTACATTTATCTGGGAATTGCAATGTTAAGCAACATCAGTCAATGACCTTGAAAGTAGGACTCTGGAAAAAAAAGAGTATTAGAATTATACACTCTGGTGGAAGTGACAATACCTACAGAGAGGACAAGGGATATGACTTCCAACGAATTTATAAAAGTTAAAGAGATTTTATTTCTGAACAAGATGAGACTAGAAGAAGAGTGATGGAGAAGACTCCTTAGGGTCTTGACATACATCCAAGGGTTAGTAATTGCTGTTTTTGTAACTGTTCTATCACTTCCCATTCTTCTGGAATCTGAAATAAATCCTGAACATGCCTCTAAATCATCAGGTGAGTGCTTCAGATGCCTCAAAACCACACAGTCATTGCAAGAAAGCACTAACAGTAGTCCAAGTATTGCGAGTCTTACAAAATTGTCACCCACACAGACAGAAACTAGAAACTCCTTTAACTCCCTCACAGCCTTTTGTTAACTATATGGAATTATATTATCATTCCTATTATAATTATTGAAAACAAGTGATAACAGTTTGTGGCAAAGCCAGTTTATTAGGTTTCTGGGATTGTGCCTTGCCTGCCCCCAACACATAGTAAAGAACCCAACTTTACAATCTGGTAAAGCGAAAATACACATACAAAGTATTCAGTACTCTGACATCCATTCTGTGGGCAGAACATCACCACTGAAAGCCAGCAAGCAACACTGAATCCTGCATTACTGACCATACTGCCTTGATGGCAGAACCATTAAAACAT
The DNA here is from genome assembly GCF_965178545.1 of Coloeus monedula. Taxonomy (NCBI): domain Eukaryota; kingdom Metazoa; phylum Chordata; class Aves; order Passeriformes; family Corvidae; genus Coloeus; species Coloeus monedula. The sequence continues at coordinate 10,644,630 of NC_138785.1, read as the reverse complement.
GCTTTGTAACAGAACATGGAATTACACACTTGAACACCATTTCCACACAGTTTTCATGACATGAGGGCCCTTATTTACAAGTTGTGATAACTCAAATTAAAACTTAATAGATGTGCAGGTGTTTCAGATCAAATTTAACAGTAACACTGCAGCTACATTATTTGCCTACCTCAACCCCCAACCTGACTGACTTTAAAATTCTTAATTCTGGGATATTTATTAAAAAAAAACAAAACCCAAAAACAAACAAACAAAAAACCACCAAAACTTTCGGACATACTTAGTATACAAATAATTAAGAAGGAACCTTCTCAGAAAAAGGATTAAGGATATGAGTGAAAAACAATCTGTCCAACAGGACTGTAAACCGTATTTATTTACAATAGTATAAACATAAATTTAAGATCAATCCTTTTCTTAAAGAAATCATTAAGGACACTAGTGTTAAACAGGTGATAGTTTCTGAAACAACTGTAAATTCTAGTCATGTAAGGTCCAGAGTGAATACAAAAGTTCCCTTTTACAAACTTTTCCTAAGCAAAAATAGTCACAATTGAAGCAGCTTTATACAGGAAAAAGTATTACCTTTTGTTTAGATTCTTTTTAAACATCTTAATCATATTAGACCAAATTAAATACTCTTTCTAAATCTAGAACAAAATCAATGCATTTTCTTCAATATAAGTTGCAATGAAAGTACATCTCAAGGATTGTAATAGTTTACATAATAATAGTTATCTTGTTTCAGTAATTTGTTTCTAATGTGATCATTACGGTGGCAGCTTTTGAACTAGCCCTTCAATTTAGTTTCCAGTAAGCAACACATGCTACAAATTGCCAATAAAAAACCTTCATTTATACTTCGAAAACTAAGTCACGAAACACTGTTTGACATGGCACATGAATGAAGTCACAGATTGCATTCTATGGCTTACATTTCACTTTATGCAACTATGTGAAACTTAGCACCATTTTTATTATGAAACTTAATCTTCGGATAGAACTGGAAAAAGCAGTTGTAACTATGAGAACACAGAAAAAGGTGGTTCAAGAGGAGGATTTCCCTCATCTGACCCCTACTAGCTCACATTAGTAATGCCAAGGGTGCCCTACATACAGTCACATTATACAAGCAGGTTTTAGCTCAAAAATCTCTAACAGATTATATACTTGGTAGATTTACTCCATATTTCAAGACCAAATTTCATTTGTGTTTGGAAAAATTTTAAGAATGTACCATACTCCTAAACATTCCCATTCCTGAAATATGTTAACAAGTTGGCTTTTCAAGATATTTAAAAAGTACTCGTGATCTCTGAAGCCCCGCGAACCCCAATCTTTGAAAACCAGTATGCTTTTGCCAAATTCACCCAATCTTTTACTTACTCAACTGTTTTTACTTACTCTGAGACACTCAACTCAGATACAGCACCTTTAGAAATATATCATTTAAATTTTAGTAAGATCAGAGAATTTATGGACAGATGGAGTCCCAATTTTTACCCCAAATCCTGTGCTACAGTACTTTCCATAACATGGTTTAACATAACAGTTTTGTATGACATGCCCATTATGAAAAATTAATGAAGTTTTAAGTATCAAATAATAGGGAGAAGTCTGTCAATTCCGTTACCACTGCCATGAAGAAACAGACCAAGTTCATAGTGGAACAACAGCCAAAATCTAGCAGGTTGCACTGACACTGACAGCCCGAACTTTGACAGACCTGGTTTTTTTGTTTTTATAATAAAAAGGTACCTGCTTACTAATTTGCTAGTAGTCACCTAATATTCCTTCATATGCCAAAAATCTCCCCACTTGCTGACCCAAAACCCAAGTTCCCTGGTTGTCACAAAAGGCTCTTCTACATTATTCCAATGCCAAGTAGCAACCAAAAGTATTAGTAAACCAGCCTACTGTTTATAATCTTACCACAAGTGATGAGAATAACCTCAGGCAGCAAGAGCTCAAGTAGGACCACTATGTCAAACTTGACAAAGTATGTTCCCATATATTTATAGTGAAACTTAGTAATTCAGAAAGTACAAAGTGCAAGAGCATGAGATGGGCACACCTACAACAGGTAAAATAAAAAACACATTAAAGTGCCAAAGAGATTTGCTATACTTGCTACCAAACCTGGAACTTTGCCAAGATCATAATTTTGAAGCACTTGCAAACAAGACAAGGTGATAGCCAGTGACAGTATGACCTAACACCAGCAGGATGTGGTAGGTTTTGGTTCAGGTTTTATATGTATTTCATCATGATCTGGGGGTTGACTAAGCATTAAAGGCTTGTGACTTTTAAGCTTGTGAGCCAGCGTCATGAATATGGCCTCCACATGGTCATTGTCATTGGGGTTCTTGGCAGAGGTTTCAAACAATGGCATGCTGTGAGTGTCAGCAAACTTCTGGGCCAGGTCCGTGGGCACCTGAATAGCACTTCTCAGGTCACATTTATTTCCAACCAGAATCCGTGGGGTATCATTGGCAAGAAGGTGCTGTTTGCATTCCTCTATCCAGGATGGCAGGCTGTGGAAACTGGCAATGTTTGTCATATCATACACAAACACCACAGCATGTACATTCCTGTAGTAGTGCTGCACCATGCTCTTCCTGAAGCGCTCCTGGCCTGCAGTATCCCATAGCTGTATCTGAAAATGGAAAGATAAGGAGAGGAAAAAATGTTTTACTACTCATCTTGGAAAATAACACAAATTATCTGTAGCGAGGGGAGTTACATGATCACAGAAATCTACTCTTCTGAATTAATCATATTGACAAGTTTGTGCTGAAGAAAATGGTTGCATTCACACAATTTTAGAAACTTTGGATTTCAAAGCTGCTCACAAGCAAGGCCAGGAGGAATGATGACACAACTTGAGAGAAAATACAAAATTTCTGAAAGTTTATCGGAGCCTGTATTTTTAAAGATTTTTATAAAAACAAATCCTGAAGTTTTAGCAATAGCACTTTTGTTTGAAAATGAAATATATGTTACTTCCAGTACAACTCTCAGCTGACATGACTTTTGTTATTGCCAAAAATAATATCATCTTCCCCAAAATTCTGTTGTTAGCATGACATTAACTGCCATGTAGAAGTAGGAAGAAATCAAACCATGGTTGATTTCAACATCAACAAAAACAGGACAAATAAATCTTTCTCTGCAGTGCATTGGAATCAAACCCTCCTGTGATGAACATCTAACTTAAGCTTATTTAATGCTTAAACTGGGACCATACTATGGTTTGTAGTATCAAGGCATGCATAAAAGGAAAAAAAAAAAAAGCATAAACCTCCTGTTGGTGTAACATGTGACGATCATTTCCAGGTACACACCATTCTGTCCAAACCAGACTGAATGTATGAGCCAGAAGCTTAGTCAGAACAGAAAGACATTCAGAAGAACTGAAATGCTTTCAAATTTCTGGGGTCCAGATTGAAACAAAACAAAACAAAACAAGCTTTGAAGCACCAGCAGACGTAAGCAACAACTAACAGAAATTTTAAATACATTGATCATCCTCTGTAATGGCAGCCTGGAGTCCTCAGGTGTGTAGAGAATGCTACAGAATTTTGCACAGTGATGTTTACACAAACTTGCACTCCAGGAGACAAGGAACTGCAATGCCCAGCAGTCAGAGCCCCTTCACCTGCAACACCTGTACACTGTCAGAAATAAATTGCTGTGTGGCTCTATCATGCACACCTTAGTGATAGTGAAACATCTGAAAGACATTTGATTTCTTGGGAAAAAGCTGAGTCCTAGCTTCCTGTCTTATACAGCTGATCCCAGCCGAGGCAGTTTGATTAGTACTCTGGCTTTTGAGCAGAAAATTTTTCCTCCCTGGGAATGAAAGGAGTCTTCCTTAAGACTCAGAACTCAAGGAATACTAAATGTTCTGTAGACAATGAAGATAAATTTGAAATTTAATCTGTTCTCATGAAAGTCGCAGCCACTATGTAATTGTTGAAATTGTTCTCCCATTACCATAGCTCTGCATTCCTTTGATCCAAAAGTTTCAGTAAAACTTCTTTAGAAATTGTAAATATCTTGAAAGTTGTGTTGTTTACCACTTTAACCAGTGGCTTTTTATATTAGAAAAAAGGAAGCCCATCTGCAAGGGAAATCTGCTGAGAGCAAGAAGATGCATCACTCATAGAGAGGATTACAGTATCACCTAAAACTGTTTTGAAAGCTACAACAGTGGAAATAGGGTAAAACTGAATAGCAGCAGATGCAAAGTCTTGGTAACAGTGAGTGACAATAAGGACTTTTTCTTTAAGCACAGGGTTCATCAGATTGGCAATTATTAAAATGGATGACAATCCAGATCCACAAGTCAATCACAGTATGTTATGAATCAGTCGTGTGACAGACTGAAGAACAAAGAGTACGAGATGTTTCAGAAGTTTTTCTGCAATATTCTATTCAACCCTGGTTATCCATCCTCAAAAAAACGTCAGACTAGAGCAGGTGGGAATGGCAGCTGCTGGTTGCATCAGGGGAACTGAGAATTTGAATGAGAACATCAGAGCAGCTTGGCTTTTGTAGCCTAGTCCAGTTCTCTGCAGCTTTTGATCCAGAGACTTAGAAAGACCCACGTGCAGCTTCTAAAAGGGTCATTAAGAATGTTAGGAAAAGCAAGGCAAGCTGCCCTGGCTCTGATCCCAGGAAATGGTAGTCAGTTGCAATCGATCTCATTTTAGAATGAAATCTCAGGTTTTGCCAATGGTATTATACTCTACACACAACTGACAGCATCTCCATGAGTCTACACAATTGGACTGAACACAGGCACCTAAGTTTGGGTAAGATTCAGTCACACACCCAGATGAGACATACTTCCAGTTCTGTGCACTTATAAAACATTATAAAGTCAGAAGACTCATGGAAAATGCTCATGAATTTGACAAATTAGAGAAAAAAGAAGCACAGACTGAAGCAATCCCATGTATAGACAACATTATGTTAAGGAATCACTATAGATAAATCTTGGAAAATGCTGTATCAAATAAATTTAAAGAGAGAGTTAATTTTCACAGGCAGCTGTGGGCTTACAATTCTCTCCCCAGCTTATTCACAGAGTAGAAATTGGTCATGCTTCAGTCAAGCAGAGATCTTTAAGTGTATTGCCAGCCTTGGGTAAAGATGGGGAAATTAAATTAAAGGTTTACATAACTTGCAAGTGAAGCTTAAACTACAGTTCTTCCTAAATTTCATTTACATGCAGCACTCAAGCTTGAACGGCATTATCTCAAATTGAAGATGTTAATATTCTTGGCTCTGAGTCATTTGCACTAAATCCTTTCCCAATGTTGAAAACTGTACACTTTAGAAGTTACTTTTTTCCTCTTTAGAGGTGAACTTGAGGAAACTGTTCCATTTCTACCTCTCCCCCCAAATATTTTCTCTACTGAAAAAAAATACTGAAAATGTTCACGTTAATGGGTGTGCACTGATGAAGTAACATTAAGATTACTATTTCATTGTTGGTCCAGTAACACCCATCTTCAGGGGACCACAGTTTTTATAACAGCCCTTTAAAGTATATAGTTTGATTGATTGGTTTAACAGCACAATTCAGCTAATAAAACTGTACAGAATCCCTTGGTCATATTCCCTAAGAAAAACAAATGGCAGAAAAAATATTAAATACACTGACTCAGCTATCACATCCCACCTTCTGATTCCGTTCTATGTATCCAGAAAGGCTTTTTTCTAAACAAGGACTCACTTAGTATGTGTGTTTTATAAACACACTGGTAAAAACCTAACTGGCCTCAATGCTGTCTCCTTTAACAAGACAAAAATTGGAATAGCTCAAAGGTACAGAACATGATGTTCAGACTTTCTTCTTTGGATTTCATTTGCATTTTGCTCTTTTAATGTAGGTCAGTGAAGACTAACAGCATTGTTTTCTTCAATTTTCAATGCTTAGATCAACTGAGGAAGAGTAAAATTTAGAAGGCAGAAAATCCATTTGTTGAAAGTTTTAATTTACTCATCACATTTAGGCATCATGCTTGATATGAAGCTGTTCAGCCTACTGTACAAGGAATATACTTGTTCCTATGTCTTGGAATTCTACACAATTACTGTGTGAGAGACCCTCAGTGAGAACTGTGCTTGTGTTCCTGCCAATGACGCAGCACTTTTCCAGCTGTCAGGGAAACACTTACTGCTGTAGCAGCACAAGAAAGAACCATCCAGCTGGCTGGGGGAAGGGAGAAGAGGGAAGACACTACTTTATAACCTCCTCCTTCGATGCAAGAGGAAAAATTCCCTTCAGGGCACATCAAGGACTACAATAATTCAGTTCATCAGAGCTTCTCTCTCTTCGTTCAACTAGCATTGCTGGAGCTGACTGCTACACATCAGGAAGGTGAAGAGGAGTGAGAGAAGTTGCCAAAACCGCCCAAAATTGGTTCAAACTTGACAACACTCCCACTAAAAACTAGAGTCCTGGCCATAATGATAAAATTCATTCCTTTAATGCTGAAACAGAACTTGCACAAAACAATGTGCCTCAGAACAGCCTCCTTCACTTCTCCACCTTCCTCAACCAGAACTGGTTTATTTTACAGGTAATATTCTCAAGAATGCAGCAAAACGATCTACAAAAACATATATAACAGAATGGCACAATAACCTATGTGAAGCATCTTAGAGCTGTGGATTACTCTATGTTCTTCACTTCTCTCCAATGAAGGCCAGGCATCATTCAGAGGTGATGAAAATGCCAGTCAATAAGATGGTGCTGACAAAACAATATCCCTCAGGAGTTCTCTCCTCTGTCATGAACAGCAACGGACAAAGGAGTACAGAATTTCAGCTGTCAGAGAAGTTCTAGTGAGTGGTTTTACAAAAGAAAACCAAAAAAACCCCAAAGATTCCTATTCACCTTTCATTTTTAGTTGAAAAAGGATATGAGATAAAAATCCCACAAGAGCAGGAAAGCAAATTGGCTCTCCTATTCTCATATATCCTCCGTAATTTCTTTAATCAGTAAATAAGCAAGGAAAAACTACAGCTTTCAGCTACATAATGGTAAGCTGCAATTATAACGTCTGATGATAACAAATGTCCAAATACAAGCTCAAGACTACTGTTAACTTCCTTTTTCTGCACAAATGAACTTTTCTCATAAAAACAAACTGTAATACAGAAGCAGACTAGGATTCTGTTTAAAACCATGTTGGTAAATAAACTGCATTTGTAAGCTGTTACTTGCCTAATATTTTTAAAGCAAAATTATCATAACAGTGGCACCTACACAGCTTTGTGGTGTTGAAGGTTAAAGCAATTATGACGTCTGATGAACAAAGAAGCAGAATTTCTCAGAAGCAACACGCTGCTGATACCAGGCACAAATAAGACGAAAATACTGCTAAGAGATCTATATATAAGTCCATTGTAAAGATAAATGACTGATTAACACTTGACAAAAAATGCACGAGGGTCTGGCCTACGGTAGGAATTGGTTCATCATCACAGAAACCTACATCGTGACTACCTTTCCAACAGGAGCAAGGCCAAGCAGTAGAACAGTTTCAGGGCAGACACAACGGCGGCTGCTGGTGACGCGACCCGCCGAACTGAACTTCGGGGGTACGACGGTGACAGAAGGCCTGGAGACCGCTGCGAGAGGTGCGGCCCGGAACATCCCGCTCTCCCTTCTCCCGGCCGCTGGAGCACTGTGCCAGGCGCGGGCCGGGCCGGGCCGGGCCCGGTGTTGCCCCTCCGCCCGCCGCCCCCTCAGCCCGGGCCGCTCCCGGCGCTGTCCCGGGCCGGGCCCCGAGGTACCTTGATGCGCTCGCCGTCGATGGTGACGGCCCGCTCGCGAAAATCCACGCCGATGGTGGCCTCGGTGCGCTGCGGAAAGCGGCCGGCGCAGAAGCGGTAAGTGAGGCATGTCTTGCCCACGTTGGAGTCCCCGATGACGATGATCTTGAAGATACGCGAGCGGGCAGGGGGCAGCGCACCGGGGAGCGCCCCGGAGCCCGTCAGGCTCAGCTCCAGCGAGGATTCGACATCTCCCGCCGCCATCGCGGCCCCGGGAGAGCCGCTACGGGACCCCGAGAGAACCAGCCGGCCACCCACAGCGCGCGACGCGTCACGGCCGCGGGCCGGTCTCGCGAGAGTGCGGCGGCCAATCCCCGCGGGCGGGGCCTGCGCGCGCCGGCGCCCGTGCTTGCGTGACCGCCGCCGGCGCCAGGGGGCGCTGCGCGCGCGGCCCGGCGCACTGAAGGGGCGGGAACGGGACCCGCCGGGAATCTCCGAGAACGGGGAACAGCTGGGAATATCCGGGGCTGTGGCGTACGGGGAGAGCCCGCATCTCTCGGGGCGGCCTGAATGCTGCGAAATGTGGAATATGCAAGATTTTCTTAAAAAAGGTAGTTCTGTGATGTTTAGTCTTTGTCCACTTTCCAGCCTCATCAAGGAGAAGGGAGACAATCCATGAAACAGAGAGCCGCCAACAAGCTCTAAGTGATGGCCAGGTGTTCCAAAACCAAATTATTTGTTGGTAGAAATGCTGTTACGGTTTGGGGCTAGACAGGCTTCAATATTCTCAGACCCAGGGGGAGGTTAATAAAGTTTGGGAAGAAGGATGTACCTGTGGACACAGTGGATGTCCCATAGTGCACACCAAAAATGCAGGGGCCACAAGGACATCTGGCAGAACTCCCCAGATAGGGAAGAAACAAATGAAGACAACTCAGTAATTGTGCTGAAATCGGCTCCAGCTGGGTAACAGGTAATTCCAGCAGGGGCAGATCCCGACCAGCTCACGGAGCAAGGACCCGAAAAAGGACACCGGCCCAAAGGGAGAGAGAGACTGAGCATGGGGTTAGTTACCATGGGAAATGAGAGAATAATTCACCAGCAGAAGATAGAATACTGAAAGAGAATTATATGACTTGTAACTAATAAACACTAATCCCTTTGTTTGCTAAAATGTATAAATAGGAAAATGCTCTGAGAGTTGGGATGTTTGATCTGTGGAATGCCATGGAGCACCAGGTTTGTGCAATCTGAAATAGATAATGTCTCTCTTGAGTAATTATTGGCTTGTTGCACACGAGGTGACAAATCCAGTTTTTGCAGACCACATGGGGAGCATCCACCAGGAGTTGCATTTGTGAGATGTTTGCATCGATGGTGAATACCCAAAGACAAGAGACCTGGAGTCAGAAGGGGAAGACCAAGAGCATGAGGGCTTGTTTGTAATTGTGGGGAAGGTTTTCTGTGATAATGATGTGACTCAGCCTGCAGTGTGTGGTGTGATGCCACAGCCCAGGCTCCCCTCAGTTGTCTCAGTGCTGTACAGTTCCACCTCCCTCAGCCTTTCCTCTAAGAGAGGTGCTCCAGTCCTTTAATAACTTCATAGTCCTCCGCTGGACCTCCTCCAAGACCTCCATGTCTCTGTTATCCTGAGGAGCCCAGAACTGGACACAGCACTCCAGACGTGGCTCATCAGGACTAATCAGAAGGGCAGGATCACCTCCCATGACCTTGCTGGCAAAGCTCTGGGGAGCGCTGTGCTCCAGCCTGACTGCGCTGCTGCTGCCATTTATAGTCAATAAGCAAGTTATCCCTGGCAGGGCAGGACACTTGAATCTGAAGAGATTGATGTATCTCTCAAGAAGTAGGAAAGTGTGGCATTGCCTTAAAAATCTGTTAACTCACCAAGGGCATCAACACTGGTGAGAGGTAAGATGTAGACGTTGAGTTTAAGCAATGTCCACCAGCAAAAATTTTTAAAGAGTTTAACCCCTACAATGGAAAACAAATGTAGATTACAGTAGTTGAGAGAACTGTTGCCCTAACAGGGCGTTTGCAAACTGATAGCTGAGCCAGAATTCCTAAGGTTTAGATCAGATACCTAATAATAACCTTTGAGAGTCCTCCTCTTTTACCCTGCTACGCATGCCCCATACGACTTGGGGTTTCTACCTGCACAAATAATAAATTATCCTGGGATCCTATAGAGCAACTGTCATGTGGTTGAAAGACAGTGCTTTGAGCAACCCATTATTACTCATATAAAAACAACAGGGCTGATAAAATTTAAAAAGCATTAAAATATCCTGAGTTCAGAGCAACTTCAGTTACAGTGCCCATCTTAATTTTTGTCACTCTCTTTCCTCCTGCCCTTGGACCAATCCCTAAGACTGTAGAGATGTTCCTCCACCCTGTAGTCCTCTTCTGAGACAGGATGATGCAGTTTATGTTCTCAAACAATTAATTCTGTCAAAGAAAAGGAGTAATTTTATTGAAAGGAGATTGAAGGGTGGGGGGAGGAGGTTGTGCCACCCTCAGGTTCCTACTGTCCCTTGCACAGAATTGTTCGTTCTTGCAGCCAGAATGTAAAATGTGTTTGGCTAAGGAGAGGAAGCACAAGCAAGCCCATCTCTATAGCCCAATGATCAAAGAATTATAGAAATGGTTATTCTGGTGACGGGTACTCTGATGTGGGCTCTGTCTGGTGTGCTAAAAGGTGAGTTTGAGCAGCTGTTCACGGGGTCTGCCAACCACTCATTTAAATGATTTTGATCTGGGTTATGCCAGGAGGGCCAAAGTGAATCAGAATCAGATCTGAACTCTTCAACAGCTCTTGACTTCTTTTATGTCAACAGCGAGGACTTTAAATGGCAGAATCAACACACCACCTAGTGGCTGAGGACATTCCTAGTCATTAGTACTCGGCTAATTTTAAGCGGACACCCCGAATACCTTGGCAGTGAATTTGCCTCACGATGCTGCCAACAGCCACCATAGTTCCTGTTTTGTTAGCCCTGAGACAGAATCTCCTTCACGAAGAAGACAGCTGGCCCCTGAAACAATGGACTTAGAGTAAATAACCTAATTTAAACCTGAGAGTATAAATTTTCTCTCAGATGTGGATGCTTTTGTGTGAGCTATTTCAGTGTGGTACTGGAAACTTCATCACTTCTGCTATAATTGAAGGAATAAAGATGTTTATTAGATCCTTACATTTCATCCAGCACAGACTATTTCTGGATATTCCTTTTCCTTTCCAATATATTTGGAAACCAGCAAATAGAATTGAATTTATTTATAGTAACAGAATAAATTAAAAACACTTCTTGCTATAAAAGCTTTTGAAAAAGCTTTTGGTTTTTGTCTTGTGCAAGGACAAGTACTTTCAATGGGCTCTTCAGATGTGCTCAGTGAATGAACATGCAAGAGCCTAAATTCACAGCTATTTTTATTTAGCAGATGTAGAATATTTTATGAAAGGGGATTCTGAAAATAGTTGCACGTCTCTGGACTTGCTTAGCATTTCAAGAATAGTTATTTCTGTTGTCTCTTGAAGGAATATTTACATGTGTTAGTCCCATGCAAATGCAGAGTGTTCAATATCTAAAAAGTATGTCTACTAGGTTCTAAGTTAAGAAACAAGTAAGGGGGGAAAAGTGTAAGTCTAAGGCTGTCTCATTTACTTGTTTTTTTCTGAAGGTATCAAAAAGTTTCCGGGTGTTTCCTGGTGATTTAATGACAAGTAGTTTAAAAATGCTTTTAAAGTTTCTGCAAAGATACTGTACCTCTGACTTCTTGTGGGGCTTTGGTATGAGGCTTCACAGCCTTCATTTTTGCAGGAAAAAGTCCTGTGGTTTTGCAATGAAAAGTTCTACTACTGCAAGACTTGACTCTGCAAGTCTCAAGGAGAGTTTGACCCCCCACTAACATGTTCCTTTATGACAAAACACAGATGGCAGAAATTCTGGAGCTGCAAAGAACAGCTTTTTAGGAGATCGGGTCCAAGGACCCTGTATGTCAGACTGAAAAAGCAAGTGTTAACACACCGTATTGAAATCACAAAGTCAAATGTCTCATTATCTTTGCACTGAAAATGAAGTTTTGACACAGCTGCTTTACTGCCAGTTACCAGACTGTGCCTTTCACATTCACTTCCATGCCCTTGTTCTTGTCAAAACTATAAACCAGAAAGCCTTCTGAAAATTAAAAGCAATAAAAGCTTTCCCATTTTTAGTTTGTGCTTGAATGTTTTTCTCATTGCATGTCTGGAATGAGCCTTAAGCCTGTCTGGGTAGCTGATGTGACAACTCAGTAACTTCGGCATCAAGAGCTTGGCACAGAAACCTGGGCTCTTCACACATCCCAGTCTTGTAGCAGCACTGCCTGCACATCCTGGCTCTGGTGCTGGGCATGCCCTCTGCCCTGGTGGGATGGCTCATCCAAGGGGAATCAGAAAAAACAGGGAGCATCTTGACAGCAGAGCTGCAGACTGCCAGTGAGCAGCAAAGTGTATGTTAAACCAAAAACTGTGTCCCTGCTTTCTCTGTCGCTGTCATTGTACATGCTGTGCTTAAGGGTGTCTGTATGTCCCAAAGGGTCATCAAATGCCATGAGGCTTCTATATTTACCTGTGTGCACCAGTGCCCTAATAAATCATCCCCAGGCAGCAAACAAACCCAGTTGTACTGTGATCTCCCAGAGATTTGCATGCATGTTGACTCACAGGACTTTAATGTAAGGTTATATTGTGCATTTTATTTTCTGGTAACAGGTTTTTCTTCCAATAGTTTAATCCCGGGGTGTTTTATTACTTATTTCTGCAAGAATAAGCTCTTCTCCTTTTCACCAGGCTCGCTATTGTAATGCAGGGCATAGTCCTACTGTGATTTCAGCTAAAACATTGAATAAAAATACGCACAGTCATGGTTTCATCCCAGCCAGCCACCAAATCCCACAGAGCTGCTTGATCACTCCCCCACCAGCAGGAGCAGGGAGAAAATCAGAAGGGTAAAAGCCTAAAAACTTGTGAGTTGAGATAAAGACAGATTCATAGGGAAAGCAAAACCACACACACAAGCAAAGCAAAACGGGAATGAATTCCCTGCTTCCCATGGGCAGGCAGGCGTTCAGGCATCTCCAGGAGAGCAGGGTCCCATCACACGTAACTTGGGAAGACAAACAGCATCACTCCAAATGTGCCCCCTTTCATCCTTCTTTCTCTTTACTTTAAATACTGAGTGTGATGTCACATGTTCTGGAATATCCCTTTGGTCAGTTGGGGTCACCTGTCCTGGCTGTGTCTCCTCCCACCCTCCCAGGCAACCCCAACTTCATCACCAGTGTGGCAGCATGAAAAGCAGAAAAGGCCTTGGCTCTGTGTAAGCCCTGCTCAGCAATAACAAAAACATCTCTGTATCATCAACCCTGTGTTCAGCACAAATCCAAAACACAGCCCCATAGTAGCCACTGGCACTGCACAAAGGACACCCCTCTGAAAGAACATCAGTCTTCAAGGTGTCAGTCACAAATACCTCCTTTTTGAGAGGGCTGCAGGTGAGGGAATGTTCAAAAGCAAATACTATGATGTATTTGCGCTATTGCAAATACTATGATCTCACCAGGAAGAACAATTTATAATGTATGTAGCAAAAGAAAAAAAACCAACCCCAAAACAGATGGGGCCCATGCATCTGATAGTATAGGTAGGTATGAGACAAAAGCTGTATTTTTCTGGTGATTTGCTAAGATGTCCTTTCAGATACCAGATTTATACACTTTTTTAGTGTATTCAGAGTATAATCCTTATAAGTAAGGATAAATACTGCTTGTTTATGACTTATTCCAGTGGCTTCAGTCTTTTGTCTCTTCTTAACACTTGGCAACAGCCAGTGCCTGCAGCCTGGCACTGAGCTCAATTTGCCTCGTCAGCTTCAGCCCAGCTTACAGCACAAGGCTGTTCCTCCATATAGGTAAATTTAGGTCACCATGCGTTTTTCACGTTGCTTGTATGCAATTTGTGTAACTGCAATTTAGAAAAGGCAGGATGGTTTCAGTGCAGTCGGGGTCCTGCAATATTAAACAGAACATAAAGGACATGGTGAAAAGACCAGGGGACAAAACAGGAATTCAAAAGTACAAACAAGTTCACTCTGCAATAAGGCAAAGATTGGGGTTTTTTTCCCAGCTCAAACATTTCACTAAGGTATTTGGCTGATACTGCAAGTGAAATGAGATGCAGAGTTGTGAACGTTTGATGATTCCAGTGAGGAAAAGAAATACTTGAAATGCACGATATAAACAGCCAGAAGCCAACATTTTCCTAAAATTTTATAAAAATTCTTGCAGGTTATAAAGACAACGGTAAGAAAAAATACCAAATAATTAATAAAAGCAGCCTAATAGATTATAAGGAGCGTCTGGTTTAAAGCTTCATATTTTTGCAATAAAATCATACAAAAAAACATGCAGTGGAACAGAACTGTTCCTCCTTTCAGGGACATCTCTGTGGTCCTCTTAGAAGAATGGGGCCATGGCTCTTGGTTTTGGGATGTTCAGGAGAAAAGAAAGAGCCCTGACAAACCCACCACTTGCACTTACCATGGAAATGCCAGTCTTGCTGCACAATCCACTCAACAGCCACATCATTGCTCCCCATTTACTTTCCTCTAAGTAAAGAGCATTTACACATCCCTTGGGTTCACTGCATGAAGGCAAATTGAGAATAAAGGCACTTTGCATGCACTCCAGCATTTTGAGGGACAGAGGAACCACAGAGAGATGTTGTCTTTCTGCTACTGCACATGGGGCCTTCAGAACAGATTCCAGAAGCATAATGACATGGTAGGAAGATCTTTTATACCTGATGGAGTGGAGGGGTACTGATGGAAAGCCAGAACTGATTTATGCAGATAAAATAATGCCTAAGCTGCCAGGCTACCTTGGCTCCTCATAAATGTTCTGTGCTTCAAATCACAAGGAGCTGTTCCCAGAAATGGAAGGGGGCAGTTTCAAAGGATGAAAAGTTCAAGGCAGGCAGTTTCCCAGCACAAATGTTGCTTCCCTCCCACAGAACAATGAAGTTATGAGGACATGGATAAGGAAGGGATGCTATTTTTTAGGGGTGCTGGTTTTGAGTAGAGCATAATCTGTGTGAAGGAGCCCTTCCTGAAACAAGATCCCCTTTATGATCCAAATGGGTGAATATGAGGATATTGCTGCTATCACTTCAAGTATCACACCCACCACCTTCCCTGCAGGCATCCACAACCATAGACCCTGCAAGTGTTGCAGCCCTGGTGCTCCCTGGAGACAGGGTTAATCAGAGCTGTTACACACAGTTGTTAACAAATATGTTTTTCCAGGTAATCTGAAATGCCAGGTACACAACACGATAGGTTCCTGTATTGCTGTATCTGCTTGGCTACTTTTGCTACAATTTGTCAGCATTACCATATTTTGCATGTTAATTGATTAAAATTGCAAGATAGTCTAGGACACTGGATCTGGAAAACTTTGGGATCAGAAGGGCTTATGGATGGGGAAGAGAAGCCTTACTTTATTTAATCCCCAAAAATTGTATCTGAGGAAAATAGCAAATGCTTCTTCATTCAGCTTGCCTCTGAACACCCATTTATCCAAATCCCCATATTGGCTCTTTGTAGTCTGAAAGCACAAAGGATTTTTTTTTGTTGTTGTACATACTGTTAGTTTCTGGGCTAGGATAGACAGCTCCCTGGCAAGGTGGTTCTTTTCCAGCCTGACTCCAAAGGGAGTCACAGCCTTTTCCTATTGACCTTTTTTTTCTTTTTTGAGACCTGCACCCCCAGTAACAGCTCATCAGCTTGGGAGGAGACAAGGGGAATTAAGGGAACTGGCCGAGGGATTCTTTATTACAAAGCTGTTGGGCCATCCAAGGAGGACCCTGAACCCTACAAGGAAACACTAGTACTCATTTACAAACAGAACTCAGCATTTTTATTCTTTGATTGACTTCCTGCTAGTTTTGATATTTGCTACCACCAGAGAAGAGCGTAAAAACACAGTACAACATTGTTAACCAATTAGGAAGGCTGGAAGGGAAAGCAAATCCCAGTACAATTGCAAGTAACTTGGTGGAGTTTAAGATTTTTTTGAACAGATCAGCAATGAAGCAATAAATATGCTGCTGCACTGAACCAACAACAGGATTTAATCACTAAGTTTGTGGTTTATTGCATTACAGTTTAAATGTTATCCATCATCATACATTCACCAACCAGGTAAATGACACTTTTTCATATGTTTTATGCTAAATGGCTAAAATTATGTAGTAGCCAAACTAGACTAGGACTAGTAGAGGTAGATATTGAATGGGCAGTGCCAGGCAGAAATATTTTGTGAAAGTTACTTCTTTGTCTTTTGTTATGAACAGTTAGCAGGTTTAACACTTTTAATTAAAACAAACATCTTAGGGAAGCTATTCTAAGATGCTTTGGATTTTTTAGCAATATTTCTCTTGCAATATTACAAACTCTTGGATATGATCTCTCATAAAGTGGACAATTTTTGTCCTCCCAGTTTTCTGCCGTGATTCACATGAAGACTAATATACAAAGTTAGAATCTTTGTGAACATACTACTGGTTTTGCTTGTACCACTCGAGAAGTAATACACATTTACAGCTTCCTTGGCATGGGAAGACTGCATTTATAGTATTTACAGCTTCAGTCATCTTTCTAGTAATAAAAAAGCTATTTTATATTTAATCTAAAATGGAATTTCTATTATGCCGCCTCCTTATAACTCACTTCAGTCTCCTTTTGCCAAGCTGCTCAATCAGTTGCTCCTTGCCATTCCCACTGCTGGCTGTATGCTCCTGGAAAGTGTCTCTGCCCAACACAGCCATTAAAATTAGTGTTTGTAGACTGCAGCTTTAATTTCCAGGAAAAATCATGACAGCATAGCCACAGGTTTTGCCCTTTGCTCCTCACCTCATCCCGGAACAGATGATAACTGAAAGGCTCCTGGAAGCAAGAGCCTTTCCCCATGCTCAGCAACCACTTTCCTCCAACTGGAACTTGACCTTTAATGAGCTTATAGACGGCTCAATCAATTACTGATACAACTGTATACTTACACTACATTTGCACCATTTTCCTTCACAGGACCCCAAAACACTGTGTTATCACACGAGCGTAACTCTGACTTCCACATAGTTCAAGCTTTTTACATTACAGTAACAGCATTTTTAAAGCAAAATTCCTTAGGGGAAAAGATTTCAAAGCTAGTTAGGTACTCTGTACAGAACACTTAGAAAAACAGTTAAAGTAATCACAAAAAGGGAAAAATAAAATTTTTATCTGGGTCTATTGAGGTGGATTATGGTATCAAGTGGTCTTGTTGGCATTAGTAGCACATGTTCAAAGCAGAACTGTGGCAACAGCATGTGAGCGCTGCAGGAATGATGGCACCATTGCTCCAACCCCCAAAGACATCACATTAGACAGAGATCTTAAGTTTTATTACTTATCTTGCTCACGTGATACTGAAATTGTATTTGCCCCTCTGGCTCCTGAGGCCTGATCTCACTCTGCCCTCATGGGTGTTTTCTTTCAGGGAAAATACAATTCAATCTGAGTTGCTACACCAACTTCCAGGGTCTACTGTTATGGTTGCAGCACCTCCAGATCTGGCAAATCCAAATGCTAAAGGAAGATTTAATAGGCTTATCATAAACACCTCATCTGGCCCTAGAGAGCTCCCTGGGAAACTTGGAATTTGCTCCCCATGCTAGGGGAAAACCTGGGTGACAAACTTCCCTCTGTGTTCTGGCTGACACAGCATGTATCAGGACAAGCCTGCCCCCTATGAACATGCAAATATTAAGACCTCTACTGAAAAAAAAAAAAAAAAAAGTTGAATATAGAAGCTTTTAAGGCATTTAATATGCAAAGAAATTAGTTACTGAATAGGTAGGTTTGTGGCCATTTTACCTGCCTGTTCACACATGTGCATGCTCTGGTCTCCACATGGACAAAGCGAGTACCTCATCCACCATCACACGGAAAACCACAACTTTCAGTTCCCTACAATTTAAGCCCACATCTGACTGGCATTGCTTCATGCAATGCACATTTGCACCATCTTCTCTTACCTAGGCAAATTTGTTGTCTGAACATTTTTGTCCCCAGGAAAGATACCCATATCATGTGTCATAACCAGTGGCTCCACTGATGGTGAAATCCTCCTTCTCTACTGAAAATCACGAAGAATCAAACCACATTGTGTCATGCCAATGCTTTAGGTCACTCTGACCACCAATCCCTGTTCACCTGCTTTGGCAGCCAAGCACCGGTGATTACAATTTTGGATCTCAGCACACAAAGGAAAGCTTCCATTGCAGCACAGCACTCTGTGCTACCACTTCACAAGACTCATTGCACTGGATTTCGACTTCATTTCCAGCTCTTAAAAGCTCTTCCTCAGAAGTCAGCCTTGCATCTAACAGAAGAGATAAAGGAATAACGATTTCTTTACCAATTAAAGAACCTCAGACTTCAGGCAAATTCTTGGCTTAGTTTCCTGTCCTGGGTTTGCAGTCTTCTGGTAGCAGATGAGTAACCACTTTAATCCAAAAGCACCATCACTGAAGCAGTATGGATGCTTTTCAGCAAGGCTATGAAGTGTCTTTAGGGAAATCACAACAGATGTATAGATGGAGACTTCTGGAAGGCCCACTGAAGCACCCTTTTCTCCATTTGCACAATAAAAGATAACAAGTAACTTCCTGCTTTTAGTTTGTCCATTTCAATGCAAAAACAGGCAGTGAAAATGTAAAGGAAATAATTCCATTTATAGGCAGCACCCCAAAAAACCAGTATTTGGGAAAAAAATAATTTGCTTGATGCAATTCACAATCTGTTACGAGTGAGCACTCATCTGCCTCCAGCTTAAGCATTAGAAGCCAAGAAATGGGCAGCAATACTCAAGAGGCAAGGACAAAAGCTTGCAGCTTGTGTAGGCAAGACTGAACCATCTCCAGGAGTTGCAGAAGACATGCAGTCCAAGTATCTCAGGCCACAGAAACAACTGACATCAAGACATCAATACCAGAGTCAGTATTCTAGTCCCTAAAAGCCCAGCAGGTTATATATACACATACTGCAAATGTACACAAGGATAGGCTAACCAAGAAAAGAAAGTGGAGGTGAAGACACAGTGAACAAAAGCCTGTTGTTCTGACAGTTAAGAACTACAAACCCCAGTAAGTCTTCCAGGATTTCTTAACTGTACATGTCAATCACTGAATTCCATTATGTGGAAGAGGAAGGCTGTGTATCCACACAACAGATACTCTGTAACTGAACTCCTGCAGCAAAGAAGGCACTCACTTTGTAAGCTGTAGTTTATTTCTGCTCTGTTTTATATGATGAGCCTACAAAAGAAAACATTTGAGCACTTATCTATATTATTAACACAGTAGACTTGTAGACTGAAGCTTGACTTGGAAAACAAAATTCAGCCTAACACTGGTGGAACTTAAAAGCCAAGTAGCAAAGCGTTGTGTTACAGGACTTCCCAGACATTCAGTATTTACATATAATGCATTTGCACTTTATACTCAATGATCACCCATCAGCAGTGACATTGTTAGCATGACTGGACAGCACAGTAAGTCAACCCTGAGCTGCACTCCAGCAAACCCCTTCACTGTCAAAGTACAACATAGATTGGTTTAAATATTCACACAGTTGTTTTTCAAAACATTTTATTGCATTATATTTGGTACCTTATGTTTGACAAAGGAAATTACATCTGTAACTGCAGGAATAAGAAGCTGGTCTGTTATTGAAAAAAAATCTTGGGCCCCTTAAAAGTTACAAAGTCTTGGGCTTGCCTGAAACAACTGAGCAAGAAATATATTCTTAGAAATGTAGGGCTTCAAGTATTACAAACCTGTGACACTGTGGAAAAGTTCCAGAGGTATCTAAACTGCAGCACTTTATTTTTTGTTTTTCTGCATAACATTAACAAGGCCTGCTGAGGTTTTAATCTGTTAGTCTCTTGATCAGTCAAAATGGTAGTCAGGAATTTTCCTCTTTGCAACTTCAAGCCATGGTATGTTCTCATTTTGTTTTCACTCTATGTGAAAAATGCATGCGATCTTTCTAATTGGTGCCACATCACAGTGCATAATTTTATTTGGTTCTTGCATTACAGTTTTAAAAAGTTTGGCCAACATACGCCGATAGGTTCATCTCAAGAACAGCAATGTTGATTCTCCCCTCCCCACCCCAAGTTTAATTCCAAGAAAGACCATTTCTAACTGGTTCCTTCAGGTAAAAACTGTGGTGCAAGAACACCAAACTGATCGTGTACAGTGAATTTCAGAGACACAACAAGCTTACTGAACACACTATGTTTCTTAATTCTGGTTGATATCCGTATGTCCAAGCATCCCCAACGTAACACGTATGTTGCAGGTTTCTCTGTATATTCTGATTCACATTGCATACTTCCTATGGACACAATCATCCCCCGTATCAAAATCAGTCAGATGCTAAAGCCCCATCAACTCTTTGTGCTCAGTGAAAGAATCCAGTGCTAAAACAGCAGTTTTGCTGTCTGAGATAACAGTAATCTCACAAGACAAATTTAAAGTTAATATTTCTGCCACACACCTGCTCTGAAGGCTACACACCTCCAGGTCTCATATAAATTAGTTTAAAAACATGGGTGGGTAGGTAAGGAGAAGGGTTGTTTATTTTTTTCCTTTTTTTCAATTTTAGCAGCTTTTAATTTTTAAGAAACCAAACAACCTATAACCAGTAATATGTTAGATATTTTATATATATACTTTGTCAGCAGGATAAAAAGAAGTAAAACTATTTGAAGGCAACAGGTTTTTTTCCTTCTGTTCTTTGTCTAAGTTAGAACAATTCAGCAGGTGCGTGACAAAAATATTATACACCAGATATGGTCCAACGTCATTTTTTTCCAATAAAGTTGTTCATATTTCATTGGCCAGTTCTTCAGGTTCTGCAGAACTATCTCCATTAACTGTGATCTTCATATCGTCTTCATATCCAGGGGGCATGAAAGCCAAAGCATAAGGGAAAAGCTTATGACAATTTGCTCTGTAAGTTTCAGATGCTTCTTTACAGTCTCCAAGGCTACCATCACATAAAGCTTCTAATACCTCCATACAAGTCTAATTAAAGAGAAAAATAAAGAAAGTGTTATTGTTTTTTAAATGTTCAGCTGAACACTTGAAAACCAATGCTACAAACAAAAACTTCTATTGTTTACAGGTTTCAAACAGCAGTTTTGCTTTCTGAGATAAGAATAATCTCACAAGACATTTAAAGTTGTATTTCTGCCACAAATCTGCTCCAAGGGCCACACACCTCCTTTCAATATCAAATGACATTTTAACTAAACATAGCATGAAATACCAGTGTAGTCTGATTTGAAATAATGCAGTTTAAAAAGGGATCTAAAACACAGTTAGAAATCTTGACTGTAAAATGAAATACTAATATGTCACTTGTTTCTTATTTTCGTAAAAAAAAATGTTATTCCTACTAGTTGGCAACCAAGAACCCCACCATTCTTGGGACACACTGACCATTTCAGCAATTCATAATATACCTTTCAATCAAATCAAATTACTCTGATATTACCACATTTTTTCAGATACATGCAGTTTCCTGTCCATTTTTGTTCATGATTTAGAAGAAGAAAAGGAGACTTCCGGTGGATTTTTTTCAGCTTGCATTCCAAACATGAGAAACCAACCTACTGACCTCCACTAAAGCCTGGCAGCATTCACCCACCCGTGGCTGTGTGCAGGCATTAGCATAGCAAGGCAGTCTTTTCCTGCTCCTCTGACATTTAGTACAGTTTTTATTTCTTCTGTGTACTGGAATTAACTGCTCTGTCCTCCTGCTGGAGGGTTATGGAGTTCTCCTCAACAATCCCTTTTCCTAACATTTGCTCTTTGCAACACTGGCATCCACAGAAGGTCAAATATATCAGGTTTTATGCCTGCAGTGTGCTCCAAGACAGTTGGTCTTTACTAGAATGAAATGTAGTAAATTTGATCTCTTTCCACACAAAAATGCCTTTCAACAAACACCTAGACTCCTTCAGATTCTCCATTTTTAGGGCACTTTCAATTTCCCATCTAGAAGTTCAGTAGAAGTCCAACTCTTACTTTACGTTGGCACCAAAAATGCTTAAATTCAACATTTTTTCAGTTTTATCACAATGCAGTGTACAGGATGTTTATGCACTGCTGAGTTGGTAAAAGCTTCCTCTAGTCTTACCAAGTTTGCACCTCCAAAACAACCAAGCTTTTTTGGTTACACTTAATCTTTCCCCAGTCCTGTTCCCAGAATCCCACTCGCAGGCAAAAACCAGCAAATAGAAGGCAAATAATTTTTGTTTTCTAAATCTCTTGATAATCCATATTAAGTTCTTTGAGACCACTCAAACAGTAAGAAAACCCGAACCCAAAACCCAACACCCAAACAAAGACAACTTTAAGAAAAATGCTAAATGGGTACTTAGAATATAAAAGACATGAGTTTCCATCCCATAACACAACAGCTAGAATAGAGAAAGGATCTGAATCTTTAACATCCTAAACAAGTCTATATATCAAGACAAATTGTCCTTTACTGTCTCTTTTTCCCTGCTCTGTCTGGCCCAAAAATTCTGCTGTGAACTTAAAATCCACCACAATTGAAGTTCTGTTGAACCCACTATGTTTCATAAGAGATGTTTGGTGGAAAACTCCAATTTTTGTCCACAAAAGAGTAATTTTAAAGCAACATTTACCAATTTTACTTGCAATAGATCTAAAAAATTGAGCACACAGACTACTGTAAATTGCAAGTCAGAAGTGACAAGTCTTCCCACACAGACTACTGTAAATTGCAAGTCAGAAGTGACAAGTCTTCCCAGATGGGGGAGTGGTGAAAGGGGCATGGAGGCAGTGTCACAGGGATATTATTTCATGACCACCAATGGAGCAAAGACTCAAAATTTGGTAAGCTTTTCACTTAACTACATGCTAAGGCAAAACTGTGCTTATGCAGCTTTTATTAAACCTACAGTAGCTCCCACAGCTTGCACAAAGTTGACTATGGAAAGCCTTCCCAGAGTCTGGGCCACTCCTTTTCTTGTGAACAGTTGCCTGGGTGGCAGCCAAAGCTCAGACAAACTACTACCTTTTCTTTTGCCTTGTGAATTCTCTCAAATTTATTAAGTTTTCCATTACCTTTGGTAATAATATGATTTCTGCTGCTGCCATTTTCATATTATCACAAAACTAAATTAATTTAAATGTGTAAAAACGATATTAAATATTTCAGTTCAGATGAACCTGACACCCCTTTCTCTCACAACTCGACCTCTTTACCGTAAGGTACAGCAATGATTTCAGCTTCCTCTTACCTCCCAATTTTGTTTAAAGCTTCCACAGATACAACAGAAGTTGTTTACAATTTATAAATATGTTACCTGAAGATTTCTGTTAATAAGGGATTCATCCAGGGTCATTGCCAGTTCCACTGCCCTTTTCTGACTGGAAGGATCTAAATAGTACATCATTTTGGCAGCTACAGGAGGAAAAACAAGATTCATCACCCAGTGGATGATGAAAACCGTCTTATATACAAACACAAAATAGAGATAATATGAGGAGGAGGGGGGACTGAACTCTCCAGCAGTAATTCAAAATGGAACCAACTTGGAGCATAAAGCTTCACACCTAAGTAGGTAGAAGGGAAGTTCCAAACAAAGAATTAAAAAAACCATTCAGCCACATTATGGACAACAGGGCAGAGAGGTCCCAACATTTGCATTTCAGCAGCACAAAGAGAAAATTGAAGAAAACCACTGACAACCTGGCAATCATGTTGTCAGAAAAACACAAATAGAGAAGAAAAGCACTCCTGAGTGAAAGAGTGATTGTTACATCACTGGGGCTGATACTGAGATACAATTGCCAGAGAAGCACAGGAAATGAAAAAGTAGGGCAGAACAAGGAGAAAAGCAAAATACCTGATAACCTGTGTGGCAGTGAGTCATAGTTCCTTTTAAGGAAAGCTTCATTGAAGTTCTTTGGATTAGTTGCTCCAAAAAGCCGATTCATTTCTTGGTTTAGCACTGTTCTAACAGCATCAGGCAGATCCTTACTTTCAGATACTGTTGGAAAAAAAGTTGAGGTGAGCACACGTAATCACAATAAAATATGCTTTATGCATTTAATATTTTTCATTTTTACATTATTAATATAATTGGAAAGTATCTCAAAGGAAGATGTATGAAATTTGAAAAGGTAAATAGTGGATGTAGTTAGATGAAGCTCAACTGCGGCAGTTTTCTGATGCTTAGAAAAAGCCAAAGCTTTTTTACATTAATACACTCTTCCCCTTACTAATTAAAACCTATTAGGCTAAAAGGTTAATGTCATACAAGTCTGTTCTTAAATGTCTAGTCTGTAGTCCTCACAAGAAAGGGTGACCTTTGGGGCAGGGGAAGGGAGAGAATTCTTCCAACTTTTACCAATAAGGACAGAATTCTAAGCCCTCTCCTTGCATGCTGACACAGGCTGTCAGCAGAAAAGCCACATTCCTCACTCTGCAGTTTCCGTTTCTTCACTGCCTTCTTTTCTTTCAGGCGTCACATACTGGTCAGTCTTAAAAATTCTTAGCAATACTGGAATGACTCCTAAATTCAGCTGCAGTCATAATAACCATGCATAATTTTAGCATGAATCAGTTGGTTAAAAAGCTTTCTAATACATGCATTAAATATTTTGAATTAATTGTGCTAAAAATCAGTGACTGTAGGTTTGGCATCACCTGGCAGTGTGCACAGATGGAAGTCCTACCAAACAGATACATACCACTGCTAAAGAGATGAATCATACACTCGTGAAGCCAAGGATGACTAGAATCGATAGCAAAGGCTCTCTTCACAGACTGAAGCATCAGAAGGAACTTCTCTGGAAAAAAAAAGTGTTGACAAATGTTCAAAAACTTGTGATAGGAACTCACTGCATTGTGTTACAGGAGTATTTAGTGCTTGGAATTAGAATGATCAGAAGAATTTACAGCTGAGTGTACTGCAAAAGCTATTTTTAATAACATGCATCTATTAAACCAGTGAACTAAGTGGATAATCATCAAATGTTCAAACTTTGGTTTTCACACACTGCTCATGGCTGGAGTGTTGGTCCAGTGAAAAGTTGTGTTGTGACAGGGATGGGCTCCTCATACCTCATCAATAATTGCTGCTTAAGTTCCAATAAACACCTTTATGATTCACAAATTGCTTGCTTTCATTAAGTCTTCTCACCTACCTTTTCGAAAATAAATCTCAAAGGCAAAAAGATGAGTCTCTATTTTGTTCTTCACTAAATTCTTCAGGGGTGTTAAAAATTTAATGGCTTCTTCCAAAGGTGCTTCAACCTACAGATTCAAGGAAGTGACAAACAGCTAAGTCGAAGTTCAAATCTAGTCACTACAACAACAAAAATCAGCTATTGCTGAGTCACATCAGAGAGTTACTCTCCTAAGGCAGTGCATAAGAACCTCTTCTGTTAACAAATTTTGCAACTTTCACTCAATATATAAACACAGACTAAGAAGTCCAAAATATTTGCTTTTTGATGGCTACAAATCACATTTTGCTGTAGAGACACAAATCTTTTCCTTCTATCATACACCAGTAGTGAACACAACTGGACCTGAACCTGCATGGAAAAGGGCAGTGTGGCTGTCCACACCAACCTATGCATGTGGGCCTGAGATGATGGTGTATGATTGATAAATGCCCATGACATTCTGCTCAGACAGGTTCCTGAAAGCTGCCAGGTAATGGTGACAGTCCCAGCCAAAATACCAACACCAAGCTGGAAGTAATCAGATATTGAAAATGGTCTCCAGATCTTAGCTAGTGTAATCCAGTAAATGGACAGCTTTCACACAAATTAATTCTGTGCAGGGGTTCGTTACAGACAGGTATCTTGCACATAGAGGTTTGGGATTACTCAAACAAGAACTGTTCGTTGTCCTTCATATTTTTTTTACGAAATTACTCTCTAACAAATACAAATTTTGCTTTTGCCAATAACAATACAGCAATGTTGAAGTGATACACTTCTTTGCAAACTTGAGTTGAAGATCGCAATGGACACCTTCCTGCTAAACGTAACTACAGCACCTGTCATAAAAACACTCGCATCACTTCTATGTGTTGTTGATTTTACATACACACTGTGCACATCAACTATTTGTAACCTATAAAACCCCATTCCAAAGGTATGCCTTTAGTGCCAAAGCTACATACCCAAACAAATCCAGGGGCAGCTGTTTCAGGAAAACTATTTGCAAGTGACCAACTATGTCAAAAACGGTCTTTCGGCACCAACTGCATTTGGAAGTGTCTATATCATGATTGTGATATTGAATTTGGAATTATATTATATTGACATCTATATATTAAAGACATAACTAGATTTGCCAAAGGAATGCATTATACAGCTGCCAACTATTCCTTATAATCTTGGGAACTGGCTAGATTTTTCAGGGCTATCCCCATGACATCTCTCTACTACAGAACTCAATTTCAATACATGCTGTTGCATTTCAATCTTAGTTAGTTCTGCTTCTTGCAACCAGTGAACTAAACAATAGAAATACCAACAATATTCTTAATAACTAGTCAAGTTTAAGTCCCTTGTTTCTTGGCTACAGAATTAAGTTCACTGACTCAACTTTCAAATATCCCCTCAAGAACTCCCTTTTAGTATGAATGAAGTATGAATAGTATGAATATAGATCCAGAATACTGGGCCTATAAAGACTTGCAATCTATACTACTATTGCTATAAATGAATTTTTCCAGTCTCTATAATTTTCTTATCTTCCCCTCACTTTTTTTTTTGTTTTCCTGCTCCTTACAGGTATAACTTCTGCTAAAAGGAAAGTCTTCTGGGTCACCTGCCCTTCTATATCTCTCTATAGTTCTTAATCCAGATCTCTAAATCCATCTCAGTCTAGTCTACTATTTACTACCACAGCTTCTTTATTCCTTTTTCCCCCCCATTCAAAACATATGCAAACAAATCCTATTAAAGCATTCAATGCTTCAGTGTTTCCTCTTTCACAGGCCGACTATGCAAACAAAAGAATATCAGGGGACCTAAGAGTGAATGATAATCACCTTCCACACAGGATAGAAAGTCTTCCACACGACCAACTAGAAATAGGGTATAATCAACAAGTTCATGCAGTAGACATGTGGAGATAATTCCATGCTACACCTGTAACAAATGTTTATGACTTCAATTACTGCCTTTGAGAACTAGGCACAAAAGCTGTGACTTCCACACTACTGACACTGTATCTAACAAACTAGCCCTAGAAAGGAATTGTTTTTAAAATGCTGCCTTGTCAAGAGACACCACACCAAAAAAACCCCAGCAAGTTATTTGAATGGCTTTTGAGTTTTATGTGTGCTCACTACAACTTTTCTAGAAATTTCTAAGACTTTATTATTACATTAGTAAGCACCTTTGCCAGTTTTTCAGGGATAAGTTCCTCTTTCGGTCCTCCAATTTCTTCATCATCATCATCTTTCTTCTTTTTCTGGTTCCTCTGTTGCTTCTCCTTCTCAGCATTTTTCTTCTCCTCCTCCAGCTGTGCTTTCTTCTGGGCTCTTCTCTGCTTATTTCGTAGCTTCTTTAGCTCCTTGTCAGACATATTTGCTGTACACACACAAAGGACAAAACCACACAACACTGATGTCTAATATTAACAGCACCAAGCAGCTGTCAGACAACATCACCTTTTTAAAACCATATCTACTAATGAGCAATGCTGTCATTACCTTTGTAAAAGCTTATTTACTATGGATAGATTATTTTATAGTCTATGCTCCCGCTTTGTAATTCACAAATTCCTTAATGGAATCAGAGGACAGGAATTAGAATAATACTATAATGAGATGAAAAATACTAAAACTTGACAAATTCCTCTTGAAGGATTCTTTCTTGAAGGATCCTCTATTCAGACCATTTGAGGTGCCCCAAGTCATAACCACTTAAGCTGCTCTCAAATCAGAGATGAGGGGAAAAAATAAATAGATGATTTAAACATTATTTTTACATCAGAAGCAAGAGATGACAAAATTTAAGTTGCTACCTAGTGAAATTTCTGTACACTGATAAAAAGCTTAGAAAGAGCTACCCAAACACATCTGCTTCAGTCTGCTATTCCATGGACCAACCACGATGAGAGTTCATGTTTTCACTGCCATTCCGTAACACAAATATTTGTACTGAAGAGTTACAACTCTCACTACAAACCCATCATTGTTTTATAATAACCACAATAAAAGCACACATTAGTTTAGCTTCCAGCAGAACATCTACTTTACAATGTAGTCCAAGCTGCAATTTGCCTACTTTGAGTTGTGTAGAACTCTGGCTTTGGTTCCCACAGTTGACAACGATAATGAATGCCAGACCTTCCTAAAATATCCACTAATTAGTGAAACTGCATGATTAATAAATCCTGAGGGTTGAATACCTGTATCGGCCTCATGTTCTTTATTTTCATCTGTTAAGGGATTATCATGAAGTTTCAAATAGATCTCTATGGCAATCCGTGCTGCTTTGAAGTAGAAGGGATGCTGTCGAAGCACATCTTCTAGTTTTAACAAGTCCACGTAAGACCTAAGGGTGATCTTCCTCATACAGTAAGTGTGGAAGTCAAACTGGTCATCTGTGATTTCTACAAAATGCTAACACAATGTAACATAACATTATTTAGCAAGTATTAACAATGAGATACTGACCTGGACTTTCAAAATAACAACTTAGTAAAAGCTTACTGTTTGACAAATGCAACCTACCTAATACAAACGTTAACAAAACCCTCCAAAACTAAACTCATGGTGAAAAGGACAGAAGGCATCTTAGCCCAGAACCAAAATACACCGATTTCACAGTCTCTTAAAAGTAGCTACCTCTGATAATTTGCAGTTTAGCAGACAAAGGTTTTATATTCATTGTATTTAAACAGCATTTGAGGAGTTTTTCTTCTCTGAACTGCTCTGGTTTTTTTTTTTCATTCAAAAGCATCATTTTAACTTCCACTAAATACTATGGCAATAAAGTCCACACTTACACCAGACATGATGTGAGAAAGTACTTTCTTTTGTTCAAGCTCTGCTTTCTGCACCATCTAATGTACCTTTGTTTTTGTTTGAGAAGCACTGAAAAGTCATTCCCCTCTTGAACTTCTCCAAGTACTTATGATCTCATATAACTTTATCCTAAACTCAGCTTCGTTTGTCAAAGATCAGGATAGAAGAGTAAGCACAACAAGCTAATTGCAGTCTCTTCCTCTGGAAGTTACCCCACAACAGTTGTTTTACTAGCACGTTTTTAAGGTGTGACACTCAGATGTAAATAGTGTGCCAGATTGACATAATGGTAGAAAAGTACTACTTCTTGAGTTTTAATTCCTCATGTGTCCTTTTGACCGCTGCTCCACACCAGCACAGAAATTTTTGCAGCATTATCTACAATGGTTTCAGGATTCCTGAGCAGCAACAATTATTTTAAGACCTTTTACTACTTTACTACTACTTTTGTCACTGACTACACTGTTGAACATTACATTTCATGGGCATCTTAATCATTTAGTACTGAGACAGTGCAGTTGTTGTCCTTGCAATATTCAGTCCGTTTCTGTGATCATTTATTGATGAAATAATGAAGATTCTAGAGACGCCTTAGTAATCTCCATGATAAAACTCCTTTTCTTGTAAAAGTTGATTATTTGCTCCTACACTGTTTTCCCAGCCATGATTCACCGATTAAATCCATGAGATCAACCTCCCTAATTTTCTGAGACAGTTTACATCCTTTATGGTGTGAAGTACGAGATAAAATGTGTTCCCGAAAAACAGAACACCTTTTATCAACTAGACTGTCCCCTTGGCATAACTGACCCCTATAAAAGATTTAAGAGGCGCTGCTTTTTCTTACAAAAGCTTTGTTGATGGTTTTTGAATTCAACGTATTTGCTTATTTATTTTTGAACTTTACTACACCTTCAATCAATTAATCCAACAAATTAATAAACAGTGACTTAAATCCTTAGAAATATTTTTTTGGGTGGCCTAAGTTATCACTTCATTTGCTGACCTCTTCTGGTACCCAAGACAATTTATAAGACTAACAGTTTCTTATGCAAAAGAATCTTACACTAATTTATTTAAAGGATTTGTGCAAACAAAACATGGTCCTAGCAAATCACAAAATTATTTGGGTCGGAAGGGACCTTAAAGGTCATCTATTTCCAACCCTCTGCCACAGGCAGGGACACCTTTCACTAGACCAGGTTACTTTGATGATTTTCTATCACTTTTTTCTAATCAGAGAATATTCCAGAGCTGAGTCCTCCCTGCAGAAGAGCAGCAGTGCTGAAATCTCCTAATGCCTCTCTGTTTGCAAAGAGGCATAGCTTCCTACTAAGTTCTGCTCTTTCAGCACTTCTTTTACACCCTCAGCTGTCTGGTCTTTTTTCTAGACTTTAATATGCTTTAAAAAACCAAACCCACATCTGCTTGTTTTTAAAGTTGTTCATCTAAATGTTGTTGTTTACCTCACTATGGATATCTGCATTTAATGTGCAAGTACTCCCCCCCTTTTAAATAAAACTTCTACTTTAAGAAGTCTTTATTTTTGCAACAGCTTCTTTTAAGCTGTAGCCTTTATTTTTTTAAGGAGAAGATAGAAAATATTTTTAGTAATTTTTTAAACATTTATTGTCCACCTCTAAAACAGTGCCTTAATAGTAACTAACATCTGTCCTTTACTTTAAGGATGGGCTTGTCAGCTCATCCACTTATTTTTGGACTTAAAGTACACATGCTCTTAGTTTGTACCTAAATATCCATTTCCTATGTACACTGCCAAAACTAAGACTATTTTTGACAGTTTTCTGCTCTTGTCTGGATCTTCAAGTAACTTTATAAAATCTCTTCATAATATACAGTTTACAATGGCATTTTTAGGAAGAAATGGAACTATATAAACTTGCCAGTAACCAACACGAAATGAAATCTCTCCTGAAGCTACATGAAATGCACCCTTACTGCTCAGAAAAGTAACATATCAGCACAGTAAACTTAAACCAGTTTTCCAACCTAAGCAGTTGAGCTGAATACGTACTCTCTCAATTTCATGGCATTTCTTAAGTGCTTCTCCAAATTTGTTCATTGCCTTGTAGGCTTGAGCACATTCTGTCTGAAACCACATGCACTGCATTTCATTCAGGTTCTCTACTGCCGAGGTTCCTTCCTAAAAGCAAAAACAGCATTATACAAAAAAATAAATCTCATTGGATTTGTCAGCTGCTGTTTCTTTTATCTTTGCCTAATTAAAAGCATAAATAAAGCAAACGAATGCTAAATCTCAGAACTGGAGTCTAGAAAGCTGGAAATGCCACAGTTAAGATCAACTTGCTTTGTTCATTAATTAAAACAAATACAAAAATCTCTGTTACACCTATTGGAAGAGTCAGAAAGACACAATGAAGAGCCAGGCAGTGGTTATTTCACTGTGACAGTTCATCTTTAGGTTAGGAGAGACCTTCATTCAGTGTTTTTAATACAGTGTGCACACAACACATTGCAGCATGGAAAAGATGGCAGAAAAGTTCTAGCCCATGGCAAGACACTGACACCTGCAAGAAATCCTGCAGGATTTTTTTTTTCCCCTCAATTAAAACTGCTATTTGTATCTCCCAGAGAACTGCTGATTAAGTATCCTCACAGTAGTAGTAGATGATTATTTCCAATGCAATCGGTCCTAGAGAGGAGTAGCAAGGCAAAAGGAATACTGTTAACTTTGACACCTTCTGGTTCAAAAAGGGGGCTTACAGTTGTCTTTCAAATCTGGTATTTATATATATTTGCACAGATCCATAAGAACATAGCAATGAAAGAGGCAGTATTCAAAACAGCCTGATTTAGGCAACTAAAAACAAAATGTCATTTCCATTTTTATTACGCTTAATCTAGGTCTTTTCTAATTATTGTTTTTTAATTAAGAAGCCTGTATTTGAGCACTAGACATAAGATCAAATGGAGATAAGATTCTAAAGAGCAACATCATGAAATTATATTTTTCAAGTTCAGTTTTGGGTAACTGGTATGCTTCCTTTTAGCATCATCTTAGAGCTGCTTAAGGCATTGAGGGAGGTCAAATTAACCTAAATTCATAGTGGGTTTGCATCAAAACCCCCACATAAAGCTACTGAGCATATAAAAAACCAGAACTTCCCCATCCCTTTTGTCTGCCTGAACATAGCCTTCATTTCACAAGATCCTTCAGATTTCTTTTATAAACACTGTTCCCCCCTCCTCTCTGTTCAACCTACCATACACTCCAGGTTTCTCCTGCTCTTTAAGAGGGGAGAAAATGGGACAAACAAACAGAAAAGGCTTTGCTTTTGCAGGTAGATCCCAACAGCCTGTTGCCTGTCTCCCACAGACAACACACAAATGACACTGCTAGTATTCCAAAACTATCATTTGACAAACAGTCTGGAGAGACTTCACTGAGCTGTTCTGACTTTCAGTTATGAAAGAATAACACCAAACAAATACATTTTAAAAAGTAACTAACCTGTGTGACCATCAAACCTATAAAAATGGGATTACTGCAGTGACAAAAAGTGATGCATGAAATTATTCAATTTCCATAACACAAAATTTTTCTTCCAGATAACTGGTCATGTGCAAGTACATGGAAAAATAAAATAAAAAAGGTGCATGCAGCTTTCCATCATCACTGATAAACAAGGACATGGGGATGAAAGTTGGTTCACACAAGTAAGATACCTCACACAGCCTCTCAGCTGTTAGCCACACTAAAATTATGTCCCAAGAGACATCTAAAACTCTCAAACTTACTACCATTAGAAAAAAGAGACATGGGCAACTTTACCAGATCTTTCAAGTATCCTACAGAATCAAGATTAAACCCAAAGATTATTGTGCAAAAATTTTCTCAGAAGTTCTCTCTAAAACAGGCATGACATATTTTTCCTACCCAGCAAAAATAACCAAATCCAAGCTTTATAGACTTTTAACTTATTACTATGGAATCATGCTTATCCAAGATTAATTCAAACCCTGCTATGGACTACCATAACTGAAGCAAGCAACCATTGCTGGTCTGAAACAGAACATAAATATGGTAGTAAAAGTGAGTGCAAAGTTAAAAACAAAAAGTCATTCCACAAGGGATTAGGCCCACATTATTCCAAAGACCTCTAGTTAAGCGCAACAAACCCGCGTAAACTTAGAACACATTTCTTCTGCTTCTTTAATGGAGTTTGCTTTCAACATATATTTTGCACATTTGGAGTTGATAAATCTGTCTGCTGTGTCCAAAGCCTGAGCCTCATCCATCCACCTTGCAGCTTCTTTAATATTTCCAGCATGCTAAAGAGATAGAAATTTAAGTCAGATTCAGTAATTATAAAACATGCACATTTTATCTACTCACTGTTTGATATAATTAGGTTTTTTTAGACTTTTTTTAATAAATAGCTTTCTTCAAAAGCAACAGACCTTTAAAGAAAAAAAAGCAGTTAAATACCTTTCCTCATTATGGAATTACTGGTCTTTTAGCACAGAATGTTTTTCCTGAAAATGCTTAAAGAACCACTTTGGATAATCCCATTCTGATACAGTATCATAGTGCACTTGTGAAATTGTTTTAAGCAGCTAAAAAACCAGGGGGGTAAGAACAGATGAAAGACTCCACCTAATTTATCAGTGTGATTCTTAAGCTGAGAATTCACATTTTGCTGTACATTTGTCCTTTATTGAGTTAAAAACCATCATAGCAGCTTTTTATATGCAGTGGAAAACCCCACCTCAAATAGCTAAACAATAATACCCTTATCTAGAAACTCACTGAAGTTCCTAACAAACTAATAACCTTTGGTCGCGAAGAATAAAGTCAAACTTACCTTATAGATTTTTGCCTTCACAAGGAAGAGTTCTATCAAAGTGGGAGTACTTTCTATAGCAGCATTTATATATTCTAGAGCCAGGGATGGCAGTCCAATTCTATCATAATGTTGAGCCAAATAATACTGGACCCAGAGTAAAGTGGTTGGAGGTTCTTCTTTACCATCATCTGGCAGGAGTAAAATGGAAAGTGGTTTTCTGTTCAGTTTATTACTAAAACAACATGCCAGAAGCAGAATGCAATAAATACAGCCACTGAAGTTAATTCTGCCTCTCTATCAGACCTAGGAGAGCTTCCAAACAACTTTAAGCACATACTGCTCCCTTCTCCTTCTGTGGTTTTAAGGAAAAGGAAGTTGGTAGGTCAAAGGGAGTTTCACTTTGTTCCAAGTTTTTGCTACGGGCAGTCTGATACGCAAAACCTCCAAGAACACAAAACCTGGTCCCCACCAAAAGCTCCAAAACTACACCCGACTGTGAAGATTGTGCTATCAGTAGATACTGTTTTTCGTTTGACATTTCTGAAGTTATAAGATCTGACACAGCTTTCAAACTTCAGTTTCTTGAACAGTGATAAACTCAAGTCCTGAAAATAGCATACCTGAACTCAAAACTGCAAAGAGATGACTAAATTCATGAACCCATGAAAAAAAATTTAGAACAAGTGACTATATTTTGAATACAGACTTTACATTTGACAGTTATGGTTCAGTTCTGTGTTAGGGGAAAAGTAGAAAGAAACCCACATCACCTCTGTTTCTTCACTACCTATTTCCCCACCTCTGAATGGACACACAACATCAGGCACTACTCCATGAAGAACAACAGACTCAGCACTCACCATTTGGGTTAAATAACCTGCAGCTTCTTAGAGAGGTTTCATAACCTATCACGAGCTCTTCTATGATTGCCACCTATACATGCAAGACGAGACACAGAAAAATAATCTGTGGGCCAGATAGTATTTTATTTCAACTTGAGCTACTTGGTGTTAGCCAAACTAGTTATTTTAGTAAGAAGATTCCTGAATTACATTATATTTGAGAATGTACTCAATTTCACTCTATTTTTAACAAATTAAGACCAGGCCTCCCTTGGTGAACACTTACACAGCTTAGAATTACTAAATCTTAAGTTTTCTACATTTACCAACTTGGCACATGTATGCCCAATGTATGTACTTCATTTTTTTCCCAGCTATATAATATATCAGGTCATCTAAAGCAGTGCTGATGGAGTCAATACTGAAGAAAACCATTTCCTTCATCTCTTCAATACATCAGTTATGAGGCAGAACATGTAAAAACTGGTTAGAACACTTACCTTCTCCTTATCTTTATATAATGACCTCAAAGTATTGAAGACTGGTGGGCAACCTTTGCTGAAATTCATCCTTAAAAACTTGTCCAGACATTCCTTAAATTTTTCACCTTGAGAGGAAAAAGACCTGTTGATTTTGTTTTACCAGACATTACTCATCAATTGCAGATTGTTTATACTGTTAAATCAGAATCTAAGAAACACAAGTGTTGATCACTACCTGCTCAGCAAAAATGCACTTACCAGACAAAAAGTTTAACGGTAATCTTCTTGGAACTAGTCCCCTTGGGTATTTAGTCCATGCCTCTTCATAGATCTTTAGTCTCTCCATCATATTAGCTGGAAGAGAATTTCACAGTTTACTTTTCCCTTTCTGGCAAGAAGGAAAAGGGGGCAGGGAAAATGATTTATACCTGACTAAAAAAAACAAATCAGAATATATAGCAACTAATGGCTATATCCTTCCTAAAGAACAGAATTTCCTCATTCTTATTAAAACTAATGTATTGAATGACTCCAAGGTAGTCAGTATCTGATAATGCCTCTTCCAGCAGTAGCATACTAACTGCTTATCTCCCATCTTAAAAAGAGCGCCTGCCTTGTTGCTGTCTAAAACCTTCAAAGCAGACCATTCAGTTGTATTAGCTACAACGTAAGATTAAGATAACAGAGACAGTAAAGGAAAAATTCAAAATTAAAAGTGTCGTCTAAGAAATAATTCCATTCTTTCAATCACCCACAAATACTATTGCGGTTTTTTTATTCTATGATTTTAGTTAAGACAAGGTAACAACAATGCAAGAAATATTTCCAGTCTTTCTTAAGAAACCCCAATGTTATGACAGTATGTACACACTATGACTAAAAAGAAATATTTAAATGAGGAATTTTTAAATAATAGTTTTAGTATTTAAAGCAATACAAGCTTTACATGCTTTTATATGCAGAAAAAGCTTATTTACTACAAGATATCAAATCATTACCTGGCTTAAGTGCCTTTTCTAAGCCTTTGTAGTAAGCCCAGTTTTCAGGATTTCTTTCTTGAAGTCCTTTGTAGACTTCAACTGCTTCTTCAAGTCTGCCAAGCTGAAGCAGGAGCTCTCCTGTGTGAAAAACAAGAAGTTTTAAATTAAGGTAACAAGATACTAAAGCAGTGTAATGTTTATCACTCTACAGTAAAAGACTGGATAATCCTTAACTCCATGCAGATTCTAATTTCTTAGAAAAAATGAGCACAATAGTATTACAAACTAGTTGACAGATGTGCTTTTACTTTGACAATAGCTGCAATTATAGTAAGACTTTACAACTCAGCCTGTAATTCCTGAAACTTACTTGAAAATTTAATGCAAAATGCCTGTGGTTTGTTTTTATTTCTCACTTACTGAAGTGACTGGTTACCTTAAGAGCAGTTTTTATTGCAGAAGGCAGTTAAAAGCAGTACATGGTAGCTGATGCATACAGCATCTTGAAAACCAAACTAAAATTGCAGAACTGTAAGAGAATGGTTCTTCAATCTGGTATTTCATGAAACTAACTTCCATGTTTTTAATCAAGCCATTGATTTGATAAATAAATTCTCAAGATTCTGCAAACAAGTTTCCTTTTAATGATACTTCAATACAAGTTAAAACTGATAAAGATTAGGTCTAACAATTGTATAAACATCTTTGCTAATGCTGGAACTGCAACAGGAGTCAATTTCACAATGGAAAACTGTACTTTACAAAGGTTTGCTATTTACAAATGTTAGGCATGAACAGATAACACAACAGAGGTTAACAGTGCCACTCTAGACTAAGGCAAGATTTTCTTACCCAGTTTCAAGAGGAAAATGCAAATTTACCTTTCGTCTTCCCTATGTCACATAGCTGACATGCAATTTTGTCAACAGATGCTGCTTTCCACAGTTAGAATAACTTGAGGACTACACACAGAATCTAATGCCCAGGAAAACATCAATAGTTCACTCACTGAGAATGACGGAATTGGGAAAATAGACCTTAATTCTTTCTGAGGTGAAAGTTAATTTTTTTTCTATCTAACAGCAGCAAATGCCAATACAATTTTCAGTGTTTGCCAGTTGTACTTCATCCACTGCGGCTTTTGCATGTGTGCTTAAAATTTGTACACACTCATTTATTAGCAGGCTCTCCTGGAGAATACACAGCAGCCAAGCCAGACCAAACAACACAATGGGAGCTGTGCCCAAAGAAATAAATCACTTGTGCCCCATTGAAAGCATGCAGACTGCAAGGGTATTTCTATCCTTTTGTGTGGTAACTTGCTAAGAGGTTTTATGTTTTGGTCTGGGGCTTATTTTTAATGAAGTCCTATTTGAAGGACCTATTTCACTACTAACCTTGGACCTTCAAACACTTAGTATGTCACATAGTACGTCAACATGAAACACAAAATATGTCAAAAGACCTTTCAGATAAAAAAATAAAATCACAGAAAACCCACTCCCACCCCAAAAAGTCTGGCTACTATGTTTCAAAAATTATTTGTGATAGCATAGTTTCTATATCCATGACCTTTGATATGCAAACCAAGTCAGATATTCAGCTACCCTGGAGAGTCATCTGCAATCATTTTCCTTGAGGAAGCACTACACCTCCCATAATACTATCACTACTCAATTCCTAGGTTTGTTTTGCATGACAGTGAGATTACTATTAGCAGAAATAGGGAACTAGCTACAACATCTACATGCATAAATTAGAGTAAAAGGATTTATTCTCTTTACTTCAAGCAATCATTTAAATAGATTCCAGTGTGGGCCAAGAACAAGCAGTACCTTCAATAGATTGGCAGTTTCACAGAAAGACTGTAAAAGCATCGAGCAGAAGAGGAACAAAGCGTGCTTTAAGGAAGTGCACCTGTTAATAGACCTGTGAGAATGAGCTTGTATCACTCTGCAATTCCCTCTATAGAATATAAGTTGCACTACTGTAGTGATCTGTTATAGTATTATACACCAGGTTTATAATAATACAACAGAAGCCTACACTGGGTTGCCTCACTAAACAATTTCTACACACTGCAAGGGTGACTGAATACATTTAAAAGCCTTCTGCTGTGCCAAAGATGATTCTTCCCTTTCAGGACGTGGTATCCTTGTCAGGGCCACTATCAACGCTGTAACACCACAGGTCTGGGTACACTACTCAGAACTTCAGGACATCAATTTAGGATCTCCTGGCTGAAATGCCTATTAGCTTAAAAGTTTCAGAACAGCATGTCTGTACTTCACTGATGTATTACCAATCTGAGAGAAGAACATGGCAGAGACTGAATAAGCTCCAAGACAAGCAGTCCTTTACAACAGCAAAATTAAATAAATTAACCTAAAAACAAATCAAAGTTCCAAAAGATGGGAAAAGCTGACAGTATGGACATCCCATTGTATGCTATGTGTTTAAATGTATCTTCAGAAAGCGATTACCTTTAGTTTCTTCAACAGCCAGTTTATCACAGATCTGTTTTTCGTAAGTACAAAGATGTTCCAAGGCTTCTTTATACAGCCCTGCTTCCCGGAGGACTTGATTTTGATAGAGCAGCAGTTCACTGTACTCGTAGTCCACCTTGTCAGGTGATGTCTACATAGGAAAGCCAAACACAGGACATAGCTCAGTCTTCTAATTCTAAAATTAGAAGGGATCAAATTCATTTGACTGAAGAAACTGCATAAAGTTTTCTCATGATGAGAGGAATGTTTTATTTTTGGCTTAAGCAACACTCCATATAGGAATTTCACATTCTCCTCCTACCTGCTGCGTCTTCCTAAATTCCTCTAAAATTTTTGCTGCCATTTCATAGTCTTCCAGCAGATGGTAAGCAATGGCATAACCAATCCATGATGCTCGCTGTGCAGGTCGAAGCTGAAGCAACTGGTACCTTGTTTCCTGCAAAAAAGTAGCTGCTAATTTTCCTGACTTTACTCTGATACTCTGTAGAATCCATTAGGCAATATTCTGTCTTCAATATTCTAGTATTTAAGGAAGTCACTGCGAAATAGTTTGCTATATGCATTTTATTAACCAGAGAAAGAATAAACTTTGAACTATAATGGTGTTCACTGAATAAAAAAATAAGCCTCCACAAAATAACACATCCAACCAAATCCTGATGAGTCAGACTAATTTTGTTAATGTATGACACACATGCTTTTCCTGTCTTACCACTTATGAACAGAACATAATTAAGAATACTTGGTTTGAGTTGCAGGAACGCTTACTAGTCTTTCAAATAAACCTTGAAAGTACACATGTATTTAAATCATTAGAACTGTTCTTAGGCAACACAAGTCACGCAAACACATGCCTATTCTTTGGCAAGAGGATAATTACAGCTGGAAAATGCAACAGATTTGCTTGGTATCATGCAGTTTTAATCTGAGGAAAATGCTATTACTTGTTTTGTTACAGACTCCTGAAAGGCATTTTCAAGTAACTTAAAATAAAGGGAAAAAGATACTTTCTATTGAAACAGTCAGAAGCAGGGATTAACAAAGAACTAAAACTAGTTACAGTTGTTTTAACAGAATGATGAGCACTCAAAATATTTTGAAGTAGGAGAGGTTGGAATTTAAAGCAAAGAAGAAAAACCCAATTAAAACATAACCTTATTCTCAGTTTTGAGAGTAAATTCACATTCTTCAGAAGTCAGCATATGATTAGCCATGAATTACTGACTTCTAAGCATCCTAACATTTAATCCTTAATGCATTCTGTAACCATGTGTTACTTCTATGTGTAGAGATTACAAAATTTGTATTCACATTTATCCAGAGGCAAAGAGAACAGACATTTGCAAACACATTTTAGCACCTACACTGAGTTTTAGCTACCTTGCCTCAGCAAGAGTGGAACCAAATTTCTAGACTACTAATACAAAAAAAATCAGTGCTTAAGAATTGTCCTGACTCAGGAATAAGTTCTCTGAGGACTTGTGCTAGCTGATGGTTCCACACAGCTTGATACACAGAACTTGCTCTTGGGTATACTAACATTACCCTAATTTGAAAAGGAAATAATACATGAAGAGACCAACTAATGTGTTATAAACAACACGACTTTAGAGGTGCAAAGGAAACCTAAAAAGATGAAAACTTGACCAAAAAAAATGGAGCTGTCACTCACTAATGCCCAAGTTGGCCAGGAACCAAAATATGATGTTTCATGCAGCACACTGCTTGTTATTGCCCACTGCCAAGAGAAAACTGGAGGCCACTGATGTAAAGGTGAAGGGATATAGAGCGCAAAGCTACTAAAAAATATAAACTCCTTTGCCTGAATAAAAGTCATGTTCTGAACACATTGCTGACACTTTACTGTGCCATAAATCAAGTCTCTCCTGATGGGAGAGAATTTGCTGAAAGTCCTTGCAAGGAGTTTAAAAGATAAAGCGAGACGTCTTCTGTAGTTTCAATGCTTCTAGGTAGTTGTTTATTAAGTCTTATCAGAGGAACTGAGCCACTAGCGTGACCCAGGTACAGCATGGAAGGAGGAAAAGTAGGAGTGAGAGCGAGAGAGAGCAATTATCAAGATTTACACAGCCTTTTAAAGATATTTTAACCAATAGTTGCTAAAAACGTACATTAATTTTACTTTCTTTTCTAATTATTCAGTAACACGACTAGGAACTGCGGAATTTTCTATCCAATCAATCCAAACTACTTTTACTGCAGAATATGGAGTGGTAGAAGAAGGAGAAGGAGGTCTAGAGAACAACAACAATCCTCCATTTTGATATTTTTTACCCTTATCTATTTACTATAAAGAGAAGCCTAAAACCTCTAAATTTTCACCCTGTGACAATCTTACATAGTAGTCTATCACCTAATTCACACCACTGTGTTTTCTAGTTGTTGTCTGACTGTTGGTAATTCTTTCCAAGGTTTCCAGTGTTGTCCAGGGGGGTAAAAACCCTTAAAAACAAGCAGAGAAATATTCTCGGCACTCTGGGTTCCTACGCATTGCCTCTTACCTATGGGAATCCTTTCAAGAAAAGAACAAAACTGGAGAAAGCCTACAGATGGATTATACAGCATCAAGAAAAAAAAAAATTAAGGCAAGCAATTCTGCACTAAGCTGAAAATTTGACATTAAATCTGTATTTTATAGAAATTGCTCAGTAGCATATCTGCTTTCACTTTCATAAAGTATTGAGTGGCATATAGTTTTAACCCTGTGGACCTAACTATTTTTTTTAAAGTGTCATTAATCAATCTGCCACCTTTGCTGCAGCTCCCTAGAAGATGATTAAATGCAGTATGCATACTTACCCTGTAACCTTCAAGATCCCTCATTTGAATCTGTAGCAGAGAAAGGTCTCTCAAGATTTGAAGATTGTCTTTGTCCCATTTCAGTGCATTTCTATAGCATTTGATAGCTTCATCATACTTCTTGTCTGACCTCTGAAGAAGGCCATAGACATGCCAACCTGGAAAACTCTGTTAAGGCTTCCACTGAATCCGAGCAGGGACAAATGAGCTCCGACACGGCAGTGATAGAATAGCTGCCAACAAGCTCTCAAGCTGTTTTAAAAATGGGCAGGAACACTACAGTTCTTTTCGTCAGAACTTTGACAGTTATATGTATACAGTCTATATAATATGCTTTAAACTTTACTTTTCACATACTGGGGGAGGAAATAAAGCAACAGGGTATCTAAAAACCTTATTAGGCTTACTTGAAAACATTTTTAGGCAACTGAAGTGCTCATAGTCCCTCCATTCTGAGTATACGACAATTTTTCAACAATGTAATGGCAACAACTCACGCTTCCAAAGCAAATGATGTTTAAATGCCCACCATGAGTTTACAGTTGCAGATTAATGATTAAAAAATACACAATGCATGCCAGAATAATACGTGAGCTAACTGTGACTGCAAGGACTGCAAAACATCTGCCCTTTGGATAGCTTAAGACAAAATATTTATTGGAAATTGAAAAATTTTGAACTTCCAGTTTGAAGTTTAAACGGGCTTTTATTGCTACTCTATAAATCAAGTAGTTGCAGAAATCAATCTTTTCTATTCACCAGCAAAAGCCCTATTTCAAAAAGGATACAGACATGACTCTTCAAGTCATTCCTTAGGCCTCTGCGCACAAGTTCATAAGCTTCCTCTTTCTTCCCTAGACAGTTCAATGTTAGTCCTTTCATTGCCAAGGTTTCTAAAAAAGAAAAAAAAAAAAGACTAAGTATCAGTTTTTCATTTTCATGGGTTTTAAGCTCCATATAGCAACCCTAAACATAGAATAAATGCAAATTTAGATTCAGTTATCACTCTCAAGATTTCACATTCTTTTCTCACATGGAAAGCTCTACTGTCAGATTATTCACTTAAGTATATCATACACAACAATAAACCTTTTATATTACTTCCATCAAAATATGAACTAATGTTTTATCTTAAAGGGCAGTAAAATCTGTCTGCTCTACAAACATTGAGATTTTTCTTTTTAACTACTCAATTATCTATTCACAACTCTGGTATTTCCACACATCCACCCATATCAAATTAGTTGCAAAAAACCCACAAAGCATTTCTGAACAGTGCAAAGAGACTTTCAACTCAGTATTAAGAGCTGACTAAAAATACAGCAAAGGAACAAACACCTTTTTCTTCTTTTAAAATAAGACTGTTTCTTCAGAAAAGTAGCAGGCCACAGAGCTGTCAGAGTACTGAACAATATTCAGCCTCTTCCTTTTGTTTTTCACTTTTATGTGAGGGAATCTCAATTTCCCAGGAAAAGCGATTTAACTAATGCACAGGAAATTATTAGGAAATAATAGTGTATTATATTAGGAAATAATATGTATTTACATATGTATATATGTAAATATATTGTTGTATTAGGAAACTTGCACCATGAATCTTAGACTTGAAGGATA
This sequence comes from Coloeus monedula, assembly GCF_965178545.1. NCBI lineage: Eukaryota > Metazoa > Chordata > Aves > Passeriformes > Corvidae > Coloeus > Coloeus monedula. The sequence goes on along the minus strand of NC_138785.1, from coordinate 10,601,567 downwards.
AAGAATGGGAAGCTATGACTACTGGTAAGATCAGTCTTTAAAATGACCAATCTTATCAACAGTAAGTGCCTAATACAGAGGTTTCTGGATGCTCTTACTGCTTTATGGGCAAAAAGTTAGCAGTGAAGTGGTATAAAACATATAATTACTCTACTGTAAAGTACAGGGAAAAAGAGACCACATGCCATTTGAAAACTTACCTCCATGTTCTGCAAATTTGGGATTGGAAAGGATCTGTTTACAGAACTTCAACCCATTTCTATACTGCTTATGTTCATAACACCTCTGTTGAAGAACAAAATAAGTTTATTCAAAAAATTTAGAGTGAAAGTATTTATGCACACTTGAAATTAAGCATCAGTGCAGCTACGGATTTTAGAAAACGTACTAATATTTTAATGAACCCTGTTTATTGAGCTTCCTGTGTTTAAAAAATTTTTACATTGCCAGAAAAAAAAAAAATGTTAGCAACACCACAAGTCTAAAAGTGTAACTACAGACATATTATCATACAGCAGATTCTCAGGTAAGACACCACAGGATGCTTAAGTGCCTAAAGAGATTCAACTCTCCCTTAACACAAAAGCAAACCTTATGTTATAACATGGTAAACACTGAACCCATTTGGCCAATTATCCTGTACAGTAAGCCCACAAGACAACCTCCAACAACCATACAAGCTGGAAAGACATTTATATCATTGCAACATGGCTTACACTACCTCTGAAAGCAACCTCTTATGATCAATTTGATTACCACATATATCTCATATATCCAAACCTTCAAAACTAGTATACAGTAACATTATCTTGCCATACTGGAAATTTAAACATTCCTCTACAGTTTTCTTGGTCCAACTCTTGGAAACACCAACAATAAACTTCAAAGGTGTAAAAAAATGGTAAAACAATAAGTGCATGTATTATTTTCTAGTACTGAAGTCATACAGCTGAAATAATATGACTGCAGACCAAGATGCATCACAAACCACCTATTTTGCTCCCCTTACACTGTCACCACCCTTAGGAGAAAGGGAATTGCTTGCATGCAAAAGGAGAGAGAAGGAAGATGCTCAGAGAGAACAAGCCAAGATGTACTCAAAGAGGAACATATCAACAAAAGAATTAGAATGGTTTCAACTTGAACAGACCTTCAAAGACCATCTAGTTCCACCCACCCCCATGGGTAGAAACACCTTTCACTACTCCATGTTATTCAAAGTCACATCCAACCCTGACTTTGAACACTTCCAAAAGACAACCCCCTCTGTCACCAAGGACAGGAAATGTCAGCACTGCAAGCACATAGTAAGAGAATGTTTTTAAGGGTTAGGTAAGAGGAAATCTGTACAGGCAGCTATTTTTTTTTTCTATTAAACTGGACTGGGTATTACGTAGACCCTCCAGTCATTATCAGCTTTCAAGTAGCTGGCTGAGTCACTACAACCAGCCACTAGTCAGAGCTGACAGGCTTTTTCTTTTTTTTTTTTTTAAATTGAAACCATCAGTCATAATGGTTACCAGCCAGGCCTCCTCCCTGAAAAGTAAAGCTGCCATTTGCCCCCACCCAGGTAGTTGTGCAAGCAGCAGAACCTGTCACAAAAGTGGTACAGCCACAGGAACTGAAGAACATGTCTGCAGTGTAGTTAAGGCACTGTCACAAGCAGAAGAGGCACTTTCGGGTTTTGCAGTCTGGCTTTGAGTACAGCAGCTAAGATGGTGGCTATGAATGTGAAATCTTATCACTAAATGGTTCCATTTAACGTACTCTAACAACCAGGCTTTCATCTTGAAGTTTAAGCAAGGTCACCCAAGATGGGATATATGCTAGAGACAGGAAATATTTGCACATAAAATTTTCTAGGGTAATACAGAACTTACTATGCAAGGTAGTTTGAAACAGAGCAAACTCACCGAATATTGTAACAAATTCCTTCCTTTAGGCTTCACAGAGCAAAGATTTACAAGTTTATATCCGCTTACATCTACAGAAAGGTTCTCATAACCCAGAAATACTCAAATAGAGCCAACAAATTATCAGGAAACAATCTGGATATACTTTTATCTCCAGAATACAGCTGTGTATATAGACACAGCTGTGTATATTCCCCAGTGAAGCATCAAAGGTCTCCTTTTACACGTTATTTCTAGATCAAGACAAGTTGAAATGATTTCCCATATACAATTTCTCCAAGTTTTCAAGTTAATACTTCCAAGCTTATTTCATTCTGTTAATGCAAACATTTCAAATTGTGTTATTTTATGAGTTTTTCTTATTCATGTATGTGTTCTACATACACGCTGTATGTTTTGACAGTGGAAGGAAAGGAACAAATGAAACTGAGGTCACATTTAGTTCTTCAGAAAAGAAGAGACTATTTCCTCATAGTGGGCCCAACAGCACCACTGAGATTCCCCTGCCTGAAGCTGTGCACATACTTAACTCATTCTCCAGAGAGATTATGGGCTAACAAGCTTAAATTAACGTGTGAGTAAGACAGAAGGAAGCCAGGAATGAAGCCTATGCAACCATGGCTAGTTCGAACCTCGGTGAACCAGTAGTTTCAAGGAACAGACAATTCAAACAAAAATCTTTTCATAAAAAGGAGACAGAAAATATATACAGAGCCTGGGAAAGAAGATCCTTAAGCAAGTAAGTAGTTTCTGAGTAAGAGAAGAAAAAAGAACCAGCATTTTAAATTAAAAAAAAAAAAAAAATCACAGAAGCAGGTATGGTGTCATGTCAAGTATTCTTGGGACATAAAGATACAGGCTTTCTGGAAACAGGAATTTTATTCATCTGGGTAGTTTGTTTCCTCCCAGATAATTAGCTTGTCGCAGTCATGACCAGAGCTCTGACCCTTACTTTCAGACAGCTGTTCTGCAGAAGTAACAGATTTCTCTGTTCCAGAGATGGCTAGAAGAGCAGAGTTGCCTGCACTAAGCTAAACTCCTGCACATATAAACTTCAAAGCCAGCAGTGAGAGCATGCTTGTGATGCTTGACAGACAAGTATTGCAGCTACAACTTGTGACATCATGCGATGAGAAAACAACAGCTAAACTTTAAAAGAGTAAGGTTAAGGCTAACGCTCCAGAAGAACAGAATCTGACTCTACAGCAGTACTGAATCTATACACATTTCCTGCCCTTCGAAGTTTTTAATTTAGTAAGTTACCAGATCTTTTAAGACATCTAACAAGCTTTTCTCTGCATGCTGTGGCCAGAATGACAACCTATTCCAAACACACAGAGATTCTTTTCATAACTTTTAACTAATTTTCTGTATTTATAGGAAGGAAATAACATCTGCTTCAATACAATTCTACAAAGAATCAGTAAGATGAGACAGGCGAAGTATGACTCCTTCAAAATCATGCAAGACCATAGGAGGTGACAGTTTGCATTTGCATCATTTCCCCCACCAAGTGGATTGGAATGCATGGCAATTACTAGACAGACTTACATTGAAATTTTAAGGAACAGAGATGCCCCATATTTTCCAAAATCCCAACTCTGAGGTGGAAGGAGGGCTTGTATTCTGGTGCTCTCTGAATTGTATTAAGGCATTTGTGCAGACTCAGTCTCTGGCCAGCAGATGTCCTACACATGCACGTGGCTCATTGTGCCAAATGCGAGTAAATTCCTCCACATTTCTTCTTTGGTGGCTGCCATGAAGAAAGGTGAAAAGACTCCCACTATTTCTAACTTACCTACGTCTCGCCATAGCTCACAGCTACATGGAGTTTGTTCCCCCCCTGCCCCAGCTTTCCAGTTTTGAATCTTCTCCCATCTACTCTCTAAATCTTGCTGCCAAACCTACAGGTAGTGAGCAGTGACATGGATTCTTGAACAAGGTAACTACAAGGTTGTTATACAAGGGCCATGCTACTGATTACAGTAGCACTAAGAGCTGCTTACAACAGCAGAGATGACTTTTATCCAAACTTAATTCAGCACTATTTTCTTTATATACTGTATGAACAAATACATTGTCATAAGTGCATTTTAGAGATTTTATATTTTTGAAATGTATACAAGTAGGCTCTCTAACTGTTTGTTACCTATAAGCAGGCAGCATATTTTACCCCTCAAGTAATTCTTCCCTCTCAAGCTAGACATTTTAATGGTCAAATACATGTGTTTCCAACTAACACTAAAGGATAACAGTCAAGTACAGCATTTTGACATGCAAGTATATCCCTCAGCATCAAATACACAGCACACAGAAGCCTGGACTCTGCCATTGATACATGAAATATTTTGCATATATTCACACCCAGGAGTGCAAATCCTCTTTTATCACAAAGCAGTCTTCACATCCTGCAAGCATTTAATAACTACAGTAAATAATTTAACAGTCATACAGACTTAAATGTGCTATTTTTAAGACATTTTATAATAACTACATGGCAGACTGAAGTGTCTTGTATATTCAGTAACATCAATAGTTAACATCAGCTCAACAGTCCTAGCTCAGCATAACACCAGGACTTACCATGAGCCTGACCAGAAGCTTCAGTGAATCCACACTGCCACCAAGTGCAACCCAAACTACAAGAAGAATCACCTCGATCACAACACAAAGTAGAAAACTCCCTTTCAAACAGGGACACTTGAGAAAATACATAGGTACAACCTAGCTGATTGAAGAGTGTTTTAAAACTAATTTGCAGAAGTAAAACAAAACAGAAAGTCTCATAGGAGTCTATCCAGCCTGGATTTTGCAGCTGATTAAAACAGGTGAGAAGCAGACCCAAAAGTGTTTAATGAGCAAGATGAAGACAGTCACAGGAGACCAACCTAAAGGAGAAACTGCCTTTTATCTTCCCACCTGAAAGCATGCAAGACTAGATGTTTTTCCTCAAGAGCAATTACCAAAGCAAAGAAGATACCATCAACTCCTCAAGCTCACAAGTGGGAGCACTGGGGCATTATTGACTGCTTTCTTTTTATTCTTACTTGAATCAGCACAACTGATTATAAGAAAGAGCAGTTTGAGAATAAAATTGATACAGCAGACCCAGGTGGGTGGGATCACACAATTGTTATGCCCTTTGAACAGGAACCAAAAACAGTGTGCAATTTCTATTAAAGAGAGAATTTTACAAAAAACAGTATGAAGTACTTTTAACTGTTTTCTCTTCTAAGACTCTGTGTTTTACCAGGTCACACTTTTTACTACAACCTAACACCCCACATCTGCAAATTAACTGAAGTAAAATGAATGCAAACTACCTAATGCCCTAATACTTAAAAACAACCAACCCAAACCAACCAAACCAAAAGCCCCACCAAAAACCCCACAGGAAATCACTTCTCACCCATGGTAATGCTGTAAAAGCAAGCATCCTAACTTAGTCAATGCTGTGACAGACTAGCTGAAGAATATAATTTTCTTCACCAAATGAGTGCCAAAATTGGAATTAAACCCCAAAAGACAGCAGAGCTGCAAATTGAACTTCTCATTGGTAGTTCACTGTATTCAGCCCCTCTCCCTCAGCAAGTGACATAGCCAGTGTCATCATCAGAGGAAATATATTGCAGACTATACCCTATCATATACAAGAGTTACCAGGACAGCTGATCTACACATGGGCACAGGTAAATGTATTACTTGCATCTGCAAGTCCCCAGGAGGAAGTACAATGGAGAATGGACTGCTCAGCCAAAACAATTCACAGATTTGACACTCTGCTAATCCTCTTCCCTAAGGTTCTGAAGCTTGAGCAGATCCATGGTGGACAAGGAGTTAGACTAGATGACCTTTAAAGGTTCCTTCCAACCCAAATTATTCTACAATTCTACAACAAACCCTTTCAACTACAGCAGTGTGCTCTTAGGGAACCCCACAGTTTCCCCCAGTGGCAGTCATGGATGTAGACTTGGGGCATCTGACGGCAATGCTGGCAACTATGATGCTGTGAGACCTATGGCAGTGGGAAGCATTGGAATCCTTGGTCTTTGCATTACCTAAGGTGTGCACTTACAGCACAGGATATGCACGTCTGCCACTCTGACGCCATCTATTTCTTCTGGCACGGTTCAGATGCAGCACTTACAAGATAGTAAATTCAGGTGCTGTGCAGCTCAAGGCTGTTTTCCAGCACACTTCCTCTCTCTACAGGTAGACAAGATCAGGTCAAGTCACTAACATGCGCTAATTCAAGCTAAATGTAGTAAAGAAGATTCTGAAAGCATTAGGAGCTACTACTTGCCATGAATTAGTGGGTCTTTTGAGCACTAACCATATCAAACAGCTCAGTAGCTCCAGGCAAAAGATATTCCACCACACCGATTCAATTTCATTACAAACACAAGATGTATAAACCCAAGGACTGAAGAAACCACACAAATCTTACAGCTATGTTAATACTGAAAAACTCTGGAGCAAACTTGCATAATTTTCTGCTGTCAAACTGAAACCAGCTATCCTCTTGCACTGCTCTGAAGTGTTAATTAGTTGAACTGTTGTGTGTAACAAACAGCTTCAGCAACTGCCTGGTTCAACAGATTAAGAAATCCTCCTCTGCACATCACACCTTACCTTTTGGAAGCCACTGATACCTTCATAACTAGCAGTGCTTGGTAGAATACAACCAGAGGAACAGAACAAGTTCCAATTCAAATTAGTTAGGAAGAATGTAAGAAATATGTGTACCTTTTCATTTAATACTAAGGCAGAAAAAATTCTATGCTATGTCAATGCTTTTGAACTGGTCTCATTCCCGTATTTAACAAAATTCAGCTGGAAACAGGGGCTGACAAATAGTTAACTACAGCTCTTTTAGAATACTAGAAATCCTCTTACTGAAGACAGACTTGCTGAAAAACACCCATTATTCAACATCAGTTCTGTTGGCCTGTACTTCCTTACTTTAGTCTCTTCTTGGGCAGAATTATCATGAATTTGGCCCTGTCTACTAAAATACGCTGACTTCCATCCATGACCCTGGAACCCCTACATTCAGGCTTCACCCCTGAACTCATTAAGAAACTGACTGTACCTCACAAAAGATCCCATGTGCACAGGATATGTTTGGTTTTTAAAGATCATCAACTAAGTGTATCAATTCAAATTCCAAGATCTAGCATATTGGTTGTTCTGGACTTAGACCTGAAGCGTCCATGTAACTCGCAAAATAATCAAGGTACATGGAGAGGCTATTGACATTTTCTACCCTTGTATTACACCTAGAGTACTCCTCACCCTTAGCACTGAGGTATGCAAGATGAGGTCTGGTAGCACTGAGTGTTGAGAGGCAGTTAAATGGGTCTATTATATTACAAGGTTCACTGATTCTGTGGTATCACATAAGCAAACAGAAATCCCTGTAACAAGTCTCACTGACCTCACTTTTAAGGGTGGCAATGAATAATTGCTAATTTTCTCTAAATTCCCTATCAGCAAAATCAGAAAACACACAATTCCTTATGCCAAATCCTGTTGCATTGACACAGTGCTGCTGCAGACGAGATTTAAACCTGAGACATCCAGAAAAAGTGCAATCATGAAAATCTTATTAAGAAAACCCTTCAAAAACAGAAATAAATACAGCTTCATCAGATGCTAACCAAAATAAAGGGTAGTACCATATAAATGGAATTAACTCCCCTGCCCCAATTAAAACCACATTGGGTTTAGTTAAGAGTATCTATAGCCATAACAATGTAAGACTGGCTATAATCTTACAACTGTGAGGATGTTTCTGTTAATTAGTCTTTTATTTTCACCAGTGAAACAGGTAAAATTATGCTGCTCCTCAAAAATTTACAGCAGTCAATCATGTTTCTACAATTTCTGACAGCCCTGGTGACAAAAAATGGCCTAATTTGGTGAACAGGCTTTAGTAACAGCTGTATTGCTCAAGAGAATCCTCAGTGGCATCCTAAAGTCTCAAACACTAATTAATTTTTTTAGCAGGTTTGAGAAACAGTTCTGAAAGACAATTATCAGTGATTCTACTTAAAGCAGCAGATCTATCCTGTACTTCCATTCCAGTATTTCTGCCAAGATACAATTTCTCTTTCTACTACTACTACTGACCAAGCAGGGTATTCCTCTCGGCAAAGAAAAGTGATTGACATCTCAACAGACAAGCTATTGGAAAAGCCTTGCTAGCAATTCCGTATTTCAGCTGAGAGACAGTACATGGTAAAATTCCAGTGGTGTGCAGACTTGATTACTGTACAGCCATGCAAATGCAATCACTGGATGGCAAACAAATTGTGCTAATTTATTTGGTTACTGATAAAAGTGAAATCCTGGAAATCAAGTCTTTAATCTTGAATTATGATGACTTAAGAGATTTCCAAGTCTGTCACCTCAGCAATCTTAAAAGTCAGCACCTGAATTTCTATGGAGAGAACATTATTTTTAAAGGATTCATGCTGATGGAAGTATTAGTAAAGGAGAAGCACTGGTCTGTCTAGTTTCAAAGTGGAGGGACAGAGAGCAGATTCTGGAATGAAGCAACAGGAAGATGGCCCAGCAGGAGGGACTTGGCATATTTACAGCAGAGGCATTTAAGAGAGGTTGTTCAACAGGCTTTTTATCACCAGGAAGTTCCTATATCACTTACTAGAACACTGGTCAAAACCAGCATGGAAAGGAAGACCACCAGCTCAATGACAATGCCCTCAAGCACTGCAATGTTAAGGTAAAAACGACCACATGAAGGTGAAATTCCAATGGCCCTGTCCTGCTGCAGACACCCCGGTTACTGGAATGCCCCAGTGGAGCACATAGGTTCTAGCTATGCCCAGTCAAGCCTGCACAGCACCTAAGGAAACTGATAGAAGATGAAAGACGAATAGCCTCCATATGTGATAATGGCCATGGCTAACCCCCAGTCCTGAACACGGAAATTCTAACCTTCACACAATGTAATATACACCAGCTCAGACCACAAGGCATCTTCTTCCTCAGTACACTACTTCTACAGCACCTAATACAGTTGTGAGTCAGTGAAACTGTTTAAACAAAGCCTAAACACACTTACACACCTGCATTGCTTATTTCCAACATAAAATACAACGATGCTTCACTTCTTAAATACTTGGACTTTTTTTCTGTTTGCTAATTAAAGGCTAAGCTGACTACCCATGGTGAGAAATACTTGCACTACCTTAGTCTGCCAGAACATGATGACTCCAAGAACTGCATCCTCTGATGTTTCAAGGGAGTGAAAAACTCTTCCACAAAATATATGTCACCTCTAACAGCTTTGTATTTAATTTTTCTTCAATACTTCTTCAATATATTTAACTTCTACATCCAAAGAAAAGTTAATTGAAGATTATCTTTGGGATTCATGAAATAAAATGAACATCATTGATGAACTGAACCTGCCTGGATACAGCAGACAACTAATTTGGCAAAATGCCAGGAATATTCAAGGAATGTTCATCAGTTATATTTAATTTTAAACAATTAAATAAAATTTAATTAAATAAGATTAAAAATAAATTAAAAATTTGTCAATCTTACTTTCTACAACTACTAGTTCTATACTTGAACAGTAAGGGGGGAGGAAATGGAGTAAACTACTTTTTCCATTACTTCATAGTGCATCCAGCCTTCTGTGTACCAAAATGCCAACTTCCCCATTACTGTGTTGTGTTTACTATTCTGCCCTTTCCCCTGTCACCACCTGAATTATTCTCCAGTAATTTCTGGACTGTATGATACTTTTGAACACATTATGTGTGTTCAAAAGTATCATATGGACTCAATTATTTTAAATGTTCAAATGTTGAGATCCACTTTTGCTCTAAATTCCTCAGAATCTCTGAGCAGTAGAACATCTACTTGTAGACCTAACAGCAAATAGTTAAAACTATAAAAACTATATAAGCTAGATACTTTCTTTAAATGGAAGTGCAAGTTTAAGGAGAACGGTGATTGCTAATCCTGTGGGTGGTTTTTTGATTCAAGCTAACCATGCAGATCTCTTTTCCACTGTCCTGCAGGAACTCTTGAATTGTAAAATGCCTTTCAAATGGAAAAATGTTTCTATCAGAACCTCCACGTACCTGTAAAGTGACTAAAAGAGGTTAGTCTAGTTACAATGTGTTGGAACATGCAAGGGCAAAGTGTACACAGTTCTGAACTCAGAATTTCTCAGGCTAGTGGAAATGCTGGATTGTGAGCAAACCCATACATGAGAAATGTACTGATCATGCAGGATGTTTATTACTAAACAAACAAAAAAACCAAAATCTGAAAGCTACTTATTGCCCTTTGCTAAGCAAAGCTGGGCAGGTTGGTAACATGTGTGTTACAGGTATACATCTTAAAAAAAAGAAAAAAGAAATTAAGCCTCAGGAATTGAAAACACACACAAAACAGATTGAAAAAACCCCAACTTTATGCTTTACTTGCAAAAATAGTTATCTACTTAGCTCCTGTGTTTATTATCTCCATGAAAATAAGCATGGGAATGGGTTTATACATCTGTTAACAGCCTGTGTACCAGTAATTACATATCTGTAGGGTATTGCATCCTTTCAATAACACTTGGGTCAGTTCCCAAAGCATCTGTTGAAAAAAATATCATCCAGGCATGCTTAACAGGACACATGGCCTGGCTGGGCCAAGGAGGCAGCATGGGTCCACCCAGGACCACCTCATTCCTGGCCAGGGGCTCAGAGCTGCACAGACAGACCTCAGCTCCTCCTGCTGCTGTTCAGCCTCCCACAGAACACTACAAGAGGTGGCAGAGGATGAAGTGCTACAGTCTCCAGAAAAGATGGTGTAGAGTGAGGAGAGGCTGCAGGAAGAGAGAGGTGGAGTGAAGGCACAGGAGAAGAGAAGTAATTTTTCTTAGGGCCCGCACTTAGGACTTCCTAAAAGATGTCTCACTAATTCAAGTCAAACATGTAACCAAAACTTCACAAACTAGGGTCATTATCCATAACAAGGCAGACAAGTAGTTCATTAGCAAAATTTTCAGTATGAGGAAAACCAGCTTCGAGCCTTTTCTATTCACCACATGTTATAAAGATACTTCAGCACAGGGCAGTCTTAAATACCAGACTACACATCTGTCATCCCTGTGAGACACAGGAAAAGATCACAATGACACAACTTTTAGTCTATCCAATACATCAAACTCCTCAATTGTTATTAAAGATTTTCAGTTTTAAAAAAAGTGTACAGAAATCTGCTTGCACTGGGGCACACCTTTTCTAATCTGAATCAAGTTATGAATGCAAGGGTGCTGAGCCAGCACTTTCTCCAAAGACTCTTATTCCTTGTTTGTTCCTGCCCTCCACACAAGTACTCAGACAAATCCAAGCAAAGGGAAAAATTAAGAAAAAACAAACAAAAAACCAACCAAACCCACTCAGATTTAAACACAGACAAGCTCCTTGATTCAATCTGCCCTGTAATCACACAAACCATCCTCAATGCAAAGGAGGATGGATCACTGAGCATCAAGGCTAGATCTTTCCCAGACCCTAACAAAGCACAACTCATACCAACTCCAAAGCATGACTGAATCTTTCAAAGTAGAAATTAGATTCATAGTTCATGATATTTACTTTTTAACCCTAAATGAAACTGCATGTCTCATGGTCACATGCCTGTTCATAGGGCTTTCTAGTTCTATGTGTTCCATTTTCATAAAATATTTTGGAAAAAGAGGTTACAGAAGACTGTACACATCCCTCCCACTTAAGTGGCACAAGTTTACAGAACCTTAAGAGCACTGTTGCTCCGACAGGACAACAGTACTCATCCTACTTCTGATCTCTGGAAGGACTCAAAATAGTAGCTTAAGTCTCTTTGAAAGACGACATGAGATTTTTAGACAAAACCGACTTCTTCTGAGAGAAAAAGGTATAGTGCTTGATCTACATACAGAACCTTCTAAACAAATCCACTGAAGTTGCTCACTAACAAACTTGAGACATTTCCAATTCAACCCAAGTCCTTAGAAATACAATATTCCTGCAACACCGCATAAACCTGAAACAAGTTCCTTAAGATGTAGCTGAACTGGGCGCATTTGGACTGTAGACCATCTTAACCTCATTCTAAAAACCAGGCTTATTGCCTAAATTCCACTGAATGTTCTCTCATCCATATGCCAGGTGCCACCCAGAAAAATCGACTGAGAAAGTTCCACAGGAGTTGGCTGCAAGTTAAACTTCGGGAAGACTTCAAAACCTTCATCCTTCTCCACTGCCTCCTCTGAAAGCCATCTTCCCACCGACCAACAAACATGATTACCGTCTACAGCAAAAATCTGAGTTATAAAAGAAAAAAAAAATAAATAAAGCGAATCCAGGGCGGGTAGTTCGGCAGGACAGCGGCTGCAACGGCGAGCAATGAATGAAAGGGCCGCAGGGTACTTCCCGGAGCCCGGGGTGCTCCACCGCGGCCAGCGCAGGGACCTGGTGGGCGAGCGGGGAGACGCGGCGGCCCCCAGCGCTGCCCCAGCGAGGCGGGAGGGGCGTGGGTGACAGGCGGCGCTGGGACCGGCCTGCCCCAGCCGTAAGGAGCCGCGTTCGGGGCGGCGGCGCCGGGACTCCGCTCCCCGCCGGCTCGGGGTTCAAGCCTGGGCCTCCTCAACCCGGTCCCCGCGGCCGAGCCCGGGCCTCCCGCCCCGCCACTCACCAGGATGCGCTTGAAGAGCGCGTTCTCCTTGGGCGGCAGGCTCACAGACGGCATCCTCCCCGCCGCCGGCTCCGGCGCCGCCGATGGGCTCCGACGAGGAGAGTGAGTGGGCGGGCGGGCTACGTCCCGTCCCCGCCACTCGGCCGCCGCCGCCGTGAGCCTTCCCGCTGAAGTACAGCCGCCCCCGCTGCCTGCCACCCGCGCCGCTGCGGCCGCGGGCCAGGGCCTTCCCGGGCACTCCCGGCCCCTCCGGCCGCCGCGCGCGCCGGGCTCCCCGCGCCAGCCTCGGGCGCGCTCACGTGGTCCCGAGCGGCCGCGGAGCCGCCGCCAAAATGGCACCGCGGAGCTTCCCCAGCCGGGTCACGGTGAACCCGCGCATGCGCCACGGCCCCGCGCCGGCCCCGCCCCGCTAATTGTGTGAGCCCCGCTACGCAGTCGGGGCCGGCCTGGGGTGATTTCGGCGGGGTGGCGGCACTGCTCGGTGCTGGTGGCGGGCGGGGAAGGGCGGGGGGCCATGGTGTTGCGCAGGGCTCGCCGGGCCTCGCGCGGCGGAGCTCGCCCGCCCGGGGCACGGACGGGACGGGGCGGGGCGGGGCGGTCCCACCCCCACGGGCGGAGCCGGGTCCGGTCGACAAGATGGCGGCGGCCCTGAGGGGGGTGAGGTGTTGGGGACTGGTGGCGGCAGCACCCAGCCTCGGTGAGCGGCGGTGGTGGCGGGGCGGGAGCCCCTTCGGGGCAGGCGAGTGGGGTCTGCCCCGGCCTGGCCCGGCCCAGTGACCCAGGGCTGTGGGAGCTCTGCTGCCTGTGCAGGCGGCGGCGTCCCCGCGGGCCGGTCTGCGTCTGGTATTAGAGCAAGCTGCGGTGGCGGCTTCTCTCCTTTTACTGTTTTTAATCAAAGCCCATTAGTTACCTTTAAACTTTTATTTTTCTGTTTTAAGTTGGTGTTGCTTCCTGGCAGGGGGGAGGGCTCAACATGTCTCGCTGCGGTGATGGTGCCGGCCTTTCCCAGGAAGGCTATGCCCTGAGTGCTCTTGGTTAGGCAGGGGATGGGAGGTGGGGAAGGCCTGGGGCTGGGAGCTTTAGGCAGGGGACAGTGAGAGGCACCTTTATAGAGCAGAAGATGCGGGAAGGGATAGTTACTGTGGTTGGGGAAGGGGCAAAAGGGACTGCTTTTGAGTTGTTGGCAGCCCCCCGGCCCCTCTCTCGCAGATCAGGGAGCGCATGCTGCGGTGTTAGCTACGAACAGATCAGCTATCACAATGTATCACAATGCTACGGAGACCACATCATCATTGCATTGGTTTGGGGTTTGTGTTGTGGTTTGGTTTTTTTCCCTGATTGCATGAATGTCAATAAGTACTTGGTAGTCTAAACCTGAGAAATGTTAATGCATTTGTAATCTTGTGCCTTTTTAGCTTTTACTCGTTCTGCATTTGTTGTGAAAAAAGCGAATAGTGCCCAACCAAACTGGCTGGGAGTTGGCTTGGCGTTTAGCACCAGTGCTGCCTTGTGGGCTTTTGTAAGTGTTTTCATTTGGTTTTGTTGAATTTAATTATTCCTAAAAATCATAATAGTGCTATGAATGCAGTGACTACAACCTACTGAGTTTATTGTGGTAATGGGTGGTCGTAACAGGTGTAAAGATTTAGGCATGATTATGTTCATTATTTATGTTTTCCCAGCTTTATGTTGTGCCCTTATTTAAAAAAATGAACAACTTCTTCAGCTTCTCTCTGTTGCAAACGTAAAGCACCCACAACAGAGTTAATTCTTCAAGCCTGTTGGATTAATGCTTTGGCATTATTTTCCCTGTGGATCTTAACAAAAAAAAAAAGACTTAGGGATGTGCCCAGATAAATGTATTTATCAGACTACCAATGTGTTCTCTTCTTATTTTTCAGCTGATTAAGGTGGTTTTAGCTGATTTCAATAGATTAAGACCCCTTTTTCCTGAGCAAAGTGCACATGTAAGATACTCTCTGTTTCAGAGAACTCACAGACTTCAGTTGTTAAAGCAAGCAGGGTGTAGTAGCTCTCAGGAAGAATCATGCAAGATAAGCAGCACTCCCCAAGGTGACAGTGTTTTCAGAGTTGGATGGATTCCCTTTGGGGTTTTCCTTTTTTTGGGGGGGTAGTGAAATAATTGGCAGTGGGAGGCCACCCCCCCCCCCCCCCCCATCAGGAGAAAATGTTTATCCTATGAGGCATTGTTTCCACACCTTTTTCAGTTGATAATTTACATATGTGTTCTGGATGGCTCCAGTTACATACTGTTTTGCATTCTGATAACAGGTATTTTATATTCTGTAGAACTCTTTTTGTTGGCTGGATCCAGCTGTGAATTGTATAGCTGTTTATAATGTACTGCTATTTTATAGCTTATCAAGCAGCATAATGAAGATGTAATGGAATATGAAAGAAGAAAACAAGAGAGAGGACATAAGTGTACAGGATGTTCATAGTAAGTGTGCACATCCAAATGCTTTTGACTTAGCTGAACACAAATTCTGAAGATCTTTGACATCTCTTAGGAGTCAAAATACTGAACTGACTTATATTCTTCTCATACTTTTTTCCTCTATACTTTGTGTCTTGGCTTTTGCTTTTCTTTTAACTCATTCCCAGCTTTAAAATGGTAAGGTGGCTGATCTGTATTTTCATATATTCACTTGTGTGCAGCTTTCTATCTTGGACATGCAAACTCTTAGAAAATAACACATCTCTTACAGTGTCTATAATAAATAAAGGTTGTAAATTGAATACCTTATAAATGGCTCAGTGGCAAGGAAACAAGAGTGACTAAAGATAGGTATCTTTTCATCTTTTTTATTTTAACATGTTAACAGTGGGGTATGTTTTTTCTCAGTTTCACTTCTATATTACACATAAGATGATGTAAAGTCAATGCCTGTAGATGGGCACTATAGGGCAAACTGTATGTGGTCGTTGTCCTTTTCGGTATAAAAACATATTTTGTGTTTCTGCCACCTAAGAAGTCTTTGGGGATTATGGCCTCAGAGCAATTAATATGCCATTAATTCCTTATACTAAGAGAACTTGTGCTGTGGTTATTTTTCCCCATAAATATTCCTTTATAGATGAAAATGCAGGATGTTATGAGATGTTTCTAACCACTTTCATCACATCTAAATTTTTTATTGCTAAGAATTTTTTCTCTTCTTTCATAGGCTGATGACATACTCACAAAGAGGTAACATGAGGACCAGTTGTCCTACAAATAAATGAGCACAGAAGAAGTAAAAAGTTATCTAATTACTTGTATGTTCATACATTTCATGTGGATAATTAAAAATAAATTATAAAGTCTAGAAGAAACTTGAAACTACTTTCTTTGCCATTAATATTTCATTCTGCTGGTCTTGAAGTTGTTTTATTGTCATTTCCATTTCATAGTTTACCAGTCTTACTTTAAAACTGCCTTTGCTATTCTGGAAGGTTAGACATCAGTTCAGATGAAGTTCAGTAAATATTCCAGAAGTGTATTCTTGCTCTGCCATAATTTTCACTGGTAAATTTATAAAATAAGCAAATATAAGAATGGCGTCTGTACAAATGCTAAAATGTGCATTTTCCTGTGAGCATTTTGGGAACTGGCCATACCTGAAAGGTGCCCACAGTGGTGAGACTACACAGCCAATGTCAGTCTTGGGTATGAGCCCTGCCTTCTGAACACTTCTGCCCTCTCTTCGTGCATCAAGGTCAGTCAAGGACAAAGACTGGAAAAATGGCATCATGGCAGTCGGCAAAATATGACATTAGATAATCATGGAGGGGACAACGAAGCTCTGTATAGAGAAAGGATGAGGAACAGGGCAACTGCCTAACAATGTAGGGAGGACAAGGATAGCTGTACAGGTTTGACTCGGAGACGGCCATGACTGTGACAGTCGACATGATTCCACAGCAGCAATTCACTTCGACTGTTTCACTGCTACCACCGAACGCCTTTGGCACGGTGCTTAACCTGAGTACCCTTCGCCGTGAATTTAGTTGATTTCTCCTTTTTTTTTTTTTTTTCCTCTTGGAGAAATTCCTTTTAAAGTAAAACAGTAGTTCCTCCGCATCTTCTCTCTCCTTGGTAAATGCCGTCCCTGTTAGTCCGGGTCTGTTCTTGCAGTTAGTGCCGAACGCCAGTGGCCGTTTACTTGCCGCGGGGCAGGTCGGTGTCGGCAGTCCGGGCACTGCGCCGGGTACTCTGTGCTCCGGAAAGACGCTTCCTCCTCTCGCTGCAGCTGGCGCTCTGCTCGCTGCCCTGCTCCACCGGCGCCATGCCCAGGACGCTCCCGGCCGGCAGCAGCGTCCAGGTGCGCCGGGCGGGGCTGCGGCTCGACCCGCCCCCGCGGCGCCCGGGGCGGGACCGGTGCCTGCCACCGCAGCCCCGCGACGACGAGCAGCAGAAACTCGGTTCCGTTCTGGTCCGCGCCGCCGCCGACTCCGCCGCTCGCTCCGCCGCCACCATGTCCCTCTGCAGGGCTGCCTCGCAGGCGCTGGCCTCCCGCCTGAGCAGGGCTCCCGCGGCCGCCAGCCGCCTCAAGCAGCGTGGTACGCGGGGCCGCCGCGGAGCCTGCCCGGGGCCGGGTAGAGGTCACCGGGACGGCGTGAGGGGGCGCGGGGTGGGCCGGGCCGGGTGGCGGCGGCGGAGGGGACGCGCGAAGGTCGCGGGCGGGGGGAGCGCGGAGCCGCGATAGGTGTGGCCGCGGCGGGCGAGAGCCGGGCACGGCTGCTCGGTCATTCTGGGCTGTGAACACTGGCTGCTTCAGACCTCCGCCGCGACCTGCTGGACAGCCGAGCCGGCCCGGGACCCCCTACCCCCGCCCCATGGCAAAACGGTGGCCGCTGCTGCCTTCCCTTCCATATAAAATAGCAGGCTACATATCGCCCGGTAGAGCAGCCGGAGCGGCGGTGGCTCTGCAGGGCTACCGGCCCCGGGAGGGAACGGGAGCAGACCCGATGTGCTACAGCCGTGGCTTTTGCCGCATCAGGGGTTGTGTAACCAGTGGCAAAAAAATCTGCCAGCTGTTTTGGGCGATGGCAGCTCGCTGACCACTGCTATAGCTAGCAGCCCCGGGGAGAGGGTTAAGGAGACACTGCTGCTGAACGAAAATATAAATATACGCAAATCCGTTAGGATGCCCGGCTATTGGAGCGGAGTCTGAGAAGTGTGTCATGAGACAGATGATGCTAAACATAATCTGGCACACGATGGCAGTATTTTGAGATTGCGATTATTTTTGCAGCTGCCAATTGCAATGCTCAGAGCCATTTTATTTTTCATGAGCTCTTTTTCAATGAGACATTTCTCATCTGGGATCAAGTCACAAACTTCAGTGGAAACCTTTGTTGACCAAGAGAATTACGTGTGTTTTTCATGGGTCTCTTTTTGAGATGTACAGATGAATCCAAGACTGTAGTAAGAAATAGTTTATCACAAATGGGTAGCACTGCTATTAGAGTTAATATGTACCCAATCAAGTATAAAAATTGTATAATCCTACCTCTCTGCCCTGTTGGCCAATTCATGAGGTGAAGGGTATGTATCAAAGTATCAGCAGTCTGAGAATGAAAGAACATGAATTCAAACGAAAAAGCTTTTTTAAAAATTCCCTGTTATTAAACTGAAGAGAGAATTCATTACTTCTGCTGATCATAAGGAATAAGGACAGATTAATTCTTTCACCTACATTAGTCAGGAACTTTTTTACATTCCTTTTTTTTATTTTTTAACATTCCTTAGTCTATATAGACTGTATCCAGTACTTGGAAGCTGATGGGAGACAATGTAGTTTACAGAAAAACTCACCTCTTAGGAACAGCTCAGTCATGGACCTTGTTCATTTGAGCACCACACCCTGTGTTACTCAGTGATAGGATACATCAGTACGCTGTACCTCTCTGTTTTATACCCTTTTTGAATCATCCTTTCCCATACAGAGTTCAGATTCTATCGTTCTTTTTTGTGATCGTATTTTAACAGCACTTTACATCAATTTACCTAATGGTTCTTATAGCACCTCCTCGCCAGATGTCATCTGGGAGTGTTCCTGGCTCTTCTGGAGACAGCATGATGATCTATCTCCTTGCTGGTGTTGCTGCTTTTGGTGGTTTATTTTATGTAAGTGTTTGGGGATGGAGCTGTTTGTGCTTTCTGAGCTGGTATGGTGTAAGGTGTGTTCTGGGTTAAAGAGTATGGTCAAGATGCAAACCGTCAATGAATGTAGATATTGTAGCATATAGCTAAGTGCAGCTTAACTTAGAAATCAGCTTAAGAGAATTTAGTGAAACTGAAAGGCTGTTGCTTGCCTGTTCTACTGTTACTTTGATAAGTAGTGCTGGGTCATTCTTAGTGGAAAGCATATTTTAAACTATGTGAAATTGATGTGTCCAAAGACGGAGTAAGGCACCTCCCTCTAACCCCTTACCTTGTCTTGTCAACCACAAACATTAAGAATATCTAAAAGTGGGCAAGGCAGATGTGAAATAAGCTGTCTGAAGCTGCAAGGGGAAGATATGAACCTTGTTAATTTGGACACATAAAAAGAAGATAAGAGCATTAGTTATTTCAAAAAAGCATGTTAAAGTTTTGTAAGCATCTGCTTTTGTTAAGCTTTTTGGTAACGATTCTCTTCCCTGCTTCTAAATATATTTGACTCTGTGCTTCACATCCCTAAATCCTCCATTTTATTGCTTACTTCTACCCTTCTCCCCCATAATCTGAGATAGTGACTAGCACACCCCCGAGAGGTACATATTTTCCTGTCCCACAAAGTAATCCTCTTGAATGGTAGGCAGCTATTTGTTCAAAGTATCAAACATGTATGATTGCATTTCTGGAGGAATAACATATTCTCTTGCTGTCACATTTTTACCACGTTACAAAAATAATAATGTAATTATCTTTTAAAACACTGTTTTCAATTCCTGAAACACAGCAGCACTTCAAAAGCTTCATGGTATATTGTATTTGCTTTCTAACAATGGAGAAACATGAAATGCATAAATATATTAGTATTGCAGATTGTTAACTTTTTTTAACCTTGCTTAGGATAAATTTTATATGCATTTTAAGATGGGCAGTAGCACTTGCTTAAAATCCCCTCTCTCCCTCTCCCCTCTTTGTGTTTGATAAATTCGTAGGGATATAGCAGTACGTTTAGGTATAATTCCCTTTCAGGCCTACAGAATAGTCAGTTCATCCCGTAGCAAGTTTATTGAGCATACGAATATTCTTCGCGAGAGAGCCGAGGGGCGGAAAAGCAATCCTTGGTCAAGGAAGGGTGAGTTGAGCTCTTCTCTCTTGTTCCCTGGGTACACGAGGATCTGGAACAGATTTCTGGATTGTCTAATCAGGCTTTAGCACTGTCCAAGTCCTTGCAAGCTGTGCAAGTGGGACTGAAGACAAAGGTGGTTGTGTGGTGTTGTTCCGTTACAAAGCTGCTGCTTCACAAATTTTGGTGGTGGCCTTAATGTTCAGGCAGTGAATCTGGTCTTTGATCCACTGGTGGAGGCTCTTTGGATGGAAAGAGTTGATGTGTGAATACTATTAATTGTATAATGGGTGTTTGATTTACTGGAAGCTTAATGAAACTTGACTGAATGCATAATGCTGTCAAAATCAGTTTTGTTCTTTTGTTTGTTGGTGGGGGGGAGAAGATAATATCTTTTTCTCAGTCAACAGGTTGGCTTCAGGCCATATGCCATCAGGAAACAGTTCAATGGGGAAAAAAACCCTACATTTAAAAAACATATTCTAACTTGCACCAATTTTTTGTCCCATAACTTTGATTTTGTCTTTCTAATTTGGGGTTAAATGAAACATAGGCATTACCTAAATGTATGGCAAACCCTTACTTAGCTCTTCATTCTTGAATAATTAGACCGTGTTAGTTCAAATACTTGTAATGGAATGTTGTCTCTGTCTGCATCAATTAGTGTTCTGGCATTAATGTAAAAGGTAGAACTTTGGCAAGCATGGCCTTGCTAGGAGAAGCAATTAGGAAAACTTCTTAAGGGTCTTTTTATATTTTTATTTGGTTGTTATTAAAAAATATAAAGTACTGAAGCCAGAGCACTTGAAGGTGTTCCTTTTTTTTTTTTTATGTTGACATCTAGGGAATTGATTTAATATATTTGCATGCACACAAAGAATAGATTTGAATAAAATATCTTGAGTTTAAATTTTGTTTTCAGTGTGAGAACATGCTTAAATTGTCTGCCTCTATAATTATTTCTTTAGAAGTTGTTAGCCTTGAACTTCCACAACACATGCTGTAGTTTCAGAACTTTAAAATTACAGATCTTAAGATTTCAAGTAGTAAAATACCTTAATTTCCTAAAAAGAAAGCATCTGAACACAGTGTAGTTTTAAAACTCAGTTGTTTAAATAAATGTTGAGAATTCAGCCACAATTTGCAATCCTTCATTGTCCCTAAAATAAAAATGTAACCAGGACCAAAGTGGATCTTCTCTCCTAGGGACTTGGTCTTCTGCTGTTCAGAGCAGAAGTCAGGATTACTCTCATTACATTCTGACTGCCATAGTTGGAAGAACGGGGAAGCATTAAGCAAACCTTCCAATATGTTCCCAATAATGTCAGTGTATTCCCTCTTTGCTCTTAATGTGCACTTCTGCAAGGTACTGAGTTTTAGCCCTGGCCTACCCACATGTTGGAGTGAAATACTAGCAGTAATGAGTGCTCAGCAACTCATTTTGGGTACTGTCCAGACATCCCATCATCTGCTGCTTTGTGCTGCTTAGTAAGTCACAACCAGTGACAGATGATAGCTGCCTCCCTTTTTATTGATAGTAAGAAATTCAAAATGTTTCTAAGGCCATTCAGTGAATACAGTTGAAACTTATTTCATATATTATTTTCAATATTTGACTTCTGAATAAATGTTCAACCCAGTTTTTATTTGGACTTCTGAGTAGCTAATTCCAATTCACAGTACAAAACCACCATTGAATCAGCTGCTTTTTAAAATCCTTCTTCATTCCCAGCTGTGTATACCCAAAAGAGGTTTCTGTTCTTACTTTTCCTACAGAATCCTCTGTGTGCCTTCTCAAAAGAGTTAACACCCCCTTCCTCCCCTTTTTCTCCCGTTGCCTGCATAGTCATATTTTTGTGTTTATCTTGTCACAGTGTTAGCATAGTATTGCTTTTCCCAGAAGTGCCATTGCAGTTTCTTTCCCTGTGCATTTTTTATAGTCAGTCCATACACTTTTGCACAGTAAGCATTGCTGATAAGAGCAATTAAAAATTCTGTTCTCAAAGTGTTCTGATAGTTTTTTTAGGGGCACATTAAATCAAGCTTAAAATAAGCTCTAAAACAGAGCTGGTAACAATATGAAGTGGTGGATAGAAAAGCAGCGTTCCAAGCAGCACGTTCATGGCATATTTGCTGCATATGGTAAAAGAACTTTCTAGGTGGAGAACTTAATACTGGAGAGCAGCAGATCAGAGAGAGACTCTTTTGCTAGGATTTTTGTGGTTTCTCTTGCGGGAAAAATTCTCCCTTTACGCCTGAACCCAAAACGTCTATTACAGAGAACTGTACATAGCAAGAAGTCTGTCAAAACAAGAGAAACAATCATTCTAGGGTTCTTTGTTTATTAGAGGGTTGAAATTATATTTAATGGTATTTTAATTAATGACAACAGGCATTTAGAAAGAGATCTGATAGCAAATTTCCTGTGGCTCTTTCTAACTGAAAGGTACTCTCAAATTTAGGGAGGGATTTAAAAAGCCCCTGGAAGAAGGCTGACTTGAAGTAGCAGTAGAAAATCTGAGACATCATTTGAAATGTAAAATGATGTTTGGCTTGCAGGATGTTCTACTTGCTTATTTAGCAAATACTAGTTTTGTCTTCCATTTGTTGTTTGTATCCTTTAAGCTTGTTCCTGATTTCCTTCTTTTTTAGCTATGATTTTTCTAACAAGCTGATTCAATCTTTCTAATCTATACTCTGCTTTTACACTTTCCAGACTAAAACACAAGGGAAATCTCTTTCCAAACCCGAGGAAGTTAAATACAAAGGACAGTCGTTCACCATTGAGTACCTTGCAGCCCACCTTGGGATGACTTTATACCTTCTATTGTAAAACTCCATTCTTGTGAGACCTTAAAAGAACTACCTATGTTTGCAAGGCCAAACCATATTGAGCTTTTTACTGAGTCTGTTCTGTAGAAGTTCTGAGATGGAGAAGCTGGCTGTTCTGAATGAATGCACTCTATTTGACTGTCCAATAAAGTGTACTGAATGCTGAGCTTGGCTGTTAGCCTGTTCATTGTGTAATGAATTTAGGGGGTTTTTTTAAATAGTGTTTTCTTAAAGGGACATGATCAGGTTTCATAATGCAAAGTTTTGATTTTTACTGAGAAATGAATGGACTTGTCTTGAAACCTGAACACAAAATGATAGGCTTACACTGGCATAAGAAGACCAAAAAGTAAAATTGATCTGTTTAGTTTTTAAACAGATAGAAAAGAATAAAACAAACTCTGACTATGTCTCTTTAAGCTCTTTTGTTTCAATTCTCATGTAGTTTACATTGTATTAAAAACTCTATTTCCAGTTCTATTTTTTCACATGGTGAGTGGGTTCTAGTGGTGAACTTGTGATGAACAGTTGGTGTATAACTTTTCCTTTGTGAACTTGATGTTAGTGCATGTTTGCATGGTGGTTGTGCATCTTTGTTGCTTTGTGCTGTTAGTTTTTCATTACTTGTCTCAGCTGAGTTTGAAGTGATGCATGACTGGGAAACACTGTTTTTCGGGTTCTAAGGAGTCTGACCCACAGTGGTATAAACAAGTCTTTAAAAGAGAGTTGTGACTTGTAAAAAGAAAATAGTCAGTCATAAGTGGTCATATCTCCAAGTAAGTGAGCTCTGACCACTTAAAATTAGCAAGTTATTTTCTTACTTATGTAAGACCAAATGTCTTATTCCCCATGTGGTAGTTTCACAGAGTCATGCTCCCTCTGGCACCTGTGTGTGTACCATCACTGGCCCTTTCAGCAGAGTGGTTTGAAGCAACACTTGGCAAGGTCCTTTGTTATCCTCCCCTGCACCCCCAACACTTGCTTTAAGCCACAGTTTCTTTTCTTATCCCATTGAAACATGTTACGAAACTCAGTAACTAAGAATATGGTTTCCTCATCTTGTAAACATCATTTTTTGATGCCACATTAGACAATATGGGGGATTAATTACTGATCCTTTTTTTTGTTAATTCTGATCCTGAATCTTAGCTTCCCACTTTAAGTGAGGATGATGATAAAAAGTAGTTGGTGAAATTTCTGTTGCATGCATGCATTTTACTCTCTTTATTGTGTTGAATAAATCCTTAGAAGGTGATGAAGAAGAGATGGATGAAGTCACTGAAGCAGAGAAGGCCATGGAAGAGGCTGATGCAGCAGCTGCTGTTGAACCTGCAGCACAGGATGAGAGTGCTGGGGTATCCCCAGAAGATAGAGGGGAGAATGACTTACTGAGTCCAGAGGTATCCCATCCTGTGGAGGAAGCACAGCAGGAGGCTGCTGCTAATTTGGAACTTGCTGCTAATTCAGAAGCTGCTGCAGTGCAAGGTTAACTTATGAATGTAGTTTTTGAGTGTGTGTGTTGTGGGTTCTAAAGGTCTGCTTCTTACAGAACATTAAGAATTAGCATCTATGTTCCTAATGGAGTTTGTCCTGCGGTGAAAACTAATTCAGGCATTAACTTGACATATCATGAGCATAAAGTAATTAAGTTTATTATATCAGTGTCTCTGAAAATATCTTGCCTGTGGCACCAGAGTTACTATCTAAAACAAGTTGAGTGAAATGTTTATTTTACTAGCCCATCCTATTTCTTAAGATACTAAGTTGAGCATATGATGTGATCAGTTACAGAGTTGTTTCAGTGATCTAGTTCTCAAGGGTTTGTTAAGGAATCTAAACACTTTAGTTCACTGGCCATTCCAAAGATATTCACACTGAATAATTATATCTATTCCATCAATGTAACTTCAACAGAATCTTGCATAGCAAAGAAAATGCTGTTGTGGTCTCAATTTTAAGGATATATTGGGCTAAATTTTCACAATCCGATAAAACATCTGATTGTTGTTAAACAGTGAAATTGATAAGTGGCAAAACATTCAGTATTTTGAACTGTAAGGGTGTTCGAAATATTTTGGTTTACTGTGCTTTTAAAAATTGCAATAATACAAAGGCAAAACTATCCATAAATCACACAAGATACAGGATTATAATTTAATTTGGCAGATTTTTTAGGTTTTCTTTTTTGGTTTTTTTTACCACTAATCTTGAGAAGATATGTCTAAAACACAGATCAAACAGAGATTAAAGGTATTTTGACTGCTAATCTATGGGCATTTATCATAGTACCATCAAAGGTGTTAGCAGATTCGGTTTTCACTTTTTTCCTTGGTGATTCCAATGAGGAATGGATGCATCTTAATTTCCTTTTTAACAAATAAACTTGAGAAATAGTGCAGCACATCTAATCGCTCAGTTTTATAAAAGGTCTAGGTATGAATGCAATTTTAATTCAAATGTGAATAGCTCCTGTGCTTGTCTCTAAAAGAATCTATTACAAATAACGTTTAAAACAGTACTTAGTCTGATCTGCTATAATACAGTTTATAGAAAGCAGAAGTACATACCTTGGTAGTGATTATTATTGCTTACATATAGAAATATTTATAAGGTAGCAGTGAAAATATCTAGAGCCCTAAAAGTTTCCATTTCTATGGAATATTTAGACAACTTCATTTAGAAAGGAAGTAGTCCAGTGTATGTTAAATTTGGTGAATTAGAGCCATTAAGAGATATGTTTAAAAATGTCTTGCAGCATTTCTTGCTCTACGGAGAAGTTGCAAAATTTCATTTTAATTTCATAAGCACTTGCTTGTGTCTGGAAGTGGTTGTGTATTCCTTTCACAATGCTTATCTAGGAATAACCATTAATTGTTGGATAAGGTAGGATTTTCTGTATGGAAAATATTTCTGCCATTTTGTTGAAGAGGATCTTCCCTGAGAAAGGGAAGCTAGGATTTTCCCTGAGAAACATAGTGCGTTAATTGATTTAGATATTAGGAAGAAATTCTTTCCTGTGAGGGTGGTGAGGCACTGGAACAGTTTCACAGAGCAGCTGTGGATGCCCCATCCCTGGAAGTGTTCAAGGCCAGGTTGGATGGGGTTCTGAGCAACCTGATCTAGTGGAGGGTGTTCCTGCCCATGGCAGGGGATTGGAACATGATGGTCTTTAAGGTCCCCTCCATCCCAAATCATTCTATGATGATTGTGTGATTAAGTCTGAGGATCTCATTCTGGACATGTTGACATCATTTACTTAGTGATCACTGCTTGATAAGAAGAAATATGGCTTGTAACTGTTAGTTCCTGCTGGTGTTATCTGGAAGTGGAGGAGCTGTTTAGAAATTACTGATTTGTAAGCTCTTTTATCTCTGGCAACATACTTACTGAGGAAAACAGCACTAGAACCAGACATCTGTTATGCTGAAAGCTGTAAGGGAGTCTGAGGGTCATCCCAGGTGCCCTCTACCAAACCTTGCTGCAGTGGTTATTCTTGGCTGGGAGGTAAAGCTAGCCGAAACAAACCTTTGGTATGTAAAATTGTCAAGAATCTGAAGCAAGGGAGTGTTCTCCTTGCCTGATCTCTTGGGTGTTCCTGGGATGTTACAACTTGCTCCTGAGCCTAGCTGTCCCATGCCACTGGTTGCCAGTGCAGATTGCTGTGAACAACTGCTGATGACAGGTGTGCCCAGGATGGTGAAACCCTGGGGACCTCGCTGTGGTTCACATGAGGTTACACCTGGTGTAACCTGAGTCCTGGCCTGGGAGGCAGGACAGGCTCCTGCTCCAAGTCACCTTAGCACTCCCTGCTCCCTTGTCCAGCTCTCCTTGTCCTGATCCTGCCTGCAAACAGCACGGCCCCCAGAGCAGTTCTTCCCAGGAGTTCCTGACTGCAAGGAAGGAAGGCCACCAGCAGCACATGGTCTGACACACAGGCCTAAACCAGCATCCCTTTCCTCTAAGCTGTGTAAAAACTAGTTTCCATTGGCATCATGCTCACAAGAAGATGGGGGTTTGTTTCAAAAGTTGTCTGCTCTCTCTGTACCACTTTGTTCAGTGTCTTACTTGCAGCCAACAGCTATGGTGTTTAAAAAAAATTTCTAATTAAAATCTTTCTGGATATAACTTTCAGTTTTGGATTTAACCATCTTTATCATTGATGTTATCTCCATTCAGAGGAAGAAAAAATAGCATAGCTCCACTTTTACTGAGTTAGAGAAGGATTTTTCTTTCAGAACTTTGGAAAAAAGTATGTATTTAAGTAGCTTTTGCTAGTTTTGTTGGCAACTTGCTGTTACTTCTGCAGATGAAGGTGCATTTTTGTTGTTACCAGTATTTTCCTGAACCTCTGCTTTTTCAAATGCCATTGTTTCTTTTAATGTATAAGGCTTTCTCTAATGTTTGGAAGTACAAGCTGTGAAGGGATGCTTGTCTCCAGCTCCTATATACAGATAGTATAAATGTGTGATTACTCGTGGATGTGCAAAAAAACCCCTACCCAAACCAAACGAGATATCAAACAAACAAAAAACCAACCCAGCCTTGGAGGTGGATGCTTAATACTTAATCAGGGTAATTTCCATTTCAGACTGTTAACAATTGTACCTGCCTGGAGATTTCTCCTTGCCTCAATTTAAGCAATTTACAATCCACTGCTGGTATCTGGAATTCTGTGAAATACTGTTACCAAAATAAGTACTGAACATGTTACTCTGCTCCCAAGGTTTTATCTTCCTCTAAATTCTAATTTTCTCTAGCTTTTTATTGCTTGAGCTATCCCCCTTGGTTACTGCCCAATGCTGGTTAAGTTCCTGTTGTTCTCTTTCTAGTGTACTGTGTCTGGGACCATAAATTAAGCTTTTCTTCAGACAGAACAAATGCTGTAAAATTCACAGATTGGCAAACTGCTATTTGGATTAGGTAAGGTCTATGACTTTTAGTGTTTGGGTTGCCACCATAAACTCTTCTCCAACTCTGGTATTGAGGCTTGAGGTTTTGGCATTATCAACTGAAATAACAGAATCAATTAGCCCCTAGCTGTGCTTTTCTAGAGTTCTTCCAGACTTCTCTAGCATAGGTTATTTTCTAATTTTGGAAGTATTGAAGGGCATGGTCTGTTCTCTGTTATTTCTAAGGCTGTTTGAGTGAGTGACTGGTTTTGGGGAGGATTATTGTGTGAATGTGCCAGTGTTTTCCATGCTAAGCTTCAAATGCACTACAGTGCCAGCTCTCTGCAGCCTAGAGAAACAAATGGAGGCTGCTCTGGACCGGAGTTGCTGCTTTTGGGACAGGACTTTTGCTGACCCCATCATACAGTGATGCCAAGCAGACAAAAACACCCGATATAATCAGTGCATTTTGGCTTGGCTTGGTAAGTTACCAAATTCTGGGTGTGCTGACACTGTGAGTACTTTGAAAATTACTGAAGAGTCCTCAGAGTGATTTGCAATTGCTTATGCTTATTCAGAGGCTTTCAGAATGACGTTGCTCAGTAGAACAGACACATCCGTCTAGGCATCTGTTTGTGTGAGATGCAGGATGAGGATTTTTTTCTCTTTATTGATTATGATAGATTGATCTAGCTAAATTAGGCCCTAAGAAGTTGAATTATGTAAATATTATCCTACAGGGGAAGTATCTGTATCTGGAACTTCTGTTGGGTATTTCTGTTTCACATTTATCACTTTCTTTTATCTGTCTCTTGGACTGCTGCACTTACCTTATATCTCTCTGGCCATACACTGGCCACTGGTTTCTTCTTCTTCCTCCTGTTTTTCCTTCATAAAACTGAGTTTTAGGTGAGTCATCATAGCATAACTGGAAAATCTCTGTTGGAAGAAAGTGAACAATATTTAGAAAAAAAATTCTGTAAAAGTTGTTAGCATCTGAAGACCCCAGTTGGTAAATGGAGAGAGAGACTGTTCAGTTTTGATCAGCTTAGCCAAAAAGTGAACTTTACAGCATGCACTGGGCTGGAGAGGAAGATTTTGGTAAAATGGAAAAAACCCTAGAACTTCCCAGCTAAGAGTGCAAACAAATACGTGGGGGAGACCTGCATAAAAGAACTGTCTTCGTATTTGTCTATACTAGAACAAGGGGACAAGTAGCTTCTCAAGAAAATACTAAAGCTGGTAGAAGGACATATAGCAAATAATAATGCCTAAATGAATGTCAGTATTAAGGAGAAAATAGACTTACTGCTTTTACTGTTTTACTATACTGCTTTACTTAACAGCTCATTGTCAAGACTTGAACCCTAAAATAACTGTATGTATTTAAATTGGAAAGCAACAACTCACTTTGGACAACAAAATCTAGCATTTAATTTACTGTAAGTAGTATTACCTCTGTTAGAAAATTTCCTGTAAATACAACAACCACAGGAATACTGTTAGTCTCCTACTTTAGAGAAACGATTGCAACAGGCACCCCCTGCTGTTTTCCTGTGGTGGCAGTTCAAACCACAATGGGAATGATGGGGATTTTGATGTTAATTTTTGGGCAATGTTTCTTATAGCAGTGAAAAACAACAACTTTGCTCCTTTGAAAACTGTGTAAGTGGATAAAACTTGGTTCATTACTCTGTATGAGAAATGTTAAAGAAAATGTCTTAATTAGAAGTTTTTTTAGAACTCCCGAACGATTTAATACATCGAATTATTATTTTCATACACACCGTTTATATTAACTTGTGCTAGTTTTCCTTGTGATCCATTCCAATCAGTAACTAAAAATTGTTGTGTTTCAAACAAACAAACAATGTGAGTTGCTTCTCATTGTTACAATTCCATGCTACAGAATATAAAACAGTATTCTTGACATTTTATGAGGTATTATAAACTATTCTGAATTAATGTGACATGCACTGTTAGGCTTTTATTCTGACCATTACAGGCATCTCTGAATCTTTTTTTAATCATCAATTGTAGAATAAACTCTCTTCAAGGGAGTCTTCTGGTCATTAGTATGAACTAAGGCTTTTCTTGGGAACTAGTGACCTACATCAGGCACAACCAACCTGTGATGTGCTTGGCTGATTGAACATGTTTTTCTTTCTATATGAAGTGATGAAAATTTTTATTCTTAATAATGTGCTTCATAATTCCATGGTTTAGGCTCTCAGCTGGACCTCATGGATTTTTATCTGGATTGTTTGTGGATGGCTTGCAAAAAGGAAAAGATGCCATATTTGTACAGTGGCAGGTTTATTAGAAATCCCAGGTTTCCTTTGTTCATCAGTTTCCCAAAGACCTTGGGCTCCAAGCCTTGGTTTGTGTTCATCCTAGGGAATAGTTGGAATGCCAGAGGGACTAAACTCCTGATGTGCATGGGCTCTAGTGAGGGAGGGCTGAGGCTGAGGCTGCCTTTACGTTGTGTCCGAGTAACAGCGCGGTCAGGCCAGGGCAGTTCCAAAAACAATTCATCAGTTGCCAGCCATTAGTTCCTATCCTCTGCATTCAAGGGAATGATCAGACTGAAAAATAATCAGTGCTTTTCTAAGTAATTGTTATATCCTCCACTCTGTTTAGAACTAAGAGGTTTATTTTTTCCTGTGTGGAGCTCAAGTGCTGATTTCACAGTGTTGTGGAGAGGCATTAGTCTGTGGTCAACCACCTGGACCTTTTTTCCTTTTTAAGCCCAATGTTTAGGTGTTAAGTGTTTTTCCTTTCCAAGCAGTAAGTTGGTAACTTGCTCCAGCTGGTTGGAATCCTAAATGTTCACTGAATAAAATGCTAGAGGAGAGAGAAAGCATTTCAAGTGGTCCTGAGTGACATTCCTGGTGATGGGATGTTTCTGGAGGGTATCTGCAAGCCCTCCATGCTGAGCTCCCTGGATCTTCCTGGCCAATGGCACCTGAAGCACTTGGTCATGTTACAGGGACAGCTGCACAGCTTTGCCTGTTTTGTCCCAAACTGTCTCAGTGATTATTATTTCCCCCTGTTCCTACTGATGTGGTTTGAGCCCCATGAACAGAGGGAGGAGATGCCGAACCCAAGCCAGCCGTGCCTGGGGTGGCTGGTGGCTTCTGGTGAAAGCATGGAAGGGGACCTTAGCTGTCATCACCACCTCAGGCTTTGGAACAATTTCCCTTTTCATTTTTCCTAAGGTTGATGGAACCAAAATATGTGAAGTTGCTCTTAAAGTGAATCACAGTTTCTTGCTGCTACTGCTGTCTTCTCCCCTGGATTAGATCTGAATGAGCCAAGTAGCCCTGTTTCTTGTGCTCTATTTTGCAGGTTTTCTCAAATACATTCTTGAATTACTTTTCAAACGTGACAGAATTTGACTTTTTAAAAGTCAATTCTATTTCACTGCCAGTTTTCCATTAGCAGGTCTTTAAACTATGAAAAGGAACTGGGAATATTTTGCTCTGCTTATCTTAACATTTCAGGGAACATCCTGAGACGCTCAATGGACCTGACTGAGGAAGCTTTTGGTAAACAAAAGCATCACATTCTAATGTAAGATGGTCTCTAACAGACTGTAAATAAAATACTGTTTCTAATTGCACAATTAAATTTTACTTCCCCCCTCCTCCCCTCCTTTGGAATTAGTGTGTGACATTGGTTATGTTATAGACAGCTTGAAATATCAAAGCCTTGTTTTGTAATCCAGCTTTGGTTCTCCTGCTCCAGATGGATTCCAGTTGTATGATACTGGCTAACTTGTATTGTTTTAGCTTTATAAAACCAAATTCTTCTGCAAAGAATGTTTTTAAAGTAATTGAACCTGGTGTTTGGCATTACAGATATCAGCCTCACCTTGACTGCCTAGGAAAAAAATCATCATATGAAGGATACTGCTTTAAATGAAGTGCTTCACTCAGAAAAGCATATTTTTAAATATCTTTGAAAATTGCAGGATACCAGTGCCTGTTTAAATTTTTTGTTGTTTCCAGTTGGGAAGATCACTTTTAAATAAATCAAAGAATTAGGATTAGAACCAAAATATGTTTGTTTTAAATGTATTGGTAAGGAAATTCAAAATTGAAGGAAGAAATACAGGCTGTACTCCTGAGAAGGCTGGGGTTATCTTGTATGGTCTTGTTATAAAACTTCTGTCCTGTGGGAAAAAATCCCCACCTCTCCCCAAGCAAAGAAAAGATTGAATAAATCTTTAATTTTAAAATGTGGAGCAGCTGTCTTCTTCATCTGTATTGTAAATAAGGAATACATACTTGCAAAGCCACTTTAAAAATACAAGGTAGAGATTTAAAATCCAGTAAGATTAAAAACTATAATATATAAATTCGTTTATATCCCTTCCACCTTCTTGCTTCAAGGTCATCCTATAGCATGTTGTCTACCAGGTGGTAGGACATGGCTGCCAGTGTGAGCTAGCCAAATTTTGCACTAGGGATTTCCATCCCAGACAAAAATCCAGGCTGATTCTGCATAAAAACTGCCCCAGGAAAGTTGGAAAGCATATTTTAAAAGCTTAAAGGCTTTGGGGGAAGAGGCTGTGCAAGCAGTAGGATCTGGGTTCTGGAAGTCAATGCAATTGCTTGGGGTTTCCTTTATTATTAGCAGGAGAAAGTCAATCTGGGCATGTTATTTTTATTATCAGCTGCAGCAAAAATGAGTCAGTCACACAGGGCACACCAGTCCCTGCTTATCTTGCCTCTTTGTTCTGATGGGGGAATGCTGAGCTCACGAATATTCACACAATTCAAACTGACCATCATGAGCATGCAGAATCACCCTGTATTTGGACTGTTTTCTCTTCTACTGTAAGTGCATAGAAATATATAGTCTGTACTCACTCTCAGGGCTGCAACTTCAGCACTTGTAAAAATTGTCTTTAAAGACTGCAGGAATTACTACTTAACAGAGGAAGCAGTTTTTGGTAGTTTTTTTTTCACTGAAATGATAGGGATAGTTTCATAAAAATTATATTTCTAGGTGAAATGTTGGATATTGTGCTAACGAGCTACTGAAGCTTCTAAATCTGCTGCCTTATTTAAAAAAAAAAAAAAAAAAGCAAACAGCTAAACGCAAGCTTTCAAAACAAAACCACAATTTCCCTTTGTCTGTAAAATCAATTTCATTTTCTGTATTTATTCAGCTCAAGCCATATTATTGTATCCCGCAGCCGCAGGGAGGAGAGGAGAGAAGATCCAGCAGGCAGAAATTGTGCAGCAAGATTGATTCATTTAATTATTTTACAAACTCTTTTATAGACTTTTTTCTTCATGGTCTAATTGGTCAAAGGATCAGCCACCCCCCTGGGGTGATTGGCTAAAATCCTAAACATCCATTGTCAAAATATTTTTCTACTGTACCATAAACAAGGCTTTGCAAGGTCGCAGGTGTTCATAGTTTATAGAACTCTGCTACTATCTTTGTGAGAGAGAAAAGTATTTCATGGGCTTAGAAAGAAGCAGGAAAATTTCTTGCTAACGGCATTTTTGTATCCACAATTTCCCCTTTTTGTTTTATAAGATAACAATTCTACTATTAATCCTAAATAGAAATTTACATCAGTTATTAATTTTAAATATGTCCTTAAGGCTTTAACTATCTGACTCCATAACAAGAAATTTAAAGTTCAGTCTCTGCTTGTAGAAGGACCATCTGCCTGATGGTCGACATCCTGGTCATCATCAGAAGAGTCATTAGGCTGATGATCTACATTCTGGTTCGCCATTTGGATGGTTGGCATTCTGATCATCATTTGGAGGTTGCCTGTTCTGCCTCTGGTGCCGTAGGTCAGGGCGAACGCATTTTGAAGGTAGCCACTGTATCCCAGTACCTGTGGAAACGCAAGCATACCCACGACCCCAAACGATAAGCTCATGCGGGCCTTCCCACTGGTTAGTGAGTAAATTCCGTACCCAGACTTTTGCCCGGGGCAGCTGTCTGTCGCCTGCAGACTGCAATGAGAGAAAATGATTCAGAATAACAGGATTATTTGAATTTTGTGGTACTGTAAGGTGATTAATTGTATACAAAGCTTTTTCTAGTCAACTCTGTGGGGTTTCTCCATGCATTCCCCCTTTTTATTTTTCCAAAACATGCTTCAAAGTAGCATGAGCATGTTCGACAATGGCTTGGCCAGTAGGAGAATGTGGGATACCAAAGGTGTGGTCTACACCCCGTAGGTGCAAGAACTGCCGCGTCTTCTCCGAGGCGTAGGCAGGACCATTATCAGTCTTCACAGCAGCCAGCACGCCCAGGACTGAGAAAGCCAATTTCCAATGGGCAATGACATCACGGCCCTTCTCTCCAGTGTGAGCAGAAGCCCACATAGCTGAGGAGAAAGTGTCAATAGACACGTGCACATATTTCAGCCGACCAAATTCAGGGATGTGCATTACATCCGTTTGCCAAAGCTGCAAGGTTTTTAGCCCTCTGGGGTTTACCCCCGCTGGCAAAGGCGCAGCGAGTCCGTGACAGTCAGCACAAGCACCGACAATGTCGCGCGCCTCGGTTGGCGTTAAATGGAACTGCTTCTGCAGGGTATGTGCACTTTGATGGAAGAAACTGTGCGACGCCTTGGCTTGTGCAATTTTGTTCGGCTGAGGCCCTACCCACGCAGGGTTGGCCAGCCTGTCAGCCCTGGCATTGCCTTCTCTAGGGTGGCTGAGTAGGCCTGTGCCTGTACCTGTGCCACCCTCTGGGGGAGCCACTGCATCAGAGAGCAATTCCTCCTCCTTGCACCCCGGTAGAAGTTTCCCGACCGTTGGCATGAGTCAGAGATCTACAATAGTCTGAGCAATGCTCTGGTCTGCCACACCTCTTGCACTGGGGGTGTAGCCACCGCGACCACCGCTTCTGTCACTGGTCTCAGCTTCTCTGGTGGCTGGAGCGCCAGCGCTGTGCCGGCGGATAACGCCGGGACCGGCGCCACAGCTGCTGCGGGTTCCAGGTTTGGAGCTGCTGGTCGCGCCACTTCCATGTTCACCATATCTCTCACAGGGGCGCAGGCGGCGCGGAAGGTGCAGGCGCGGCGCACCCCGCACAGGGTGGCACCTCTGGCCACTGCAACAGCTGCTTTTGCAAGCTGAGCAGCTCCTCCAGCTGCCGTGAGATGTTCAGCAGCTCTGTCAGCAAAGGCAGATGCTGTATTAGAAGGTCGATTGCTTGGTTCTGCTTTTCCACAGCACTGTCTGTCGCTGCGGAGGGTGATGAGCTGCATCCGGGCATTCTCAGCATGGCAGGTGCATGTGCAGCTGGGCTAGGAGCCACCATGGCCATCCAAGATGCCAGCCCGCTGAACCGCAGCCCTGAAAAACCGGTGGCTGCCGCTGAGCCAAATGGCAAGGCGGGCTGCACGCCCTCCCCGCTGCCCCGCACCCCCACCAGTTTCTCTGCCAATGCAGAGTCCTTGGGAGGCATGGAGTCCTGCGACTGCGCAGGGTGACCCGGTACAGGCTCTGGGACATGCTCTGCCCATGGAGCTGGAGCAGATTTTTTGGATCTCTCTTCTTCACATTCCACTGAGGCAGTCGAGCCAGCTTTACTGCTACAGTCAAGGTCTATCAGCAGAGAAAACAACAACTGCCAAGTGCTTAATAATTCTAGCACTGCCGAATCCCCATATGGGAGCTCATGTCATATAGCACAGCCTAGTTCCTGCCACAGCCCAAAATCCAGGGCAGTGTCTGGGTGCCAGGAGACACCATGTAGGGCAGCCCAGTCTAATAACTCACAAAGTGAGACCTCAGCCATGGAGGCGTTCATTGAAGTGATAACACCTTTCCAGACTGATAGCAGAGCGTTGGGTTTTAAACCACTGTTTGCCATTCTCTCAGTCCCATCAGACATCCCGGTCTGGGGTGGGGGGAAGGGAACAGCGTACCTCTAGAAAAATTTGGCTTGGCTCGCAGCGTGCAGGACACATTGCAGCGTGCAGATCACGTTGGGGTGCACCAAATATTACTGTATCCCACAACTGTAGGGAGGAGAGAAGATCCAGCAGGCAGAAATTGTGCAGCAAGATTGATTCATTTAATTATTTTACAAACTCTTTTATAGACTTTTTTTCTTCATAGTCTAATTGGTCAAAGGATCAGCCACCCCCCTGGGGTGATTGGCTATAATCCTAAAACATCCATTGTCAAAATATTTTTCTACTGTACCATAAACAAGGTTTTGCAAGGTCACAGGTGTTCGTGGTTTATAGAACTCTGCTATTATCTTCGTGAGAGAGAAAAGTGTCTCACGGATTAGAAAGAAGCAGGAAAATTTCTTGCTAACAGCATTTTTGTATCCACAAAGCCAGATGTGTTTCCACAACAGAAATGGTTTGGTATTGCATTAGGTGCATGTGTAATGTTGCCCAGTCATGTTCTGTTCCCACAAGTGCAACTTGGGAGGATGCATTTCTTCTCCAAATGGTTATCTTCTAAAGCAGAGGAGCTCAGGACTGCCTGGGAGTGCCTGTAGCTATCCTGGGCAGGAGCAGGAGGTATTTTGGGATTCCCTGTTACATGTCAGCAATGGATATTGCACAGATGTTATACACTGATGTATAAATATACATCATATATATATACACATATAACTGATGGTTGTGTAGTGGATGTGTGTTGTGGCTGTAACTAACATTGAGGATGCTTGCCCTCAAAATCCCTGGTATGTCCAAATCCTTCTGAGTGCTTTGGCAACAGCTGTTGATGCAGTATGCAAAGCCCCTTGCCTACAGTTAGTAAATGTGATTACTGTGAGTCCTCTGAGGCTTGAAGTTCTTTTATATTGTCTTTTGTTGAAATCACAGGAAAGTTAAGCTCCTAATTCAGATCCGTAAGTGCCATGGTATATATAAATGCCTAGCAAAATTGAAGAAAGCTGTAGCCAGCAATACTGGGATGCAGCTACTTACTCCAGGAGAAAACGGAAAATAATCTAAATCAAATTTTCAGAAAAAAAAGAGGTAATAATATACACAGAGGCTGAGATTTTTGCTACTAATATAATACCTTGTATGAAACTGTGAAGTATACCTTCTGTATACTGTAGAGTAATATTCTGTATATTCTGTAGAGTAATATATCCTACTAGGATGGGGGGTAGCACAACACACCGAATGAAGCAGGAAAATTATTAAGCCCTTTAACTCCAGTGCTTTTGATGAAGGATACATGTGTGCAGGGGCAAGTTTCCCCCAGAGAATTAAGAAAGAGCCCAATGAACCTCACTTTTGTGGATATGAAAGGAAGCTAAATAATTTTTGGCAGGCTTTAAATTGTATGGTTCAGGATGGAATCATTACTTGACTGAGACCCATTTGGCAGGAATGCTGCAAGTGGGTGTTTTGCTAAAGATGTTAAGGAGCTGGAGTGATATTGTTCTATATGGATAATAAAGCAGCTGGGCATTCAGTGGAAAGCATAATATTAAATACCATGTGTCCTCATTGCAGAGAAGCAGTTGCACAATCCAGATTATTTTGTTTAGTTACAGCCTTT
The DNA here is from genome assembly GCF_965178545.1 of Coloeus monedula. Taxonomy (NCBI): domain Eukaryota; kingdom Metazoa; phylum Chordata; class Aves; order Passeriformes; family Corvidae; genus Coloeus; species Coloeus monedula. Next base: position 10,564,416 of record NC_138785.1, on the reverse strand, counting down.
AGAAATTGTAAGAAATCTGGCATAAATAGACAAAATGGATGATAATCCTCACTGCATGAGGAAATGCAGGACTTCAGGTTTTCAAACTGATCATCATCAGGAAACAACGCAGAACCAGTGAAGATGCTGTAACTCCTCTACAACTATTTTGTAAAAAATAAAGAAGCTTAAAATTTTAGTATCTGAACTAACAAAAGTTAGGAATGATTTCAGTTACGTCCATTAATTGCTGCAGAGTTTCATGACAGGTTTATTAACAACTTTGCAATAATTGAACAGACAGAAAATCCTTCATCCAAGGATTATGGAAAAGGAGTCATCATTGTATCATGCAGAGATTAAAATACCTTGTATGAAATAGGGTGTTACTGCAGGATTTTACATGGAACAGATGCAAGAGATTAAACCGGATTGAAAAAAATTACATCCATGCAGATTAAAAAAAAAAAAAAAAAGAAAAAAAAGAGAGGGTGTGAAATAGCACTGGGATTAAATTTAACACAAAGGAGAAATGCCTAAACTTTGTCACACTGTGCTACCAGCTGATCAGTAGGGGAGGATGTGAGGAGCTCGAGCCATATGTCTGATGCTCCTCATGTAGAAAGACCCACATGAAAGTCCCTAGTCTTAGATAGGCAGGGGATTCATTCTCAGTTTGGCAGGGCATCATTAGTCTGGTTTTGCTCTGGGATTGCAGCAATTCCCTTGAACAGAGAAAAATGTGTTTGCCTTGTAAATGGAATACAGAGTGTTTGTTCCAAGACATGTCCAAACCACCAAAAAACAGGCCGAGATTTGTTCTGGTGTCAAATGAATGCTCAGGGTAGCCATCAGGAGGTTGTAGACTGTTTCCTAATTTCATGGTGGCCAAAGCACCAGAAGACACTTGGACAGTTTGCAATATGACAAAGAACCAAAGCCAAGGTGATCTTCATCGGCCAGTCTGACTTTGCTGGAGATAAGGCCTTAAGGATAACGACCCAGTGCAAGCTGCCATTGCTGGTGCTGCCATGAGCATGTGCACTGGGACCACCAGCTACTGCCACATTTCTCTTCACCAAAAGAGCTGTGGCACCAAGGGGCTTTTATGGAACTCCAGCCATGTGTGCTCAAAGAACGGATGGGAAAGCCACTTGAATAAAAGTACCAGCTCAGGATTTGTGCTCTAACCAAGGGCAATTTTGTATGTAAACATACTACACCCATTCAACAGACACAGGTTTTCAAAATGAAATGCCTGCCACAAGTCCCTTTATATTTTAGTGAGTGACAGCTACTCCACAGAGACATGGATGAACACCTTGGGAGGAATCCATATTTTTTTGCATTAGATTGCCTTTCTGATAGCTATAAGGAATAATTCAGACGAGAGACATTTTTTTCAGCACAAGTGGTTAATGTTTGGTTTCAAGGCAGGTATTCCTGTAGATGACAAACACACACAATTCCCATCCAAAGGAAATGAAGTTTTGATAAAAAGCAGAAAAGACCATGTTGCTCCCTCTAGTTGCAAACTGATCTACTCTTCTTAGTGCTAAAGAAATTAAAACACTCACGAGAAAAAAACAAAAAAAGATTAAATATTATCAGACAGAGAAAGAATTTTTGGTAATATAAGCTGAATGTTTGATGTTACAAACTGAAACCCAGCAGCTTGTTTCCATAGCAAATATATGGCATTACATCAAGTATTCCTTGCTATAAAATATCTAGAGTTCCAAATTTGAAATGTACTATTTCTATTGCATAGCTCTTCCCTATAAAGGCAAAGGTGCCAGTTCCTGAGCATTTCTTTTTATTTTGCTTCTTCAAAATCCAGAAAGCATTCTTGTGGCTTTTGTCGAGGCAGACATAACAGCACACACTTGTCGTAATCCAAAGTCGAGAGAGATCTTTAATTTTCTCTACTGCTATTCTTATACCTCTTGATAATTGCTGTGGCCTATTGAGATTGGCTGCTTAGCAAACAATGACAAGGCTGTCTAACAAACAATGACCATTCAAGCAGTAAAACAATTAGCTATACAAGCAAAGGTATAGTTGCTACATATTATCCTCAAGTTCTTCCTTGTACACTCTTAATGTCCCATAACAAGAACATCCTCTCCTTATGTCCAGAACATCTTCTCTCATTGATATCTTCTTGGCCTTCTCTGTGGGTTTCACTGGAGCTGCAAAATTTCCACTGTAAAATTCTCACGGGTAAATTCTGACTGATTTCATGTCTGATTCTGTGAGGCCCTCAGACCAGCTGCCAGCCTCATCAAATTCTGAAAAGTAAAGTGAAATAATCAATGTTCTGAATATGCTGTATTTAACTAGCTGCAAGGTGATATTTGGGGAAAGGTATGGGATGCTAGCTATATAAAACTATTTACTGCATTTATTGAACTCCTAAAGAAGCTGTTTAATTAATTGTGTTTAATAGACATATAGTTTAGTATAGGATGAAACAAGAAAGTTAGAGACAAACCTTCTCCTACTGAGCAGTTAGAGCGGGATGATGCAGACCTTTGACAGGAAGGTTAGACGAACAGGGTAAGAGAGAATTTACTCAAGTAAAATTTAACATGCAACTGCTGGGTGATGTGTTCAGTGTTCCTGCAGAGTGTATCTGTATAGAGACTGCCTATTACTAAATATTGCCTATTACTAATTATTACCTATTACAGACTTTTTATAGAGACGGATTGCTTTATGCTTAAAGGAGTATTGAAAAATGTCTGGTTGGCAATCATGGAATTGCAGCCTGAATCTTCAGCCTGATGCTAGGATATTTTTACATTAAAACTACCCATGATGTCTTTCCAAGATTATGTGGAGTGTAGATGTAATGTCCTATGAATTTGACAGAAATCAGAAAACAAAGCCACAATATCTGCAAGAGATAATATACACGTTAGAGAATATTTGCCTATGTCTAAATACATGAAAATAGATCCAGTTTATAGGTTTCTGCCCCAGGGTTGGAAAGAGGCAGACTTTCCCTGGAATTCAGTTTGCAAAGTTTTATTTGCCTGATAAAATTTAGTCATCTGATAGATCCTGTTGTCTTCAGCTACTTCAAGCATATATGTTGGGCAGCTACTTCATGCTTTGTGAGCCTTGATTGCTCACCGTCATTTATGATGGTGAATGGAAAGAGACAACAATTATCTTTCTTATTTGATTCATAGAAACTGTGAGTGAAGTCTTGGATGTTGCAGCTTCTTCTGCCCATGAGGAAAACTTAGACAGTGATAAGGAAGGAGTAGCCTCAGCAGCTCAAGAGATTTCTGACACAGACTCAAAGAGCCAGGACGCTGATGCTGAGGAGTCATGGCAAACTTCAGAAGGTGCAAGAGTCCAGCTGGGTCTGCAATGTTTGTCAAGTGCTGATGGCTGTGTGCACTGAACCAGCTGCAAGAGCATGCAGAACTCAAGTGATGCAGTGCGGCTGCCCATGATGGCTGTGTTTGGCATCACAGTGTTAGCAGAAAATCTGATTTTGAAATTATGTGCTATGCAGTAGAAGTAGGTTGCTAAATTCGATTGTGGTAGTGTGGTGACTCAGTGCCCTGCTCAGTGCCCTGCTGTAAGTGGCTGCATGTGAACTTCATTAAGAACAAGAAATTCTCCTTGTGCTGCATATAACACATTTTTTCAACATCTGACTTGATTTGAAAGACAGAATTTTCTTAAATTCTATTGGTGTAAAGAAAAATATAGGACATGTGGTATGAATAAAGCTTGCAGTGCTTTGGTGCAACTATAAACAATCTCATATTCCTTTTGAAGTTGAATGATGTAATTAAATGCAAAGAAAAATGTATGTTAAAATCATCACTGTGGAGATTTTCAAAGGAGTTTAGAAGTTTGGCCTCTAAACTCTTTTAAAATTGGAATTAAAAAGCTAAAAGGAAAAATGTCTGCATACCTAATACGGATTTGTAAATTCTATCCCTTTAGTCCAAGAATCCTTTGGACTAAGGGAAACAACTTACTTGACTATTTGTCATTGAATAAGTAATTTCCATTGTTTCTCATTGGTGTTTTGTCTCCATTTTCAGTTTCTGAGGAGGAGAAGACAACTGAAGAAGTTGCTTAAGATCCCTAAAGGTACACTATACAGTTGCAGCATGTGGTTTTCTGCTCTTCACCTAAGTTTTTATCTCAGTTAGTGACAATTGGAGCATGTGGCAAGTGCACATGCACTGTTATGGTGAATTTGTATTTCTGCTCTCAAAAAAAAAAAAAGAACTTCATTGAAGTATTTCTTATTTTTTGGGAATCATTGCCAGCATCTTTTAGAGGCTAGGGAGCAAATCCTATATCAATTGTCATGCTGTGTATTTATTTATAGATTTATTTTAGTCCCATGCAAACTGGATAAAGATCTGAGAATTGTAGCTTTCTTCCAAGCAAAAAATGTTCTTTGGATATTTGGTTTAAATTATATATGGCTACTGGACTTCTGGATTATTGTTCTATACAATAAAGCAGTAGCCCTCTCGACTGTCTTATTTTAAATAAATATTTTCATTATTAGTCTCTCCGCACTTTCAGTTTGTGCTAATGAAAAATACTGGATATAATATTCTTTCTATTTTGCCAGTGTCTTTCTCAGTTGGCTTTATTTTTTGATTGTCAGAAAAGTTGCAAGCCTATGCCTCTCAAAGTTTTTATTTTTGATCAAATTAAAAGCCAAATGTACCTGACGGTACCACATCAGAAAATCAAGTAACCAAGAACACATAAATGCTGTGGTATAGAGAAGGCAATCAAGTTAGGAATCTTTTTTTTCCCTTGTAAACATCTGGCATCTAGATTAAGAAATAGATTAATCTCCTACCAGTGTACAGGTCCACTCCATTCTGTTTAAACTGCTTGGACTCTTTTTGACAAAAAATATACTTTTTATGAGTATAACAGCACAAGGTTACAAAAGGGCTTCTTATTGAGTTCCAATTTGATCTCGTTGGCAGGGGGAAAAAGATTTATGAAATATTTTACTACTTGGTGCTGTAAGATTACTGGCTGTCATTTGACCAATTTACAAGTCTAGAGCCACACTGCATTCCCAGTCAGGAAAGAATTCTTTCTTCCTTTTTATTTTGGTGTTTTGATTGTAAACACTTCGGAGTATGAAGCTTAACTCTGACTTTGCATTAAAACACATTATACTTTTTAAGGAATTCAAGGCAAAGAAAATGAAATTAAAAGAACGTTGGTGTGAGAATCAAATCAGTATCTAGTTAACTTTTTTTTAAAAATAGTGGTTATTTAGTGAAGGGATAGAGGAAGTAGTAATGGATTAAATCCTCAGATAAAGCCCTAAGTTGATGCTCAGAGAATGCCTGAGATGTTCAGCTGTTCTACTGATTGTGGCTATTGGGCCCAAATTGACACTGCTATGGAACTACTTATATAAGTAATCTCAGCAAAAACAATTGGTTTACCTTGTGCTTAAAGTTAAGCAAGTAACTATTTGTAGAAGTAAGTCCAGCGTGCAGGGAACACTTATGCCTGAGCAATGTGGATGAACATGACAGATTCCTTGAAACTGGGCTTTGGTGATGGCAACAGAGCAAGTTCCCATAAGCCATCCCAGATAAGCATGATTTACACATCAGTGCTGTGTATACTCTGTAATTCACTTAACTGGTAACCTGCAATCAAATTTACAGTGTGCTTTGAATGATTGCAAAGAAAAAGACCTGCTGAATTTTGTCTGTTGCTAAACATCGTTTATTGTCGCTTCTTCTAAATCAGATTCTTTTTTCTTTTTCCCAGTAAGCAGTGCGGAAGCTTTTGGAAAGTTTAATGCAAATATTTGTGGCAATCAACCAGCTGATTCCTGTGTGAAACCTCATACTCTTCCTTGGAGACATAAAAGAAACTGTACAGTCTGTCCTATCACACACCGGTCATTAGGGTCAGTATTAGTGCTGCAAGAGATGATTTACATTGCCTAGAGAGACGCTTCTGTGACTAACATCTCTGCTGTAGAAAGTAGCATCCAGTCAAGCCACTCAGGATGTTCTAAATACATGTGCTAAGAGAAGCAGTAGACTTAACTAAACCATGCCAGATGAACTCCTTCTGTGTCTTTGTTGTCTTGATACATACATTGATTTCTTACTTTTGGTCCAAACTGTTGTTGTGCATAGTTACACCTTTGTAACATTCCATGCTAAAATGTAAGCAAAAGGTTTTAAAATCAAGTCAAAATATGATAAAAGTAGCTGTTAGCATTTTTAAATTGGATCACAGGGAAAATAACAACCTGTTTGCTCCTGAGTTTGGATTTCTGATTGTAAGCGTAGGACATCTGGCTGTATATGATCTGATTTCCCCCTGCATAAACATTTCAGATGCTACCATTCCTTGCACAATAACATCCAGGAGTAAACATTTAAGGCTCCTACTTTGGGAAGAAAACCTGTTTGCAAGTAGTAGCAATAGGTACTTCATAGCATTACAATCAAAATAGCACTGGTCGGTGTTGTCATAATGGATCAAAGTGGTGGCTCCTGCCTTTGGTGCGCTGGGCTCTGCTCCTCCCAAATCTCATTCAGCTTACTGTGGTCTTTCTGTGTTGCTCTGTCTTCACAGTGGCATGTGGTGGTAGTATAGCAACACAAAGTTTTGGTGTAAACCTTCAAACTGGTACAAATCACAAGTGTTTTAGGCCATGGCAAAGCCTGTCTCCAAGCACTTGCAGACAGAGAGCAAAATGCCTGTGAAGGGCTATGCAACAGGTGTTCAAATGCATTCTTAGGGACTAAGAAAGAACTGAATAGCTAAATAATGTTGTTTTCTCTGTATTAGCTTAATAAAAAAATACATATATTATGAATAACAGGTTTGTATGCCACTGTGCTCCCAATGCTCCATTGTGCTACATGCACAAGCATGCATCTAAGACAAAACATTGAGACCCCATTGCAGCCATCACAGAATAGCAATGATTCTAAACCAGGGACAAATAAGGTATATTATGTACTATTTATATAGAAAGTGTGTTTCATAAGGTGTGTCTGATTCTTCTCTCTTCAAGCAGAAGTTTGGAAAATGTTGAAAGAGAAATTACAGCATTATGACATTCCTACCCATAGCACAAAGCAACACATGCTCCTTCCCCCATCATAAAGCAAATTATAATAGTGTTCCAACAAAAATATAACCTGTTGCTCCTGGACCTACTTAGGAATAACTGGAACAAGGCAGAAGCAAAAGCAGGCTCCTGAGCTTCAAGAAGACAAACCACAGCCTTCTGTTTAAAGGATAAAGCCTCTGTGATTAAAAGCAATTTTTGTACCCAAAGCTACTGGAATAAAAATCTTAGACCAATATTTTGTTGGATAGGAGTCTATTTATCTGGTAGATTAAACATGCTGCAATGGATGTATGCACTTAAATGTTCTATTTCTTCATTTTCACTAATTCCTAGTAAAAGAAGTTATTTTAACTGCTTCTAACAGTATGGTTTCTGAAATTGTAGGCTTTTCTGAATGGCTTTTTATCTCTGGAACGGCTCTGGTACATGGCAAAATATTTTAGCCCTCCAGAACAACTGCCTGAAGGACTGAATCACAAACTATGATGAACTTTCCAAAGTTTTTCATCCTTCCAATTTAAAAAAAATGTGAGAGTCCCAAAATAGTCTGTACATGTGCTTTATGTCAGAGTTCCTCTTTTTTTGGTTTTGTTTCATATAGGTTTTTTTTAATTAAAAAAAAAAAGGAAACTACTCTTGAAAGACAGAGGAATTAGGAATATATTATGAACTCTAGCTGTGATGATATGTAGCACAGTATGGTCTGCTTCAGCACTTGACTCTCTTAGAATAACAACAGAGATATTTTGCAATTTGCAGAGGTCTGGCCATTGTTGATTCAGTCTTGCTAGTATGGAGTCTGAATACCACATAAATTAATATTTTTCTGTCCTTCACTTTCAAAAAAGTGAATTTTTGAGTTGCTACGCAAATTTGGGCTGTGATGGCCCATGGAAAATGTTGAAAGATATTGTTGAAATGGATCATTAAGGAGAACAAGGCCACAGCAGAGAACAGACATAATGCAAGACTAAAGGAGATGTGAAGAAAGGTTTGGTCTTGAGAATATACTTCACTGGCCAGAGCAAAGCTTGAGATTCCAGAATTTGTCCAAATGGCACATTGCTCCTTTGCTGTCAGCAACTATCTGTGGAAACAGCTGGCAAGGATTTTCACCTCCCTCTAGAGCCAGTTGTCCCTCTAAGTTCACCTCTCTGAAGGGCAACAGCCTGTTGCTGCTGGCAGCTATTCACCAAGCTGAAAATTCTGGAGACAACGAAGTCCATCTAACAGTTTCAGGTTTACTCTTTGCCTGTATTGATGTAGATATAGAATTTCAATTTTATGTTCGTTTGCTTCTTCAACACATAAGACAATTACTAAAAAACATAATTCAAACTGCAAGCTGGTTCTCAGCACTTGGAAAATCCAAGAGTGAAATACTTTAATCAAGATTTCTTATGTCTGTGCAACAAGTTTGATGATGTGATACTACTTTTTAAATCTGTTTTTCTGAAAAAGGTAAAAAACCACAAAAAAACCAAAACAAAGACAAAAACTCAATGTATTCCAACCCAGCCAAGAATGTGCTGTGATTCTTTTCCTCACCTGTTGGCCTCTTTCCCTCAAAAATTTTGAGCCAACTAGCCACCCCAACTTCTGCTTTACCAGGCAGGTGAGAGGAACACAAAGTTCCTACCAGCTGTGTGATAACTGAGATCAGTTATATATAGGTGTAACTACACCTATACACATAGGTGTAACTATGCACAACAACACATATATATATATATATTATATAAGCTACTTGTAGTGTTTGGCAACAGATAAGTAAATATATGATGCAGCTCTGTGGCACTTTTGTGGCTGCAATCAGCTACTGTAGGTGCTGTTTCCTCCCTGTGGGTGGTTAGGAAAGACTGAGAGGAGAGCTGAGAGGACAGAGGCACATAGAGGGTGAGGGCAGACAAACAGGGACAGAAGGAATTTTATGTAAAAGGACACAGGAGCTCACTTTGTGTGCTGCCCATGGAGTGGCCCATTTCCATGGAGTGCCATCCCTGTTGTGATGCACACAATTCTGCTCTTAGGAAAGGTATTACTTGGTTGTGTGCTTTTCTTTCTTGCCCTCCTCACCTGCTGCAGAAGATGGAAGCTGTGCAGGATGATGGAAGTCAATTCCATTCCCAAGCAACAGGGTTCAGGCATCACCATGGGTAACTGGATTCTCCTGCATTCTGGGAATTACTCTTTTCTTTGGGATGCTGCAAGAGATTTTATCTCCTCCAGCTCTTTTGGAGGGGGAAAAGGGCTAAAACTGTAGGTTTCTATGCTGAAGTTATTCCTGCTACTTGCTTGAACTACAGGTAATTAAACAGGTTGTTGAAATAGCATGATTTGCTTGTGGTTTATTGAGAGAAACCAATTAATTTTTATTTATGCCTCAACATATGTTATAAATCCATTTTCTGACATGGGGTGAAAAATTACTATAGGGGCTGTACACATGTGGGGAGCCTTAACACCTGCCACATGCAGGAGGCAGCTAGGGCATGTGAGGGGGAAGGAAACTGCCGACATTACAGGCAACCTCTTTAGAAAACGGCAGTAAGCCCTGTCTGTGAGGGGACTTTGCCTGACAGGGCAGAGAAAGCTTCCACCACTGGGCTGCAAGCGACCATCCCCCTGCTGGTGTGGCAGACCCCCAGAGGCCAGGGAAAAAATGCCTGGGAAATTGGGCCGTGGGAGGAGTCTTAGCACATAAAAGCAGTGAACTGCAATGGAATTACCCCCCACCATTTTTTTTGTCTCTTGGAGGACTGAGGGCTCACCCAGAAGTTCAACTCGCTTCCCCCCCCCACCCCACCTGCTTTTTCTCCCTGCTCTCCTGCTTCTTCTGATGCGCGGGAAAGACTCCACTACCAGAATAAGTAGTAAAGTAAGTATGTTTATTCCAGTGCTGGGACGCATGGGGGATAGTTCCTCCAAAGTCATGCACGCTAACAGCTGCATTCAGCTTGGTATATGTCAGGTTACAAGTTCCATATTCATTAAGTGTTGCAAAATGATTAGAGGATCAGGGACATGGATTATTGATAAAGGGAACAAATCAATAACTGTACAAGCAAAAGCTTGCAAGCAAAAGGCCTGCGTGAGAAAAGCCCTCCATGAGAAGTGCCTGTGTGAGAAACAGGCCTGAGAACAAAAAGGGAGTTTTTGAGGATGTGCAGCTGTGCAGATAAGATGTACTGACCAGGAGAAGGGAGGGTGAACTCTGAATTCTTTAATCATAACATAACTAGTAGAAGCTTCCCAATGTAGTCTAATTATGTAGAAGCAGAAATGTGCTTTGATAGGTTTGAGTCAATTAAGAGTTAACAAGCTGGTATACTATATAAGTGCCTCTGGATTGCTAATAAAGGGAGCTTGCTTTTATCAACCATATTGGCTGGTCTGCAATTTCTCCCCCTGCCGCAGTTGCTGGGCTTTTCCAACAATTAAGTTTCCCAATACGCCTATACATATTCATTGCCTAGCCCCGCCTAGCTTCTCTTCATATTACAATGAGCCCAAAAGTCATTTACATTCGTGTTGCGCTTGCGCAGTGTTGTCTGGTGGTTGTGGGCAGGGGTCTCTGAGATGAAACAAGAGTCTTCCTCAGATGAAGTAAAGGGTCTTCCTCATCTTGAACTTTTCACCTTTCCTCCCTGTGCATGCTCTTTATGCCCCTGGCCTAAGGCCAAACTTCAAGACTGGTTTGAGTTAGTTTTAGGTTAAAACCAGGATCTTTGGTCAAGATTCCTTCCCTTTATCAATAGTCTCGTATCTTCTTATCCTGTTTTGGTAGGCACAATAAGTGTTGGGCAAGCAGTACGCATTGCTTCCAACAAACAACTTCTTAGTAAATAATTTAACCTCTCCTTCCCCATCCCCCTGATTCAGTCCCCCCTTTTCTAAAGAGTTAGTAAATTCTTTTACTAATACATAAATTCTTTTCCTAATGATTTTTTATAGTAAGCATCCCTTAATGCTCTTCCATGTGCATTTGATAAAGTAGTTAAAACTGATAACCTTTAATAGTACTCTATAGTTCCAAATAAGCAACATAATAGCACAAGGCAGGCACTAACCAAGATTAATAAGACAATTATGGGGTGACATAACATATTTAGGATGCCAGTTGCGGTAGGTGAACACTGAAAAGCGCATCCCACCAGTTATGACTTGCATCTTGTTCTATTCTTTGCAAGATTCTGCTTATTTCTTGTGTGTCACGATAGATGGTGACTGTCTCAGTTTTGAAAGACAGGTGTCTGCTAAGGAAGGCAGAAGCCCCCCTTGAAATGGCAGATATAACCCCTTTTCCCTCCAAGTTATTATATTTGAAATCAAGGGCCTTTAGGCAAAGATGTGGGAAATAGGAATAACAGTTCTTTACTATATATATATATATATATATATATATATATATATATATATAAAACCAGTCAAACAAAGTAACAACAACTATGGCAGTAACAGCACACAATCACAAACCCAGTCCCAGCCTTCTCGGCTGTCGGGCCCTTTCCCCTCGGGTGCAGTTCCGCTCGCAGCCGGCAGGGGCGCTGGCGGCTCCCGGTGAGCAGGGCAGGTGCGATGGTTCCCCCGCGGCTGCAGGGGGCGCTCCGGAGCGAGCTCGGGGAGCACGCGGCAATGGCGGCCTGGGATCCCGGGAAGGGAAGGAACAAAGGCTTCACAAACCACTGGGCAGCTGATCCTGGACCCTTGGGAACAGCAGGCTGGAAAGGCAGGCTAGAGCGGCAGGCTGGAGCGGCAGGCTGGAGCGGCAGGGACGAACGCAAATCCCGGGCGGCAGGCGAGATGTATCCAGATGGGAGAACCCCACGGAGGCCCAGGCAGGCAGGGCGAGCAGGGCTACAGCGTAGCGAAAGCTCGAAGCAGCAGCGGGGCAGGGCAGCCACAGCTCGGCCTCCAGCAGGGCAGGGAAAGTGGCTTTTGGGGTTCCGGCGTTGTTTCCAGCAGGAAGAAAATGGCCAAAAAGACAGAAGCAGCAGCTCCTTTCTCTGCAGCTTCTCTCTCCTGACGCTCAGAGCGAACTGACCCCACACCCAGGTGTAGACAAAGGAGTAGCCAGGCCCACCCCACTTCCTCTTTGTCTTTCTTAAGTACAGCTATTTGTCCCCTAGCAACATGCATATGGGAGAAAATTCCTTTAACAGGAAAAAAACTAAGACTAAACTAAAACCCCAACAGTGACTAAGGTCTTTTTCCCATTTTCTTCAGATTTCTTCTAAAATCTCAGTTAGGTCCTGATGTTTCGCTAATTGCTTTATTAATGTGAGGTCCATCCCAATAGGTGTGGGTAGCAATTTATGGTATATGGTGTAGTGAGACCTTATCAATTGATGAGACCCAACCAGTGCTAAATACGAAAGATCACACCCAACAATCTTGGCAAAATTACAAATACAAAAATTAGGGTGATTCCTGGCAGCTACATTTATATTACTGTCATCTATCATCATAAAAGTGCAGATAGTTCTTAAGCACACACAACCTTGACCAATATATACAAGTACAGCTTTTGCTGAAGTGTCTGGATGGATCTCAAAGTGACAAATGCCTTGTTCTGCATCAAGACATATGTCTTTAGCATCAAGTGTATTACTTTCATAGATAAATCCTTGTTGTTCCCGTGTGATGCAAGATTCTAAATTTACCGTTTGCCACTTTTCTCCTGCCATCTGAGCCCATACTCTCTGTTCAGAGGGGTAAAAAACTGTCCCTTCATAGTTTAATCCCAATGCAACAATAGGATAAATTACATAAACTGTGGCATTACGTATAGTAAGCACAAAGGCAGTAGCTATGTTAGTCATTGGGTCATAGGTGAAATTTACCAAGGTCCACCAGGATTGGAGCTTTCTTTCTAATTTAGTAGCATTATTCCAAACAGCTCCTCAGATGTCAATAGGGAAAACACCTTCATTTTCTTCTCTTATAATTAAGGAAGCTGTTGATTGCATCCATAATTGGGCTCATATGCAGCTAAGGGCTAATGATTCATTGTCTTGAGCTACACCAAGTGTGTTTAATATCAGTCTGTGGTCCAGGTCGCTGATTTTTGTGAGGTCTGGGAGTATTTTTGAGACTTGCCATTGGCTGTTTCCTAACGCTAATAAGGCGGATTGTAGGGGCTGTTTTAATTTGGTCAGGTCACTCGTTGCCGTGGCCAATTTATTCATCAGTCTCTCTGAATCAATTCCATTTATAAGTCCCAGTCCTGTTCCCAGCACGCCAGTCAGGTCTCTCCGCATTCTGCCTTTGAGGGGGGTTTGCTTCTGCAGCCAGGCTGTCCACCCTTCAAAGGATGTTTGTATTAAAGCGGAGCAGGCTGGTTGGACCTCAGAAATATTAATTTGCATTAGTAGTTCTACATGCTTAAGAGACCACTCTGGATTAAACAGCAGTAATTGCTGGCCTGTGTTTCTCACTACATAAAGGCCAATCTCATAAATCTTTGGTTCAGGTTTAAGTGATGTGACCTGGGTTTGGATTCGATTGCCAGTGTAGGTTGTAGGCCTAGCTATGGCATTTATCTGGAATTTGAATGAGAGCCCATTACTGTCCTAGGCCCAAAGACAAACCACTTCAACAGTCTGTACTAATGTAAAATTATACCAATGTCTTGGTTTGAAAGACAGGTGTCTGCTAAGGAAGGCAGGAGCCTCCCTTGGAATGGCAGATGCAACCCCCTTTCCCTCCGAGTTATTATAATTTTGAAATTAAGGGGCTTTCAGGCAAAGATATGGGAAATAGGAATAACAGTTCTTTACTATTATATATCTATATCTGTATAACCAGTCAAACAAACAACAATAACTATGGCAGTAACAGCAAACAATCACAAACCCAGTCCCAGCCTTCTCGGCTGTCGGGCCCTTTCCCCTCGGGTGCAGTTCCGCTCGCAGCCGGCAGGGGCGCTGGCGGCTCCCGGTGAGCAGGGCAGGTGCGATGGTTCCCCCGCGGCTGCAGGGGGCGCTCCGGAGCGAGCTCGGGGAGCACGCGGCACTGGCGGCCTGGGATCCCGGGAAGGGATGGAACAAAGGCTTCACAAACCCCTGGGCAGCCGATCCCGGTGTCTGGCTGGACCCTTGGGAACAGCAGGCTGGAACAGCAGGGTGGAACAGCAGGGATGAGCACAAATCCCAGGTGGCAGACGAGATGTATCCAAACTCAGGAGCTGCGGTGGAAACCCCCCGGAGATCTGGGCAGGCAGGGCACGGCGGGGCTACAGAGTGCAATGGTGGGGGCAGGGCAGCCGCAGCCCAGCTCCCAGGGGGGCAGGGAAGGCGGGCTTGGGATCCCGGGGTTTCTCCGGTAGAAGGAAAGCAGCCGAAGAGGCAGCCTCTCTCTCTCTCTCCGTCCAAATGCCGGGAACTGACTGCCCGCAAACCTAGGTGAAAGAGACGCAGCCTTCCCCCTGTGGCCAGGTCCTTTGTTTTCCTTAAGCACCCAGCAATTAGTCCCCCTGGCAACATGTATGGGGAAAATTCCTTTAAGAGAAAAACAAAAACAGGAGGAGAACTAAAACCCCAACAACCAACAATCTACTTCACTTGAATGACTACAGATTTCATTATGTTTGTCTGTAGGAGTAGCTGAAACACTAATTCAGGTTCTTTTTTATGAGTAGTTCCGTTAATCATTCGGCATCCTATTTTGATTTCTTCTCCTACAGTTCCCTGAAGCTGCCAAGTTTTTTGTTTTTCCCATTCTTGCTTTGTATACACTTGATTTCCATGCATGACCACAGTCAGCAGGTTTATATCCTTTAAATCAGAATATTTCCCCATGAATCCAGTAAACTGCATAAAGGCTTGGGACCGTATGTCTTCTCTCCTATGAATAACTTTCCAACTGGAGGTTAGAATTATGACTGTGAAAAAAACAGTTTTCTGGGTTATACTTGTGTGCCATCCTAACATTTTCATTTTGTTTGGGTAAACTTCAATTTCAGTTCATCATCACCAGGGGTCACTTTCAAAGGGGCCTCTGGAGCCCTCTTTACTCGGGTATGGTGAATCCAGGCACTCTGATCTTAATCACGGTGTAAGTGGTGAGAAGTACCTGAAATGGTCCTTCCCACTGTGGTTCCAGAGTTTTTTCTGTAAGAGAATTAACATACACATGATCTCCAGGTTGAATGTCATGTACAGGACCGTCCAAGCCTCGACTTCAGGTTCCAGCCACATGTTTTCCAGTTTCTCTAAGCTGTTTGTCTAAAGCAATCATATAGGTGGCTAGCACCTCTTCCCCTATTTGGGTAGATACTCCTTTCTGTACCCCATATGGTCTCCCATAAAGTATTTCGAAGGGACTTAGCTTTTCTTTAATTCTGGGTTTGGTCCAAATTCATAACAATGCAAGTGGAAGAGATTGGGGCCAGGGTAAATTAGCTTCTTGCCCTAGTCTCACAATTTGCTGTTTAATCAAATGATTCATTTTCTCTACTTGATCACTCGACTGGGGGTGGTATGGAGTGTGGAGTTCCCAATCTACGCCTAAATGTCGGCTAGTTTGTTGTACCACCCTTGAAATAAAATGTGGTCCCCTATCTGAGGATATTGTGGCTAGAACTCTGAAGTGTAGTATTATTTCTTGTAGTAATGCTTTGGTTACTTCTCGAGCCTTAGCAGTTCTAGTAGGAAAGGCTTCTAGCCATCTTGAAAGAGTATCTGTCAGCACTAGCAAATATCGATACCCTCCTTTTCTTGGAAGTTCCGTAAAATCAATTTGCCACTGCTGTCCAGGCCCATGGCCCCTCCCAGTTTGGCCCATTTTCGGTTTGGGGATATTTTTGGGATTAGTCTGGAGGCAAAGGTTACACTGTCAGGTTACATGCACAACAGTTTTGTGTAAGTTTCTAGTGATAATTTTCCCAATTAAGTAGTTATATAGGGCATTTGTTCCCCAATGCATTTTCTGGTGCTCCTCTCTAACTAGTGACCATAGCAAATAGGAGGGAATAACCAAATTTCCTTCTGCAGTGATAGCCCATCCCTCTTGGTTGAATGTTCCCCCTTCATCTTTAATCAATTTCTTGTCCTTTTTGTTATATGTTGGCTTACCCTCTAGGGAAAGTTGTCCATCTGGGATCAAGGCTACAGTCATCATTACTTCACCTTTTGCTGCTTCTTTTGCCGCTCCGTCCGCCAGTTCATTTCCTTCTTCCAATTCTGAGCTCACCTTTTGATGTGCCCTTATGTGCACATGTCTTGGTTTGAAAAGACAGGTGTCTGCTAAGGAAGGCAGAAGCCTCCCTTGGAATGGCAGATGTAACCCCTTTCCCTCCGAGTTATTATAATTTTGAAATCAAGGGCTTTCAGGCAAAGATGTGGGAAAAAAGGAATAACAGTTCTTTACTATTATATATCTATATCTGTATAACAAGCCAAACAAACAACAATAACTATGGCAGTAACAGCAAACACAAACCCAGTCCCAGCCTTCTCGGCTGTCGGGCCCTTTCCCCTCGGGTGCAGTTCCGCTCGCAGCCGGCAGGGGCGCTGGCGGCTCCCGGTGAGCAGGGCAGGTGCGATGGTTCCCCCGCGGCTGCAGGGGGCGCTCCGGAGCGAGCTCGGGGAGCACGCGGCAATGGCGGCCTGGGATCCCGGGAAGGGATGGAACAAAGGCTTCGCAAACCCCTGGGCAGCCGATCCTGGTGTCCGGCCGGACCCTCGGGAACAGCAGGCTGGAACGGCAGGCTGGAATGGCAGGGACCAGCACAAATCCCGGGTGGCAGATGCGATGTATCCAAGCAGGGAATCCCCCCGGAGGTCTAGGTAGGCAGGGCAAGCATGGCTACAATGTAGCGAAAGGCTCAAAGCAGAGGCAGGGCAGGGTGGCCACAGCCCGGCCTCCAGTGGGGCACGGGAAGGCAGCGTTGGGATCCCAGGGCTTTCCAGCACAAGGAAAAGCAGCCGAAGCAAGCTGACTCCTCTCTGTCCCAACTACTCACACACCCAGGTGAAACAAAAAGAGTAGCCAGGTCTTTTGTTTTTTCTTAAGCACCTAGCTATTTGTTTCCCTAGCAATATGCATAGGGAAAAATTCCTTTAACAGAAAAAAAAACTAGGACTAAACTAAAACCCCAACAGCATGATTGCTACCTTCTCAGGTAGCTGGACTGCTTCCAACAGCCACATTATTTCTTGTGCATGTTTGATGTTCTTTCCCTGTGAATTTAACAGTCCTCTTTCTTTCCAAATGGCCCCGTGTGCGTGTACAACTCCAAACGCATACCTTGAGTCTGTATAGATGTTTATTTTCTTTCCTTTTGCTATCTCTAAGGCATGGGTTAGGGCGATTACTTCAGCCTTTTGCGCAGAGGTGTTTGTTGGCATGGGTCCAGATTCTGTTCTTCCCGGCAGGTGGTAACTGCATACCCAGCATGCTGTTTTCCACTGGTGACATAACTGCTCCCATCAGTAAACCAGGTTTCTGCATCATCTAAAGGAGTATCCTTCAGATCCTGGCAGCTGGAGTAAGTAGCTTTGATAGTTTCCAGGCAGTCATGGCATACCGGTTCCCCTTGATTTCTACTGAGAAAGGAAGCTGGGTTGACAACGTTAGTTACCACTATTTCTACATCATCTTGCTCCACCATGATGGCTTGATATTTCAGGAACCTTTGTGGGGAGAGCCAGTGCCCACCTTTCACTTGAAGCACTGCGGACACCGTGTGGGATACCAGCACAGTCATTTTCTGAGCCAAGGTGAATTTGCGTGCTTCTTGGATGTTTAGCATGACTGCTGCAACAGCTCTGAGGCACCCAGGCCATCCTTTGGCTGCTGCATCTAGCTGCTTAGAGAAATAGGCAGCTGCCCATCGGTATGGGCCCAGGTCCTGTGCTAGTATTCCCAGGGTGATCCCTTGTTTCTCATGGGAAAATAGAAAGAATGGCTTACTCACGTCTGGAAGTCCTAGAGCTGGAGCTGACATGAGGGCATTCTTTACCTGACTGAAGGCCTGCATGGCCTCCTTTGTCCACTGGAGATCTCTGCTTTCCTTTGTAATGAGCTCATATAATGGTTTCACAAGCAGCCCGTAATTGTAAATCCATAATCTGCACCATCCTGTCATCCCCAGAAGAGTCCGTAACTCTTTCACTGTCTGGGGTTTTGGGGTTTGGCATATCGCTTCTTTGCGATCTTGCCCCAAAGTTCTTCATAGCCCAGGCAGATCGCTTTTTGTTTTACCACCTGAGCCTTTTTCTCAGGTACCCTGTACCCTTGGAGTCCCAGAAAGTTTAAGAGGCTTACCATCCAGGCTACACAAGCTTCCTCTGTTCGGGTAACTATTAAAAGGTCATCCACGTACTGCAATAGCTTCCCTTCTCCTGGTGGAGTTTCCCAGGACTCTACGTCTTTTTCAAGTTGTTCTCCAAACAGGGAGGGATGGTTCTTAAATCCCTGAGGCAACACCGTCCACGTGAGTTGGGTTTTGCTCCCACTCTTAGGGCTTTCCCATTTGAGTGCAAAAATTTTCTGGCTGACTTCATGGAGAGGGAGGCAAAAGAAGGCATCCTTTAAATCTAAAATGGTAAACCAAGTTAGCTCTGGTGTTAAGCATGTTAATATAGAGTAAGGATTCGCTACCACAGGATAGAGATCCTCAGTTATCTAGTTAACAGCCCGTAAATCCTGTACCACCCACTACGACCCATCAGGTTTATAGACAGGCAAGATAGGAGTGTTAAAATCAGACTGGCACTCTTTTAACAGTCCTAACTGTAAGACTTTTAAAATTATTGGGCTAATTCCTTCTCTGTCTTCCCTTTTGAGGGGGTATTGTTTAATTCTAACTGGTTGTTTTCCCTCTTTGAGTTTGATCTGTATTGGCGTTGCATTTTTGGCTCTCCCAGGTACATCTGTGGCCCAGACTCCTGGGAACACTTGACTCATTATCTCTTCTCTAATTTCTTCTGGAGAGCCTTTAGTTGTTAATATTAGGCTCAGTATTTCCACATACTGTTGGTCATTTACCTCCAGAATAATTTCCCTGTTCCTAAAAGTGATGGTTGCTTGCAATTGTTCCAATAGATCTCTTCCTAAAAGCGCTTTTGGAGAATTGGATAAATATAAAAACTTGTGAATACCCCATTGTTTCCCAATTTTATATTTCAACGGCTTGCAAAAATAAACTTTTTCGATTGACCAGTTGCTCCCTGTCCACAATGTAGTCATCCCCCACAGGCATTAAAGCTTTATTTAAAACTGAATATGCTGCCCCTGTATCAACCAAAAATTCTATTTCTTTTTCCTTTTCCCCTAGTGTAGAGGAATTCCTTGTGGAGCAGGGACATAGGATACCCCAGGAGAGCTTGGGCATCCCAGGGCTGTTGCAGAAGTACCCCTGACGGGGCCTCAGGCTGAAGACAGGCTTGCAAGGCACCTGCTAGCCGACAGCCTTGAACAGCCTTGGGAAAAGGTATACACTGGTCAGCTCCCCCGCTGCTTAGAGGCTTTCTGATGGGAAAGGGGCGTGAACTTAGAAAAAGTGTAACTTGGTGAAGGAAAACAATAAAACTGGAGCACGATGCTCAAATCGTATTGGTGTTCGTATCGTGACTCTGGCTGGATTCCCCTGCACCCAGGACCCCCCCCCCCCACTAAACCCTAGCTTCATTATAACCAGTGGATCTGCTAGGGTAGAATCCCCGGGTCTTCTTCAATCTTCTTTCATCTTTCTCGGTTTCCTCTGTTCTGGCAGTCTTCTTGTCTTCTTTCTGGGCACTCATTTTTCCAATGACTGTATTTTCTGCAAATTGCGCATTGGTCTTTACCCTAGGTGGGCCCTGTCTGGGAGGTCTCTGTCTGGGGGGTCCCTGTCTAGGTTTTTCTCTATTTCCTTCCCTTTTTACTGCTACTAATTTCCTCATCCCTTGCTTGTAACTTTCTTCTCAATTACTGAATACCCTCCAAGCTGCATCTAATAGAGTTTCCAGGTTCCTCCCCTCTGGCCCCTGAAGTTTTTGCAATTTACGTCTGATACCTCCCGTGGATTGTCCTAGAAAGAAAGATACTAGCTGTTGTACCCCTACCTTGGTCTCAGGATCCAGCGGTGTATTGCGACGCATCCCTCATACGATCCAGAAATTTGGATGGTGATTCGGAAGGACCCTGTTTTACTGCATACAAAGCTGACCAGTTTAGGGTTTTGGGAATAGCCCTTTTCACCCCTTTTGCTGTCCATTCTTGATAACTTTTTAATTTCTCTAAATCAGCTGTTCTTTTCAGACTCCAGTGTGGTTCCTGGAGTGGGAAGTAATCTTTTATATCTAACTGTTGCATTTTGTAATAGTCCTCTGCCAAGTCTCTTGCTGTTTTCAAAACTAACTGTTTCTCCATGTCTGTTAGTCCACCCAGTAGTAATTGTATATCAACCCAATCTGGATTATGCTGTTTGATTATGAGTCATAAGTGTTCAGCGGTACCCACTGGATCACTTCAGTAATTTTTGGCAATGTTATACTATGCAACTAGGTCAGCAGTAGAGAAAGGTACTCTAATCAACATTGTATTCCCATCAGGTGCCACTGCCTCTCTCAGGGGCGCCATCAATAGCTTCTTCCTGGTCCAGGATGAGACAGGACTGCCCGGGGAAGAAGGGTTGGCGTTGGTGTTCCTTCCGAGTCCGCATTCTCTTCCCATCTCCTAAGGGGAGGCTTAAGCAAATCAGTTAGTTCATCGTCTTGTTCCTGAGCTGCTGCTTGATAAACTTTGTCTGACCTTGTACATCTCTGGCCTATACTGCACGACGAACAACACCGCTTATTTCTTCCTCAGCCATTTTTATTCTCTTTTTCCAGAGCTAACACCATAGGATCACTGGGGGTTTGATTCCACAATCTCTCTGCCATTCAGGGTGATTTCGGAGAGAGAAAAAAGCGTCAGCATAGGAAACTTCTTCCCATTTACCTTCCCGTCTCAGAAATAGCATTAACTGTAGCAAGGTGTTATAATCTAAAGTTCCATTAGGTGGCCACTTTGCTCCATCTTCTAATTTATACAGTGGCCACCACTGGGTGCAATATTTTATAAGAGTTCATTTATTTTCTGTGCCTCTAGCTCCTACTATCTCTTTCCAATGTGCCAAAATACAGCCAAAGCGGGCTTGCTCTGGAGATTTCCTTACTCTGTCTGGTTCCCATCCTATTCAGAGTTCGAGTTCACTCAAATACTGTGCCACCCACCGCCTCTGGGTCACCCGTATAGTGTATAAGCCACTCTTTATAAATTCTCCTATGCCTTCTGCCAAGCCTGCTTCACTGCCACTTAAAATCTTCTTCAAAAGCCTTTACTACCTCCTCCCAATCTGTTTCTAGCACGCTACTATTTTAGGAGCGTGATGCTTTTTGCCACACAAAAGTTTTAAAACAAAATGTTCCTTGCTTTCCCAGCACTCTGGGCACGGATCTCTGCCTGCTAAATAAATAGAATCGTAATATCTCCAACTTCTGCAAAACCCACAGCCGGTGTGGGGCTGGAGTCTTCTTATATACACACACAAAGCAGGGAATCCTTTCTATCACTCGTGCAGGTAGGACAAATGAACGGAAAGAGTCGAGGGCTACCCTCCTACCATATAACTGCTGAGGGATGGAGGGGGGGCAACGACCTCCCTCCCTGCTTAGCCACTGTTGTTTCTATCTCTTTCTCCTAGTTTTATCTCACTTCCACCCAAACCTTTCTTTGCACTCTCTCACAGTTCTTTCCCAGTTTTCTTCCTGAACCGCCCAAATCTCAGGTACCAAATGCAACTTTCTGCACACACACTTTAAAATCTCAGGCTCAAAATCAACTTCACTAGAGTGCCTCCAATAGCACTGAGAACATAGGCTCTGCTGCCTGGCAGAAGAGCAGTACCACCTCTTCTTACAAACTTTAAACTGTATTAATACCCATGCAACATGCCACCCTCTCGCTGAATGAAAAGTTCTGATACATCCACAAAAACAAGCTATTCCACGTACTCTTTCAAAACCTAAATCCTCTGCTGCTGGTTGCTCCCAGTCTAAAGCCACCAATCTTCCTGCAGAAGTTTTGTATACTCCCTCTAGAGGAACTCGTTCGCCTCTTCTCTCTATCCAATGTCCTATTGGATTTATAAATTCCTAAGAATCAAGACCAAACCACTGAGGGGAAGGGGTTCTTCTAACCTCTCGCCTAGCCACAATTCCAAAATCAACAATCAAGCACCACCCCAAACAAATGCTTCAATACTACACATTCAAACAACACACGGCAACATACATGTCTCCAATTTACAAATGAATAGGCGAGCTAATTGGTGGGGTTTTAGTTTAGTCCTAGTTTTTTTCCTGTTAAAGGAATTTTTTTCCCATATGCATGTTGCTAGGGGACAAATGGCTGTACTTAAGAAAGACAAAAAGAGCTGCCCATTGGGGGTGGGGTGGGCCTGGCTACTCCTTTGTTTCACCTGGGTGTGGGGTCAGTTCGCTCTCGGCATTCGGAGAGAGAAGCTGCAGAGAAAGGAGCTGCTGGTTCTTTTTCTTTGGCCGTTTTTCTTTTCTGCTGGAAACAACGCCAGGATCCCAAAGCTGTTTTCCCTGCCCTGCTGGAGGCTGGGCTGTGGTCACCCTGCCCCGCTGCTGCTGCTTCGAGCCTTCGCTACGCTGTGGCCGTGCTTGCCCTGCCTGCCTGACCTCCGGGGGGTTCCCCGCGTGGATACATCTCATCTGTCCTCTGGGATTTGTGCTCGTCCCTGCTGCTCCAGCCTGCTGTTCCAGCCTGCTGTTCCCGAGAGTCCGGCTGGACACCGGGATTGGCTGCCCAGGGGTTTGTGAAGCCTTTGTTCCATCCCTTCCCGGGATCCCAGGGCACCAGTGCCGCGTGCTCCCCGAGCTCGCTCCGGAGCGCCCCCTGCAGCCGCGGGGGAACCATCGCACCTGCCCTGCTCACCGGGAGCCGCCAGCGCCCCTGCCGGCTGCGAGCGGAACTGCACCCGAGGGGAAAGGGCCCGACAGCCGAGAAGGCTGGCACTGGGTTTGTGATTGTTTGCTGGTACTGCCAGAGTTATTGTTGTTTGTTTGACTGGTTATACAGATATAGATATATAATAGTAAAGAACTGTTATTCCTATTTTCCCACATCTTTGCCTAAAAGCCCTTGATTTCAAAATTATAATAACTCGGAGGGAAAGGGGTTACATCTGCCATTCCAAGGAAGGCTTCTGCCTTCCTTAGCAGACACCTGTCTTTCAAACCAAGACACTAATATATAGCCACATACACATAAAAGCAGTCCAGTAACAACCAATATCCACACAGGCATATAAGCAACACAACAACAGTCAAATCAGCTACTAGTAGCAAGAATATTCACAACACTCACTTGTAATAACTTCAGGGTCCCTCTTATATTTTCCCCAATACAGTAACAAGTTCTGGTGGGACCCTGCCCCGTAATCACCCGATCCGATCTCAGGATCGCTGGCAGCCACTCTATCGGTCGACAATTCCCCTTGCCGGCTCCCGTAGCCAGTCACTTGCAAGCCCCACCTTTACCCACACAGGGACTACGCTGTGCATGGGACATCTCCTTGCGGCTTACCAGCAGCCCTGGCCACGCATATGACTTAGAGGCACCCTAAATGCAAAACATACCGTTTATCCACAGTTTCAGCAGGTCATTATCTATCCCTCACAGTGAGCGAGCCAAAGGGGTGGAGTTCCTCCAGGAAAGCCCTGGGGTGCCCCTAGGACGTCCGCTCCTCAGCCAATCCTGCAGTCAGACAGAGTTTCTCCTGGCTGCTTTCCAAAATGATTGCCAGGAAAGACTCCACTACCAGAATAAGTAGTAAAGTAGGTATGTTTATTCCAGCACTGGGACGCATGGGGGATAGTTCCTCCAAAGTCATGCACGCTAACAGCTGCATTCAGCTTGGTATATGTCAGGTTACAAGCTCCATATTAATTAAGTTTCCCAATACGCCTATACATATTCATTGCCTAGCCCCGCCTAGCTTCTCTTCATATTACAATGAGCCCAAAAGTCATTTACATTTGCGTTGCGCTTGCACAGTGTTGTCTGGTGGTCGTGGGCAGGGGTCTCTGAGATGAAATAAGAGTCTTCCTCAGATGAAGTAAAGGGTCTTCCTCATCTTGAACTTTTAACTGTTCCTCCCTGCGCATGCTCTTTATGTCCCTGGCCTAAGGCCAAACTTCAAGACTGGTTTGAGTTAGTTTTAGGTTAAAACCAGGATCTTTGGTCAAGATTCCTTCCCTTTATCAATAGTCTCATATCTTCTTATCCTGCTTTGGTAGGCACAATAAGTGTTGGGCAAGCTGTATGCATTGCTTCTAACAAACAACTTCTTAGTAAATAATTTAATCTCTGCTTTCCCATCCCCCTGATTCACTTCCCTGCCTGGCTTTCCTGTCCGCACCCCCTGAGGCAGCCCGTCCTCATGACTACCTGCTTCGCAGCCATTTGCACCCAGCCTGCAGCCATTGCTGCCGCCGCCTTCTCCATGTTGCTCAGAAGCCAGCCCGCAGCCGTCATTCACTGACAGAAGGGACACGCAGCCTGCTGCCGCTTGGAAGTCACACCCAGCCAATCACAAGAGCCGCGCAGACTCATCGCAGCTTGTAGCACACACGCTCTATCTGACAAGCAGATGCCAACGGGGCGCCCCGGGGTACAGCGGTAACATTCTGTTCTTGTCTCCTGTTTCTCTCTCCTTCTCTCTTTTCCCCTCTCTGCTCCCTTTATTATCCCACTTCGGTAGGAACACTTATCTTTCTTTATCAATAAACAGTTCTCAGATACAATATTGCCACGTTTGTGATTTATTTCGTCCAAGAAATCTATCAAAAAGAATCCTCCCCGACTCCCCTTACAGCAGGACGGGACATTTCTCTATCTGCAGATGTTCTCCACTTTGTCTTGACATTTTACCCAACTTAAATAATGGCTTTAGCAAGCTCTGAAAGGCTGATTTTGATTAATGCTCAACAGCTCCTGCATAACGAACAGGAAACTTCGGAGCAATAGAAAACTCTTCTTTGTGTGGTTGGTTAATTTTTTGTATAAGTTTCATGTGCAGATCCAGTCACTTAATTACCTAAAAATCTTGGTTTCTTAGTGATAAATAGTTTTCCTTATTTATAAACCTTCATGACTCAGAGATCTTAAAAAAAATATATGCATGAGCTCTGCTTGTGCCCTAGGAAAAGTGTAATACAATGTTGTAGTTGCTGTGTTTCATCTCAGGAAGTTCAGCTGCCTGTGCCTTTTCTTCTCAGTTCAGCATTGACTGTGGTATGCAAACCAATTAAAGAGGGAAAAATAGAGAAGAAGTGGAAGAGGAGAGACAGTAATATGTATCAAGATCATATTTCCTCTTTCTATCTCTATAATGTAATTAAATTACTGAGGCCCACGGAGGTTCACTGATTACCCGCCCCATAATGTGATTTTTTTTTTGTGGCTTCCTTCTTCCTCCATAAGGCTATTTTCTTTTTGAGTAATTAGTGGGAAATGTTCTCCTGTGAGGGGTAATTGAGCATAATTAACCATTGGACAACATGCACTCACATCATCAAGCAGAAGAGGGCAGTAAATCAAAAGCAGTAAGAGTACTAAAATCTGGGACAGAGAAAGAATTCCCTTATCCCCAAAACCTGGAGCTGAACAACACAGGAAGAAATTAATAATGTATGCTTTTTTCCTGCTGGAGAAAAAGGGCTTGACTTGTTTGGGGTTTTTTTATTATTTGTGGTTTGTAGAAAATCCAAATCATACAAATAGTTTTCATTCCACTGTTTTAGTAAGTGACTGATTTCCAATGCAATGTATTTGGTGTTGAGGCTCTTATAAAGTGAAAGGAGCCCAACCTGGAGTAACTGTTGAAGGCTTGACAGTTCTTGCCTACGGGAACACAATGAGGCTGGATGTGAATGTCCTTGTTTCCATTTAAATTATTAATGAAGTTCTATAAAATCAAAATCACTGCAGTCTCACCCCTCTTCGCTTACTACAAGTAAGTAGAGGCAGCAGCAGCAGCAAGCTACACAAAGTACTTAGTTCTAGTTATAAACAAAGAGAAAAGGACTTTCAAGTGTCTGAAATTGTTACTTTATGAGTAACCCTTAATGGCTTGATTTCTACCCCACTTCCTTTCTGCATGTCTCTTCACAGAGTCATGTGTTCCATACCAGTTCTGAGATATCCTCACTCACCACTGTCAATGTGAATTGCAGACCTTGGCTGTTCCTAAATGAAAAGTAGTTTTAAATGCTGAAATATTATGCTGTGAAAAACAAAAATGTCTTCGAGGACAATTTTTTTTTCTTTAAACCAAAATAACTGAAAGCAAACTGGTTAGTCTCTGTATGGAATTTCTTCTTGTAACCCACCACAATTTCCAAAGGGTTATCATGTATAGGAAGGGGGCATTCTGTTTTGTGCTACCTCTAAATTAAAAAGACCAACATGCCATGTACATCCCATGTATTTTCTAAGTGAAAATGAGGTAAAGTCCTCTTTCACACTGATTCTAACTTTTTCTTTCTAAAATATTGCAACTGCTGTATTTTGAAGTCTAACATATAGCAACAAACCACTTAGTCCTTTATTTCTATGTAACTCTTTCTTTTTTAAAATCAAGATAAATTTATTCAAGAATAAAATCCTGCCTGAAACAGGCTTGTTTTGGCATTGCATTGTTCCCCTGCCTGAATCACATAACTCCCATGTAATTAGTGGTGTTACAACCCCAGCTGAGGATCAGAAGCCTCTTGGTCTTACCTACTTTACAAGCAAAGTAGCATTATAACTTTAAGGAAAGGAAGGTATGTGTTTGGGTTTCTTCATTTGACGTTTTGTTTTATTTTATTCTAGCTTGTATGTTATTAATGGAAAATTATAAATGAGAGGGAATGAATTCAGAAAATATTTGGCTTAAACATGCAATGTAAAGGCCTTTACAGTAAAATATAAGCTGCTTTAGGAGCCTACAGTATGAATAAAATCAGGGGGGTAGATAGGAAGTTTAAGTAAATGTGAGTGAAGTTGACACTAGTCATATGTCTTCATAGCACAGAAACCTTGCAGCAAGTCTGAAACTTTGCCTTAATTCTGTTGGATCTGGAATTCTCCACAGATGGAACTTTTATTTATCTGGTATTTATCTTCAGCAATAGAAATATGTGAATCAACAGGTTTATAGACCTCTAATTAGGTCACATATCCCTGCAAAAATAACTCCAAAAGCTGGTTGGAACTAGCTGATCGATCTTTAATGTCCCTTCCAACCCAAACCATTCCATGATCCCATGATTTGGGGAAACATTTGTTCCTTTGTCATGTACAAAGTGGATATTCAGTGGCCCTTTCTGGAGTGAGCATTTGCAGTGTTGCCTGGGACTGCTACTAAAGACTGGTTCCAGTTATCAGTAGTGTGTCAAAATAGCCACCTCCATGTGAGACTTTTCCACCAGCAATAATCTTTGAGCTCTCAGCTCACAATGTAATACTTCTTTTTTTCCTACAAGGGCTTTTTTTTTATAGAAGCAAGACCACTCAAATGTTTCAGAGTTGTGCTAGCAAAGTGACTACTTTTGTGACAAATACATGCAGCAAAATATCCATCCCAAAGAGCCCACCTGAGATTTCTTTCCTGCTAGCACAGACAGCTTCAGCAATGTGCAAAGCAACCTAAGAGGGCTGCATAGGCCAGGTGGCAGGAAAATGAACATCAGCTTTACAGAAAGGACCACTTAAGAGTCTGTTTTTAGAGCACCCCTAAGTAATGGCCATGTCACCTCACGAAGGAGCTACTGAGATGTGCAAAGCAGCTTTGGTGTACATGGCTTTTGTTCAGCTGACAGTGGGTCTGTGTTTTAATGAAGTTGTCTACTCTTTTCCATGAAAAGGATCAAGGCAAGAGGTTTTCTAACTTTTTTGAGTTTTTACTTGGACCCATGGGAAGAAGAATAAGGAATAAACCCCAAATCAAACCCCAAAAAGTGAGCACATCAAGTCAGGACTTATTAAGCACTAAAGATGAAACTGACAGCACTTAGATCTGCCAGGCTGCAAAAAAACTGTCATTAAGGGCTAACATTTCCATCCAGCCGAACACGCTTCCAGTCTGTAACACAGCAATTTTTGCCAGGAAGTCTTTAATCTTTTCCTCCCAATACCCCACCCTTCTCTTGACTTGCTCTTTTTTCCCATTTATTTTATAATTGTCATCTACTATCTTCTATCATCCACTATTAATGAGATTTTAGCTTTACATCTTTGTTACATTTGTGACACTATTTACATGCTACACTATTAAAATAATTACATTTTCTAATGTGCAAACACTGAATATTATAATTTCTAGCAGCAACGTGGATGTCAGCTATATTGTTAATAAATGATAACATTTTTCCCCATATAATTTGAGGCTTGTTTTTAAAGGCAAACAAAAGACCTAAAAGTGATACCTCTTACCTTTTGAAGAGCAGACAGACAACTGAAAATTTGTTAATATAAACTAGGAGCAAAATCTGTAACTGACAACAGCCAAGTGTATACCTTATTACACATCTGGCAGGCTTAGTGCGTGGAAAAAGCTTAATTTTGCTATGGTGTGTGCTTTACTACAAAGCCACAGCTCATTTAAATTTACACCTCAGTAGTGGCCACTTACATAAGAGGCTGCTGGTAGCACCATCTATTATTAGTAATGCCTGACATGTTTTTGGAAAGAAAGAATCACCAATGTTTCCATGCTTCAGGGCACAGGAATGATATTTTTAGACCTACCTTTATTGTCAGGGAGATGTTTGTGCCATACCTGAGTAAAATAACTGGCCATGTTATTTATCCCGGAAAACTCAACTTGTATGTAACCTGCAAAAGTCAATCAGATTCCAGAGCCTAAAGACCCCTTAAAGATTTTATTTCCTTAGGAAAGGAAGCTGATGCCCTGAAAATGCAGAGGGAAGAAATATTCAGCTCAAATGCATAAGGAAGAGGAGCCAGAGCAGTAGAGCAGCGGGTGGTAACATGCAGAAGGCAGAAGCTGAAGACCGGGTATCTATTAAAATGCCCTAGGGTATATTACCGTGTCCTGCAGCGATAGGGAGGAGCAGAGAAGATCCAGCAGGCAGGAATTGTGCAGCAAGATTGATTCATTTAATTATTTTACAAATTCTTTTATAGACTTTATTCTTCATAGTCTAATTGGACAAGGATCAGCCACCCCTTGGGGTCCCTTGGCTAAAATCCTAAAACATCCATTGTCAAAATATTTTTCTACTATACTCTAAAAGAAGACTTTTCAAGGCTGCAGGTGTTTCATTGTTTACAGAACTCTACTTCTACTTCTGTGAGAGAGAACAGTCTCTCACGGACTTAGAAAACAGCAAGAAAATCCTTGCTGACAGCATTTTTGTATCCACAGATATCAGAGTTGGTAAAGCAGGAGATGCACAGAGTGTCAAAGGAGCAGTGTATGTGGATGGTCAGATGGAAATTGAGATGCAGCAGAGGTACTTTTGCACGCAGATGGAGGTGAGGAGCAGATGTGTGTGACTGAACTGCCTGTCACAGGGGCTGGGCTCCTGTCAGAAGGGAGATCCTTAAATCAGACCCTTACAATGTACAGGCACAGGAGGCCCAAATCAGTCTGAACAGAAACCTTCATCCTAGAGCTCCTTACAGCAAGTGGCTTTGCATTGCAGAAAACCTCCCTGGCAATGTAGGGGTTTCTTTCTATTTGTAATGAAAATGTAATGCCTCCTCTTCAGCTAAAGCTCTTCTGTTTTTTTCTGTGAAATGCCAAGGGCATTATGTTTGAAGCCCAATGTTTGTAAAGGAGAACACCAATTCTGTTCAAAACTTCGGACCAGGCAAGATCAAGACAGTCTCAATGCATACTTGCTTTGTGAGCAGAGTCTGACAGTGCATCTCGTTCTTCCAAGGGAACAACAAAAACTGGATTACGAATTTGACTGGTTTCAAACCCATGCGCTCTGTGAGCCGGCTGCGGCGCGGTAGAACTGGGGGCCGGCATTTCAGCACTGCCCTGACAGGACAGGACATTTCAGCACTGCCTAGAATTGGTTCTGCACGCTTGAGGCTCCGCAGCTGGCCACACACACGGACAGTTCATTCTCCTGTACCCAGCAGCAGAACCGTTGCCGGGACAGCACCGCGCTCGCAGGATCGGAGCGAGCTATGGGCGCAGGCACCTGTTCCGACACAACGGAGGGACAGCGACACCCCGGTGCCTTCTTCTCCTCGGCCTCTCTCCCTGCGTCCTGACCACGGACTCCTACCGGCTAGGGACACGGCAGCCGGCAGCAGGAAAAGACGAGGCAACGCTCCTTCACGGATACGCTCCCGGCCCCGCCGCGCCCCGCGCAAGCGCGGAGCGGCCGCGCATGCCCGCAGCGCCCCCGCGCGCCCGGCGGCGGCGGCGGCGACAGCGGGGCGGGGGGGGCGGCCGGGCCGGGCAGGTCGCGCGCTGCGCCCCCGCCCCTCCCGCGCGGGACGGCCCCGGCCCGGCCCGGCCCGGCCCCGGCCCCGGCCCGGCTCTGCCCGGACGGCGGTGCCGCTTCCTGCTCCTGGCCCGGGCGGGCGACAGACGCGGCCTCCGGGCGCACGGGCACGGTAAGGGCGCGGTGTCGGCTCCTGCCACCGCCGCGCGGGCGGGCGCTGACAGGCGGCAGCTACCCTGCCAGGAGGCCGCGGGGCCGTCTCGTCTCGGGGGCGGCCGCCGGGGTGTGTGAGATGGCCTCGAGGTGGTGGGGCCGGGGGTCGCTCCGGCGGCACCTCCCACCAGCCGCCCTCCGCAGCTACACTTTCGGTTTCGCGCGGGCTGCGGCGGAGGAGCTGAGGCCGCCCTGTTCCCTCCGACTCGGCTCCCCGCGGGGTCCGCGCCCGCCGGAGGGGGCGGCGGGCGGTGCCTGGCGCTGTCAGTGTAAACAGCCCGAGGCAGTGCGGCCTCCCGGGCTGGGCCCGCAGCTTCCTGGGCCGGGCTGTGCTGGGAGCGGGGCGGCGGCGGAGCGGGGAGGCGACTGGGGCAGCGCCAAGGGGCAGCGCCTTGTTTACCCAGGGCGTCGGGAGAACATGGCAGCCCGGGCGTGCTGGACACTCGATGTCATGCGTGATCGCTCTTCCCGTGCCTCGTCCCTGGGATCGCTGCTTGCACCACGGATAAACAGCAGAAGTCTGGCATACTTTTCATTATACCGTGACTGTAAAACGTCGTGGCTGGGTGAGCCCAGTTCGTGTTTAGCTGTTACCTTTTTGGATGTGTTCCCTCTTGTCTCTCCCCACTTGAATAATTCAGTTTTTCATTCTTCCTGCTTCCTCCCTTATGGCTAGTCACTGTTATCTTTCTTGGGACTTTTCTTTAGTCATTTAACTTCTTAAGCAAAGACAGCACAACCTTACTGTAAGTTTAAAAACAGGTTCTGGGTCTAATCCTTACTGCTTTTCCTTCTCCTCTCACGCCATCTCTTATAGTAGACAGGATCAGCTTTAGGAAAGGTGCTGGGAAAAGGATGGTTCTTTTGTGTGGTGCTGTCAGTGACACACTCTTCATCTCTCAGGTTTCAGTAGTATCTGGTTCAGAAGGTGCCTAAACTTTAGACTGTTAGACACATCTTTATGTTCAGTAGTCTCATAAGCCATTCAGGGGCTTTGCCTTCATAAAGCTGTCTAACTTAAATCTTACAAGTTTTTGACCTCGAGAATATCCTGTCAAAGCTAATTACAGAATTTACACACACTGCTTCCTTTTAGAGTGTGTGTGTTGGGTTTTTTTTTTAAAACGTACATCCTCACCATTTAATTTAATCGTCTTTGCTAATTTATTATGTAAAACGATGAATAATTCCTCCCTACTCTGGCTTGTGGGGGAGTGGAAATGATTGCGAAGGACCAACAATCAACTCGCTGGAAAGAGAGGTACAAAATAAGGGTAAATATGTAAGATTTCTGTCAGAGGGAGGAGAAGGTTTCAGGGTATCTTTAAATAGAGAGGAGTGGGAAGAGAGCCTGCTAGTAGGATAAGATACGGGAAGGTCCAGAAGAAGCCTGCTGAAACCACAAAGCTTTTTGCAGAACGTTAATAGTTTCTAACTGACTAGTTTCTAGCTTACATGTTTTGGGGTTCATCAGCTTCAGCTACTGAGGTTTCAGAGCAAACTTTGGATGTTCAGATTATCAAATTAAATATGTATGGCAGGAGGTCTTCTAGTTTTTACTGGATTTGATGCATCATTAATTTGATCCAACGTAATAATTTCTGTGCATTCAGCAATAAAATTACTGCTTTTTTGTATGAAAACTTAGGAAGTATGGAGTGGCTAGGACTACCTTGCCCATTCCTTATTTTGATTTGTGCTTTATAAATTTTAGTGCTTGGTGTAAATTGTACTGTAAACTGCATGGATTGCATGTTCCCCTGACCTTGTAAATATAAAGATTTACTTTGTATCCTAATTTTGATATAATCCCTGCAACAGACTATAGCAACAAGTTTAGGGGCTTTTTTCTGCTCAGACAGCTTTTTCAGTGGCTTAATTTTTCACTTCTTAGACTTGTTGAGTCTCAGAAAAAGAAAGCTAATTTCCCATTTCTTCTGCACATGCCAGTGTTAATCAGATAACAAGAGCTGTAAATATGATCTTGGAAAATGTCTTTAAAAAGACTTTTCAGTCGACATGAAATGTTTTACAGAGTGTGCTATGGTTTATATGTATCAGAGTGATAGTGGCATTTACTGCTGTATTTGAGGTTCTGCTTATGAAAGAACACCTTAATGCCCTTAGGAAGCCTTGTTCTTGTTAATGGGATTCTGCAGTGATCTTGGCCGGTGTATTTCTCCACATATAACTACCTTCATTTTTCAAGCCAACATTCTTAACTTTTCTTTGATTAAACCAAAAGAAGGCTATTTTGAAAAAAACAAGCTGTGTGTGATGCTGCTGCTAGCTGGAGTCCTGCGCTTGCGGTTGCATCTGTATAGGTATCCGCATAAATCTCTCCTCAGGATTTAGGAGGCCAGCTGAATAAAAGGGAGACGTTCCAAGTACTCTTGTGGTGGTTCTGAGTGCTGTGGGAGCAGCTGCCTCTGGTCACTACTGCCCAGACTTCTCCATGTTTGTCTTGTTTTCACGTATGGGCATCTTTTTTTAAGCATTATGTTTTGGGGTGGTTTTTTTGCTAGTTTCTTTTATAGTTAAAATAAAAGTGTGCTAAAGCTATTTGCACACTTATATTGAGAGTTTTGTCTTGAAACCAGTCCTAAATAAATTCACTTGAAGTCTGGCCTAGAAGAGATGACCTTCTCTGCCATCCTTTCCACACTGTTTTTCAATTATTATCTTTTATTCTGTTGAGCTGCATGTATGCTTTCCTGTTGATAGGTGGCTGTGCATAGGGGAATCATCTTAAGATACTGTTTTTTGTGGGATGTGTTCATCACAGTTGTGATTTTCAGTAGTTTTAAGCTAGTAACATACAAGAACAATTTGGATTTCTTGTGGGCACACACTTGGATACATAATGTCGGTCAGATAAATGTACTATTCAATATGTGAAGGAAATGGTATTTTGCAGCCTTTATGACAAGTGCCCTGTAGCCTCTGAAGACTTGCTCTAATTGGTTGTCTTGACCAGTGAAAGCTATAAAAAATTTGAGTCTTTGTTGTGTGTTTTGTAGTGGTAAATAGAAACTTCTTGCTGTTGAGGCAAAGTATTCAAGATTCAGAATTTTTTGTTTGGTTGGGGTTTTGTTTTTTATTATTTGGTGATGGGAGCATGTAGACTTGTTTTTGTTTTCCCATGAGATATGTATAAAAATAACAGATTATGCAGCAAGGATGTTTTTGTGGTTGTAAGGGTTTTTCCAAATGTTTCAGAACTAGTTTTTCTCCGAATTTGCCATTACCAGGAAGAAGAGGAGTGGATGTCAGAGCTGTAACAATATGATTTGGTAATTTTTTTTGGAAGTGTTAAATTTATTTTTTCTCCTCTGATGTTATTCTGTATTTTGCTTTGTTGTAAGCATCTATCCAGAGAGGAATTACATTTGCAGTGTGCATTTTTTTGTTTTATTTTTAATCTTTCTGCAGGTTGTTCTGTAATTCAAAACTAGCTGTACTTTGAACCAGCTTCTGTGCTGGCTAATTGTATCACTGGGGACAGCCTGGTCTCTTACAAACCTGAATCATCTCTTACTTTAAGATTCTGAGTCTAATTGTCTTTTGGCCTTTTTGGCTCGCTTTGTTTTGGGAAATGTGAATTTCTGAGCTCATTCCTGGAAGTGACCAGGCAGGCTTTTGCTTTTACAGGAATCAAATGAGTTGGGACTTGCTGGAGAGAGGATGGGGAATAGATTCAGTGTCCTACTGCAATTTGAGGGAGAAGCAAAAAGTCTTCCATAGAGAGATACTACTTAGTGAAAGGGAAGAAGAAGACAAATGCTGGTTCATTCAGAAAGGGCTGTTTCTGTGGGAATCTCACATGCATGTAGGTGTATGGGTGTGTTCGAGTGTTTGATTTAACTTAGAACTTCTAAACCAGACTGAACTGAAACTCTTTTACCTTTTCACTTGCTGACAAGTGGGCTTGTTGTTTTCTCTACCCTGCCAGAATTTTGAAAATTTTGCTGACTGAATGTCAGTATGAAGTTCAAATCCTATTATATAAAGACTTAGGGTTCCTTGCTGGGCTATCCATGTATTCAGTCTGAAGATACTATTCTTTTAATGCATGCTGTGATTTAGCATCTCATGCATTCTTCTGTGTACTTCCTTTCCCCTGTGAGGTCCTTACTAGGATTTCTGCCCCAACTGGAAAATTCAGATTATCATTTATGCCCCAAAATTATGCTTAATTTATTGCCTTAACTTCATTTCTATAGGAAATTGGTGATTTATGTAGAGATAGATCAGCATAAAAGTAATTTAAACCTTTTGTAACCCAGGAGATGGAAATCACATATTTTTGAGAGAACCTGATCTTGTAAACAGTATTGAGTGTTTTCGGTTGCTGCAATTTGGCAGTTACTTGGCCACCTGTGCGGGATTATAGCACGTAAAATATAAATATACAGCAGATGTGGTCTAGTATATGATTGTTTATTTGCATTAATATTTATTTATTATTATTGATTGTTTGCATGAATATTGTGCATGAGAATGAAATTAGCTTTGTGACGTGCTTAAGCAGAGGTACCATATGAAGCACGGTATGCTATTACGTAGCTACAAGTCTGAGTTGCAGGAATAATACTGATGTTTGAAACAGGTTGGAATGTCTGGGCTTCCAAATTAAAATGCAATTTAATTTCTCTGGATTTCTATTTTGGGTTATGATTAATTTGCAATATTTCTATTGTGTATATAAATGGAAAACTGTAGAAGAAGAAAAGGTTTTTGCAATAAAACAGATTTTTAAATTTTTTCTTCTGATTGATTATTTTAGTGTACTCATAAACAGTTGGTTTTCTATTTTACGTATTTCTGAACTTAAAGATTTTTGGAATAATTGATAGGTAAGGAGTAGACTTTTTGTTCTAAAAATCTAGAGGGTGACAGGTATATATGGCTCCAGGGGATACCTGTTAAAGGCTTTCCAGCCCAAGTCTTGTTTGGAGAGCAGAGGAGATCTTGGCTTTCTTTTTCATCAAAAAATGGTGCTAGGTTTACAAATGAAACAATGGAAAATAATGTAGTAACTGTGGGGGGGGGTTTGTGCTATTACAAATGAAATATAGTTAGGTATGAGTCATGCTTTGTCATGTAAAGTGGATTGCCTATGTGAGCAAAACAAGCCTTATTTTTTTTTTCTAAATTGTGTATATTTTTTCTTTCTTTTGAAATGTATCTTATGCTTATTCCTTGCTTAGTTTGCAAGCATTTGTTTGATCAGCATTTGTAATTTTTGTTAGTGTAACCTTGCCCGTAGGAAGCGCAGTTATATTGCACGAATCCAAACAAGTTTTTCCCTAAATGTGCAAGATTAGTTTTGTTTAAGCTGGCTTCCTGCTACTGAAAAGCAGATTCATTGAGTTTGCCCATTGGAGTATTGATTATAATTTGTTTTCAGTACGTATTAGACGATCCTGTTTTCTTGCAACCTCAGTGATTGTTGTAGCCTTCTAACAGATGGGTTTTATTAAAAATGTTGGGCCAAATTCTGACTTTTGTTAGAAAGCACTGATCTCAGTTTTTGCTGTAGAGATGCAGCATGCAAGAGATTTCATAAACATTGGAAGACTTTTGAGTATAAATTATGCAAATAACTTTAAATTATTTTGTGTTTCAGTAACCTCTGCCCAGCTGTTTAAGAGCAGTGGATTGTGAATTCAAGCCTTTGATATCCTGAGGCTATCAGCATTACTATCTTCGAGAGAGAGAACAGTTCTCAAAGAATCTTCGGGGGATGCACCATGACATCGGTAGTGATTGACACTGGAGGCCCTGCCCTGGAGTTTGACAGCAATGGAATAAAA
This sequence comes from Coloeus monedula, assembly GCF_965178545.1. Lineage (NCBI taxonomy): Eukaryota > Metazoa > Chordata > Aves > Passeriformes > Corvidae > Coloeus > Coloeus monedula. The sequence continues at coordinate 10,527,820 of NC_138785.1, read as the reverse complement.
AATCAAGAGGTTAGAAAACTAAATAGCACTTACTTACTATCAAACTTTGAAACCTTTTCTCTTAATTTGGAAGAAAAATTCACTGTAATCTTGCCATGAAAACAAATGAAAGGGATCTGAGATTGTTGTGTAAGGAGGAAGAGTGCAGCCATTTTTCAAGTATCTTTTAATAGAAGATTTTGTTATCACAGAAGTGGAAGCAAGAAGTTTTGAAGTCTGCAGTACAACTGTAGACTGGGTTTACAAAATTATATTCTGTACTAAGCTTTCTTTAAAGATCTCAGATGTGTCTTGAGGTATAGAACAAGTTGAGCAGAACAATACGTGGACCTCTTTTAAACTTAGGCAGTACAGCATATTTTATCGTGTTTTGCATTCTTATCAATAAATAATGAATATATTCTACTCTCCTGTAGCTTTTAATAAACAGAATCTGGCAGTGTTCTACTTCTGCAACACTATAACTGATTATATATGCTTTTACAGACATTTTGATCCTTAAATAAGTAGAGATGAGCATATAGGCTTTGAAGTAGTCAGTTCTTCTGTAATAACTTATGTACTTAACCCAAAACATGTGTTCATAAGACACAGGTCAGATGTAGGTATTTTGCAGTGCATAGTCAAAGCCTTTGTTACATCAAGCAGAGGGAGGAGAAACACTTCCCACAGCTGAGTGTCTTCATTAGAAAGTGTGCTCTTTTCTAGTATCTTAAAGCTGTCTGCTGGTTTAAATTTTAAGTCCTTAAACCCAGGAAAATATCTGTGAGATTTAGAAAGCACCCTCTGATGGCTGATAGCTGTCTTTTATTCTTTTAATCTCTTGCTTTGGAAGAAAATTTCCTTTAAAAATATTTAAAATTATTATTATTCCATAAAGAAGGTAAGAACATAAGAGGAAAATATTGACATAGAGTTTAATAGTGCAGTATTTAGAGCATTTTTTTTTCTTTTCTTTCCTTTTTTTTTCCTTTCTATAGGAAAATGAGCCAGTCTCTGAATTCCCTGCAGTGATTGTGGAGCCAGTTCCTAGTGCCAGACTAGAACAGGGTTACGCTGCTCAGGTCCTGGTTTATGATGATGAGACTTACCTGATGCAAGATGTAGCAGAGGAACAAGAAATTGAGACTGAAACTGTGGAAACAGGTAGACTTACTTAATTTTTTTCTTCCATGAGGTTTTTGTACTTTTAGAAATCCCCAAGGAATGTGACGTGTTTAGCCACAGGAGGGAGGTCTTGACCTGGGTTCACATCTATTTCCTCTAAGCTTAGTTTTGCTTAGGCTTCAGTGATGACAGAACCATGTTGGCAGGTAAAAATGTCATGTTACATTCATGGTGCTGCATTCTAACACTGTGTCTCCTCCCTCATGAGCAGACAGATTTTCATTTATGTCTTTGCTATGTACTTATGCAGGGAGTTTCCTAGACAACTGAACTTGGAGTTTTTAAAAATCAGCTGAGCCAGGAAGCCGGTTAGAATTCAGTTTTACACTATGTGTGAGCCACACAACTGCATGGCAGCTGGAAATAGGGACTGCATGGCTCTATTTACCCCATCTTCCAACTCTTGCCCCTTCCTGCCTGTCCCTTCCTATCCTGCCGTTTTGGTGCAGAGCTGTATTATGGCTAGTTAGGTGGCAGGAGTGGGTGGCTAGGGGGAATGGAGTTGGGCTGTCCCATTATGGGCAAAAAGCCTAATAGATTGAAATTATCTCATCTATAAAATAACAAGTTAGGAATGAAGGAAGGAGTGGAGCTTCGCTGTGAAAGCTGAACTTTCCAGTGATAAGCACAAATCTTTCTGTACACCCTCTCTCCGAAGAACACAATCAGGAGGTTTGCATTTTCCGAGGAGCAGCTCAGTATGTTTAAAGTGTCTGTGGAAGCAAAAGTTGTGCTGGTATAGCAGCCTAATTACATCTGACTGTTGGGCTGTGATTCCTGCTATCCTTCCCTCTTGCTCTCTTGTGTTGCTTCTTGTAGCAATGGGGAACAAAGACACACGCACCTCCTTGCTTGCTCCAAAGAAGATGGTTTATTGTAACAAACCAAGCCTTTTTATGTTCTAAACTTAACCAAAAGAAGCGCACATTGGCTGCCTGCTACTGTGGTGTCACTGTTCATGCATCCCTTTACTCAATCAGCTCTCTGATCACGTGATATCCACACGTCTCCCCAACCAATCACTGCCTCACACGCGAGGCCGACCACATGCCAGCCATACAACCCGCTCTCTGGTCATGTGGCCTGTTTTTTACCTTGCTGTTAGCTGAACCTTTCCCAGAGTGCTTTCTGTTAAGCAAGAGTGAACAGAACTGAACAGGATTTCTTATCTCCCCTGTCTCCCCCCTTTTTTTTTGATAGCATGCACTTTGATAGCTAGCAACATATCTAATATAACTGTCATCAGCTGCTTAAATACTTTACCATCATCCAGAGTCTGCAATTGCTGGGGAGCCCCATCTCACAGTAAGGACCTGGAGGACCTTTCCCAGGCAAGGTTTCCAAGTTTACATCAAAAGGGGGTCCAGCTTTTATAAGACAAAATCAGCAAGTCAAAGTGACTTGACTACATTTTTAGCACAGAAACACCTGGGTCTGGTGGTGTAATTCCTAATCAGTCAGGGCCAGGGCTTGGCTAGAGCCAAGACCTTAACTGGAAGGGTTTCCCTAATATATCCTACAAACAAACCTCAATTAGTATCAGTTGGGAACATGACTTCACAAGACCTTATCTTTCTCATGAACAGGGGGACAGATTATAACACCCAATAACTGGCACAAAAAGCAGTCAGAACAATGCAGAGGGTCACAAGGTGGTATGGTAAAACTTTAACAATGAGCGTCCAGGGCTGACCAGCTGGGAAAGTTGCTTACAGCTAAATCTCTTAACTTACAAAATGACATATACAACAACTACATCACCTGCAGGAAACTTAACAATACCTGAATTTGCCAATTTTCCTTCACAGAAGGTATATACAAGTTTATAAATCCAGGCCTGGGACTTTACAATTATATTAACTCCCTAAGTGGTTTCAAAAGATACTTGCATTTTAACGAGGCAACTCTAGTAATCTCCAAGATGCACTGAAGAATATTGCAAATGTTCGTAAGTTGTTAACAAGCCCTGAGTCAGAATTCGCTGTGGGGTGAGAGGGTTACTGTCTTTATCCAGTGTTGATCTACAAGCTTCGTTCCAGTGGTATAGTCTTTTCTGCATTGGGGAAGCAGCAAGGCGGGAGCCATTCTTCCACGGGTTTTTTTGAGTAGGACAAAATTTCTGCAACTCAGTTTCATTAACTGAAAGGGTACTTCGAAAAAATAAGCACGGATCAAGCTATGAAGTGCTGGATGGGCTCCCGGGGTTTTCAGCGCGGCGCCCATCCCTGCCACTGCTTTCCGTGACTGGATGAAACACGCTGAGAACAAAGGGGCCGGCGCGGCTGGGCAGCTCCGCAGCCGTTCCCGGGTGCAGCTGCCGCCGCACAGCTCGGCCTCGGCAGGCAATGGCCGGCACCGGTGCGCTTCCAAGGGGTCGGACCTGCTGCCACTGTGTTTCCCACGCTGCAGCGATCACCGCCGTGTTCCCGACGTTACCCGCGGCACCCAACCCGCTGCCGCCGGCCCCGAGCGCCGCGCGCCGCTTTATGCGGCCGCGGCGCGCGGCTGATAGAGCCACCTGTGCCGGGACGGAGGTGCTGTTTCTGATGCCCTGTCAGAACCCCGGCGGCTGCTTCAGCTGCTGGGGAAGGAGAGGGAGTGAAAAGCAGTGGCAGCCCCGCTGCCGGAGCAGCCCCGACGCAAGGGAGCAAATGTTTCACTGCAAAACACAGGAGGGGTAGTATTGGGAGGGTTGCAAAGATGGTGCTAAGACTTCGTCCAGTGTGTTGGAAGTGGGTGTGAGGAGGCCTGATGTGAGAAACGCCGCCTCACGTCTTCAAAACTTTGAATTTTATTAGTTAACTAAGGATAATTTGACAATCGGGGATCAGTGTTAGCGATCAGCAATTCCACAAAGCAAAGCATTACAGCAGTGGCTGCATCACCGCTGATGGCATGTAGCCAGAGCCACGCCTCCTGCTTGGGAACGCAGTTTTTATATCGTGGGGCTCAACGTGTCTCCACCCAAACCCTGCCTCCCGAGGGTTATCCTGATTGGCTGGTTGGTCTTGGGACCTTCTCACTGGCTCGTTGTCGCCCACTAGTGATCCCCCGCTTATCCCCTTCTGTTAATACGGTCAATGCCCCCACCCCCTTCCTTAAAATCAGATTAACATTGTCAACAAACGACCCAAACCCATCAACAGATCATATAACAATCAACTTATTTACCTCATCAACAATTTCAACTCAACCATCTTTAACCATAAACCCCACATATGAAAGCCAACATTAACAATTCTCATTTATAACCGAGGGCTCAGGGGAATCAGTTTCTGACGTTGTGAAATGGCGGACATCCACGCGACTTCTTTAAGAAACGCCATAATAGTCCTCTATGGGGTGAAGTGCCCACAGTCATTGGCATCGCCGTTCCTGGCAATATCAAAAAAGTTTCTGTCCTACTGCCTGCCAGGCTTCCAATTAAAAAGTCTCAGTAGAAGGGAAGTCTTTTAAATACATGGACACCCCGTCCAGCAAGGTTAGCATTGGAGATGTCTGTACTTTGCTGATGCAGGAGCCACCATAGGCTCCATCTTCGTTCCATGGGAGTTTTTCTGCCTGTAATTCTTCCACTGCTCACCTGGCACTGCTCACCTGGTAGGTGATGGGCGTATGTTTGGGTTCCTTTGCCAAACTTTCCTGGTCAACCGATTCCTGGTTCAGTGGAAGTTGCTGCCAGTGCAGTCCACATCTTTCACTGCCTGTGAGATGTCCCAGATTGGGCTGCCATTTGTTGCAATGGGGAACAAAGACACACGCACCTCCTTGCTTGCTTCAAAGAAGATGGTTTATTGTAACAAACCAAGCCTTTTTATGTTCTAAACTTAACCAAAAGAGGCACACATTGGCTGCCTGCTACTGTGGTGTCCCTGTTCATGCATCCCTTTACTCAATCAGCTCTCTGATCACGTGATATCCACACGTCTCCCCAACCAATCACTGCCTCACACGCGAGGCCGACCACATGCCAGCCATACAACCCGCTCTCTGGTCATGTGGCCTGTTTTTTACCTTGCTGTTAGCTGAACCTTTCCCAGAGTGCTTTCTGTTAAGCAAGAGTGAACAGAACTGAACAGGATTTCTTATCTTTCACAACTTCTCATACTTCTCTATGCTAATTTTGCAAGAAGAAAAATAGCAGGGAGACCCTCAACTGTTCTGTATTTTTGTTGAGTTAAATTTCTGCTGCATTAGCAGAGTGTTAGGGTAGGGAGTACGGCGAAACTGCAGCCAAAGGACAGGTTCGCTTGGGCACTCCATGCTTAACTGGTGAGACCCACTGACATGGGTAGTATATGTTCCTGTCCTGGGGTTGCCTAATTTAGAGCTGGAGTTTAAATTCATGATGTCAGGAAAGCAAAACAAAGGTGAGAGACTCTGTCTCAGCTGCTTAACCTGGCATCCCAGTAAGTCTATATGCATTCCCATCAGATTAGGCACTTCAGTGCAGATGTCTCAGTAAACAGTGGATGCAATTGCTTATACATCCATCTCAATTCGGATGTTATTCTGTAGCACTAGCAAAAATCACAGGCATCAACTTCATGAGGTGAGCATGAACTAATGATTCAGGTTTTGGGACAATACTTACAATTCCATTTACTGAAATGTGTTTTGAAAGAAATACCCTAATTAGAAGTTCAACAAATTAATGTGAAGAGAAGTTATGCGATAATGCATTTCTTAAATTCAATTTTTGACTATGGTAATAAAAATAAAATAAAATAAAATAAAAATAAAAATAAAAATAAAAATAAAAATAAAAAATAAGATTCAGGTAAGTGAGAAGTGAGGGTATTCTTCCCAAACTGAGTTTTACAACTTAAGTTTATATATGAAAACTTTTAGGAGTTTATACTTTGAAGGTTTTTGTATTCAGAAGTTGTTTTTTAAACATTAAATATGCTGTTTCTTGTAAGATTTTTGTAGATTAATGGCTAACAGAACAGGTCTTTTAGGATAAAGAGCTGCTGCAAATGCACTCCTTATGTTTTTAAGCATAATTCTATGGCCATAATAAACTGGGGGAAATTACAATTTAAAACTTGTAGCTCTTCTATAGGAATAGTTTTATGTAAGCTACTGTTCAAAGAAAGGGGTGTGGGTGCTTCCAAGCCTTGATATTTGAAAGTATAGTCTTAAAATTTATAGAGCAGTTGATATGATAATTTGGTGTCTGTGGCTGGAGATGGTAAGAGATGTGTCTTGACTGCATGTGGTTTGTTGATGTTTTCTGTGTTGGTTTTATTTTAATTTCACAGTTTGACATTAATATGTCCTTAAAAATTTAGTATAAGATAATCATATATTAAAATCAGTTCAAATATTTATTTGTTTAATGGTTTTGATCTAAGAATTAATGGGCAGTGAAAAGCCAATAAACAGCGGAGGAGAAATTAAAATTAATGAAGATTTTAAATCTATGAATGCACACCGGTTCCTACTGTATTTTAAGTATTATTTGTGTAGTGTATACCCCATTAATCCAGTGTGGTTTTCATGGTGTAATTATACATGACAGTGAGCAGAGGTCCTTGCACAGAACTTGTGTCCAGTGTTGGTGAAAGGAGTGCTTAGTTTAGGCTGTTTTAAAGGGAGGGAGGCAGTGTTACGGGGCATGTGTTGCAACTGACATGTTTTGGCACAGCCAGGAGTCCTTCTGAATTATTTCTTTTACAGAGAGGTAAGATGTGTGGAGAGAAAGTATGAAAGCCTGAAGAAACATTCATTTTGGTAATGCACCATTATTAGCAATGAGTTGCAGGACAGTGAATCTGAGTGCGCTGGTTTTTAATTTGAATTTTGTAGTAGAGATAGGCTGTGGGTAGGTAGCAATTTAATGTAGGAGAGGTGGTAACAGGTGCCATGGTAATTGTTAATGAGAAAGCAGGCTAAGGCAGTAAACAAGGTATAATGTTTAAAGAGCATTTTAAGGTGTTAATTTTTTGAAGTACATACCTTTGTTATGCTAATGATCCCAATTTAGAGAGGTGCAACAGTTTGATTTCTGTACATCTTAGAAAAAAAATCTATTATTGCTAAAATAGTCTCAATAGATTCTACTTCATAAACAACAGAATTAATTGCTACAAAAATATTCATGTTATTTGATAAATGATCATTGTTGCACCAAGAATGAGTAGACTTAATACCTTTTGTGGTTCTAGACTCTACAGGCAGTATGGTAAATACTAAAACCCATCTTAAAGAATCCTTGGCAGTACTTGAAAAGGATCCCTTTTCTCATAATATATCCCCTCTTTTTCAGTATTTTTCCTGTTGGTCATGGACCTGAATTTTTTGCCTTTCTTTTGACAGTTCATTGGTCATTCCAATGTCTACTGATTTACATGGTTTATTGCATTACAACACAGATTTGAAGAGCCTTGGGCTAATTTGCAGTTAATCTAAAGTTTCACAGTTTAGTAAAATGTAGCATTATTCTAGCCTCCAGAGATAGGGATCAGTACCCTGTGTGAAAAATGTTGTAGGGAAGCTGCTGTGAGAAAATTTACTTAGGGTGCTAAAGAAATTATCTGTGCTGTGCACTAAATGGTTCTACTTGTGGTTTGCTATGCAATGAATGGATTTGAGACTGTGTGGACTATAAGGATAGTCAGTGCTGAGCCAAGGGCAGAATCAGGACCCACAATGTTGTTTTTAATTTAAAAATTTCTCACATTTATGAAACCACAATTCAAATAAAATATACTCTATGATCATATAAATACTCATGATTTTTTAGTTAATTCTAGTGGAGTATGAGGTTTTTCTGCCTAACAGACTCCTTTCCACTAATCTATCTTGATTCATTAATCAAGGATCATTATTTATAATTAATCCTTTAACTGTAAAATTAATCCACTAACTACCAAAGTACAATTCAAGTGTCTTTCAGCAAACAAGAAAGACTTAGTCGTTCATGTTATGTGTTTATTCCAGAAAAAAAATGCCTATTTGCTTGGAATAAAAAAAGGAGTTTTCTAGAAAAACAAAATACAGAAATTTGGGTCATTTCAGGTGACCTTATGACATTCTCTGTGGAAGTAGTGAGTGCCTTTTGTAATGGTTGGAAGGGGAAATACAATATTTAGATTGACACAGTGTTTAAATTTCTTTCCCTTTTTGTTTGATGCTCTTGGGACTAGTACCTTTAGATTACTGAGGACTGAGTTACAGCCTTAAAATTTTGTCTACTGCAACAGTCAAAGTGTTTGTATCATAAAAGACACATCCTTCTTAACAAGTTTTTAATAATACTCAAATTTTATTGGATTTCATTTCCTGCACAGTTTTTTTGTCCTAAAAGTAATTACCCCGACAGTTTTAGGATTTATTCAGCAATACATAGTAGCAGAAGCTGCTTTCTTTAAAGAAGCAGTCAGTCTAAAGTTAACCACTGCTACAGTTCTGTTTATTTTGTCACCATACAGAACTTGTAACGTGGATGTGTAGGTGTGATAATGGGGTCATCTTATTTTGGAATTTGCCATAGGAGCAGTATGGAAGGTAATACAGTCATGGTCTGCAGATCTTAGACATGGAGGATGCCTACTCTTTTAGTTAACTAAGACGTGAGTATTTAAGTATTGCCGCTGTAGATCCTGATTTAATTGTTTTTGTGAATATAACATCTTGTATAAATAGTTTTTTTCCCCTTGTTTTTTTATTAATCATCAAAGCACCAAGTACAAGTTTGGGATTTATTTTTTCATCACAGCTTTAAGATTAAAAAGGAATCTTATTTTCAAGAAGCTGAAATATCAGTCAATTTGTGAACTGTCACCAGTTTTTTTTTTTAGTTTCATGTCCTATAAGAAATCCTCCCTTTGGTAAAAGTTGAAAATCTGTTTTGATTCTAAAACTGTTATTGCCACAGGGGGGTGGAAGATACGCATGAAAAATGTGGATCTGAAAAATGACCCTTTCCAGGATGGAAAAATATTGGGCTGCAAAGACCAGGAAGTTCAGTTGAAGCTATCATGTAAATTGATAGCCATTTTTAAGGAGGGAGGATGTTGAATCAACGGGGAGTTCAGGCTTAACTCTCCCCCAATTAAAACATATGGATAAATAAAATATATACTTTAAGGGAAATCATCTTCTTCAGTGGAAGTTTCAGATTACTACTTACACAGTTATCACCATGGGAATCAGTTTTGCATCTCTATGTCTAGTCTTTAGTTACTGCCTGTTCTTTCTGTCTTTATATGTCTTCCCTTATTATGATTAAAACTGCTTTCTTCTAATGTCTCTTATGGAAATTTGAGCCTGTGAACTCTATAGTTTCTATGATAAATTTTAATCAGTTAAATATTATCTACTAAGAACTCTGTATTAGATTTAGTTAGAATCTTACCTTTGCGGTTATGGTATGTGTGTGTAAGGGATAGACAAAACAGTGTTATAATTCATTCTGGCCAGCCATCATTTGATTAAACTTCCTCTCAGGAAAAATGAGGTAACACAAGTATCTGGAGTACATTTTGTTAGTGGTGACATACCCTATTGACTGAACGTGAGAACGTACACATGCAGAGAGACCATTTGCTTTAGAGGACAGTGCTGACTACAAAAAAAAAAAAAGTTTGGACATTCTAACAGCTTGATTAAACTCTCATTTTAAGTTGGTGCTGTTCCTTAAAGAGCTAAGATGAAGCCTATTAGCTGGATAAAAACAAGATAAAACTTTGCTTGCTCTACTGCAAGAATTAGATGCCTCTTACACATTAATGGGTTAAGAGTTTATCCTTTGAATTATTTTTCACACCATGCTGCTATTGCTACTGAAGATCCATGTGAATCCTCATTTTTCCAAGAAGTCCACTGCACTTTTGGTAGTTAAATATCAGTGACAGTGAGGCAAAATGATTCCCCTCGTATTGCATGTGTTATTGTGTAGTGCTTGGAGCAGTTATGCCAAGGGTATATACATCTGTTTTCAGTAACATTCTTCATTCAGGAACAAAATGCAACTGCAGCTTAGATTTTATGTCATCTTGGTTGATGTTACCTTTTCTGAGAAATTAAGGAAAAGAGCTCTACAACTGCTCCATGGACAATAGTATTTTAATGTAATGGTAACAGCCTAGTTGTGGTGTCCAGTTCTTTCTAGATTTCAGGTTTCTGCCTTACAGCATTCAGTGCTCCATTCATACCAAAAGCATGCTACAAGACTATTTTGTAATAAAGCTGAATTTAACTGCACATTTCAGGCATAATTTTTATTTTCCGAGGCTGATGTGAGAGGCTAATTCAATGGTTTGCTAGTGTAGGGCATTATGGGTTGGACTTCAGATGCACAGAGGGATTCTCCTCTAAACTCCCAACTCCAATTGCAGCTGGGAGTGAGAATTTGTAGGATGTTACTGTCAAGACTCAGCCACAGCATTTTACTAATGTAAGCTGAAAAATTTGGGGCTTTTTATCTTGAAATTAGAATGTGATGAGGCATCCAAACCCATTGTGGTATGAGTGCACAAGAGTTAGTGGTGTTTATTGATCAAAAATATAGTCACAAACTATTGAAAGTAATAATTTTTAAAGGTGACCTGCATATTAAAAGGGTGATTGTAGTTGACAACAAACTGTAGGATGAGAGTAAAGCCATGTGTGTTTGAGCAGAACATTTAGTCCTTAAAAACATTCAGTGGGCTTATAGAATAGATGTTTGTTGTTATCAGGAAAGACTTAAGGACTTCAAAATTATAGATCTGGGACAGAGAAATTGCTCAAGTGTGACATAGTTGATATGCCAGCCTATTACCAGTCTCAAATACTGTTAATTTTGTAAAATCATATAGAATGCTATGCAAATACCTGACTTACCATTGTCAAATAGACTGCCCTGGAAAGAAGGAATTTCCTAATAAAGCAGGGAAGTGTAAATATTGATTGTTTGTGGGTTTGAGGTTTGTTTTGCTTTTTTTTTCAAGACAGCTGAGTTTTCTTACTCTGCATGCACAAGTAATAATGCTGGAATGTAGCACTTGCTATTTTGATTAACTCCTTTTCAGTTTGTCAAAGGTAGTATCAAATCCTGAGAATACATTTGGTTTTTGTCTGCAGTCATTAATTGCTGTATGAATGTGACATCAGGATCCTGAGTCCACTCAAAGGTGCAAATTGTAACAGACACATGGCTTTGGTATTTTTAGACTTCATATGGTGTAGTCAAGAAGATAAGCTTGGCATAGTCATGGACCCCTTTCCTCAATATTTCCCTGTTTCTTCCAGGGACACTTTGTGGTTGTTTTGCTATTTGGGCATTTTCTACTGTGGAATCCACAGTGGATGGTAATGATGATGTTGATGTTCTGATAAAACAGATGGCTGCATTTTCTTACATGTTTTCTGGCATTTAACTGTTAAAAATGCTTCTTTTTATTGTTACCTTTGCAATGCAGTAATAGCTATCAACAGTTTGATGGCCTGCTGTTGAAGACAGCAGCTACTTCAGTAATTATTAGATGGGAATTTCTTTAGAATCCTGGGCAAAACTGAACTTTCTGTAACTTTAAAATTAGTAGGTGATTTGGGCACTTGAGACAGGGCATACCTGGACTTCTGAAATTACTTGTGGCTTTTTGAAATGGCTGGCATTTAAGGATTGTTACTCTGTTATCATTTGCAATTTCTCATGTAGACTGCAAATACTACCGTCAGACAGATTGCCGTCTACCCTCCACTTACTTAAATTAAGCCAAACAAATCACCTCTGTAAGAATAAGCAACTGCTTTATGACAATTGCCTTTTCCAAGGGTAGCTTTGTCTTACTAGAATATAACTGGAATCCTCTGTGGCTAAAGTAATTAAATGCACACAGTTTTTTCTTTCTGATTAATTATTTGCTGTCAGTGGAGGGAAAAGGTGCCATTTTAAGGCTGTACTTTTAGCATTTCAAGCTACAGTGCTTGTGAAGTAGTTTTCCAAGAGAAAGTACAGTCTTATCAAAGAATGTTTTCATCATATTTGTGAGAGTTGTAGGAAGGGCAGCTTTGCATAGGAGACTGTAGGAGTGGAGAAGACAATTCCTTTATGAGCACTGAATACTCTATTAGTTTTGAGGACCGATCAGATGGTTAAGATAATTGATGATTCTATTCCAACCCAAGTCTGAAAATCTGATGAAACTCACCAGTAAATTCTACTTTGAATTTACTTCTCCTGTCTTGGATGCAATTAGTCACATCCAGCTGCTTTTTTTGAGTTGTATTTCACTTTTTCTAAAGAATCAGGATGATGTTTAACTGGTGTATATTGCAGAGAAGAAGTGATACATTTCCTTTAATATGAGCAAAGTTGTTCATATCCCCTAACCAGAAAGCACGAGCTGATAGATATTTTACTCCTGTGTTATACAACTATGGAGACACAATTCACTTGTCTTGAAGTTACTTAAGACTTATGACAAACAGGAATGTAGTAAGTAGAAGCATAATTTTGAATGGTAGCTTTCCAGCTTATCAAACATTTTGGCTGGGGTTTTTTCCTGGCAGTTGGTAAATGTACCATGTAGGTCTACCTGGCTATCTTGACAGCTGAACTTGTGGGTTAAAAAATTACAACAAAGCTTAGTCTCTGTATACTAACAGTAAAAACAAACAAACAAAAAAACCCCTCAACAATAACCTAAGTTAAATAAACATGTTTCTGTCTGACAAAGACTGATGCTGGTCAGGGATCTGTTCCTCTACATATTTTTTTTTACTTTTTTCATGCCAGAGAAATAAAAGTACATCTGCAATTTCCTGTTGCCCTGTTCCATTACAGTTAGTATTTCTTGCTTCACTGGGCCACCCCCTGAGTAGATTTTGTAGCCCTCTTTGTTAGCCTAAAAAGGAGGTTTTGCAAGAGATTTAAAAGTTAAATGCATGTTTACTTTTTTCCTGTTGACTGTCTTTTTTTCCCTGAAATAATAAGATTTTATTAGCATGACATCAATTAGCATTCATAAGATACTAGAAGTCATATAATTTAAACAGCTGAGACTGCAGGACTTTTGGACAAAGTTGCATTCCTCCTTAAAGACAGTGTTATGCTTTAATACTGTACTTATATAGATAAGGTATGCACAGGTCACTTCATAGATTTGTTGTGGTTTTTTGCCACATATTAATCTTGAAAGTGCACAGGCTCAGATTCTTTTCAAGTGATTGGAATCCTCTTGGGCATCCAGTGATATTCTCTCTGTGTATGATCAGAGAGAGGGAAGAACCAGAACACTGTGCAGCTGTTCAAGTCCATTTCATGTGAACTGGAAAATACTGTGCTAAGTCTGTGCTTGTAGTTGTAAATAAAAGCTATTTAGGAAACTGGTATTAAACCAAGAACTTCATGTTTAATACTCTTCTCTTCTTCATTTTGGACCTACGGTGTTTGTCAAAAGTTACACAATGCCAATTACTTGCGTGCACTTATTCAAGGAGTCCACACATCTCAGGCAAAACTTTATTGTGTATGAGTTGAACACTTTCGTTTGTGACTGAAAGCTGCAATCAGTAAACAATCCTCACTGAATTACACAGCAATCAAAAAAAAAGGAAAAAACTGTGAGTGCACCTTTTCCAAAGTATGGTAGTGCGAACTATTGACATGGGTGTGGATCTTCAAAAGCATTTTGTATCTCAGTACAGCTTTTGTTCTGGATCTAAACAGACAAACTTTTAAACTCTATTTTATTGCTTGAAGTATGGGTAAATTATAATTTTTAACAAGAGGAGGTACATAGGATAAAGTGACAGGACTACATGGTTATTGCAGTACTCTGTATGTAAGCTGAAGCTATGGCGTTGCTAAACTACACTGTGTAAGGCTTCCACTTCAATCTCAGGATGTTCTAATGAAGGGCTATTAAATTTTATTGCACATTTAAGTGTGTGCCTAGCTAAAATGCCTTTTCTTGTCCTTGGGCTTGTCTCCACTCGGTAATTTCTGCTGGAGAATACAGCAGAGTCCCCTAGTAGAAATATGCTGATGGAAGGAATTCTTGTTAGTACTGCCGTTCCACCTCTCTGAATAACAAAAGCTGATGGGAGCACTCTGCTGTTGGCAAAGCTGGATCTGCCTGAGAGCTTTTTGCCTTCAGAGCTGGCTAGTTGCCTTTTTTATCTATGCTTCTGGCTGGAAGGATCTTGGCTGGCAAAATTTTAGCACAAACCTACTCTTAGATATCATGGCCTGCATGTGAGAATCAATGATGTCACTTGCAGGTCTTGCTCTTTATCTGATGAGACGATGAACAAATTTAATTCTTTACATCCAGGAATAGGTGACTGCGGTCTACAAAATGCCTGATTTTTCATTTGTGTATTTATTTGTGTACTATGTATTAATATTTGTGTATTATAAAAATTATGTATAAATACAGTAATGGAAATGTATTCCTAAAACGTCTTGAGAGTTGTAGTGAAGGAGTAGGATTTGTCAAGAGTTTGAAGCACTGAATTTACCAGCTGGAGGTGATTTTTGCTGGATACTATTTTGTGATTTCAGTGGTGAGGAAAATTGCTTCTAAATTGTTCCTTCTAATCTAGGTCCTAGGACTACTGAAATTTGAGAGGGGAAAAGATTGTGTATTGTCAGATTGCAGCTGGAGCCCTTCACCTTCTTTTAATGGAGCTGTGAAGCTGTTGTGTTCAAGGAAGTCACTGTAGGCAGCAGGTGTTTGCCAGATCCTTGGCTTAACAATGTAGGCCTCCTCAGGAGTATGTGGTGTTAATGAAGGAATTCATGTGTGTAATTTCCATGCATAGCTCTGTGTAAGACATAATAGGCTTTTCTTGGTGCAGCTGCTCTTGGCATGCAGCTCTGAAGTTTTACTCCGGGAGTAATCAGGACAGGGACTTGTTGGGAAGTGTGGAGAGTGTTCTCTGACTGGTGCCTCTGTTGAGGGTCCTGGGAGGTAATGCTGTGGTGTTACTGAAGCAGATTTCTTCAGAGGGGAGTGGATGCAACCCTAAAAAGTGGTGTTTTTTTATTTAAGAGAGCAGTGAAACTTTTTTTTCACTCCACAAGTCTTTTCAGAGAGTAGATTTGATGAAGGATGGATGGGGCTTCTGGCTAACTGGAATCAGCCCTGTTACTCTAACGGAGATGAGATGGATTGCAGGTACGGAGCACCGAGCTTTTCTGGCGAGTTGTTACTAACACAGGTGCCCCAGGGACCTGTCAAGGGGAAATCATGTTAATGCGTCAGTGGTCGCCTCGGTGAGGACTGTCCGGCTTATCCTGGTACGCGGTCTGCCTCGGTCAGAAAGTGTTACCGGGGCACGGAGGTGCGGGTGGGCGGGGGCTGCGGGGAAATGGAAGGGAAGGCGTTCGCGGCAGTCCGGGGACGGCCGGACTGCGCTGCGTCCTTGCCCTCGGGCGCCTCTGGAGCCGTCCGGGAAGGCGCTGCCTGTGCCGCGGGGCGTCTGGCGGGGCCCGGCGGCTCCCCCCGCCCGCGGGCGGCCCCGCGCTGCGGCGGGAGCCGGCGCGGCACTTCCTGTCTGGGGCGGGCAGCGGAAGGACCGCGCGCGCCGCCCCGCAGGAAGCGCTGCCGCGCGCCGTGGCGGTGACCGCTCCGCCCGCCCGCGAGAGCGCGCTTCGCCGCCGGCCCCTGCGCGCGCCCGCCCGTCAATGTGAAGCCGCTCCGGCAGCGTAAACATGGCGGCGTCCGTGCATGAGGGGCCCACGAACCAGCTCGACCTCCTCATTCGGGCCGGTGAGCTGCGCTGCGCCGGGCCGACGCGGGGTGGGAGCGTGGACGGGCCGGGGCGGGGAAGACGCGGCGCACGGCGCGCTCCGGCGGCGGGCGGGAGGCAATGGAGGGCAACCAGGAAGTGATCACCTTGGTAGCGGCCGGCCCGGCGAGCGGCTGGCCCGCGGTACTTGCCTCCCGGTGCGGTTGGCACCACCGCGGCCGCCGTGTCAGGAATTGCGGCGGGGCGCGCGGAGGAGTTTAGTGGGGTTTTGGAGGCTGGGGCGAGAACCAGGAAGTGCGCGAAGCTGTTGTCCTCCCGCCTCCCTTGGCCCTCCCCTCGCTCCAGGCGCCGCCGCCACGCTGTCTGAGCAGGCAGGCCGAGCGTCACCGCACACTGCACGCAGGGCCGCGGCCCGGCCTCCCCGGGTACCGCACACCCGCGCGCGTCCCCCGCTATTCTGCCGCCTGGCCCCCGTGCCCTTTTAAACTCTGCTCTGGCGGCGGGGCGGGAGGAGGCGCTGCCGGCAGGGCCGCGGCCCCACGTGTGCGACGCGGGGGGGCGGTGGCGCCCCCTCCCCCACGCGTGCCGCGTAGCGGAAGCCGCGCGCTCCCCCGGGGCCCCGCGCAGAGGAGGGGCCGCCGCCGCTGGCGGGTGGGGGGCGGCGGCTGCCAATGGGCGCGCGGCGGACACGGGAGTGGCGGCGCGGCGTTGGCGGCGCGTACGGCACCGGAGGGAAGCCGACTGTAAACACGGAAGTGGCCGCGCCGCCGCCGCACGTGGCCGCACCTGCCTGCGGGCGCCCCCGGCGGGCGGGGGAAGGGCGGGCGGTTGCGCCGTCCCGGGCCGAGCTTCCTCTCCGGGCAGCTCCGCGGTCATGGCGGGATGAGGAGGCGCGAGGCCGCGGGAATTCCGTTCCCTGCCGTCGGCCCGTGCAGGTGCCGCGCTTTCTCTGGTCGCTCCTCCGCACCGTCAGACATTGCAGCCCCCGGGTCCAGCCGCTGCCGGGACTCGGGCCGTTTACCTGAGCTGTAGAACTTTTTCGGGGTTGCATTCAGAAACCTGTATGGTTTGGCCTCTTTCAGTTTTGTTAAAACTGTCTGACAACAGGATACTCCAGTGATCCCAGCACTTGTCTTAAAGTGTGGTAAAGCCCTGGAGAACGAGCAAGGTTACAACTGACCCAAACGTCAATGCAGTGTCAAGCATTCAGTTCTCCACCAAAGTTGTACCAGATCTGGTTTTATTTTTGCCTTTACAACATGGAGTTCAACTTCTAAAAGTAGTCCTTGGAACCATAAATAGTACAGTGTAGGGCATTATAGGTAATGAATTGTGCAGTAGGTGCACATGAATTTACAGAGCGAGTCAAGCTTAATACTGGCTTTACATTGACATGGCAGTGGGTTTTTACAGGTCTAAAAGTAAATGCTCTGTCGTTTCCTAGTGTATTAAGATACTCTTTTAAAAAGGGCCAAGTCACATAGTCTTCATCATCATTTCTTTTATTTAATGTGGAAAAATACCCAGTTTTTTTTTTTTTTTTTTTTTGGGGGAGGGGGGAACCCAAACCTCAGACACGCAAAAATACCCCACTACAAAGCAGTGAAGAACTGTTCTGCTGAGTAACCAGAAGGGGAGTAGGTCCTAAGCATTTGGACGCTTTGGGTCTATGATGGAGCAATAGCTTCACTTTGCCAGTAGAACACATCTCCGATTTTTGCAGGTTTCACTGCTGCAGATTTCAGTGAGTTGTTTTTTACTTTTGATTGTCCATAAATAAAGAATGTGTAAGTAGTTGATCATTGTGTCAACACCTTCTTAAGTCACTGTAACTAGATTGCTTGAGAGCCAGCCCTTAGATAAATAATGAATGACCTTTGCATTGCTCTTTCTGGTGTCCTTTGTCATACTGATCTCATTAGCCCAACCAACTTCATTCCTTTTTTTTCCATATTTGCATTGGAGTGAGTGATACCTACGCATGTCTAGTATTCCTATCATCATACTATCAAGATATCATATCTGTTTATTTAGTTTTGTATGTAGATGATATCACGTGGATTTAAGTGAGGAATTCTTTATCCTAAGGGATTATAATAATTATATGTTGCCTTTTCCCATGGCTGCTGGTTTCAGTGTTGGCAAAACTTCAGTGTTTGATAACTGTGGGAAGTAAGATGAACCAAAGATGTTACTGCTTAGTGTTATCTTAATTGCCAGTTGTAAGAGCAACTCTTAAATGACTTTACAAAGATATGTTTTGGCTTTATAGCTAATATTTGTGTCAATATTGGGCTGATGACATATGGCTCACAGTGAAACAAGTGTTTTGAGATGGTTGCTCTCATCTTTGTTATTGATTTGCCTTATGCAGTGGGTTAGGCATAATCCTTAAATTGTGTGCAGCTGAGAGTATGGAAAAGAGCCAGGCGTAGGGAAATACTAAAAATCCAAAGAATTATTTTTCAGTTTCTGAATAAATATCCACCATAAAACAAGCAGTAAACTGAGAATGCTTTCTTTTCCAGTCAAGTTTTGCATACAGAAAGATTTCTGGATATTACCTATAGAGGCAATTCAACTGCTTTTAATTAAGATGTAGCTTAAGCACTGTTACTTCCACTGCTGTTTTTAAATGCTGAAATAAAACAAGCATGTGAACAAGCATTAAAGTAAACTTTAATGTGGTTTGTTAGTGTATGTGTAGTCACTCTTGACTGAGTTCCATGCTTGGAATTGTGAATTCTTCATTAAAATGTTGCTTTGGTTGCCTGATAGTATTAAAGGGTTAGCTATTGCAGGTGCTACAGTTAAGTGTTGGCCTTGTCAATGCAGACACTGATAGCACTTCAGGTTGAAGGGGGGGAGAGGAGAGCTGTACTGCAGTGCAAAAGAGTACCATTTTGAAAATTTCAGTCTGTTTTTTTGATCTCATAAATTTCTTTCATTAATTTTGTTCCAAATGGATATGTTGCCACTGTTTTTTCTGTAAAGCTGAAGTACAGCCCTGTCAGACTTAATTTTACCAAGGTTGGTATTTTGTAACAGTTGTTGAGAACCTTGAATAATCTATAGTACACACTATTTGGGTAGAAAGTGGAGCTAGAAGGCATTAGGCCAACAGTGAAGATAGGCATCAACTAGCCTAGTTATCTATTTACACTTTAGATTTGAAATTGTTTTCTAAGATTTTTTTTTTTTTTTTTTTTTTGTAAATAGATAAAAATTTTTTAATGAAATACTTTAAAATAAAGTGCCATGGACTTAGATTCTGTCATAAAAGCAGTAAGATGAGATTTGGGTTAAAAGAATGGAAGATAAGTCGTGGTATTAGCTCTGATGTGTTCTCGATCAGTAAATGGCAGTTCTCATGTTACTCAGTTACCAAAGTCTGGAAAATTTACTGTCATCCACATAAACTACTTTGCTTCATTTGGGCAAGTGACAGTTCTTCCTGAAATGATTGCATAATATAACAGCTACACCTTACATTGTTCACTCAAACAGTACGGTCTGTTTTAGCTTTGGGGTCTTGCTTATAGTTGATAGCATAAATATAATAGAAATAGAATTGGGCATTTTTAGAGAAATGGGTGGTACACTTCAGTCTTTGATTAGAAATGTTTCTGCCCATTGTGATACTTGTGTATCAAAGTGTTGGAAAGTTGTGGTTTTTTAATTGTGGAAGCCTACTCCTTTGGTTTGCTTTTAGCCCATCTTTATTGTGAGAAGTGTTACCAAGTGTTGTGATACAAATGTAATTTAGTTGATGACACTTGATCAAGTCATCTGCAAGAAGAGCCGCCTGGTTTTTTTCTGGTCCCATCCCCTCTCTGTGAGAGCTTGTTCCCCCACTTCATCTTTCATGATGTGTTTTTTATCTGTTTTTTTTCGATATCATGTCTTCTATCTGAGCATTCTGACATACTGTCTTCTGTTAGACATTTTCTAGTGTGTCAGAAAGATACTTTACATAAATTTGTGTTGAGGTACAAATTTCTGCTTTTTTCTTCCTACTGTATTGGCGCAGTAACATTGCCTGTGAGCAAATGCAAACTCATGATGTTCACTGGGTAAACAAATAAATTCCTCTGAGGCTAAAACCATGTACTGGTTAAAGGACAATTAGCTAACTGGGAAGACTTGAAACTTGGTAATAGAACTGAGTTTAGTAAGTGTTTTAATAGTTGTCCTTTTGGCAGTGTTAGGTTAGTTTGTTAGCTGTCATGATAGACAGACAGCATGTGTTGTTCGAGCCAAAGCCAGAAGTGTTACTATTTTTTGCTTGATATTTTTTAGGTGACAGTTTTAGTGGAGTCCCAAGTAGCTCACACTGGAAAAGCATCTGTGAAGTGTGTATTTTCCAGCGTCAGAGGCTTTTGTGGAGTAGATAATGCTGTTTTTATTGGAAATGGAAGGGTTGCTTAGGGGAGAGGTCGAGTGACTCCTTTGCTCTGCTGTTACGGTTTTGCAGTCTTAGTCCCTAATGCTGGTTGTATTTCCTTTCTCTCCACTCTGGTCCTTCAGCAGAATGCCCTAGTACTGGAAAACTACATAGATGGCTTTCTGCTGTCTTTCTTGCCTTGTTCCTGCCCTCTGCTAAGTACCTCTTAGTTGTGATGCAGCATCTAAACTGTTCCCTGTAGGAAAATTTTGTATACTTTTAAGCATTTAGGAATAGTGAATTCAGTACCCTCTTACAATTGAAATTTGTCAACTGAGTTTGAACTTCTTTACAAAAGTCCTTCTTACACTGAACCTAATGGCACAGAAGCAGCTATTTGGTTAGAGAAGCTTTGCTGACATGCTTTGAATCTTATTGCATGCATTAGAATAATAACATATTAAATACTGATTCAGACTTTCTAATTTCAGTACTGTTGTAGAATTGATACATTTTTAACGACTATCTGAATATTGTTCCTGTATTTTGATAATCAATCAGTGAAAATTTTTATGAGGTAGATGAGGGAAACTTAGTCATCAAATTCTGTGCAACTGAAACTTTTATTTAGAATGAGAAATGTTTAGGCAGAGGGTTTCCTGCAGGGCCACTCTGTTACAGTGCAGGTGGTCAGCCTCTGACTTTGGATATGCCCAAACAGCTGGTTGGGAAGGAAACACTTGGCTGAGTATGGGGAGCATCCAGGGTTTGGAGCTGGGGAAAGGGCTCACAGTGCAAAATTCGTGCTGGTTGCCACTGGTTATCCAAGGAACAGAGTGCACAGTGAAGACCCTTTCCTGATTTTCCTGTGCTCTTAGGTAGGCTTTTATTGTTCACAGCCTGGGGTGAAGCAGTGTTGGAATGTAAGCTGTAACAGGCATCTACTATTCCAAAAGATAAAGCCCTCTAAATAGCATCCTAGGCCATAGCTAATAGGCTGTGGTGGGAATCCCATCAACCAGACATCAGGTGGGCAGCAGGCTGGTTCAGCAGGAACTTTCAGTCACCCATAATTTTGCATTTGTGCATCTTCCACATTTCATCCACTTTCAGATTCTGGTTGATATGTTTAATCTTCTGGCTAGTAGGTTTTTCAAGTTTTTAATCCCTGGATTTGAAAAAACTGCAGTATGCTGGAAGGCTTTTATCCCCTTGTGAGCCTGCAGGGAATCAGTGTGTATCTGGTGTTTCCTTAAGTCAGAAGCAGCTCTGGCATTATTTTTCCCTGCTTTTCACTAAACAAACCTTGAGTTATTTCTTAGATGTTTTCAGTAACAACATAGGTGCCTCGAAGTTTTCATAGAGAATTATTCCCAAATCCTCTTTAGTTCTGTGATACTGGAGATAGGTGACTCTGCTTAGGCTAAAGATAGCTCTCCTGGTTGCTGGCTGCCTTGCTGGAGTGGTTTAGCTTAGAGCAGATGGCCATAAATGGAAAGAGCAACTGGAGAGAGCCAGTTACCTTGGCCAGAGTGTGGATAATGGGCAACAGGTGCTTCTGCAGTCAACACTTTTCAAAACCTTTACAAGGGTGAGGAATATGGAGTTAGCTGTGAATAGAATTGTAGTTTTACATGATATGTTGGGGGTTTTTTAGTGTTGCTGCTGTGTTCAAGGTGCTGTGATCTGCACTGCATCAAACTTACCTGTGCTCTCTTGAAGTTGCATTATTTTTGATTAATTAGTTTTCCTAAACTTTCAGAACTTGAAAAAAGAGCTGCTTTTACCTTCTTCCCTTAGTTTTTGCATAAAAGCACACCCTTTATACTGTTTGTTGTGCTTTGTGGTTTTTTTAACAACCAAGCTGCTAAAACAAACTCACAATTATTTTGAATGTCAGAAATCAAAACAGGATTTATGTTTTAGAAATTAATCTTGTATCTATATACATATCTATATCTATATATATATATGCATACATAGACACATATATGTATATATTTATCCAATAGACTGAAAATTTTAAGAGAGGTGACCTTTAGGTCAGTGTCCTTTAGGAGCAGTGTCAGTTCTGCTTGTCTTGTGTCTTCCCTAAATATTTCTGTTGATGGGAAGGTATAAAAGGTGTGAAGACATCTGATAATCTTGTGTTTTTCATGTTAGAGAAGTACAGCTGTACAGGGATACATGTGGACTTTTATAAGTAACCTGTTCTCATACATTTTTTTGTATCCTTCTGCAGTGGAAGCATCAGTTCATGGCAGTAATGTGCACTGCACAGATAAGACAATTGAAGCTGCAGAGGCCTTGCTTCATATGGAGTCTCCTACCTGCCTGAGAGATGCCAGGAGTCCTGGTATGTCAGCCACAGTCTCTGTTCTGGGAGCCATTTCTCCTCCTACTAATGAGTAAAACAAGCAAAGTGGGAAACCTATGTCTGTGGAGAGCTGGATGCTGTTTAAAACATTTGCCTTCATATTTAAAAACTACTGATTTGTTTTGAGTTTTCCATGATTTCTCCACCCTGCAACAAATATACTTACAGATTAAATAATTTATCTGAGAGGGGTTGTTGGGAAGAGATAGCTGAGTAACTACATATTTAAAATTAATTTTTCCCCCTAAACATCACAGCATACTTTTTCACTGTGCAGGTGACAGAGCTCTGGCACAGATTGATCAGAGAGGCCATGGAGACTCCATCCTTGGAGATATTAAAAAGTACAGGATCCTGGGCAGCTAGTTCTAGGTGGCCCAGCTTGAGCAAGGAGTTGGACCAGATCCCCTTCTAACCCCAGCCGTTCTGGGTTCTGTGAATCTGACATTTTAGATTGCAAAAATAGTTACTTTAAGGGAAAAGTATTTCTATTCATCTTTCTATTTTAGAAAGCATACCTGAAAACAATGTGTTGCAAAGTGTTAACAGTCTAAAAAACCAAACCTTAATGCTGATGATTACTTTAACTGGTGTCCCTTCTGAAGTTACTTAATATATGTTGGATGAAATGGTCAAGCTGAAATGCAAAGACTACAAAATAGGAAATGGAGATCAGAGTAATGATCAAAGATGAAGCTCTAATTTGTTTAAATTAAAGTTGAGTTTAGTTCTGCAGAATATTGGTGTGATACCTTTTTTTGCCTAAAACTACTGACAAGTGTGCATGTTTTGGGGAGTTGGATTGATTTTCAAGGTGACAGGATTTTGGAGCAGAAACTTGCTACACCATTGCATATGCTTTGTTTAAAATAATTTTATGTAAGCTACATTAAAATAATCAGGTAGAAACTTCATCCGATACTCTTTTTTTCTTCTCTTGTAGTGGAAGTTTTTGTCCCTCCTTGTGTGTCCACCCCAGAATTTATCCATGCAGCCATGAGACCTGATGTGATCACAGAAACCGTGGTGGAAGTATCAACAGAGGAATCTGAACAAATGGACGTATCTTCTGTTCCAACTTCCCCTGATATCCATGAACCAATGAAAAAGAAAAAGGGTACATACAGCTTTTCATAGGAGCAAGCTCATGTTTACTTCTGTTGTTCACTGCCATGGATGGTACAGTTGATACAGGGGAGGATGCATTGGATGGTCTGATCTCTTTGCTCATACAAACAGATTGATGGGAGTCTGAAATGTGAGTTCTTAGAAAATGGGTCTGCAACAAGAAAAAAGAAGGAGCAGGAGAATGAGCTTTGACAAGCCATAAAAGAAGATGGTGTCTGTGTTGTGTATTTTAACACAAAGTGAAGGATGGATAGAGGATTCAAAGAGGACTTCTGTGGTGGGTAACCACTGATGTCTGAAATATGGATATATTTGGAGAGACGGTAGACTTGGGGTTCATGCAATGAAGCAACAGGGTAAATACTAACTTAAAAAAACATAAGTCAGTTTACAGAATCATTGTAAGATCTTTGTGAAATTTTTGTCTTTTGCATTTAATTGGCGTGTCTTGGAGGAGGAACAATTCAGAACAGTGTTAGGTTTCTAAGCATTTTGCTATCAAATGAGAGGTTGGCACCTGGTAATGTTGTTCTAGTCTAGCAGTTTTGTTAAAGGCATCAGTACAGTTCATAACTTTAGGAATATTGATTTAATAGAGTTTCCAGACATGCTGAGATGGAATATATACTTGTAATTTAGAGGGAAACAAGTGCAATGTAGTGATAAAGTGATATAAATCCAAGATCTGTGAGTCTTAGTTTTAATAAAAATGCACATTAACTTGTCTGCAATTGAACTGAATCTGCCTATGAAGTAAGCAACCCAAGGATAATTAAACTGGAAGTGCAGTAGTAATCTAAGAATCTAAGTTTATCCATACCTGTAGCAAGGAAACAGCAGGGGAAAAATACACAGACTGCTTTTTTCAGCAAAGGCAAACTATAAAATTCTACTCTGCATGTGATTAATACTTCCTTTTCCCCATGTTTTATGTGCAGCTGGCCGTAAACCCAAGACCCAGCAATCATCTTTATCTGATGGGTCTCCAGATCTAGGTATAAAGAAGAAACCTAGAGAAGGCAAAGGTATATTTTTCCTTTTATTGAGTCTTTAAAAATAAGCAGGGTATGTGTATGGTATTTATCACAGGAAATTTACAGATTTTAAAAATTGTATGGATGAGATTGTACTGACTTTATTAGAGTTTTATTCAATGTCTTCAAATTTGTTTGTACAAGATCTAGCACAAGGATGTATGTTCTAGGAGTCTCCTCTAGAACCCTCCACAATTAATAGGCTTTCCCATTTTATATTTGCTTTGCTTTGTGGTTATTGACGTGTGATGTCTTTTGTGTTGTGTATCAGCTTAGTGCTACACATAAAATTCTTTAAGCTATTGCTGTAAGACTTGCTCTCAAGTAGAGGCAGCACATGAGCATTTAGAAAGGTGATTGTTGGAAATACGATTTCTTAGTTGACTGACAAACTTCAGTGGGAAGTTCCTTGACTAATAGGTTCCAGTTAGTTTAAGGGGAAAAACAAATGGTGATGTGTTTCTTTACTGGTTGAGTGGAGGATTATATGCAGGAGAGTTCTACTTTCCTAATGTTTCTCCTGATAAATAGAGGTTCCTTTCTTGAACTCCAAGCCCCTACTATTCATTCAGCAAGAAGACAGATTGAGACAGTTGCTCACAGGTTACCTTTGAGGTGGCGTGCAGCGTATCAGCTCTTCCCCTGGCTACAGGTGAAAAATCTGGATCTCTTCTCCACCTAGTGCACTGAAAAGTTGTTTGGAGATGTTGCTATAGCTGGGAATAACAAAGTTTAGTGACTTCGAGTGGCAACATGCTAGCTGAAAGAGCTCCTCTATTATTTTAAGATTTGTTTGAAAGCAAGGTCTCTGCTGTTCACATAATACCTTATCTGGCTAGAGCTCCAGAGTCATCATGTCAGTAGGGCAGGGAAGAATGACTTCATGGAGATGTTTGCTCATGGAAACCAGTGCAAACTCTAATTAAACTTCCCTGCAGTGCCCAC
Source organism: Coloeus monedula (assembly GCF_965178545.1). Taxonomy (NCBI): domain Eukaryota; kingdom Metazoa; phylum Chordata; class Aves; order Passeriformes; family Corvidae; genus Coloeus; species Coloeus monedula. The sequence goes on along the minus strand of NC_138785.1, from coordinate 10,502,097 downwards.
AGTTGCCCACAGATTTGGTGTAGCAGTGGACTTCAGTGGAGATGACAGATTTTGTATCTGCTATATTGAAAAATACTTCTTGTAGCCTTCTTGAATCCTTACTTTTCTTTCTATTTCAGATTTTAGTATTACAGCTTTCCATGACCTGAATAGTACTTTCTGGTTGTCCCAGGTCCTAGTTTCCTGCACAAATAATTTGAAAAGGGAGGCCTGTATTTCTCTCTGTTCTCATTTTTGTGCTGGTGATTTCAACTCTATAGCTTCTTGTTTTATGAAGTGGGAGATGATACTGCTTTATGGTTTTTGGGGGACTTTTTAGCTTTCTTTTAAATTTATTTTATTTCTATGGCCCTTCCTAATGACCTACATATGTCTCTTTTTCTCTTGAAGTACCTCATTCCATATTTTATACTACAACTGCAATAAATTAATTTTTGTTCTTGATGTCCTGCAAAATATTTTGTTAACTGGATTTAATTTTTGTTACTTATTTTTAAAAATTACTTGCAAAGGTAGGCTATTTCATATGCAGCATGTTTTTGGAAAACCAGGTATTATTCTGCAGTTCAGTACTATCAGAATTAAGTCATGGAGGAGGAGATGGTGCACATTTGGAAAGGGGATCCCTTGTTGGCATTCCTTCCTTTGTGCATTCTGGGTACTTTCTGGTGCAAAGTGAGGCAGCTGTAAATCTGATTTAATTGTGTCCTACAGTTTATTTCTTCTCTTGAAGTTCCTGTTTGCTTTCTAATCCTGAAGCCCACTTACATTGTTGCAAAATATCTATTGCAGACCTACAGCATTTGGTGGTCGACCCAGAAATTCTCCTTCTAAGGAGCTAAGGAATAAAACCCCAGGGATTAATTCCCTAAAATCTAGGATGATTTAAAAAATCTTGAGTTCTCTTGTTGACTGGTTCCTCACATAGGTCTTATTCAAATATCTCTGAAATCTAGTTGGGTTTTGGTAGTCAACTTAGTGTTGTTTGGAGCCCATTGTAAAGTACAGTTTTTATCTTTGAGATGTTTTTCCGGAAGATGGAACCTGTGATCTTCCCTATCCTTTGAGGTTTTCAAAGATAGCTGACTTCTCAAAATCTGCAACAGTGGTCTTCAATCTGCCTTAATTTATTTTAATTATCTTTGCATGGCATAACAAGTGCTGTGCTAGGGCTTTAAATCTCAGGAATTATTGCCCTTTTTTCACCCACACACAAAAATATAATTTGGTCCATGTCCTTGGAGGTAAATAATTGTTATTAATGTTCTGAGGTAATTGTCCTTGTGGATCTGTCTTAGTTCTCCCTTCTCAGAAACTTGAGGAGTCTTCCCCAGCTGTACAAATTGGAATGTGATCTGCTCTTTTTCTTTGGCATCTCTTCCTCTTTTCCTAGATGCACATGGTCTGGTCAGAATGCAGACAGACCCTGTGTTACATTCTGTGGCATCCTGATAGTCACTGTCACAAACCCCTTCTTGGGGATTCTCCAGTGAAGATGGTACACCTCTTGAATACCTGACAAGTGCATTAAATTCTTTAGCCTGACTTCATTTTATAACCCCCTAATTACAGAAGAGTACATGGGATTTCTGCCCTGTTCAAGAAGTTGGACTGGCTTTGCACCTAGAAGGATGTTGGTCACTCCACAACATATTTGGGAAGGATCAGAACATGGGGCTGTCACCAGTTAGTGTGAGAGCCCCAGGTGCTGGACAAACTTAACCACAGTTGAGATGGTTTGTTGCTGCAGGTTGTATGCCTTTTAAAAATTACGTATTTATATTCTCCTGTCCTTCAGTGTCATAAAATATAATGGCATTTTCATGCCCTGTTTAATCAAATATGAGAAGAAAATTCTGAGTGCTCGTCCTGCTGAATAGATAGGTACTGACTTGGAACACCCTCCCATACTTCTTTTCAAGAACTGAAGAATGGGTGTTGAACAGGCTCCTGTGCTGTATAGCAGATCACTTGGATCAACTCCTTTCAGAATGTAAATATTTATGGAAATGTCAATAAACTTAACAGAATGAATGAATATATGCTGGTTACATCCTCTGTGTAACATTGCTCGTAACGCAGGTCATGAAGAGTCACCTAAATATGGAGAACTTTCTGTTATCTTTAAAAGTGGCTTTCTAACACACGAATGCTTTCTGATTATAGGAAATACAACGTACTTATGGGAGTTCCTTTTGGACCTTCTTCAGGACAAAAATACATGTCCTCGGTATATTAAATGGACTCAGAGAGAGAAGGGAATCTTTAAACTTGTGGATTCAAAAGCTGTCTCCAGACTCTGGGGAAAACACAAAAACAAACCTGACATGAACTATGAGACTATGGGAAGAGCTCTGAGGTAAAAATTTTTAGATTCTGAAGTTACCTACTACAGTTTAAAATCTGATTCTTAATTTTGCCCATAGAAATATAACCGTTCTGAAATTTTAAAAACTTTACCCTCTTGCAGATTTAGCCTTCAGTCTTGCAGTCCCTATAACTTTTTATGTTACTAATAAATTTGCAATTTTAATTCCTGAAGTCTATATTTGAAAGGTCAGATTTTTTTCAGGTAGATCCCTCAGATCCTTTGCCAGTATGTGTTCTCACAGCTTCTTTCCATACCTCCTTTTATCATAGATTTTACTGTGATTACTTCAGGTTTTCTTGTTAGCACAGATTGAGATTTTCTTTAAAATCTGTCACTATGTTGCTTACTACTTAATTGTACTTTCCTTGCAGATACTACTATCAAAGAGGAATCCTGGCAAAAGTTGAGGGACAGAGGCTTGTATATCAGTTTAAGGAGATGCCAAAAAATATAGTTGTCATAGATGATGACAAAAGTGAGTCCTGCAATGAGGATTTGTCAATATCTACAGATGAAAAGTCCCTGGAAAGAGTGTCTTTATCTGCAGAAAACCTTTTAAAAGCAGCACCCTCTGCACGTGGAGGAAAAAATTCCTCTCAGTTAAGCTGTACCAGAACAGAAAAAGCAGTCACCAGAGTTGTGAATATTGCCTCATCAGCTCATGACACATCCTCATCTCGTCCTTCTACTACCACTGCTACTGTCCCAGCAACAACACCTCCCAGGTTTGTGTTAATGGGGCTGTTAAATTTCTAAAGTCCTATTGCTAGATGTGCAAAAGGTTTGGGAGTAGGTTCTTTGCTTGCTGGTTTGGCTTTTTCATTTTTTGTTGTGATATGGTTTGGTTTAGTTTTTTTTCAGAACCAACTAAAAATCTGTCTCTCTTAGAATTGTCTGTCCTTGTCATCTGTAAGGATGCCCTGTGTTTTGGCCTAAACACACACATTTATTTTGTAGGACTGTTCGTGTGGCAATGCAAGTGCCCGTTGTCATGACCTCTCTGGGACAGAAAATCTCAACGGTGGCAGTGCAGTCAGTAAATGCAGGGTCACCGTTAATAACCAACACAAGTCCAACCACAGCAACAACTCCAAAGGTAGTAATCCAGACAATCCCTACTGTGGTGCCAGCCTCTGCTGAAAATGGAGACAAAATCACAATGCAGCCCGCCAAAATCATCACAATCCCTGCCACACAACTCACACAGTGTCAGTTGCAAACAAAAACGGGCCTGTCTGGGTCAGGAAGTATCAACATTGTGGGAGCGCCATTGGCTGTTAGAGCACTAACCCCAGTGTCCATAGCTCATGGGACACCAGTAATGAGACTGTCGATGCCTGCTCAGCAGACCTCTGGCCAGACTCCTCCCAGGGTGATTAGTGCAGTTCTCAAAGGTCCAGAAGTTAAATCAGACACAGCAGCTTCAAAACAGGAATGTGAAGTGAAAACACTGCAGCTGGTAAAAGAAGAGAAGCCAGCAGATGGAAGCAAGACTGTGACCCACGTAGTAGTAGTTAGCACACCCTCAGCTATTGCCCTTCCTGTAACAATGAAAACAGAAGGAATCATCACATGCGAGAAATGAAGAATAGGTTTCTTCCAGCATGGACTTCTGACTGTTACGGTTTTGAATATACTGACATAATTGGGGGAGGGATGTAGATGACTATCACCAAGTCATAAAGGAGAGTTTTGGAATGTTAATAAACATGCATATGTTGAAGACTTACTGGAAAAAAAATTATTTTCCTGTGTTTCAGTGGGAATTAAACCACACTGATATGCAGTTAAAAACTGCCTCTTCCAGTTGGGAAACAGCTGAACCTATGGAGAAGGAAAGAGGGGCTGAAAAGGGACCAAACAATTTCACTACGCTACTGGTTACCAAGTTACACTAAGACCTGAAACACTAAGAGCTGTGTGAGAGGTTTGCCTTGGTTTTTAGTTTTCATTGTTACGCAAATGGCAAATTTGATGTATTTTTTCTGCATACCAGCAATTACTACTGTGTGCCCACAGTACTCAACTGGTGCTATGTGAAAAACTATGCTACTAGGTATTGTAGGAAGTGAAATAAAGGAGATTAAAGAGCTTCTAAAAGAAGACAGAGGCCTAGAGGGATTTTTGTATCATACAGCTTAAGCAGGTTCAAATTGAAAGCCTTAGACTGATTTTCAGTTATCTTTCTTGAAATAAGCTAATGGCTTGTTTGTGTAAAGCTTTTTTTATTAAAACAAATTTTTTAAAGACCTTGTACCTAGCACAGTATTGTTATAGAATGACATGTAACATATTTTGTATGGTAGTTAAAAGTCTGTCTAAATTTCTTGATCGTGGACAAAGTAGCAGCAGGTTTTCTGCCTTCTGCTGTACCATGCCTGTATCTCTCACTTAGCCTTGACATCTGTGCATACATTTCAGTTTCAGCTCTACTCTCACTTCAAAGGTCACACCCAGCATGAGCTTTTGTCAGGTAGTTCTAAACCTGTACATTTTTTTTTAGTTGAAGTTAAGAGGGAAGTACCAGTGTTCAGAACGAACTATAATAGTTTGTATATTCAACATTTGAAGTATATTCTATTTTGTTGTACTCTTGTTTCAAAAGTGTATTCAAGTAGGTTTTACTGAAATACAGAAAGAAAATTTAACGGTGTTTGGTCTGCTTTTTATTTTTTCCTTCTTCCTTTCTGCTAACCTGTTAACCTTCTTTTTTTATTTGAAATCTTCCAGGCATTCATTCTAAGATAGATGATACAGTGTGAAATTTTGGGACTCCTCACTGCTTCAAAGGGCTGACCAGCTCGCTCACTCAGTTGTTTAAACACCTGTGAAGCTTGCTGTAGCTGATGAGGTAGCTTCTGACAGGAGTCTAGTTCTTCCACTTTTTCAGCATGGTGAGCACACATATGAGCTCTGTGAACTACCTAGCTGCTCCTCCAGCTACACCAGATATTAGCTCCCTATTTCCAGTCCATGTGCATGGCTTGAAATGTAGCTTACCTTGTTTTCACAGGGACCACACTGGCACATCAGGCTTTGGGTAGTCAGGTGCCCAGTGGACCCCCAGTTCCTAGTGATATGCCCTGGAAAGTCTTCAGGGCAGGAACTTGGGTATCTTGAAATTACTGAAGTCTAAATGATCATCTAAGTACTTCATGCCTGGAGGAGCAATTTTAACAGATGTCTGGAACTGAGGTCTTCTGTAACGCTAAAAGACACCAGAATTAAATACTTACATGCTGAGAATCAAGTTACTTGTAGAGTCCTAGCATCAAGGCCCATTCTTCCCTTCAACTGGTAAGAAATGTGGAAATAGCTCCATACAGCCAGGACAGCATGTGGGGGACTATGAAAGGCTTCTGGAAAAAGTATTCTTTTTCATACTCCTAAGCAGGGAAGTGGAATTTAAGAACAAAATAAAGCTGAAGCAGATAAAAGATTGTGTATAAGGCAGCAATCCCTTCCACTTGCAGCAACCCAAAGAATCAAAGGTTCCTACACATGAACTGTGTTTCTGGCATGGGGTAGAGGACAAAGAGCCTTCACGCAAGGAAATTGAGAAAGAAGAGGACTTTTTTTTTTTTTCTAAGAAAGATGTAGGAAAGGGAAGTAGGGGAAGCTGGGCAATCACTCAATTAATTTGGCAGTCTGGGAGGCACTGATGTTCTGGGTAAAGGGAAATGGAGCAGTGTAAAGAGAGGCAGGTGAAACAAATCTGAGTCAGACAAGAAGAGAGAAACAAGTCTTTTTAAACCTACATTTTTAAGTCCAGTCTGCAAGAAATCCTTTTCTAAGCAGCTATTACTTGATTGCATCTGAAAGAGTTGCTATATCTCAGAGCGTGAAATATCTATGTTGAGTATTTGTAACTAAGACCTTTCCAACACCTAATTTAGATACATTGGAAGTCAAATGGGGACAAACTATCTTCCTGGAATTAGATAAGGATCTCCACCTGATAACCTCCTCTTAATGACAAGACTTCATTATGTAATAGCAAAGACTAGAGGAATGAAGGTGCACACATCTCCGCTACTAGTGGGGTAGTCAGCTCGTAGCCAGCTCTGAGATGCCAGTGCTGCATCTTGCCACGGAACTGGTGGTGGTCCTTTGGCTCTTTCCCCTGGCCACCAGTGAGTGGCACATGATACTGGCTGCCAGAGGATATTTACCAGGAGTTCATGAAGTGCTGTGAGAATCTCAATCTGTGTGAGGATGTGCTGTAACTGAAATGGAAAGGGAACTTAACGTGATTGTGTAAATTAGTATGTGTTTACTGGTGGTATTGGAGGATGTGACCTTGGGATGAGGGAGCTTTGGTCAGGTTTGTAACATCTGAAACATGAAAAGAACACTAGAATATTTCAACAGTTAGTATCTAGCTATACTGCCAGACTTTTGCAATCCCGTTGAAGAACCTGTTTTATATATGTGTGAAAGCAGGACTCCCTTGTACATCTGAAGCTGGTGGCTCATGTAGAAGAGTCCAGGCTTAACTCATCCTTGGCAAGCAGTAACTCTTAGATGTGTGGGTGGAATTAAACATGCGTGAAGTGAGCACGCTTTACACAGAAGGCATTGAGACATACACAGTCATGGTATCACTAATTTTGCAGATAAATACAAATATTTTTACTTTTCAAATCCACTGTTTTAAGTTACAGAATGAAAAGGGTGATGCTGTGTAATCCACAGGGGAAAAAATCTTAACTGTGAGTTGCAACTCAGAGTAAATGACCGAGTACCAAAAATAAGAAAAGTTGAAAGGGGAATCCCATTCCAGAGACCATTGTTTTTGTTAGCTCTCTCTTGCACATCTTTCCTAGTGAAGGGTTCTGGGCCTTGACACAACTCAAGTTGTCTGGGTAAAGCATGCTGAAAGGAAGGCTGAGCTCTTGGGATGCTCTGCTAATTGATCTCATCAATTTTAGGGCTTTGGAGAATTACACCTGAGGTGATCAGGGATGAGTGAGCCAGGGGCAGTCAGGAGTTGAGAAAATGGAGAGGTGCCTGAAGCCTCAGTTCATACTCAGCACATGTCCAGCAGGGATCTTGGCTGCATATGGAGGTTGTTACTGCCAGAACAAGCTAAGTGCAATTCTGCCTTGTAGAGACAGTTCAAATAGCAGGTGTTAAGCTTATTAAGAAGATCCAAGTGACACTATGTACTTGGAATCTAATTGTTCTCCGCAAGAGATAGTGTTTTAATAAGCTTGCAACAGCTTTTGCCTTTCAGCAAATTAAACAAATGGGTCAGTTCTTCCTGCAGCTTGCTTGAGAATGAGGGAAAAGTGTCACTGCTAAAGCTAAGGCAGCCTGTATTCAAGATGAAAACAAGGGATCTGTGGAGACTTTTTTTAGCCTTAATGTGCTTATAAGGTGTACAGCCATAAGAAGAGCTTGGAAGACATTTTTACTGAGTCATACTGCTACATAGGAAAAAAATATCCTTTCTGCTTCTTCTGAAAAATATTTAGTGTACTGATATTTATAGCTGGCAAAAGTATTTCAGTGCTGCAGGCTTGCCTCTTGCTGTATCAAAGTAAGAGCAATAATCCATTTAAGTTTTTCAAAAGAGTCTGTCTGCAAAATAAATTATGGCATGTACTGGAATAAAAGGGTGAAGCTGCCTGAGAACTTACCAGTTAGTTTCTGTGGGCTGTCTACCTTTTATTAAAATACAGCAGAAAGGGTTCACCGTTGGGCTATAGCAGGGATTTTCTGAGTATGACAGTATTAAGAATTGCCTTGAGATGGGGAGAGTCCCCAGCCTTTTCAGTTATTCCACCCCTCCTTGCCTTCACAATTACCCTTTAAGGAGATGAAGCAGTGAACATCTATCGTAACATGTCCAGGATGAAAGAAGAATCCCAGCCCTTTCCACTTCAGAAGGGGTTCTGCAGTGATGGCAGTATCATACAAATCATGCTCTTTCTCAACAGTTTGGTTTCTTTTGTAGGATAGTGTTGCAGGCAAGGGTATGAACTAAAATGTCTTAAGAATGGTAAGATACAAAATACTCCACTGTGAAAGTGACAGTGGGAATTCTGCAGCTGTGATAGTTTGGTTCCTGCTGGTAAAGAGCCTTCCATAACTGGGCCTGTGGCTCTATGCTCTGGCAGTGGGAAAGGTGCTGCACTGATGGACACCTTGACTGGCTTGAGGAAAATGGAGCTGCTTATACAAAAGTGAAATGAAATCATGGGCTTTTTGGTGGGAGTGGTGGGGTTTTTGGTTATGGTTTAGTTTGTTCTTAAATACAAATGTGATCTTTGTTCTCAGTTTAGGGCTTTCTACCACAAGTATAGTTTCTTCCAGAAACTGCCAAAAGGAGTCTGGATGGAAACTCCAGCTTTTGGTGTATCTTTTTGTGGTAGATGAGCAAGGATTTGACTTATTAAAGGTACCGTCTTATAGGTCTACATTGTGGTGTTGATTTTAGAAGTGTTTAGCTGCAGATGACTACAGACGTCAATTAATGGGCACTTGCATTATTTCTCCTCCTTGCAAGACCACTTGAGGGAAGGTCCTAGGAGAAAATACTACTAAAGGAGAAGCACTGCATCTCACCCCCTCTGCACAACTGAGGGCAGCCAGCACCATGAAAAGGAAGCTGTCAGTGTCTAGTTGGTATGAAACATGGGAGCAATGCTCAGTCTTTTTGTGGAGTATTGGGAGTGTTGCATCTCTGGCCCAAAATCTCCCCCAGAAGTGCCACCCTTATGGCTTCCAGGGACACAGTTTGATCTTTCTGAAATTCCAGCCAAAGGAGGTGCTGGCTTGTTGCATGTGCCTGGTAGGAGTATTCACCAAGGCCATTGTCTCCTTGGTTGTAAAATCCTTTCTGTCTGAGGAAAGTCAAATCCACATAAATCCCAGGCTGGTTAAAGGGGCCTCTGCTTGGAAGTAGACCATTGCCCTCATCCTGAAAGGGTCAGGAACATGTGCAGAGTGTGTTACAGCTGTGCAACAGCACTTCATTTGTTTGCCTAATGAGGAGTGTTTGTGGGGGAATTTGGGACTTCCAGTCACCAGACTCTATTTCCCTTCTCAGCAATGCAAGTACAGTAATTTATGGGCTGTGTAAAGCTCATACCTGCTGCGTTTCTTCCTTTCAAATGTGGTTTTAAAAGAAAGTGGCAGATACAGCTGCATCTTGTGAGGGACCAGTCTTCCCAGGCACACTTAGCAGCCCTCAGGGAGGAATTCTTGCACCCTGCTTTGCAGGACTAGCTAGGTTTGTAGCTCCACACAACTGTTGGAAAGGGGAATATTTACAGTAATTCAGTGTAGGTTTCCTCTCTTAACTAGAAGAGTGAGCAGCTTAACAGCTAAGGGTAACGCCCTTCCCTACAGACTTGTGAAATTTGGACATTCCAAGCTGGAGAAAGAATGTGTGCTGTGAAGGCAAAGCAGCCGTGGCACCCTGAGATTAGGGTTAGGGGTGGGGAAGAAGAGGTCTGGAAGGGGAAGCATCAGCACCAACATGAAGCTCAAACTAATTGAGACATGTCACCTCCTTGGCAACAGGAACTTGGAACAGGGAAGTGAGAAAGACAGCAGCAGAGATAAACTTCTTTCTAAAGTGTTTTATTAATAAAAACCTGGAACATTTAAGGGTTACTATGCACCCTACTTCACATGGAAATACTGCTTTATTTGCCCTGCCATATCTTCCTCAACTATCTAAATGTCAGCCCAACTCCAACTGTTGTCTCTCTTCCCTCCTTTCTTCCTACGTCATTTTCCAGCATAACGGCATGTTTACAATCCATATATGCAATTCCTATGTCACCAGTGAGCATCACAGGAGTTACTATACTAACACACCTCTGATGTAACCCAGATGGTCACAGGAAGAGGCTCCTGAACACTATCACTGTACAATTTCCAATCAGATGCAGGATCACCAACTTCTCTCAAATAAATTACAACACGTTCCAGTGTAGCTTTAGATTCTGAAGATAAATAAATCTTTCAACATTAAGATTGGCCCTTTACTGAAACGGCAAGATTGACAAGACTACAAATTTAAATCATTTAGAAAAATAATACGCAGAGCAGAGGAAGAAGTAGTCCCTGGTTAGCTGTGTCCTCCAGAGCGAAGCACAGAAAAGATGAAGGTACAGTCACTGTGTACATGCCTACAGGCTATATGCGTGTGACAGACACATGCACACAGTTCTGGAAAAGTGACGGTATTACTCCAGGTCATAGCCTCTGTTTCCTCACCTGCTCTTACTGGAAGGGGCCTTCCTCACACTTCTAATGAATTTGTCATCTCAGGTCATAGAAAAATGACAAGATCACACTACTATGAGCTTAGCTTTTTGTCTAAACTGCATTAAACTTCCTTCATATTGCAACATAAAAACATTTAAGAGACTCTCACTGGGTAGTCAAACCTCACTCTCTTTGGTACTTGCAGAAGCTTAACATGAAAGAAATAAAATTAGCATGCTGTCAGGGCAAGTTGTTTTACAAACAGAAGTGTTTTGATTTAAACACTAAGGCCTCCATATTCATTAGAGGATTAAATCTTTAAACAGGGGGCTTAGTGAAAGGATAGAGCTCATTTGCCTTCTAGTTTTCAAATCCTGACATGGCAAGAAGACCATGATGAGAACACTGGCTTCTTTCTTTCTCCCTAGAAGGCTGCACATTGAGGGCTGAACAGCAAGTGTGAACTCCAAGCAAGTGCCTTAATGGTTAGTCAACAGTATTTCCTCATCTTTCAATAGCATCCAGATTCAAAGGCTTTCTCTAAAATAAAAGACTGGTGAGTTCAGACACTGCAATACCAGGTGGCATTCCAAGACGTTACAGCAGTCTGTCAGGGTCTTGATTAAAACTAAAGTCACACACGAGGGACAGGTGATCGGAAGGGTAATTGAATGAGGGCAGCCTGTTGGGCCCAATTTGCTCTTCAGTAAGCAAGCCCAGGGCTGAATTCACATTCAAGGCATGCTGGGAATACCAGATATAATCCAGTGTGTGCCGGCACTCTCCAGAGGGCCGGATTTTCCAGGTGGTGTAGGGGGGCTCCGACTGTCCATCAGGGCTCAGCAGCTTGTATGCACTGTTTAAATTGAGGCTGGAGTTGGAAAACTCCCTGTAGACCTCCTCGGTTGGCTCTGCATTGAAGTCTCCACAGACAATCAGGGGGATCTTCGCTCCTTGGGTGATATTTTTCAGGTTCTGGAGGAGGTCGCAGCCCTGAGCAGAGCGGAACCTCTCCCAGCCTGTGCGGGCTTTCAGGTGGGTGACAGCGATGCAGAAGAGTCTCCCAGTTTCGTGGCACTTCAGTGTCTGAGCAATGGCCACCTGGTTGGTCTTCAGCTTCATGGCCGTCAGCCGGATGTTGGCACTGTTGACGAGCTCAAAGCGCTCCTTGAGGAAGAACATGGCGCAGCCATCTGGCCCGTTGTTGTGCTCCACATCCAGGCACGGTGACCACGGCTTTGGGAAGAAAGTGCACTGGTAGCCCAGGCGGCTGAGGAGCGGCTCAAAGGTGTCAAAGTAGTGGTCAACTTCCTGAAGGCACAAGATGTCGGGCTTGTACGCAAGGATTTCCTCCAGGATGAGGCATTTCCTCTCCTCCCATTTCAGAGCTTCCATGGGGCACTGAACAAAGTTGTCTTTGCCTTCCCCAAGAGCTGGAATCAGCACGGAGAGGGGACAAAAAACCCAAAAGTTATTGATAGCTGAAACAGCCTGTCATCCTCCAGGTTTTATCAGTTTAAATGCAGGTCATGGGTTTTTCAGGAGTAGCTGGTTACTTTAAGGGTACCAGATTTACCAATGGGTGTGAGAACCCCTCCTCAAGTCACTGGAGTCACTCCAAAAAAATTAAGTTCCTTTTACAGATACAAGTAAAAGTTTTCCTCCCTCTGCCCACTACACAAGGGCAAGTACTTCCACATGTGGCTGCTGCAGCTTAAGCCAAAATAGAAGGAAGTGGGTTAAAAGTGACTTAACTGCAAAAGGTAAGGCAGTTCCTACGAAGGGAACTTCCCACCCCAAAAGATTTTAAGATGAGGCTGTTGCACAAGTCAATTTACAGCCTTGACTCAAAACTACCAGTTAAAATTATTTTTAAGCATTGAGAATTCCCCTAGCAGATCTGAATTTCTGGATAGTTCACCAATAAGGTAATCAGAAACTGAAGAGAAACTTTACAAATAAAATTTAGGAAAAGGATGAGTCTTCTCTGGTGTTAACAACCATCTATAAAACTGATGGGTCACAGCTTTTAGAATACACTGTATTCAGTTAGGATAGGAATTCAGGGCTACCTTCGGCATCAGAGTTGCGAGGAAACACCTTTTTTTTCTCTCCTATGGGACAGAAGGAAAGCCACTACTTCAAGTACTCAAAATATTCCCCCTGGCCCTCAGTCTCATGTATCTCATGTAGTTCACTCCTCTCCCTTTGCTCTGCCAGGGTTTTCATTCATGCATTTGGTCTCAAGGTCATACCTTGAGCTCACAAGCATCTCCTACCTTGGGCAAGGATGTTCCACTGCATGACCCGGATGGGGCGGTGGTTACAGGTAGTATTCTTCTTCAGGTTCACGAAGTTCCTCTGAAACCGGGGCGGCCGCTTCTGCAGAACAATCTGACATTCCTCCAGCAAATCCTTGGGGTCTAAAGGATCCAGCTGTGCTGAGTCCAGCTGCTCCAGGCAGTCCTGGTGCTGGGACACGGCACCACTGCTCAGCGTCTTGGCGAGCACACTGTAGAGCCGGCTGGTGCTGTTTCCCATGGAACACACTGCAAGGGAAAAACAGGTGTTAGAGCTGGTCCACCACAACTCTTCTCATCACTTGGGTGCCTTGTTGCAGCCATTGGTGGTATGTGCAGGAGCCTGTTCCTGAGTCTGAGACAAAATAAGAAGGATGCAGAGATAGGGTTAGTCCTGTTCAGTCTCATGTTCTGCCTGTCATCAGGGGCTGCAGCCTGCAAACAGCCTGGTTTAAGACATCATGCTGCTGTCTTCTAAGGCAATAAACAAGTCTTTCAACCAGAAGAGTGTTACAGTGGGGATACTGCAACACGCATATCAAACAACAAGGCCTGTGGAAAAGAGATATATATGGACTGATTCTAGATAGATGTTTCAGAGAGATGTTTATTTCTCCAGCCGCATGGCCGGGATCTGCTGATGAACTGATACAGTCACGGGACCTGAGGGTCCTTGCCCACGCAGGGGAACATAAAACAACCAATGGGGAACGAGGCTGAGCAGGGGCAGGGAAACCCCGTGTCTCCCCCCCAGGGCCCCTTCCCAGGACCACATGGCAGGGGGGAAGGGACCCCGACATTTCAGCCGTTTATTTTTAACAAAAAAAGATTTAAAACTTAACATTGAAAACAACTGGATAAACATAACAAGAACAGTTTCAAAAAAAAACAAGCCACCCTCCTGAGTCTTTAAATGTCCAAACAGATTCTCTGGAACATCTTAAGGGTGACAGAAGGGAGACAGGACTCTCCAGGCATGCTTTGTGGGGAAACTGAGGCAGGAGAGGGTTTCTTCCATTTGTACCTGTTGGAACTCTAAACAACAAGGGTTAATTTCTTCCCTCCCCCTCTTCATCTCCCACTCGGCATTGGAAAGGGATTTTTGGGGAAACAATTGGCAAAGGTATGGTTTTGAGGGAAACCATGGGTGAAAAAACGGATTGGGAATACACTGGGGGTAATAGGATATAGGATAAAAGGGAAAGGTGGGATTAGGAAAGGGAGACTGTAGGGGGGGCTTATAATGGAAATATTGTCTAACATGACTACAATTTTTAGCATATATACTGCCTTTTACAGAAACACCATCAGGCCCAGTGACCTCTGCTGCTTGTAACCCTTTTCTACCTTGCACAATTTTGAACTCTACTACTTCTCTAGCTCCTAAACTTGGGATGTATTTTTCAGGGTTATTCTTTTTAATAGCAGTTCTATGAACGAATATGTCTTCTTGGTTGTCACATCCTGTTATAAAACCATAATTTTGTTTAACAATACACCATTTTACTATTCCTAAAACCTTAGCTATGGTGATTTTTTCCTTTTTTCGAGTGGTTGCTGTTTTCTGTCTCTCTGCGTTTTTGCTTTCTCTTTTACTTTCGCTCACTCCTGTGTTGGAATTGCCAGGGTTGTCAGTGCTGCCAGGGCCGTCGGGGCTGCTCGTGCCTGCGCGTTCTTCCTGGGATCTCATTCGGGGCTGCGCAGGCCGGGCCAGGCCACGTCACTCAGCTTCCCGCGCGCCGCCGCCGCCTCTGCTCTCAGCGGCGCTGCTGCTGCCTGGGGCCGCACCCACGTCATGGCCGGGCCCCCAAGCGACGGCCCCCTTGCGCCCTGCTCCAGCGCGCGTCTCAGCTGGGCACGGCTCCGCTCCGCTGCCACCACCGCCACCAGCCGCTGCCCGCGCGCCGCCCCTCTCGGTCAGGCGTTCCCGGGGCTCGCTCCACCACGCGCTGCGTGGGGCCGGGGGGACACTGCCGGGTTGCAGCGCTCCCGCCGCGCCTCGCTCTGCTGTCGACACTGCAGCTCACACTCCGCCGCCCGTGCACAGGAACTGCCTCGCTGCTGCTCACAGAGCTCTCAGTCCACGTGGCCTAGGTCACACAGACTCTGAGGCAGGCTTCCCTTCACCAGGACACAGCTGACATTGTTCAACAGTCTCAATAATTAAATAATATTCATGAAAATATTCTTCCATCAGCATATATTTTGACTCAGAAATTAACTGTGTCCAAACAGTCTTCCAAAAGTCTCTGGTAAGAATTAAATCCCAAGAAATGCAGAAAAAGTTCTTAAACAAGCATGAAAGGAAACGTTTCAGTTCCTTTTGAGCATGAATTAAGCTAAAATTTACAAATCGTTGTTCAAGAATCATTTTAAGTTTAAGATAAATGTCCATATGCAGCTCTGAGAGCCAAGAGTCTTTCCACGGTTCCTCCATAGTTTAGAGATGGAACAGCAAAACAAAACCAAGAAGAGGAATCCAGAGTTTACTCACAAATTAGTTACTGTCCTTAGGGATCAGGGATCGTTCTGCTCGCATTATCCACCATTTGTTACAGTACAGATACTGCAACATGTGTATCAGACAATGAGGCCCGTGGAAAATAAATATATATTGACTGGTTCTTGATAGATGTTTCAGAGAGACGTTTATTTCTCCAGCCGCATGGCCGGAGCTCTGCTGAGGAACTGTGGCAATCACGGGACCGAGGGTCCTTGCCCGCGCAGGGGAACACAAAACAACCAATGGGGAACGAGGCTGACCAGGGGCAGGGAAACCCTGTGTCTCCCCCCCAGGGCCCCTCTCCCAGGGCTACATGGCAGGGGGGAAGGGATCCCGACAGAATAGCAGGGCTAAGAATAACTCTGCACATGTAGAAACCACAATAGAGCATACCTTTTCCCTGTTCACATAGGAGAGCGCCCAGCAGTGGACAAATGCTGCCTGCTCCTTATTTCATGTGCACCATTGGCTTCTGATGGAGATAGCACTCTGTATGGCCTGGTACCCTGTGCCTATCTAGGATGCCTCCAGACTGTAGACTATGGCCTGCAGGACAGCCAGCAGGGTGACTCATTCCCTCAGGTTAGTATTTAGTTGGAATTTCTGATCACAGTTTCATTTACCCCCAAAGCAGTAACGTTGTCATGAGCATGAAGCAGCCAGATGCTTCTGCTGGCTTAGATCTCAGGATGTGGAGTGGAGAAGGCGGTGTCTCTAGCTCCCCTTCACATCCTTATGTTCATTCTCCTCACCTTCCTTTCTCCCTTTATCTCCTCACTCCTTTGTGCTGTGCCCCAGCTCAGCAGTTTCCAGCACTCCCTGCAGTCCTCCCTGGGCCCCAGCCACCTCCTGTTCCTTTGGCCATCTTACCCACATGACCTGCACACAAGCTGCTGTCCCCAGCTCTCCCTGCTAATGCAGCTGGCCCTCACCCAGCCCTGCATCTCCTACAGGGAGGTCTCCCCATCCTACATGGGGTCACAGCTGTCAGGGAACGGAGACGCACGTGTGTCCCTGCTCTGTTTTGTCCTTTGGCTTATGCACAGTTTGTGGTATTTCTACACTGTGTGTGCCCCAAGAGCTCTCCAACCATTTCTCAGGGAGAGGGCTTTGCTCCTTCAAGCACAGGCAGGATGGGCAGTGCTTGCACCACAGCAACTTGCTGACTGAGGCAATGCTGACTGAGTTTTGTTGCTGTCTCAACTTACTTATTTACTCTGAATGCCTTTTACAAAGGGAATCTTAAGCAAAAGAACTTCAGTGTTGCACTACTGTTGGCTCACAGTGGTTTTTAAGTAAGTTTATTTGTACATTTGAGTTACTTAAAAAAGGAAGAGGATGAAATTGTCATCTTGTGCTCACATCTTGCAGCAGATTTGGGGTGCTACCCAACACACGTACATGTTCAGATTGGACTACAGCACTACCACTTAAAAGAGCTGGTGACAGATGTACAATAATGACAGGCTAGAGGGGCAGGCAGGAAGATGGATACCCTAACAGTTCAATAAACATACTCAGGAGGAAAAGAAAGACTCTGCAGTATAAGCCTCACGTCCTTGTATTTAGGAAAATACATACTTTTAAAAGACACTAAAAACTACTTGCTTTAATGTGTGTTTTGTATGTGTAAGCCCATGGAACAGTTCTAAGAAAGTTGTGAACTGGGAATTTAGATTAGATATAGGATGTTTCTCCTTATCTCCATCCTTTTAGTTAAAGTTTAAAGTACTAGGAGTTCCTCAAACTGAGATGCGGTCTTGAGCTCACACACACAAATGTCTTTCTAGGGAAGCTTTGTGCAGTGTTTCAGTTTCTGCAGTCTTTCTCAGTGTACAATTCTTCTCAAGAAGCCAAGTACTGCTGAAGTAGAAGAAATGGCATTTAGTAGTGAGGGAAAACACAAAATCCCTAAGCTGGACCCTTACACAGCTGTGAGAGGATAGGGAGCAGGAATGAAAGCACGCTCTGTGCTGGATACAGAAGGGTGCGGTTTACACACAACCAGGGCTGCGAGGCAGCCATGCAGAAACCCAAAGAAATCAATCAAGCTTTTAATAGAAGCTCCACAGGGAGCCACTCACCTATTTTTAGGGTAGGTACAATCCACAGCTAAGCACTGCAACTGCAGATAAGCACACAGTGTTTTCTGTTGCATCAGGGGTGCTGTCAACAGCTGAGTACAGCCCCTGCCGTGCCATGGATGCACATGGCTCATGTGGGGCTCTCCAAAGGAATACTGGGAAATAACTACCCTCCAAGAAGCCATTAGCAAGATCTTAGGCTGTTTGTGGCTTGATCTGAGTCAGAGGGATGATGCAGAAGGGACAAGGTAGGTGTAACACAGCTGGAATCAAAGGTCTGTTGGCAAAGCCCTGAGCAGCTTACAACTGTTACAGCAGGATCAAGGCTAAGTTCAGCCTCCACCTGCCAAGCTGCAAACAAAGCCAAAGTATTGTCTAAATCTCATCATCCCTGGGATCCTGGGGTATCCAGCTCTTTATAGGGCATAAAGCATAGCCTAACCTGTGCTATGGCCCAGAACTGATCTGACAGCTTTTAAAGTCAGTCATGTGTCAGGAAGGAAAAAGAGCTTCAGTCTTCTTTTGAGGAACCAGAGAAGATTGCATGAAAGAGGGTCTGGACTGTAAATTAAGCAACTTCGGTCCTGGTATAGGTGGCTTGAAAGCTCTTGGCTGAAGGAGGGGGGCTCCTTGGGATAATTCCAGCTTAAGATGACTGCTGATCTGCATAAATTCTTTGTCCCGAAAGTGCTGAAATCATGACAGCATAGACTGAGGTATTCTACAGAATAGGGGTCAGACCAACAACCTGAATACGAAAACTCCAAACACAAAATTCATTTTGTTATTTCTGCAATGTTGAACCATGTCCACAGCAGTCCAGTTGTACAATACAAGGTCACCACTTCAAAAATCTTACAGTGCAAGTTAAGTGATCTGTAACTTCCTGGGATAATGTGTGCTGCCAGTGCTGTGACACTGTGGTGCTGGTGCAGGCAGAGGAACAAGCAGACTCCTGAGCTTGCACTGAAGCAGTGGATAGTGAACATAAAAGTGATTCTCTTAATGTGATGTAACAGGGAACAATCAACTCAGCAATTACCATTCAAGGTGCTTAAAATCAAAAAGTCCCTTCCTCTCAGCAAGGGTGGTACCTCAGCATAGTAAGGGCAAGGGAAGAATTCAAACTGTGAATTAAATTTAAGAACAGGGTGTAAAGTTGGAAGGTTTCTTGCATCATCCACCACAGAAGAGATGAACTTCTAGGACCTCAGGCAACAAGCCATCAGAGACTTTATTTTAAGGACTTTGCTTCAGAGATGAGGGCTGCAGAAGGGTATTGGACCCTGACCTTTCAGGTAAGGTGAACAACATTCTCACTTCCCTTCCTTTCAGGTCATACCTCCCAGAACCACTTTCAGCTAGAAGCCCTACCTTGTTTACCACAGGGCTTTCCTGGCCCGGTGAATGGCTCCCCATACCTGCAGTCTGGCCTGGTAGTTGCATCAGCCTCCACGGCCCCAGGGGCCAGCAGCAGCTAGAGATGGCCTCCCTGGAACCCCAGTTCTAGGAACAACTTGACAGGCACCATGTGACAAATCCTATGCTACAAGGTATCATACTACACGTACAACCTTTTTTGGGACAGCAATGAGAGTTTGTCAGAGCAAGGCAGAAGCTGCCTGTTCTCAACAGGCAACACCAGAAAGAAGAGGGAACCTCAAATCCTGCCTCCAGTAATATAGAGAATCAGTACTTGGCACAAGCTCTGGAAACCTTTATCCTCATGAGTGCTTTATTAATCATGAGCTCAATTCTGCCAGCTCTCAGATGCGTATGCTCCTCTTCCCTGTAGTGCCATGAAGCTTCAATCCTGCCATATGGCATCCTGGCCTGGCATCAACAGGAGGAATGGAAGCACCCTGCCCCACCCTGGCTTTTACACCCCTCCTGTAACAGCAACAGCAGGGAATGAACTCACTTCACCCCAACCCCAGCTGAGGGCAGTAGGGGAAAGTGGATCTCCTGAATGCCAGGTATGTAATACAGCCTCAAACATATCGTCCAGAAAAGCTGTGGCTGCTCTACAGCTGGAAGTGTCTAAGCCCAGGCTGGATAGCACTTTAAGCAACCTGGTCTAGTGAGAGGTGTCCCTGCCCACTGAGCAAAGACTGGAACCAGAGGACCTTTAAGGTCTCATCCAACCCAAACCATTCAATGACAAAGCTTATTACCTCTCCCACCAGCAAGTCTGGAGCAATGGTGGCTGCTACCTTGCTGCCCTGCCCCAGCTTTCACAAGGAATGGCACCAGGTGAGCATCTTGAGCCGTGGCCAGAGCCAACAGAGATGCCTTTAAGGCTGGATCTGACCGCAGGAGTCCGGTGGGTGCATCATTGCCCTGATTCGGGTCTGGCCACAGTCACAGGGCAGGGTGCAGGGCACACGCCAAGGTAGTGTCCGCAAAAGCACCCGAGGACATCTGGGCACTTTCCAAGTCTCATGTGGGGAACAAAGAACGGGGTGTAATTATTTAACGGTATAGACAAGTAGGGACCTGATGGCTGCTGCTGCCTGCCGTAGAGTAACCTGGGCTGTTCCCACACACTGTCTTGAGTGAAAAGACCCCACTGTGAGCCAAACTCATCCTACACAAAGTGCAACGCTAAAGAGGACAGCTCAGCTATCTGAGAACATGCTCCTGACAGCGGCACGTGGACACTGACCCTCGGGCTCACCAGACAGGTCACCCCACCGATACCCGGGTTTACTCCAAGCACCCAGCCTACATGTGGGTGCAGAGGGTGCCCTATCCCTCAGATGGAGGACACCGAGCCAGAAACCCCTGAAGTTCCGGCGGGCTGTCCGGCAGCGCCGCGATACTGCCCGCTCCTCACAGCTGGTCGGCGAACGCCACGGCCGCTGCCTTAAAGCCCAAGAGCCGGTCCAATCCCGAAGAGGTGGCTGGCGAAGGGACAAAGGACACGCTGATGCGGGCAGGACAGCCCAGATCCTGCTCCGACAGCAGCAGCCCAGCACCAGCCGCCCGGTGACCGGGGCCGCCCAGCTGTGACCCCGCGCGGTGCCTGGGGCGGCTCCGCACTCTCCTCGGTCAGTACCCACCTGTGCGGGGCGGCGCCCCCGGGGCGGGCGGGCCGCCCGCTGCTGCCCGCGAGGCGGCGGGGTGGGAGCGGGGCCGCGACAGCGGCAGGCGGGAGGCCGAGGCGGCGGCGGGAGTGCAGCAGAGGGTGGGCAGCGCCGAGCAGAGGCAGCGCGCGGGGCTCTGGTACATGCTCCCGGTGGGACAGAGCAGAACCGGCTGGGATAGAGCGGGATCAGTTACGCAGCCGCTCCCACGCCTGCCCGGCGGCGCTGCTTATAGAGGCGGTGGCGCCCCGCGCAGGGCGTACATCGGGCACTACCACCCACACTTGAGGGGGAGACACAAGGTACAAACAAACTCTCTCGGCACCGCTGCCCGCACACCGAGCCCGCCCAGGGAGAGCGGCGAGGCGGCGCTTCTCCCGACCGCCCCGAGGCTCCTGCTGCCGCAGGACGCTGCGGTAGGAAGAACACGCCCCGTGGCCGCTCCCGCCTCCCCTACCTCACCGTGAAGTGGTCTGGCCCGGAGGAGGTTTCCCGCCAGTGATGTCAGCAAGGGGCGCCCTCTGCTTCCACGGACGTCACGGCAGAGTGCCCGCGCAGCCCCGCTGCCCCGCCCCGCCCGGTGCAGCGTGGGGCGCCCGTACGTGCAGGCCTTTGCACCGCTAGGGAGAGGCGCTGGGCTGCCTCGCTGAGCCCTGTGCATCCCTCTCCCCACGCCCGCCACGTCCCCAGGACCACGTGGAGAGAAGGACACTCTCCCAGCGCAGCATCCCGCATGTACCATCCCCTGTGGGAGCCTGCGAGGGGGTTGGGGGGAGAACAGTCGAGCAACCCCTGATAAGGGGGGTCTGGGCCCTAAAGCAGGGAGCTGGGGCTCCCTCTGTTGGGTGCTCTTGTGTCTTGTTTCCCCGGCTCCCGTGTCCTCTTTGCTCCGGCACCTTATGTCAGGCCGGAGGGGCCAAGGGCAGCCCGAAATTCCTGTGCTGAAATTAGGGCAGTGCCTGCAGCTAGTCTGAACAGGCTTCCTTCTGAAAAAGTACTGACTTTTTTTTTTGACAGACCACCGAGGGGGCTTGGGGGAGGCACATGCCTTCTGTGAGGGATGCTGCTGCAAGAACTAGGACAAGCTGGCAGCATGGCATTAGACCTGGGTCTGCTTAAACGCCCCTGGCTCATCCGTCTTTTTCTCAGGCTTTCCCTTGCCAGGAAGATGGCATTAGGGCACAGCAGCTGATCCCTGTGTTTTGGTGTTCCAGTGCCTGCTGTCAAGCTTGCTGCCTAGTGGGCTTAGGGTGGTTATAGCCATCCTCTGGAGACAAGAGAGAATAGTAGAATCATTTAGGTGGGAAAAGACCTCCAGGATCATCAGGGTGGAAGGTTTTGTTTGATGGGAGCGTCCTTCTCTTGGTGGGCTCCCAAGCCCCAGCAGCCCACTCCACCAACCATGCAACAGGATGGGGGACACCCAGGAAAAGGGGCACTGGGGAGGCTGAGGATGCTTCTAGTCCTGTCACATTAACCAGATGGAGCCAACAACCCACCTCTGCCACTGCCAGACAGTTCAAGAACTGATCAATATGAATAAATGGTGATCCTCAAAAGTATGGTGCAAGCATTACAAAAGACCATTTCAGAGCAACCTCAGAGGAGTTGTCAATTCAGCAGCATCACAGGCTGGGCTCCACTGCCAAGCAGAAGTCAGGTTTTGGAGAGGATCTTACCTCTGTTCTTTGTGCTGTCAGGATGAATTACCTGCAGACTGCCTGTGTGGGGTGACATGTAACCTCGTTCTAAGCTGCAAGTGAAGGGGATTTCACAGCCTCCCTGAGCTCCTAGAAAACTCTGTCTGTTTTGGTTTGGGGCACATATGTAGGCATGCCTCTGGGTCCAGAGGAAAGGGAGTTCTCACCTCTCCAGGGACTTAATTGGCCTCCAGGGCTGGAAGCAAATGCAGGGTGCCATCAGAAAGATGGGACTCGTCTTTTCCACTGGCATGTCATGAGAGCTCTGACTTTCTAGGTGCTTATCCTTCCTAAGCATAACAGCTGGTCCTGCTTTCCCCAGTGCTGGAAGTGCATCTTGGCTTGGGCAACATTGGTTGATCCCTGTCCTTGGTCTAGCAGTCTTTTAATCTACTTGCAGACTATTTTTCATGGGCCTGGTCTTTCTTTATTTTCCCCTAAAAAATTAGACATGCTTCTTTCTCATCATGTCTTCTAAATCTTTTCTTGTTGCTCTCTCCTCAAGCCTCTCCTTGCTCTAGCTCTTCCCTGCTGTCTCCTGCTTACAGCCCGCCACAAATTTGCTCGTCTTTCTTTGTGTTACTCTCCATTCCAGCCACATTTGTCATTGTCAGGTCGTTCCTCACCACAAATTTCATAGTGCAAGGAACTTTCCTTCCCCTTTGAAGGCAAGTGCATTTTTTGTCTTTCTTTCATCACCTGGTGCCACTCTTCTTGCCTGGATTTTGGAAGGCACTTGTTAGGTGTTCAGAGATAACGTGGGAGAATATCTAGAGTCTTCTGGGTTGATGAAGGTACCAGTTAGCTTTTCTTTCTGCCTCTCTTCTACTTACTTTGTGTCCTTGCTGACTTTTCTGTCTCATTTCTAGAGTTGAGTTTGATCCCTTGTACCATTCTGATGCTTTGGACCCTCTTGGCTCTGACTGATTTCATCCCAGTTTCATCCCTGGAGGCTTGTGCTAATTCTGTTATTCTCATCTGTAATTTTACCTATGTGTCTTTGTTCCTCATTTCCTTTTTGATTATCAAGGCATAGATGGTGGTAGTCTCACAAGCCCTCTGCTGATGGTGTTTTTCTCTCAATGCTGTTTTTCTCTTCAAAAAGCCATCTATAGAGCAGCTGCAATTTCAAAGGTGGGTCCTAGATCTTGGTGCTTAAATTTACACCTGGATGTGTGTAGGCTCATCTAGCCCTCCCTAGGCAAAATACTCTAATGTAAATGCTTTTAAACAAAGTAAAAACCCCAAGAAAGATAGTTAAACAACAGGTAGGTAATTAGTACCCCACGAACTTTTTCAGTTTTGTTTTCTGTAAAATAAAATAGCCTGGCCTCGGCAGAGAATGCTGGGAACATGGGGGAGAAGCAGCTGGAGAGGCTGGGTGGGTGTAGTGGTGCATTCATCCCCTCCCTCTCCTCCCCCCACCGCCACTTCGGGACTACAGTGTGATCTGAGAAAATGCTTGTTTGGCCTTCTCCTTGAAAACACTACCTAGGCTCAGTTCTTTCTGAGCTTATCAAAAAAACACTGTCTGCTCTTAGGAACTCCTTAATGAGCTTCTGTTTTTCTCATGACCAGCCTTGGAAAATATTTCCCTGGCCTGAATGGTATAACATTCCTATTCTCACACTTTCAAAGAAAAGCCAAACTGTGGCCAGGCTGAAACATTGTTATGGCTGAAGCCCACTCTCTTACAACCCTATAAACATCGGTCCAAGATGGGGCCCCTTGAGCTCTCCTGGACCGCAGCAGGCCTGTGACCAGCCATCTCCCTCTGAGGGGGACACCTCTCAGAGCCAGCAAACCCTCAGGTTGGCTGTACCTGGAGGATCACCGAACAATGATGCATCCTGGGCCAACACCCTCACTCCTCAAGGCCTGATCCTTCGCCCGTCAGGAGATGCAAAAGCATGCAAAGTGAGTATTTTCACTGACTTTGAGGGAAATTTTTCCACAGGTACCTTATCTTGCACTGACTGTTTCTGTCTGCATACTCCATACTGTTTGCACATATGCTATAGCAAGTCTGGAAGTTAAGTTAAATTATAGTTATAATTTAGGCTAAATGCTGTTAAGTGTAATTTCTCTGTTAGACTGTTAAGGTTAAGATATAAATTAAAGTATAAGTTAAGTTAAAGTACTGTTAACTTTAAGTGTTGTTAAGCTTTATGCCGCATTCCTTTTTATCCTTGTTTACACTATCTTTACACACAGATACACACACATACTTAGGTAGTTTCAATTCATTTCTGTTTTGATTGCCTGGCTTTTGTTTGGTTTTGTTGTTGCCTGCTTTCCCCTTGGGGTGCCTTAGTTGCCCTTTGTAAGTAGAGTGAAACTTGCTAACGAATCTGTTGTCCTTTGTAGTTTAATATTAAATCTGACTTTTGCTCATACCCTTGCTGGTGATTTTTTGAATGATCTCAAGGACACTTGTTCAGGACAGAGGGAAAAGGCTGGAACCTGGATTTCTCTGCTTTCAAGTACGTGGACTACTCCTTGAAGATCTCTCTGCTCTGATTCATATCCTTTCCACTTTAAATACTCATAGAAGGAACAGAGGCTTGACTGCCATGCAAGACTGGGAGCCCTGGTTCCTTGCTGGGCTCTGCACCTGACTGGGCTTGTTTGCTCTAAAGTCTGGGCACCCTTATCAGAAGAGCAAACTTGTGACTAAGAGTTTATTTCTATGCTTTTTGTGCATGAACCTCTGTAACCAGCATTTCCCCCCCCCCCCCCCCCCCCCCTTTCCAGAAGACCAGATAATTCTGGAAGGGAAGAGTCGTTGGTGATCCAAGGAATTCATGAACTGTCCCAATGGCCCTGCCGTTTCTGGCGGGATTTGGCAAAGAAAATCCCTGACAGTAGTGGCCAAGGGGATAGGTAGCCTGGGTTTTGCTGCTGACAGATTAGACTTGGTGACAGGGGAGCTGCTGGCTTTGTGTCCTGATCAGGAGATGAGGCAGCTGGGCCCACCTCTGAGCTCCAAGTCCTCAGCTCCTGTCAGGCATTTGCTGGCATTCAGGTGCATCTTATCCTGATGGCTCTCTGTTCTGCCCTTGTGCCCCATGGAAAAACCCTTGAGTTTTCCCCAGAGCTGGCAGCTCATCTTCCTCACCTCATCTTCCAGCAGATTTTTTGGAGCTGCTCACCACCTAGCAAGCTCAGCAGTCCTTAAGTAACTAATGAGTGGCAGTGCAATATGCTTGTTATTCATTTTATTTCTCTGATGACTCAAGTAGTTGGGTTTAGGCCAAACCACCTCTTCATGTGATCTCCAAGGAGGAAGGACAGAAGGTTTCCTGCTGTACTGCATATGCTTTTCTTTGCTCTCTTGAGTGTTGGCTTTCCTTAGCCATGTGTGCCCATGCTTGCATGGCAATAAAGAAGGCATTTGTGAAAGAAAAAAAGTTGCTGATGATGCATGAAACTGTTTTCTACGCATACCACTCTGTTCCCAAGACTGGGAGGAGTGGTGATTTAGCTCCACAATGTGAATCAGTGTTTGCTTGGCATTCCTTGGGGTGGTTCAAAAGCCCTATTAGCCTTCTGCAAAATCCTTCTGAAAATACACAAAAGATATTATTAATTTTAGGTACATGTGACTTAATGAAAAGAGAGAAGTTTCTTCAGGAATTGATCTCAGCTATCCCATGTGCATCTGACTCATGTTTCCACAAGCTGGGAACAGTGAGCAAATGGAGATAAGGGGTCCAGGTCAAAGGGTGCATAGTCTCTGAGAAATGCTTTTTTCTTAGTTTTTTGACCTGTTCTTACCCTGGAGATGCTGATGTTTCAAATATCCTGCCCAGACTATTAATCCTTTTCCAATGCTGTGGAACTCTCAGAACCAGCAGGCTGTTATTACTTACTAAAAAAATATGCTTTGACTTAAGTTTTTCCAGCATCTAATAAAAACAATGATGTCCTCAAACTCCGCTTCCTTGGGATTAGAATGATCTGTGGAAATGATCCTTCCACCTCCTTAGTCACTTCCTCCCAACTGGTCATCCCTGTGTCAGGAAAGCATTTGTGCTGTGTTTGGTACTGCTGCGCTAACTGCCAACATTTTCAGCTTGGAAAAGCATGCTCTGAAAGGAAACTACCATCTCTGGGGAGATGGACAGCAATCACTGTAGTGTCACAGTGCATTAACAGGAGAAAGCCTGTGGCAGTTTGATTCTGAGCAGCATGGATGGCTGTGAGCGTGGTGGTGAACTTCCTGGTGCACACATATCCCAACACCTGATTTCTCCCGTGAGCAATGCCATCACCTGGAGTGCTGGATGCTTTCCTGTGGGATGCTTTGTGCCCCCCAGGATGCCCTTTTCCCCTGTCATGTCACCAGGAGCCCTTCACCTCCCCACCATCAACCTGCTGTGGGGCTTCCTCCCTCCCTGGGCAGCAGTATGGGAGTGCTTGCCTGCTCTCCCCTCCCTGCCTCACCTTGCTTTTGGATACCTGGGAAGAAGCTGTGAGCCAGGACTAGTGGCAAATATGGGGATCATGTTTGAGGAGGCTGCCCTGAAACAGGTTCACCTGACATGAAGTAGGGCAGAGATTTAGGTGTTTAAAACAGGCAGCATTACCACAGATAGCTGAGATAGCTTTCCAAAGCACTCAGCTCTCATTTTTCAAGCATTTCAGTCACTAAAGCATTTTACAAAGTGGAGCTCTGCCACTTGAACCCAGTATCTGTCTTGTGGAGAAATTAGTAGCAGCAAGTCTGGGTAGCAGATGGTAAAGTGTTCCAGGCAGTTAAGGAAGAGGGAACAATAGTGACACTTAATGACATCTTGTTAAAGAAACATGCATGTCACTTCATCTCAGATATGAATATACACTAGAGTGGGGATGATTAAGTAGAGTACTTTGTATTTAGAAATAGGTGTCTGTCTGCCTTTGGAATCAAAATTTCCAAGACTTCTACATGAGGCTGCCAGACTTTGTCTTGACTTGCTCAGTACCTCTCTGAATCTACTTTCTGACACTTCGTAATTTTTTGAATACTTATTTATGCTCCAAGGACCTGTTATATGCCCTTTTTTGGGCAAAATCATTTTATTTTCCTTCTATGTGTGTTAGTGACTTTGAAGGGAACTAGTGAATAGCTCTCCTTGGAGCCACTGCAGCCACTTGTGCTGCAATGCTCACCTGTATCTGAACAAGGGGAGGATCATTCATTTCCATTTAGCTCATTTAGCAAACATTACCATTCAGCCATTAGTCTGCCTTTTGAGAGACAGAAATGGACACATTATCCATTTAGGATGACGTTGTGACATGGTTGTAGCTTTCGAACAGCTGTCAGATGTTGACATGATTTTCAGAGGTCCTTAGAAAGGTCAGGCCTGGCAGGGCTACCATTTCCTAACCTGCTGGAAAGACCTGGAACACTTACTGATACAGGAGTGGTTCATCTGCCTCTGCTTAGAGTCTGAGGCAAATGGGATGCTGATGGAGTGAGGACCATTGAAAAGCCTGGGATTTGTACAGCATTTCTAGAGCCCAAATCAGTGGAGGTGCTGCTCCTGGGGAGCTTCTGGTGGTGATGCACTTCCTGGCACACAGGCATGTAGAGGCAGCAGGAGTGGGTCTGGGGCTGCTCAGTAGCACCATTCATTGTCACTGGTCCTCCCTGGTGCCCATTCAGACATGGTCTGCAAGTACTGCTCTCTGACACATGCTCCAAGAAGCTGAAGATCCATCCTCCTTCCCAATGACTGCTTTGGGATATCTTAAGCTAAGATAAGGACAGTCTTCTTGACATAAGCATCATTTTTACTGCATTGTTACTGTCTGGGCTCCTGTTGAAAAGCAAAGTGATGGAGAACTGTGGTCTGACATAGGGATGTTGAGGACCCTTGGCTGGGCACTGCAATCCTCATGTAAAATGATGCTAATTTTCATCTTTGGAAATAAATGCAACTTCTATTTTTCACACTCTGTTACCCTGGTTTCACGGTACCTTGGTGCCTCAGTAAAGAAACCTGCCAGTCATCAGTTTCCAAGCCATATATTTGTAATTGAAGAGGGACTGGCATGGTGGAGCTGGCAGCCAAACCCAGGACTGGACTTTCCCCCGTGGGTGTGCTCAGTGGCGGCACGCTGGTTGGGCTGTCTGGAGGTAGGACTGCAGGCAGCTCCCACCTCCTGGTGGCTATCCAGCCCTGGCCGGCATCCAGCTGTGTCTGCGTCACTGGCCCTGCTGGTTATGCAAGTGCCCCTCTACTGGCGTGACCCGCAATGGCTTTCGTAACTCGGTTGGCAGGGCTCTGGGGGCCTTTGCCCTCTACCCCACCTGGACCCTGGCTTTCCCCAGTGTTACAGCGGGGATACTGTAACACGCCTATATCAAACCAGGAGTCCCGTGGAAAAGAAATATATATGCGGACCGATTCTTGATAGATGTTTCAGAGATGTTTATTTCCCCAGCCGCATGGCCGGAGCTCTGCCCAGGAACCCTCACAGTCTGGACTGAGGGTCCTTGCCTGCCCAGGGAAACACAAACCAACCAATGGGGAACGAGGCTGACCAGGGGCTCGGGAAACCCTGTGTGTCTGTGCCCTCAGGGCCCCTCTCCCAGGGCTACATGGCGGGGGGAGGAGACCCCGACACCCCAGTGGCTTTGCTCAGCTCTGACCGGCCTCAGCAGGAGTCGGGGAGCCCAGAATTCAGGCTGGGAAGCTCTTGGTGCTGCTGGACACACGAAGTTGGAAGCCCCCTTTTAGGCATCTGGTGGAGTTTGTTGTGCCTTCTGCAGCTACCCTGACCTCAGGGCACCAGGTTGCATGTGGCTGAGCGCCCCTGACCCCTCTGGCCTGGTCCAGGCAGTGAGTTGGCAAAGCTTGAGGTTTTGTTAACTCCCAGCCACAAAGACAAAGGTTGGGAGCTGGCCACTTCCCAGGTGGCCGGCTGGGCTGTGTCCTCTCCCCAGCTGTGTGCCAGAGGGGCTGCTTTGCTGAGGTAATGCAAAAAAGTCATGGAAAAGGCAACCTGGGCTGTGCCTAGGTTTATCATCCTGCAAAAATGATCTGCTTATTTGATAGCAAAATCCTCTCTGAATTCCCTACTTGCATTGCATCGAACATCATAGATTTCATTATGAATGGATTTTTGTCCTTCCAGGGCAGCTTTAAGAGACATAGAAAGGTTCTCTTCCCTCCATGGGTACACCCTGGAGTTTGGGTGAATCTGCTCTTTTCCTCAGAGAACAGCTGAACTTGCTGCCTTTACTGTGTTCTAGTTTTTTTTTAAAAGAAGTTCTAGTTTCACCTCTATGCCAGGGATATCAGAGGATTAATGAGGGCTCTTCCTAACAGACTTTCAGTAGCTTTAAGCCCAGAAGACATTTTGCAGAGAAAGTCTGATCTGGAACTGATCCCTGCGGGGTGAAAGCATTGCTCTCCTTGGCACAGCATGCTTCCTGTCTTCAGGGAGCTGTCAAGGCTGTCTTCTGAATCCCTTCACTGCCATGGGTCAGTCTCTTCCGACTTCTCTTCAGGCCCTTTTGGTGCTTTACCACCCTGGGGTTCACTGTGTCACCACAGCTCAGACCTGGCTTTTGGAGCATGTGCCACCTCCATCTCCTGCTCCTGGGTGTATGGCATGGAGTGGGCAACCCATGACTCGCTCTGACTGATGCCGGAGAAGCGCTCCAAGGCAGCAATGGTCTGAAGAAATACTGGTTTTATTATCTCTTGACTGTTTGGTGGGTTGCCCAAGGCTCTTCTGAGATCTTGCTGAAATTGTTTAAATGATATTCCATCCTTGGCCTCTCAACATAAAGTAGGGATGCACTCAGTGACTGACAAGGTGAGGGCATGGAAAGAAAGAGTCATGCAATAGATACACGAATGTGATATTAAAAACACCCCAAAGATACTTCTGGAGTAATTTCAGGATTTCTGTCTGTTGGATGGACAAGGGACAGTTTTGAATAACTTGTCCTTTGCAAGGGAGCAGACACTGCCTTATGAGAGACCATTCACCTCAGGAAATTAGGACCTTGTTCGACACTAAGTCCATTTCCCTTCCACTGAGCTGAGTCCAGGTCAGCAGAAAATTCCTCCTGAGATGGACAGTAGGCTCTGGGCACTAAAATTCATGGCGGGAACACTGTCCAGGCAACTCAGATGCAGCCAGTGACCTAGTCCAGCAGCAAGGCAAACCTGTGAAGCATAAAACATGCTTGCAAACACAGTGAAGCCAGGGTGGTTGGTCATTAGTGACTCCAGCAAGGCTTGAATGTGTGTCCTGGAGGGGAAAGGCTGTTTCGCAGTCCATGACCTATCTGAGCATCCCTCCTGTGATGCCATTCAAGATCCAAAGTCTAGCAAAGTAAAGGTCTGATTTTTACTCCAACTTGGGGCTTTTAGGGCACTGTCAATGGGCAGCATCCTGGCCTGGTATCAGGATTTAGAAATCCTGGACGCACTTATTATTCTTTGTACAGTGCAGGGCAGACATATGCAAGAAGAGAAACTCACTCATCACAATTGACTGAAAGCCTGTCTAGCTGCTGGTGGTAGCCAAGTTCACATTATCACCAAACCTTCTGTAATTTCTACACTGACTTCTCTTGTAAATGTAGGAAATTACCATTTGGTTGTCCTCATGAAACAGCGTGGTTGTACCGCTCTCAGTTGTGATGGCCTCTCTCTTCTTTAAGGAAACCTTATCACTTGTGCTGTCACCTTCATTTAAATGGCTGAGAGTCAATATGAAGACCAACTCCATTTCCAGGTTCTGAGACGTGGTTTAGGAATGGTATTCTCCAATTTAATGTTCCCACTAACACACCCCAGACCATGTGCTGCTTGCTCACTTTCCCCCTCTGCCCCTGCGGTGAAATGGAGAGGAGAATTGAAGGCACAAAAAGTTAAAGATCACAGGTTGAGATAAGAACAATTTACTAGAAACAGCAGTGGAGTAAGAAAATTAACAGTAACAACAAGACACTAATAACAGAGTGTACAAGATAGGCAAACTATTTCATGTGATTGCTCACCACACAATTTATGTTCCCTGTGCAGTGGGATGGAGAGGAGAATTGGAGGCACAAGAAGTTGAGATAAGAACAATTTACTAGAAAAAGCAAAGAAATAGTAAAAAGAGTAACAACAATACTAATAGCAGAGCATGCAGATCAGTGCAAAAGTAACATGTGGAATCCAGGCTGATGTGACCGCACACCACCAAAGAAATGGCACCACCCTATGTCCATGGCATGAGGTGGCATCAAATCATTCCAGGGCTATGCCCTTCCTGGCTGCTGCAAAAATTAACCCTGAGACAAGCAGGATAAATGAAATGCCACTGCATCTCCAGGTGAGGTGTCAAGCAAAGAGCAGAGCTGGCCTGCTTACAAAAACTGCATACATTTATTCACTCAGCTAGAAAACAGTGGGATTTGACAGAAAAATAAACTCAGCCCTGGTCTGTTTTAAAGGGAAAAACCCCCCAAACTCATATGCCTGATGTTTTCAGGTCATGGATGGGCTTTGTATATGGTTTTGTAGCTTTCAGCATGAGCTCTGCATCACTTTAATTGAATGGTGTCCAGTCCAAGCTGTCTCAGTGAGCACAGCACAGCTGGGCTGGCTCCACAGCTACACGTATGGGAAAGCAGGAGCTTTGCCAAAACACTTGGATTAATGAGCACTGCATCTTTTCCAGCACATCATCTCCAAACCCTTTAGTGCCTTCCACCAAGATAGATGGTGAACTCTGCAGCTCTCTTTAAAAAAAAAGTTATATATTTATAATAATCAAATATGAGATGATGGTTATGGGTGATGGCACATTTTATTTGCAATGCCACTTATTTATTGTCTGCAGCATCAGTGCTGTGTGCTGCGTGTCTTCAGTCTGAGGATGTGGCAATGCCCTGCTGAAGCCGCTTGCAGGGAGAGGTGACAATTCCTTGGCTGTGGGTGATGGGTGCTGGGGCTTTGGGGCATCTGGGTGGTGGGGTGGGGGGTGCTGGGACCTCACAGCTAGTTATTTTTCAAATGGCATTTGCTGCAGTTTCTATTTTACGTGTTTTCCAGTTACTGTCCAGCTGTCAGGTAGCTCTGAGACAAAGCTTGGGGATGCCTTCATTGAGTGCAGGGATCCTGGGCTCACCCTGGAAGTTGGTGGGAAATCTGGGGCTGCCAGCAAGCACTTTGACGCAGTGCCAGCTGCAGAGTTACTTGTGGCAGGTATAATTATAAGGTCAGGATATACCATTGCCTCCTTCCACACATTGATGGGCTTCAGCTGGCACTTGGCAGCCCCTCCAGCACTCAGAAACACCCTGTGAGCCCAACCTTTCTTCCAATTTCTATTTTTTTAATCTCAGACAAGTGCAATGTGAGCCCTCTATTTTTACTGCTAGGTGAATAAACGAGTTTCTGCTGGGTAGTAGTTCAGCCTTGTTTGTGAGAGACCCTTGGTGATCTCTGTCGGGGTCTCTTCCCCCCCGCCATATGGCCCTGGGAGAGGGGCCCTGGGGGAGAGTGATGGGGTTTCCCTGGCCCCTGGTCAGCCTCATTCCCCATTGGTTGTTTTGTGTTCCGCTGCGTGGGGAAGGACCCTCGGGTCCCACGATTGAGCAGTTCCTCGGCAGATCCCCAGCAGATCCCGGCCATGCGGCTGGAGAAATAAACATCTCTGAAACATCTATCAAGAATCAGCCTATATATATTTCCTTTCTACAGCCCTCCTTGTTTGGTACGTGTTACAGTATCCGCACTGTAACATAATGGTGGAGAATTGATGGCAAGACACCGATCCCTAAGGACAGAAAATTTGTGAGTAAAAACCACTCTAGATCTCTCTCTTCTCACCTTGGTTTGGATATTCTCTCTGGACTATGGAAGAATCGTGGGAAATGTGGCTCTCTGAACCACAGAAAGAAATGTATCTAGAAGTTAAAGGAAACTTTGAACAGCAAAAAAAGAAAGTATTTGTTCTGGGAGATCTAGAACATTTTTTTAACTGGCTTTTCAAAAATTTCTTCTATATTTCTCGAGACTTACTTTTTGATATTAATCCTCCTGGAACTATTTACGGGTATTTTTGGTCTGAGATCTTGTGTGAGATGAAGGATCAAACAGAACATGCATTAGTGATTGAACCCCTCCATGGATGCCTTGTAATCACTGAAGCTCTTCAGGAGCATTTATATGGTCCCATTACCCCTAAAGCAGAGGATGACTGTAATCCCCTGGCCGAGACTGTGTGGCAGCCATCCCAGGAGTGCATGACTGCAGCCGTGCCAGTGGAGGTGCCTGCGCTGGATGCGCCCGGCCCCCTCGGGAGCACGTGCCTTATCATGGACCGCATCCCTGTCTCGGGGTCCCCGGCCATGTGACCGTGAGTGAGGGAGCGATGCCGCAGGCGCCGCGGGTGCCGTGGGCCACGAGCAGCCAGGAACCGGGCATCGGTGTGGCAGCTCGCTCTGAGCACACGGCTCGGAGAGCCCTGCGGAGGGAGAAGCGGCGCTTTCCACAGCGACACGAGAAGCCGCGCAGCGCAGCGCTGAGCCAGAACGGGGCCGCACTCAAAGCAGTGTGGAGCTGGCTGAGCGGAACCGCTCGGAGGGCACGGGGCCGGCGGCAATGGCAACGCAGGGCCGTGCAGAGCCCAGGCACGCACCGGAGCAGCACTGCTCAGAGGTTGCAGAGCCACCGCAACACGGGGGCCCAGCTGAGACGTCAGAGTCAGCGAGGCAGCAGCCACGCGGGACCGGCAGCCATGACAAACACGCAAGCACATGATAGGAGAAGTTGTAGCCACTAAAATCACAGGAACTGTGAAATGGTACAATGTAAAAAACAACTATGGATTTATAACACGAGATGATACAGGGGAAGATTTATTCATCCATAGAACTGCCATTAAAAGGAATAACCCTAAAAATTACCGGCAAAGTGTAGGAGATGGGGAAGTTGTACAATTTCATATAGTACAAGGAAAGATGGGTTTACAAGCAGTGAATATTACTGGGCCTGGAGGTATTCCAGTCAAAGGCAGCCGTTATGCACAAAATTATAAACAATATCCATCCCAGCAACTTCCCTACCCACAGCCTACTTTCCCCTTTTACCCTATACCCAGTATGAACCCCTTCCTAAGTTTACCCCATCCCCAGTTTATTCCTAATCCGTTTTTCACCCCATGGCTTCCCTATACAATTCCCTTTCCCTACAACTCCTCTCCGATGCCAAGGGGGGGATGAAAAGGGGGAGGGAAGAAATTAAACTCTCTCCTGCCTCAGTTTCCCCACAAAGCATGCTCAGAGAGTCATGTCTCCCTTCTGTCCGCCTTAAGATGTTCCAGCGAATCTGTTTGGACATTTAAAGACTCAGGAGGGTGGCCTGTTTTGTTTTGAAACTGTCCTTGTTTTCAATGTTTTTAAATCTCCTTTTGTTAAAAATAAACAGGTGAAATGTCGGGGTCCCTTCCCCCCCCACCATGTAGCCCTGGGAGAGGGGCCCTGGGGGAGAGAGATGGGGTTTCCCTGCCTCTGGTCAGCCTCATTCCCCATTGGTTGTTTTGTGTTCCGCTGTGTGGGGAAGGACCCTCGGGTCCCGTGATTGAGCAGTTCCTCAGCAGATCCCGGCCATGCGGCTGGAGAAATAAACATCTCTGAAACATCTATCAAGAATCAGCCTATATATATTTCCTTTCTGCAGCCCTCCTTGTTTGGTACGTGTTACAGTATCTGCACTTTAACAGATCTCCTTTCAGCATTTTCTACTCTGCATCTCCGCTCTCTCAGGTGCAGCCCTGTATCCACACAAATTCAGGTTTCCTGCACTAGATGTCCCTGTCTTTACAGAGAATTTAATAAGTTTACAGAACAGATTATTAAACTGGGGAGGAAGGGGGAAGGAAGTTACTTGGAGAGGGTGTGTAAGGGACTGAAAATCATATTTTCAATTATGTCCAAAATAGGGTTTCTCTCTTAAGTTTGCAAGAGGAATTCAGTGCTGCCTGGGAAAATGAGGTCCCCGAGAGCCCTTTCCAAGGAAGGCACAGAGGTCTGTGGGGGCCGGTGGGCCTGTGGTACAAGGGACCAAGAGAGTCCACTGGTGAGACAGTCCCTAGTATCAGATATCCTCCCCAGGTTAGGGAGTCAAAAAAGGCTTCCCCCAGGATGCTCTGTTCTGTTATGTTAATGTACTCCAGTTCCGCTTCCCCAGTTGGCCCATTGGCCTCCCAGCTCCTTTCTTACCTTATATATGTCCCTGCCCTAGAAGGTTCTCCACTCCCTGTTCCCCCATTGGCCCTTGCCCCATCGCCTCTCCCTCAGAGCTCCCCATTGGCCCCCATTCCCTAGTCCCGGCTGCATACCACCCCCGTGCCCTCAGATCATTGGTCTCTGATGCCTTCTCCACTCCCCTATATTGTTCTCTGTCTTCATCCTTCAACCCTTTCACGTGTGTGGCTGCAATAAACCTCTCCCATGAAACCCCATACGAAGACCCTTCCTGGCTCTTTACCGTCGATTAATTCCTGGAGCTATCCGTGCATGTGTGTGTGTGTGGACGTGTGTGCAAGTGTGGTGGCTTCACCGAGCGGCTTCCTCCTGGAAATGCTTTTGGGAAGGTTGTGGGACTTTACCATCCAGCACTTCCACGTGACTGCCATCTCTTTGTCCTTGCTTCTGCAAGATGCAGGTGGTGGGATTGACTCTGTTTTCATCTTTCTCTTGAGGCACAGACCAAAACCAAGAATAAATAAGAAAAAAGTCCACTGATTGATGAAGGAACAATTTTCACCTAGTTTCTGGAGTTTCTTACAAAAAAATCTCTGGGTTGAAGAGAGTTTTAATTAAGCGGACAGGATGAATAGGCTACAAAGCAATTAAGTGCATGCAATGGGCAGTATTTGCTGGCTACATCAACCTTTGTGTTTGTGTAACTGGAACGAAGAATTATTTTGTGTATGGCATCATGCCGTTCTTCCTTCTCCTTTTCCTCCAGTTTTTTAACCAATTCAAAGGATGCTTCAGCCAGCTAGTTATGGCATGTATGATTAATGCTTTAGGCAACGTTGATAACAAGGCAAATCTGGCTTTTGCTACTTTTTATTTACATTCTGGTGAGAGTTTAGATTCGCAGATGTCCTTGAAATTACAGAATTTGCTTCCTTAAAGATTTTACCTTGGAAGAGAGCATGGGCAGCTGGGCTTTACTACACTGGGAATATTGTTTCTTTTGGGTTTGGCATGTAATGGAGCATATAAACACACTGCCATGCCAGATCTGCATGGCTTTATCAGGTCTCACCAGGGTACTGCATCTCTCCTTGCCTGACAACAGACTATTTCTGCCCCTCTCACTGTGTCACACATCAACCCTGGGTGCAGAGCAGAAAGCATTTGTGGTGTGTCACTTGTTTTCGTGTGACTTGGCTAATACACACAGCAAGAGATTGAGCAGGTCTCATGGAGCGCCCTTTGATGTCCTGACACTTGCATACTGTGAAGTTTGGAGATAGTCAACACTGCTACCCAAATGCAAACCTACCAAGCAGTCCTATCCATTCAGTATGGCCTTGGATGGGACTTCTGGACTTGGATTGCATCCCTGGGCATATTGGATATAATTTATTTCTTCAGCAATTCTGCTTCTCCCATGGTGGAATGATCATAGAATCACGGCATTATTTGGCTTGGAAGGAGCATTAAAGATCATCTACTTCTAACACCTTCTGCTAGACCAGGTTGCTCAAAGCCCCATCCAACCTGGGGTGGGGGACAGGTACCAAAACCCTCAGTGTGACACTGGCAGACTTAGCAAGGAGGTATGTTGTCCATTATATTTTTGTTTACTAGGATTCAAGGAAAATCCTTTATCTAATGCAAACTTTGTGTCTGTTTCTAAACTGCATGTAGGGACACAAAGCACTCATGTTGTGTTTTGCTACAATTTGTCTCTGTTCTCATAGCAGCTACTTAGCACAATTTTCTATTCCACTTCCATTGGCATGAAGGAGCCACTGAATTACCAAAATATGGGTATGGATCTAATATTGATACCCAAATGAGACGGACAAAGATTCTCTAACAGTTTAGAGTTAGAAAGTGTACGTTTATTCCAGTGCCGGGCAGCTGTGCGGGATAATTCTCTGATACACAGTGCAAAGGTAAAAGCTAATAGAGAATCTATTTATCTTCAAAAGTTATGAATATTCAAAATACAAATGCATGTTTATAACATTAACACCTCCCATTCTCCGCTTTGTACGGAAATTAGCTTAAATGTCATTAAGCATGCGTGGTATGCTCCCTAAATTGGGTTGATGGTCACGAAGATGAAGTAAAAGTAGTCTTCCTCAATTTGATCTTTCTGCCTTCCTGGGTTTTGACAACACAAATTACTTCTAGTGACCTTCCAGTTCCTCTTTGCGTGACTTTGAATAGATTCTCAGATGGGGAGGAAATTGATAATTGTTTACTGTTCCCTAGATCTACTTATTAGTGTTTCTGTTTCTCGTTCTAAGCACAGCTAAACTAACATAGAAGTAACAGGTAATCAGTTATTTAGTAATCATTTACTCACATCTTGAAAACTCATTTCAGGTTCAGCTCTTCTTAACTAACTAGTAACTTTTAATTGATTAAGGTCACTTCTATTTTAACTAAATTCAGCACAGCTGAATTAACTAACTATCTAACTAGATCTTTATGTTTCTTTTGAAATTCTGTGTTTCACCAGGAGGGGGACTTTCCACAGTAGTGCAATGAGCCGTGCAACCTCTGAACTTGTTTCTGCTTTCCTCTTAAATCTTGGTAAGGGCACAGCAGAGCCACAGACACCATCTGTGGGCTGGGAGAATGTGCTCCATGTAAAGAGGGAGCTGAAAGGTGCTGCCAGCACAGGGTTTGATGCCCTGTCTTTCCATAACAGTGTTCTCTTGCACAGGAAAGAGAGACCAAGGGTACAGGAAACCATGTGATTGCTTGAAATCCTCCTCACCATGGTCTGTAGGGCTCTGCTAAACTGAAAGAGAAATGGAAAGATCAGCTACGTGTCAGCTAAATATCAGTTAATTATGAATGATGTCTGGAAAGACCTGGTGTGAAAATAATGCATAGGGAGGAAGGTGGCTGCAGATGCAACCGAAAAATGGCAATTGCTTTTTTTGTAATGCATTCAGAGGAAATGGAACAATAGTAATTTTATTTGGAATTTATAATCAAAGGGGAAGTAACCATTTTGATTGGAGATGGAAAATTGCTTGATTTTCTTCCCTTTTTCTGTGCTTGCATAGGGAAGTCTTTTCCCCTGCTGGTGAAGTGAAGGAAAATGTAAAAAAGGAGAGGTAAAGAAAAATGCTGGTTTTGTTTCCACTTTATATTCTGCTACCAACATTAGCAAACAATACTGTTACTTTTCAGAGCTGTTTTTCCACATATGTGAGGCCTCCCTGGGGAAGCACAGCAAGGCAGAGCCTCCGGCAGCTGCAAATCTGGATGATTTCCTCAATTTTCCACAATTCTTCAGTTCTATCTGGCTCCAATCTGAAAAAGCCCTGAAAAAACAGGGTTGCTTTTTCAGCCTCCTTATCTGTGAAATGGGATGATCCTTACTTGTTTTGTAGAGGGTGTAGGAAGGTTGAGGATTGTCAGGAATGAGGCCACACTCAATTTGAATTTTAAAATTTAATTTATTAAACAACACGACCAAATTCCCTAATCAAAAATGGCTTATCCAGGTTCACAGCGATCAAAGATCCTTAGAGCCAATACGGCTATTGACCCAATGCAGAGACCCACAGCACTGGGGTTTGCTTGGGCTAGTCCCAAGCAAAAGTCTTCTAAGAAGCAGGCCTAATACCCACAGTGGCAGGCTCTGCTTACGCTAATCCCGAGCAAAAAAAGCAGTTCCAGTCCAGGACTGGAATTTTATATCCCTCTGGCTCCTCCCATCACTGCCCAGTGTCCCACCTTCAAAGTAGGAGAGGATTGGTAGAGTCCTTTCAAAGTCCAAATCATTGGCTCTAGTTTAGGCTATGATGTAAAGTCTTTTGACCAATGGCTCGCTTGCTGCTAGGGGTGCAGTCTCTCGGTGATGTTGCCCAGATTTTTGGCGGGAGAATCCTGCATTAAAATTCATGGTTTCCACGGAGCTCGGTGACAGGCTCCCATCTAGTCTTCTAAATATAGCTCCTTGGCAACAGGTGAGGGCTTTCCCTTTCTGCAACACAGCTTAACTTGAAGATTAATTCAAGAATTATTACAAGGTTTTGTAATACAGTCTAAACTTTTAGACTTTGACTGGAATATTAGAGTAACAGCATTTAAACATTTGTAACAGTGAAGAATATAAGACTGTAAACTTTCTTAACTTTAGGGACTAATTGACAACTCAGTCATGTACTAATAAAAGCAATAACTTCACACCAATTTCTTGTCATCCCATGAATGCGAAAGCCAAACTCTTTACTTCATTTATGATAAAGATATTTCTCTTTTTGACATATCCCAAAAAAGCCTGTCTCAGAGGTTTTTACTTGTTCAGTTTGGAGAAGGAGGGATGGAAGGTGTGGGCATCAAGGGGAGTGTAAAATGTTGGATCTGGGTGAGGATCTTTTCTGAGCTGGCTCCCATGGATCTGTCTGCCTCTTCTTCATTTATCTGGCAATCCAGTGAATGGAAAGAAAAAGGAGGGAAAACCGCAACCCCACATCTTGACCATTTATGGCAAATATATTTTATTGCACATCCACAGACTCAGCTGGACTCACGTAGCCAAAATGTGAGGAAATGTTGAACTTCTCAGTCCCTCCAAGGCAGAATTACTGTAAGAAGCTTTAATTTTTTCAGAGGAGCCCCTTGTCCACCAAACTCCCTGGCAGCAGATTGCCTGGAAGGTGAGGAGATGCAAGCACCATAATTTTATGCAACACTTCCAGTAGTGCTGATCCTCTGTAAATCATGGAAGTGACATTTTCTCCCAGCCTATATCTGTGTGTAAGGATGGCCCAGCATGGCTGTCACCCCTTCCTTCATGTACGGAAGACTGATTTAAAATGTTCTTATTTTTTTCCCTTGTCACTGAATTTTCAGGAGCTGTCACCATCTGCGTTAGGCTAGCAGAGCATTTGACAAATAAGCCTGAGTCCTTGCAAACCACCGGAGGGTGAGTAGCATGGAGGAGGAAAGAGGGTGTTTCTTTTGCAGTGAAAGTACATGAGCAGGGAACTGCTGAACCTGGGGGCTGCAGGAGTAGCCCCAAGCACAGGCACAGAGAGTAGAACTGGTAGTAACACAGTGTTCCTTTAACCAGCTCTTGTTGTGCTTGCCACATCGTGACCCAATATTTGAGCAAGATATCTTGTCTAGGAGGTTGTTGAGGGGAGCAGAGGGTTCCTGGGATGTGCTGAGCAGGGAGTGCTCCAGCAGTACCTGGAGATGACTAATCAACAAGCAGAGAGTGGGAAAGAGACAAAGACAAGCCAAATTTCTCCATGTGTTCACTTTGCAGTCTGCAGACTTTTAAACTGTTCTGGTTTGATTTTTTTGAATGCTGCAGCATGCCTGAATAGAGCTGGTCATCATGAACCACTAAATGTCTGAAACCAGAAAGGTTTGCTTTTGTCTCAGTGATACCTGGAGGACTCTGGAAACCTTTTAGGGCTTTCTCCCTTTCAGGAGCAAGGACAAGCCTTTTGTAACTGCTTCCCCTTCCTCGACTTCCCTCTAACATCAACTCACTGAATTTTTAGCATGTCCTTCATGGAAACAGCTGTCAGTTGAGCTTTTTGCAAATCTCCCCATCTCTTGGTGTTTCTCTGTTTCCTTATCTTGTTTATAAAACCGTGTTATGTGAGGCAAAACTCATTTGTTTGCTGGGAAGAGACATTATACTCAATGGCATATTTACTGTGTACCTGAGATATAATCTATTCTCTGCAGTAATACAGGCTCCAAAATGAATGGGTACTACTATAGCAGACAGTCCATATGGACGTGTAGTCTTGTTTGTAATCAGTTGTGGCACAATGCTCTGGTTGCAGCAAAGTAACACTTTGCATTAAGTGATGAATTGGTTTAGTCTTCTTATTCTGTCATTTTTCTTCACTGAAGATGTATTGCCTCCATTATGC
Source organism: Coloeus monedula (assembly GCF_965178545.1). NCBI lineage: Eukaryota > Metazoa > Chordata > Aves > Passeriformes > Corvidae > Coloeus > Coloeus monedula. Next base: position 10,460,723 of record NC_138785.1, on the reverse strand, counting down.
AACCCTTGTAGGTGAGCATCAAATATCCATGGGCACTTAAAAGGGAACATGTGAGATCATGCATAGCCCCATGTAGGACGGGAAGGGAGCCATGCTGTTAATTATAGGGAGTAACGTGTTCCAAATAGGTGACTTGTTGCAGCACAAGCCACTCTTGTGGTGAGGAAAGCAATGATTTATTCTGCTAAAGTGTGTTGTTATTGTACTAACATTGTATTTCTGGATTGATTTCAACTCAGAATCTGATAATAGAGTGGATATTTTCCTGCTGGAGAAATAGGCCATCCATGACACCAAACAAGCTAGATATATTTTAAAAGAGATGTTCTTGGTATGCTGAAGAAAGCAACAACAAAACCTCTATTAAAAGGTCTGTATTTGGATGGTGTGGAGATGCAATGGATATGTCTGTGTTGTCAACTTATGGTTGTTGCCATCAAATGGGAAAATCTGCCCATTGCTCATGAGTGAATTGCCAGAAAAATAATAACTTGCTTTATGGAAGATACTGTATAAAATGGAGCCACATAGTAATACTTGAAGGCTGTCTCTTGGCTTGGATCTGGATATTTCACAATGCAGTGCTCCCCAGAGAAGGAGGGCTCTGAATGCCAGCAGAGTGGCGGGATGGGGAGAGAAAGTGGAGCTGGAAGGTGCTTTTGTCCCTGTGCCCTTCCCTCCCATGCTTGTCCAAAGCCTGGGATACCACCTGTATCTTGTCAGGGGTTTTGCCCAGATCATCGTCCAATGGCCCTGTTCCTCCATGATGTCCTTTAATATGTGATAGGTTAAACTTGTTAGTGTGTGCCTTGTCTTGTCCTGCTGTCCTGAGTTGCAGTGTATTCTATTACCATCCTCATGAGCTGTTGAAATCAGGTGGGGCAGTGTTTCATTGCCTCCTCCCTCTGGACTATCTTCCATTAATTGGCCCATCAATGATTTGCTGCATGACTCATAGATAACTCCCTCCGGACTATCTTCTATTACTGAGTCCCCTGTGGTTCTGTGGCTCACATGCATAAGCACACAGATGCAGGGATGGCTTCAGTAATATTAAGCTGACGGCAAGGATTTGAGAAGGGTTCTTGCTTAGAGTTTCACAGAAAGCAGTTTATTGCTACACCTTGTGAAGGGTTCTAGAGGCAAATGACCCTGAGCACGTGACAGCTCAAGCTTAAGTACAGGGGTGTGGCTAACACCAAGAGCCAACTGGGTAATCATAACTGGGGTACATTACCATAATCGAACAAGGCATCCTTTCCCTCACCATAACCAATAAGTCTTAGGCACCAGAGACTGTCTTACCAAGAGCCCTCTCTGTCTCTTGTGCCACTGGTCAATCAGCTACCACAGTCTTCTGTTAATGAGCCCATCAGTGCCTTGCCTCATGACTCATCATCCCATTGTGAGATGCTCCACCCAGAAGGAGGAACCAAGCATTCCATCCTAGATATAATCTGAGATTCCGAAGACCATAGACACCCTTTCCACTGGATTCCCAGAGGACAGGTGCTACATAGCCACCACTGGACCTTGCAAGGAAGAGCAGACCCTTCTACAGGAAACACATCCACCACTTCAGGAGGACTGCAGCCACCATTTTATCAGACTGCTACCACCACCATGACTAACAGGGTGTCAGGTTGTATCCTGACTGTCAGTTTAAACCAGTGTTTTCTGCCTTTATTTTTTTTTTTAATTTCCCTATTAAATTGTTATTCTGACTTGGTGCCTCCCACTGTTTTTTTTTCAAACTACTACACCTGCACATAAATAGGTTTGAGGGCTGAGAGATACTTAAGAGGAGGAGAAAACAGGCCCATTTTTCGTGTATCTCTTGTGATACGTGAGTGTAATGGTTTTAAAATTTAGTTGATGGACAAGTTGCTGCTCTCCTGCTGAGAGGAGGGGAGGGGACAGGCCCAAGCTCCAGCCCGGGCTCCCTCCCCCAACACGGCGGCACTTGTCTAGCTTTGTCTAGCCACTGGGGAAAAAGCCGTCCCAGAGCCGCAGGCAGCTGAGAAACAGCTATGAGCTGCCACACGGCTAGGACCACATGGCCAAGATTTCATTTGAAGCCACTGCAGCCCTGTGTGAAGCCGGCAGCTGCAGGTGGAGCTTCTCTGCAGCCAACAGAGCCAACAGCTTGTGCCAAACTGAAAAGAACACCATATGCAGCCAACAAGGCCACCTTTTCTTCCAAGTCAGTGAGAAAAAAGTAAGTCATGTGAGGGAGAAGAACATGGCAACTCCAAGGTCAGAAAGAAAGGAAAAGTAAAGTCACATTGGACGAAGCCAAAATGGCGGTGGGAAAAGAGGGCAGAGGCACTTCTAGCACGGAGCTTAAAATTCTCTTTGCAAGCCATGGTTAAGACTGTAATATTAGAGACTGTTTTCTCTATAATTCATTAAAGTACGTGGGGGGATGGAAAATCCACGCGCGGCTTGTGAAGATAAGAGAATGCCTATGCCAGGTTATATAGAAGCTGTGAGAGGCCTTTAGAGATTTTGAAGGAGAGAACCTTTGTTTTCAGGCTAGAATAATTCATCCTTAAAAGACTGAAACCCTATGTTATGGCCCATGGTTGGCAGTGTGAGAAGACTCTAAGATTTCATGGGAGAGATTTTTTTTTGTCACTTCAGCAGATTGTTTTTTCCAGGCGGATTGCTGAGTTGTGAAGAATCCCGTGGCACAGCAGAAGAAACTCCTTTCCTTATGCATAAAAAGACTCTTAAGAAATGCTATACTGACCAAATTCCATGTTTTGTTATCCCTGGCACAGGTCAGTGGGAAGGAGGGAGGCACTGGGAGAGAAAGGTGTTTGAAAGTTTGCTTTAATTTCTTATTATCTCTTTTCACTTTTCATTCTGTTAGTAATAAACTTTCTTTATATTGTAACTGCTTAAATGTGGGCCTGTTTTGCCTTGCAGTCTTTTCTGTTTTCCTCAATAATCCTTATTTCCCCTTATGCGAATAACTAGATTTCGTGTGCTTGGTGCCTAGCTATGCGTCAAACCACGACAATGAGAAAAGCTTGCAAATGGCCTTCTGTCTTTTTAAAATCAGAAACACCACGGGTATGAAGGCTGCTCTTTGCTGTATTTCCCTTGAGGCAAGAGAAATGTTTCATTTCTCAAAGAAGCAGCTGAGGTATGCAGAGACAGCATCTTGTCCTTGTCTCTGGGATTTTGGGAAGGGGTGAGAAAAACACACAAAACGCCTGACATACACTTCATGGTCTTAATAACAGCCACTTGGTTTTCAGTAGGAGTAGCTCAGATCCTTCCCCTCTGCCATCTTTCCGTAAAGTCTTCTAAGAGAAACAGATTATGTAAAAACACATTGAAAAGCTGGGAAGAAACTGGCAGGTTTGAAAGAGGCTCAAGGACATCCTTGACACTCTTCTATGCAGCACAAAGAAAAACAACCGGAAAATTGCTTTTCCTTTGTAGGTTGCCTTTGCAGATCAGTAGAGTCAGAAAAATCACTTAACTCTCACAGGCTGCAGTGTTTTACTGCTGCCGTCCCTCCTGCCACCACTTGTGTGATGCCTGGTCTCCTCTGTAGACACTCCAACCCATTGTTGTTGCACCCCTGTACTGGTGGAGGAGGCAGTCATTGAGAAGGCTGGCTTTTCCCATTGTCCCTTCTCTGGCTGTGGAAACTGACTGTTGAGCTAACATGAGAAAAGGCCTCAAAATCTGTTACTCTTCTGAAGTGGGAGCTCCCACTGGGACTTGAGCTCCTGCTTCCCTGGGTTTGGGATGAAACACAGGCTGGTGGGTATCAGGCAGAGCCTGCTGCAGACATCTTCCCGATCCTCAGGTTACTTCTTAGACTTCAGCCTGGGAGGAGGCTTTGCAGCCCCTCAGGCAGTGCAGGTGTGGTGGCACAGAGCTTGGCGGGAACTTAACCCCTGGAGGGCCTGCATATTTCTTAGACACGTTGCAGTGACATTGCTGTTGCTCAGCCTGCTGGGTGCCTGTCGTCTTTGCCTGGGGCTGACTTAACTGGCAGTTTCCTGAGGGTGAAGAGTGATAGAGATGGCTCAAGTGGAGGATACCCAGGCAGAGGTCTCTGCTGGCAACACCATCCAGCATTCTTGACAAGGGCACATTTTCCTTCAGCTATTGATGATTCCTGGAGAGAAAACAGTGGAAAAACACCGTAAAATCATTATATAGGGAAACTGCTGATGTTCTGGGTACAAGAGCTCAATGTAACATCAAACAACCTGCCATGAATGTCACTTTCAACTTCTACTGACAGTCACTTTCCAAACTCTTACTCTGGAGCATCCTCTAGCTGTTGTCTGTAACTCATTTGATCATTTCCAGAGCTTTCACTGTAATGCCCTGTTTTATAGCATCATCTCAGATATAGGTTATTAAATTTGCTCCCAAAACCAGTATACCAGGCTCTGCTACATGCAGCATTGACCTAAAGATCTTGCTATGGCCAAATTCTTTGCTCTAAAATTCAGTCTTTTGAAGAGAGTGAACTTTCACTTGTATGGCCATTTTGAGTCTTCTTTGCTCTTTTTGGAAAGGGAAAATTGACATTTGGTGTGGATTTTTGAGGTTCATTATCTACTACAGAGCATCTCCTTAGTGTCTGGGAAGTTGTGTAGATCCTGGCTGACACTGCTGTCAGACATCTCTTCCATCCAATTTCAGCTTGGTTACTTACCTGGGAGGTGGCACAGGACCAATCACTCCTTGCCTCAAATTTACTATTTATTTAATAAATAATAAACAAATATGTAATAAAATAAAATAAATGGTAAATTAATGTTGCCTCCATTGACTCATACCATGACAGTGCCATCCTTTGTGAGACATGTGGAGGCATCATTGCCAGGAGTTTACAAAGCCCCAGTTCTTTAAGAGAAAACCCTCTGCTGTGAAGTGATAACATGGAGGACTTGAAAATTATTCCTGTCTCTTGCTCAGTTGTGGCAGTTCTGCTTTTTCTGAGATGAACTTTGCTTTAATGAGTCTTGATGCCTCTCTACCACATATACACCATGAAGGAGCTCAGCCTTGCGCTCGTCCTTGCAATGCCTTTTATTTTGGTCTGTAAACTATCTTTCTCCACACCATTGGCATTTTTCTTCTATCTCTCTCTGAGCCCTGAGTCCTAACTGTGTGATGGGACATCTTCTCTCTAGGTGAGATAAATGGAGTTAGGTTCCTTCTGTCTCCTCTTTGGACCCTTTTGATCCTGAAAAAGGATTTAGGTCTGATGCCTGATCTTCCTTTGTGTCTAATTCCCTCGGTCTATTAAAACTTCTTAATTTTATCCCAATCTTGTTTCTATTTTTTGCTGGCCTCTTTGTTTGGTACAGCTGCTTGCAAGCTTAACTTCCTTTAATATATTTTCCAGCTCTGTCACTCAGCTGCCCTGCTTCCTTTACTAGTGATTTCACTGAATCAGCAAAATCATCCCAATTCACAACTTTTACTCAGTTATTCCTGTCTAAATCTGAGACTGGGCAGGTTTAGACAAGGAATTAAGCATGTGAAAATCATTGCAGTTCAGTACCATGAGTGCAGTGACCTTGCAGAGTTTTATTTGCAAAGACCATATCTCCAGAACAGCTGAATATCAGACTGAAAGTAACCTGACCTAAAAGGAAAAAAGCAGAGTGAGAGACAAGCATGTGTCTAATGGAGGCCAGCATGGGAGTAGCAACGATGTCAATGTATTTAAAGTAGAAACTAAACACCCAGCAATAAAGCCAAGTGCAAGAGCAGAGGCAAGTGAGAGGTGGAACAAACAACCTTTAAGGATGTTGTTGGCAGTATGTACACAAACATGTTTGTGGTAGGACTCCTTGGTAATTCATAGCTATCTGCACTGGAGAATATGACTGACTGCAGGACTGGCTTTTTCTACTGGGATTTTCCCTTCTGAATGTTTGTCTTATGGTGTAGAGGCAGCCTTGCCTGCAGAATAAGCAGGTCCTTCTCTGTGGCACTTTGTTGGGCTCTTCTGGGGATTGCTCATGGCCCAGCTGTATTTTGAACAGAGATTTATGATCACCTTCCCAGTCAATTAAAATTCTAGGTACTGCTACAGCAGAATTCAATTAAGTCTAATTGGAGCTTCTGACAACTGATTTTCCAAACAGAAACAATGGTGGGGTTGCAGATCCTGAGAGGGTTTCTATCACTTTTAAATAACTTTCAGTTCTGTTCTTGCTTGACACTGCTCTAATCTTTCCTCAAGCCCCATGGTCTTTCTTGCATCAAGCAATTCAAATGTTGATTTTTTTTTTTTCTGTCATAATTTATCGTTTTGGCTTATTTGTCCTTTTTATATCTTCTTTTAAATGTGAGGGGGGAAGCAAACCAAACCACCAAACCCTGCAGAAGTCTGGAAATGTTTTTGTATCAGTCCCAGTGGTCTGACATGAAAGATCTATAGCCACTTCTAAGAGTTTGATGGTTCAGTAACAATTATCTAGACAGTTACAATAACAATTCCCTTTTCTTTTTCTGTTGAGAGGGATGATGAGGTTTTAATGAATTGTCAATAAAGATTAAAAAAATAATAAAATACCAAAGAGTAGAAAAAAACCCAGGTGCAAACACAATGACATTAAAATACAACTCAGGTTTTCCATTCTACCCTAAATTTTATTTCCTTGGCATCAGGAGCTATTGTGACAGTTCTTTGCATGCTTGATTGAACAGGGGAAACACATGGGACTGTATCTTAGTCACAGAATGCAGAACATGTAGCTCTCATCTCACAGAGGGGTGAATAATCCTTTCAGTAGTTTGTTTTGCCAGAATTTGCAAATTCTGGCAAATGTTGTTTACTGTGTGGGGACTAAGAACAAAATGGCAAACAGGAATTTAAAAAGTGAGAGAAGGAGGAATATATATATATATAGAGAGAGAGAGAGAGAGAGAGAACAGTGACAGCTGGAATGTCCAACTTCTCCATCCTGTAGTGTGTGGTTGTCACTTGCCAACTGGAATACTTTTTCCTAGAGTTTTATTTTCTATGATTTCAGGACTACAATAACATTTCTATCTGCATGTGTCCTGTGTCTTGCTGCTTAAAGGAAACCAGAGCAACCCTCCACATAACTGTGTTTTTAGTGTTTCCCTCTCTTCATATGAGATAAATGGAAGAAAAGCCATGGGCAATTATTTTGTGTGGAAGTTAAAGGGAAAAGTTTTTTTATAAGAAATGATTGTGTAATTATACAATTGCCAAAGGAGAACAGGTGGATGCAATCCCTGATGTGTGATTACTAATAAATTCTCTGTATTCCTTGTGGAAAAGAGGCACAACTGAAAAATTAATAGTCAATACCTCTTTGATGAAAGGGTTTGCAGCCACTGGTGTCCTTTATCAAAATAGAGTGAGCTTTGAAGGAACAGCTAAAATAGCAAGCCTCAGCTTCAAGTAAAGCAAGCTGAATGGAAAAACTTACAGATGGCTTTTTCTCTGGGAAATTTGTTTATATATATATATATATATATATATATATATATGTTTATATATAATACTGTGTTCTTTTACACAGTAGCAGAAACTTTTTGCCTGAGGAAATGGTGGGTAGGGTTTTACCAGGAGGTATGTGGCTGCTGAAGTTGTGGTCAGTGCCATAGGGCAGATGGGCAGCAGATACGAGAGTAAATGTTGCATTGGGTTGTGAGTGTTCACATGAAAATTTGATCAAAACCAGCTTCTATTGCAGAACTCTTTGTGAGAGCTGAGTTTTCAGTGAGGTTTGTATATGTAAAGGAGAAATCCTCTTAGTTCACCAGCACATTCTGTCACAACTTTTGGGCAGAAGTAGTGACTAAAATGTTGCAATGTGAAGGGAAATCTGGGTTCTCTGCTGTGCTGTGACAAGGTGCCTGCTGTCCAAGAATAGCAGAAGCTATGAAAAAGGCTTTGAGGTCCTTTGGAGATGCCATGGGTGCCTTACAGAAATAGCTTAATTACACACTAATGAATGCCAGTGGCAGACAAGGGAAGGACAGTGTATTATACATATATCCTAGATACAAGTTGACAGCTGATTTTTGAGTACCTTCTTTCTTCTAATGATTTTTATTTTGGTTCTTAGAGTGTTTAATAGTTTGAACATCAGAGTTTCTTATTTCTGTAGATATGTCTATACGATGGCAATTTTTTTCTGTGTTTGTTTAGGTTATTCATTTCAGAGCTTGGAAATGAGAAGAAAGCAGTTGTAAGCACAACTTTGTCTTGTGTTCTGGCCGTCTCCATTTTCTTTATTTGAACATTGACTTGGTCATTTAGGGTGCCTGGTTTCAGTCGTGTTCCCCACAATCTGAAGGTATTAACGAACAAGAATGAAGATGGTTAATCACCTTGCAGCAACTGCATGGTGTTCCCAGCTCTGCTCCTGAAGGACACTGGGGCAGTCCGTGCATTAGGAAGGTGCTGTGAATGCCTGATGAAGTTGTAGCATTTCTCAAAGCCAGAGCTGTGCTGGCTTTCTCCAAATATGCCATGAGATGGCAGCAAAGACTTTTGAGAGAATTTTGTACCTTGAATTGTTGCTTAGGTATTCTTGTAAGAGAGCTTGATCATAAATCCCACGCCATTTAATGGCTTCATAGTGCATCCTACAGAGTATATGCTGTATTGTTCCCTGAAATGCAAGGTTTCCTTTTCAGTAGAGAAGGCCCTATTTTTCCCTTTGTTCTATTTCTTCTTTTCACATCTAGCATATTCCCATTGCTTAGTGTTATTTTAAAGAAATGGACAAGCAAAGCCTTTAGTTTAGATCGGAAGGGACCTTAAAGATCATCTCATTCCAATCCTCCCTGCTACGGGCAGGGATACCTTTCACTAGACCAGGTTGCTCTAAGCCCCGTCCAACCTGGCCTTGATCACTACCAGAGATGGGGCATCCACATCTTCTCTGAACAACCTGTTCCATTGTCTCACAACCGTCCACTGAAGAATTTGCTCCTAATATCTCATCTAAACCTACTCTTTTTCAGTTGAAAGCCATTCCCCCTTATCCAATCTCTACATGCCCTTATAAAATGTCCCTCTCTAGCTCTCTTGTAGCCCCTTTAGGTACTGAAAGGTGTTACAAGATCTTCCTGAAGCCTTCTCTACTTCAGCCTGTTTTTGTAGGAGAGGTGCTCCAGCCCTCTAGTCATCTCTGTGGCCTCCTCCAACAGGCCCACATTATACTGGGGACCCCAGAGCTGGATGCAGCACTGCAGGTGGGGTCTCTCCAGTGAGGAGTGGCAGAATTCCCTCCTTCTTCCTGCTGCCCACAGCACTTTGAATGCAGCCCAGGACACAACTGGCTTTCTGGCCTGCAAATGCATATTCCTAGGTTGTCTTGAGCTTCTATCCACCAGCATCCTTAAGTCCTTGTCCCTAGGGCTGATGTCAGTCCGTTCTCCACCCAGACTGTACTTGTGCCTGGGATTGCCTGTTGCACTTAGCTTTGTTTAAATTCATGAGTTTTGCACAGACTCCACAGACTCACCTCTCAAGCATGTCCAGGTCCCTCTGGATGGCACCCCATCTCTCCAGCAACACCATCTCTCCAACAACACCACACAGCTCAGTGTCATCAGCAGACTTGCTGAGGGTATCCTGAATCCCATTGTCCATGTCTCTGACAAAGATGTTAAACAGTGCCAGTATAGGGGGTTATTCCTTGCCAAAAATTTAGCATTACCTTTATCAAAAATATATTTGTGCTCCACAGAGAGAGGGTGACCAGATGCAGGAAACCAGCTTTGCAGAGATCTGTTTAGTTATGGGAAAATAGTTAAGGAGGAAATTGAAACTTGGGTTTGCCTTTTTTTTTTTTTTTTTTTTTTTTTTTTTGTCATCAGCTGTAGCTATCAAGTAGGAATTTGGAATTAAAAAACTTGTGGGAAGAGAAGCAGAAGTTCTTTTCAGCCACGTGGTGACATTATATGCCCCCTTGATGATAATGTGATATGAAAAGAATGGCAGATATTTATGAAGGTGAGGAAAAACAGATTTCTACTCTTCATCCTGTTCTTATCACGGGTATTACTTTTAGCACTTTCTTCTTAGCAACAGTAATGAAAAGTAGGTGAAAAGCCATTAGCAAAAATTCCTCCTTCTCATCTTACAGGAAAATGTTGATAAAGACAATGTTGTACATGACTTGCTTGAAAACAGCCTTTCCAAAAGAATTGGTTATAACTGTAGAGCTACAGTGCAGGAGGCAATTTAGAATTATTCAGATTGGTTCTGTGACATGCTGGTGATGAAGTGAATGAGAGACTGTGTTGCAAAGGCAGTTGCCATTTGATTCATACTGATGGACAACCGGGATGCCAATCCAAACCTATCTTCTTTCAGTTTAAAGTCAAAACCCTGTCACATCATGCCCTTGTAAAAAGTCCATTCAAAAAGTCTTCACATACAATGTCTTTGAATATAAAAAATTTGAATATATTTAGTCCCAGGAATTTTGCAAATAATTTATTCGAAATGCACAAGTAATTATTAGAGGCTTCCACTAATTTTTTTTTTCTGCCAGCATTGGGTAAGCTCATCAGTGGGAGTCTGAGTCCTGCAAATTATCACTGAGGCTGCTCAGTCTGCAGTTTGGGGACAGCATCAGCAGACGAAATCCCTGATCCTGTTTTCCACCTTCTGCTGTGTGGCAGAGCTGCTTTTTGCTGCTGCAGAGAGAAATGGATTCAGGAAGATGTAAAACTATTTGGTTGGGTTTTTTTCTCTCCTGGGTTTTTCAGCTGAACCTGTACCCAGGTCCATTTCATCACAGAGTTGTGGCAAATATTAATGCTGCACTTGGATGCATCATCTAGAGGGGAAGGGCAGACAGGGAATGGAAGATGTGTGTTGGTTTAAATATTGCAACTTCAGAGTCTCTAAGGCCAGAGAGATATACATGAATTTTCTGGTTCCTAGAGGCTCTATCTTCCAGTCTGACCAGTTCTCGGTCCTCTTTTCTTAAAAGCTGGTAAGTATTTGCTTGGTTTCTCTAGAATCCCAAGGATGCTTGCTCCCTGAACTGTGCAGAATCAAGGCTTGCACCTTTGGGCACAGGCTCAAAGTACGTCCTCAGGCAAAGCTAAAGCATACAGCTGCCGTGCAGAGATATACACAAAAAACAACATCATTATTTACACTGTAAATTCTCAGTTCCCTTTGTGTTATTTCCAGCATTCCCAACATTTTGCTGGGTCCCCTTGTAAAACAAAAAAATAACATGGCAGTCATAGAGAACTCCTTCCATGAGTGGCATAGAGTTTTGTTGAAGTGTTCTTGACTTCATCTTAAACCTAAAACCAAGCAAACAACAGTTCTGTGACACAGTAAGGGAGCTGATATGAGAGAATTGTCTCCAGACACTGCAGTGCATTATCAGCTCTATCATCTTGAGGCATTTTTTCCTCTGTGAAAACTGTCTTTATAATTCAGCCCATCCATTCCTTGACTTTCATATTGTTATTGGGCCTGATCCTGTATGGAGGGATGGGGGAGATGGATTAGGTTATGAACAGACTCAGGTTTGAGCTTGGAGTGGGAATTATAGACCTAATCAGACATGCATCTATAGCTGTTGGATGGAGTCTGTTCCCATTATCTCCCCCCTCCCTTCTTTATGTCTTCATAAATTGCCACAGTGAGGAAATCCTTCTGCCTTACACATTTGTTACACAGGCCTGCAAAAATATGTGTTTTTTCCTCTGAAGATTTGCATTGACAGGGAAGAAAACCTCCTCACAGTTGAAACAATATGTATTTTAAACATTTTCCCTTCATGTGCATCCCAGTTAAAATGTCATCAAAAGTACAGTTGGACAATCTCTTGTAGAAAGAGTAATTCCTTTCCTTTTCCACTTCCCAGCTGATTCTTAATGTTCAGATACACCTCTCCTCAGTCTCGGACAATGTTCCTGTAATTCATTAATACCCTTTGCCTGTGTCTGCAACACAAAGTCTGCAGAGCTTCTCTTGCCTCCAGAAATGTTCAGAAATGGTATTTGATGGTATGATATACAGAAGATGGTGTGCTTTCTACCTGCAGAGGCAAAGGTAACAGTGATGGGAACCCATACATAAGGCAATTAAAAGCAGGCTGGGATGGGAAGATGGGATTGATAGGGAGATTATGAGAAACAAACTTGCATCTTGAGAGTTCATTTTACACTTAATTCTTAATGTTCATGTCATACCTTATTTTTGCCATAGCTGTGCATGAAAACAGAGGCATAAATAAAACAGCCAGGAATCTTCTCTGTGATAAGACATAGGACCCCCAAGACTTGTCTGTCCTTTCCCCAAGGTCTGTGGTCCCAGAAGGGGATGGAATGACATCCGAAAAGCAGAGTTAAGGTCACTCAATTCTGTAGCCCTGTTTTTCCAAGCTGTGTTCCATACTGCCATAACCACCCTTGGATGAGCAGGGCACATCAGGCTTGCAGGCTGTATTCTTGTTTAATTACTAAAGAATGTACAGGAATTTGCAGGCTTTGATTAGGGCTATACTTTCGTCCTATCTGATAGTTTTCTTTTGTACGTGTGAGCACAGCTCTACTACCCAGAAAAACAAGGTGCCCAGAGAAGTTGTGAATGCCTTGTCCCTGGAACTGCTCAAGGCCAGGCTGGATGGGGCTCTGAGCAACCTGGTCTAGTGGAAGGTGTCCCTGCCCATGGCAGGGAGGTTGGAATGATGGTGCTTTTTTTGAACGCTTCCAAGCCAAACTGTTTCATGATTCTAAAGCAAGGGTTGGCATTTGGGAGCACCTCCACAAGTTCTCTGAAGAGTTTTGCCACCTGCTCCCAGAACAGAAAAGAGCTTGGCAGTCTCACAGGCAAGGAGGAGAATCAGCACCTTTCCCTTGCAATGGGAAGATAGGGAACATTGACCTGTGTGATAATTTTAGGTGGATGATTAAATTTGTCTTTTTAGGTCCTCAGCTGAAAATTCAATTTAGGTGACTAGTTTTCTTTTCACACACTGCTTAAAAGTCTTTTGTTCTGCTACCACTAATGTTCCTGATGTTGATGGTCTTTTCACTCTAACAAAGTGCAGAAATGCCCAGCCTGCTCTACATTTCTGTTGGCTCTGGGCTATCAAAACATGAAGAGAAGACTGTTTTTGGTTTAAGGATACATGTTCTACCCTGAGATAGACTGACTGTCTACCCCATAAAGTGAGATGTTGCTGTTGCAATGTGTGCAAGGAATAGTCAAGTCAAAAGGATTATAACTTTTCTACCGAATTAAGTTGTTTTCAATTATTCTAGTTAAAGATGCCCAGGTTTTGGACATATTTTTCCTGGAGAAAACAAACAAACCGAAAAAACCCGATCTGGCATCAGCTTAGTATTAGAACAACCTAGACAAATAGTAGGACCATAGGATAAAACATTCTGTAAACATGTGTGAGGGGATAGGAAAGATAAGGATGAAAAAGGGGAAGAAGCAGAGAAATATTCTATTCTGTGGTATGTTTTTGGGGATTTACTTATGCTAAGGCGTCAAATATCAATGTGAGAGCAAATGTTTCTGAAATGAGGCAAAACTGAATGCTGATGGAGGCAGCTGAGTGCATTAGAGATAGTTTTGCCATGTGACATATGCTTTCCTTACTGCTTGATGGTTCTGCATAGACTAGTAATATATGTGGTTGATACCCAGAGGATAATTGCAACTTTAACGGGAAATGCTATTATGCATATTATTTACAGTGGTATCCTGCTTTCACAAGGATCACCAGACTGCTGCCTTAACTAATGTTAAATAAGTTGTTAGAGGAGAGTACATAGATTTGCTGCACCAGATCTTATCTCTTTAAGAAGTCTATTGTCTCAAAGAAACATAGGGATTCACTTAAGAAGGCTCCACTGTTGCATGCACAACTTATTTTCCTCAGTTAATGAATGCAGGCACTCAGAAAGTGCTTTTGGTTGACAAATTCCAAGAAGAGTGTTCATGTCATAAAGGGATCCAGAAGAGCAGCAAAAGCTTCTGAAGGAAAGAATATATAAAGGGCAGTTTGGAGTGCATTACCCAAAAAGCAGCACTATGAAGTAAGCTCCTGATTGCTACAGATACAGTGCTGGATGGTTTTAATGAAGTGAGAATACAGCTGAGTTTGGTTTTAACAGATAAAGCAGATTCAGGTATAAGATTAGAAAATAAGAGAAAGATAGATGTGTACACTGTAAAGGATAGGCCTTTGCCCTTAGCAAAGCTTTCTTGTTCTGAAACCAAGCGGATGGCATTTCCAGTATCATCTCAAAAGAAGACATGGGCTGTGCAGTATCCTTTTAGGCTGACCAAGGGCTGAGATGAGGCAATCTGCATTGCCTTGCTAAAGTCACATTTATTGCCTATAAATAGACACATTTGAAAAGCATATTTATGCAGTAAACAAAGGTATGATTACAGTAGAAGTAGGTATAATGTAGATTTAATTCTGCCTGCATAACCTCTCTAATGAAACTGCAGAGCTAACTTTAATATGCAGTTTGCTGCTGGAGAAAAGCCATACAGCAACACTGTACACATGCTCTAGGTGCTGGGTGCTGCAACCTTAACTAATAATGGCCAATACCTGCAGCAAGTAAGCCACAGAAGAAATAGGAAGCTACAGTCTCTATTATAACATCTCTAATGAAAGACAAAAACACTTGAATTCTCTCTTCCAGCTGTTGATCTCAGCTGAAAAGAAATCTATGCCTCAAAGAAAAAAAATGCACAAGTGAATAAAATGAATTGTGGATTATAGTGAGCAGGACAGATTATAATAATGCATTGCATTAGATTCTACTGGTGGTGCCATTTGCTGCTGATTGCATTTACTATTTTGCCTGGCAGATTACGATAATCTGACATGCAATATAAGAGTTTGGTCATTAGGTGTGAAAACTAATGGATAACAGCATACAAGAAGAGACAGTTACCCAAGTTGCTACCAATTTTTGTAAAATATTTTGTAGCTGCAATAAATACTCTGATCAGAGTATTTATGACTACTTTTTACGAATGTGATCTTACTGTAAATATAAGTAGTTTGTAAGATTTGTGGGTGCCAAAAAAGCCAGCCCTTTTCTGTGTAAAACTAGAGAACAGTTGTCAAGGGAAAGCTACGATTTTTGTGTTGTTTTAGTTAGCACCTAACAGAAATAAAGAGAAATGTAGCCATATATACTGATAATCCAGTATTACTTTCCAGGGAAATAATGAAGCCATTGTTGTATGTATGAACAAATAATTAAACACAATAAAGCCAAAGCAATACAATGATATGAGTGTACAGTAGAGCTGAAAATGCAAGTCTGACTTGCTTAATACTAGCACACAGACTTCAACCACTGTCAGTCTTAATTTCAGTCTACATTATGGCATTAGCCTGATGAAATAGGAATACCTTTCCAACAACCCTGGACTACCTCCCCTTTGGTGCTATTGCTGTGCTTTTTCCACATCAGTGTGTGGGGCTGGTGACTAGCCCTGATGCTGCTGAATGACCATGGAGGCAGCTCCTCATATCCTTTCACAAAGACACCGTGTCGGCGTTTGAATCACGGACTCAAACCAGCAGGGAACCTGAATCATTTATTCAAAGGAGTGAGTTTTATACACTTTTCTAAGGCACAGTATTTCCTTATATGGCGTGACCTATCCTGTGTTGCCATGTCAGCAACACTCTTTGTAGGGGTCTGCCGTGTGATGCCTCCTCCCTCCAAGATCCGGTGGAGACAACCCTCTCTGTGCTGCCATGTGCTCCTTTGTTCTGCCATGTGCCTCTGCAGGCAGGTTTTACAGCTCACAACCTAATTCTCTCTTATAATTCCCCATAACACCGTATAATTTACAACATTTGGATAGAATGAGAAGATTTAGTAATCAAATTTTCTAAGATTCCCTGAGTCATATTTAAAACTTTCAGCTCTGCCTGAGAGGTTCAGCTGTTGTAATGAAAATGATGAGATAATAGGGATGGGGATGATGCTTTTGATTTGGCCGATTACTTGGTTAGTTGAAAGTAACAAGACAAATTATGCCAGGAGATGCCCTTCTCTAAGCTGAGGGCACAAGAATGTATCTGCATTTGCTGCATAAGGTCAGGGTATGATTTCTACATGTACTTTTCTCCTGGCTGCCATTTTACCATTTCTTCCCTAATTTTTGTCACAAAAGCCAGTTAATTTATGCTACTTTTTCCTTTCTCTCTCTCCCCCCCCCCCCCCCCCCCCCCCAAGCATAAATAAACTGTAAACGTTTCTTCATTTCCTTTTGATGCCTGTTTCCACCCAGCTCAGATGGTAACCAAGCCTGGGTTTTTGGCTTACCAGGACTGCAAGGAAAATGAAGAGCTTAGAAAATGAAGGTGAGGGAAACCAAAATCGATTTGGGTTACTTATTATTTCCAGATTGAAGTTCTAAAAGAGTCTTGAGGAGATAAACAAGCCAAGACGCCACCAGATTAGACAAATATACTCATGTGTAGCACTTCATATAGTGTCCTAAGTGTCCTTACAGCAAAAGAACATCTGTCTGGGGCTACAGGTGAGGCATTCATTTTCTCTGAGATTATTTCTAAAATAAATGGGTTTTGATTAATATAGTAGGTAAGTAATATTTTGGGATTTGTATTCAGCAGTCAGCTGTACTTTATTTTTACTGCCAAAGTGCTGGGAGCACAGCACAAATGTTTTCCTCTCTGCCAATGAATATGTGTTGCTGGTCGGGAATGATGGATACGGTAGTTCCTGTTTCTGAGTAAGACCATACAATTCCAATCTTGAGACTGTCATGAAAAGACCTGATGAGTCCCCTGCCTTATTACTATTTGTGACATCAGAATGAATCTGTTTCACACCACAAGCTGCTCCTGTTGCAAACTTCGTCACAGGCTCCAGAACAAGAGAGAAAAGCAAAAGGAAGAAAAGGCCTGCTTTCATGTGGGAATTTTCCAGAGAGCATGCAAATGAGATGTTAACTTGATTACTGAGGTAAGAGATATGGCTAAGGTGGTAGACCGCAAATGTAAGTACCCTGATTTGCCTCATTGCTGGGGATCCTGTGGGGATATCACTCATTCAAGGGAAATCCAAAACAATGCTCTTGGTTTAACAAATAAATAGAATGAAGTCCGTGATCTTGGTGTGTAGGAAATGACCTTGTGGGTAGTGGAGAGGAATACATGTCCTCTGAGTATTTTCAGTGTGTCTCCCTTGACCTAGTTCAGTTGCCTGGTGTTGAATCAGTGATGAGAGTTTAAATTCATCCATAAAAAGGACTTGGGGTGAAATTGAGGATGGAGATGAGAAGAGGAAGGAGATGAGAAGTATGTACATGGAAATGGAAGGAAAATCTTGGCACAGCATCCTCTGCAGGAACAGTGCTGCATTTGGACCACTCTGGTGGAAACTTCACCATATCACTTTGACACCATGTTTAGGAAGCAACTGGTGCCAATCTTAGGTATGGACAGGGACAGTGAAGCCAGATAAGACAGCTTAGGTATGTGGAGGGTAATCCTCTTCCTTTTTTCTATTTATGCTGGCCTGCAGCATAGTCCTTCAATATGGAGTTGGAGGTAGTTGCGCTTTTAATTCCCTTTGTATACTTTTTTTCTTCAAGAAATATGGAAGTCTAAAGTCTAAAATTGGAATAACTTCCTGGTAATGGAATTGTTATAGGTAACGATTGAACTGCTTGCAGGGGATAGAATGGTTCCTCAGCTCAGGTGGTCAGTAGAGAGTATTAATTACTATACATGGTCTAACTTAGAGATGCAGTGCTAAGGCACATAAACCTCTTTAGCATAAAGTTCAAAGAGAATATGCATGACTGGGAATATGGTATTTACAGCTTTTGTTAGGAGGCAGAATGAGCTGGGGCTGCTTATTTACTTTTCATGTGGAGCTTTAAAGAATTTTGTCTGAAAAGACCAAGAAGTAAGAGAGGAGGTGCTAAAGGAGGAGAAACACGTCAGTGAGCTGTGTGATGCCAGTTTCCTTTTGACAACTGTCCCTGTTGCACAGCATCTGGTGGCCTGTGAGAATTATCAAGATGGACACATGGTGGGAATCCTGGTCCCCTCCTGCAGAAAAAGTCAGAACCCCATCCTTGTGCCTGGCCATGGTCTAGGGGAGCCTCCTGCCATGAAACTTGCACATGGAGCCTGGGGACAACCCTGGCTTCAGGGACAGGGAATTGGGTTTGTTTTCCTGACCTGCTACAGGTGTCTGAAATGATATTTTTCTCTACCTTACAAATGGTAAAGAGAGGTAATGGGAGGCAGACCAAGCCTGTGTACATTCCTCTCCTAGAGCTCACACCTCTGAGACGGATCCATTAAAACTGCCTCAGAGAGAGAGAGGGCAAGCACATTAAAGATTATGATGTGTTGAGGTGTGACCATGAAGGGGATGAGTAAATACTGATGACAGATTCATTGCTCCTTATGTCTATATAGACAGGACAGGGCTGATAAAACTAACAGGGAGCTCTGGACCTGTTACCCTGGTTACATGCCCTGTCTCCACTGAAATCACGTGAGTTACAGCTACCATGCAAGTAACAGGGAGTCCTGATGCTGTTCATAATAATGAGAGACAACATGCCCTATCAAAAAAACTTATGTCAACTACATGCAGAAAAGCTGCAGGAGACGCATTTTCTGTAGAGATGCTTGCTTTAGTACCTTACGCAGGTCGATACGCTGAAGATTAAATCCAAATATGCCTTTGAGTTTTGAAATTTCAGGTCATTACTTTGCTGCAATTTGGGATGTATTATTTGTTCTCTCTTGCACGAGCTCTGTAAGATGTCTTCTCTGTATTTTCCCTGATGTCTAGTCTTATTTTTCCCCTCCTGATTTAATAAACCAAACTGTCTTTGTATTTATTAGAACAAAACCAGTCCTGGAGAAATGGATAAAGTATGCTTCTAAGTTGCTTCATTTTTGCAAGCCTTGTCATATCAGTAAAACACAGGTGGCTGGAATAGCAAACTAGCCGAGGTACCTGCATGACTGAAGGCAGGAAGCAGAAGACATCTGTCTGAGTGTCTTGTGCTGCCAAACTCCTACACTCAGCCCTAGGGACTAAGATCCTGCTGTTGCTGTCAATATAAAACTCTTTAGTCTGGCATTTAATGTGCCTTCACCTGGAAAGCTATATTTAAACTAATAATCCTAGTTTTTTTGATTGTGTGAAGTTAAGTGGATTTTAGGATTCTCATGCACTTGCCTGGCATTATGGATGCAGAATAAATTTATGTCAGCAAAGTCAAAGGGTCCGTAGGACTTGTTGCTCCTTGAAGGGAGCTTCTGTGCATCCACAAAAAAAGAAAATCCTACAAAAAAGAAAATAACTGTGGTGGCCTGTTTCAGGGGGGTGTGACTAAGATCCAGTCACCCTGAGCTGCATTAAGAGAGGGAATGAAAAACATTACAGACCTCTTAAGTTTGGAGAAATAAAAAAGGCCATGGCTTTTTCTTAACAGAACCTTGACTGTTCTTATTTTTTAAAATTCTTTTTAGGCTCTCTTGGACCCTCTCTCTCTTGGACCTGCTTCAAAGTCTGAGAAATTAACTTGACTCCTTCTGGAAGAAGTTTGGCCATGCTTTTCTGCATGCCAAAATGTGGATACAAAAATGCTGTTAGCAAGAAATTTTCCTGCTTCTTTCTAAGCCCGTGAGATATTTTTTTCTCTTACGAAGATAGTAGCAGAGTTCTAGAAACTATGAACACCTGCGACCTTTCAAAGCCTTGTTTATGGTACAGTAGAAAAATATTTTGACAATGGATGTTTTAGGATTTTAGCCTATCACCCCAGGGGGTGGCTGATCCTTTGTCCAATTAGACTATGAAGAAAACAGTCTAGAAAAGAGTTTGTAAAATAATTGAAGAGAGGAATCTTGCTGCACAATTCCTGCCTGTTGGATCTCTCTCCTCTCCTCCCTACATCTGCGGGATACAGTAGTACCGAAAGCCCTGTCATACAAACTCTCACCCCGGGATAGTAGTATGGAAGAGGGCTTCAGTTGATCGATGACTCATTTGTCCCTGCTGGGCTGCTCGTGGACCGCTTGGGTGGCACTCTGCCAGCACCTACGCGAGAACCCAATCTCACCTTCACAGGTGGTTGTGAACAGCTGCTCACACCCACAGTGTGTGCACAAACCGGAGACAAAGAGGCGAGAGGGGTTCTCTGTGTGCAATTCTGAGGTGTTTAATTGCAACACCCCGAAGGGAACAGAGGCAAGAAAGAACAACCAAACCGAAAGCCCATGCCAATTTTATCCCGAAAACTCCCAAAGGCAGGCAGAGCATTCAAAACCAGTAGTCTGAGGGCTAGGGGGCAGAGGCAAGGTTGAATGACATGACAGGGGCCAATGGGAAAAGGGATGGGACGGGGGATGTCACTGCAGGGATTACTGCAACAAGCATATTTCAAACCAGGAGTCCCATGGAAACGAAGTATATATGGACAGATTCGTGGCAGATGTTTCAGAGATGTTTATTTCTCCAGCTGCATGGCTGGGGCTCAGCTCAGGAACTCCGCAGTCACGGGACCCGAGGGTCCTTGGCGTTATCAGGGAACCCAAACCAACCAATGGGGAACAAAGCTGAGCAGGGGCAGGGAAACCCCGTGTCTCCCCCCAGGGCCCCTCTCCCAGGGCTCCATGGCAGGGGGGAAGGGACCCCAACATCAGGAGAGGGCCAGTGACCAGCAGCATGTAGACAAAGGGAGAACTTTCTAGCACCGTGTTGTAAGGAGAGACCACTTTTAAGGCAACCTGGGGGGTGTAAAGTGGACTTAGCCACTGCAACATAGTAGGTTATGAAGTCTTTCTGCTTTTCTTCTCCTGTCTAACCTGGAAAGTTTAGCAATGTTAATTAGACTACTGTAAGGATTAGGAAATGACATTTTGTAAGTTGATTGATGCCTGGAAAAGTTCTATGTGAGGCCACCACAAACTGTTCCCCCTCTGCCAAGCCACTGCAGCCTTTATCTTTTTTCCAGCTGCCCTGACTCTGAAGAACAAATGCATCCCCATTCCACTTATGCACTAGTGATCAAACCTTGATATTGGAAACCAAGAAACTCCTTACTGTGCTCTCTGTCAGCAGTTTCTCCTTGCAGCTTTATATAAACTTCATAGGAAATTTCCTAAAAAATTAAGGTCACTTACTTTGTTAGTCCCTTAGTAGCCCTTCCATTTTTTTCTCCTTTCTATTCAAGAGGCCACAGAAAAGCTGCAGTAGTGCCTGCTTGATTTTTGTTTGTATGTCTATTTTCTTGATATTGTCCCCAGATTAATTGTAATTAGTGTGATGGGAGTTCACTGGGATTAAACAGTCAGGAGGCTTTGGAGTCATGTATTTATCCCAGTGCAGAAACTGAGTTCTGAATATGCAAAAAACTGTGTTCCAAGAAAATTAGACACCACTACCTAACCTACGCTCATTACAGAGTAAAAACATGGCCTATCATCATTACAGCACTTTCTGGTCCTCTCTTTTCAGCCACAGGGTTTTAATGAGTCTATTTTGCTATATAATTTATTATCCTCAGGGCTTCTCAAAAAGAATCCATTTTGTTGAAACAGGGTCATGGGACCTGAAACTGCTTTGTGCTATTGCCCTCCTCATTGGTCAATAACTTTTGAACTCTTGACCATCCAGCAACTGGCAAGAAAAGTCTCCTTTTAAACTATAAGTTAGTAATAGGTCAAGCTCTCCAGGATCCACATCTTGAAGGACATATAGAGGAAAATTCTTTTTAAATGGAGATATTTAGATATTATTTCACATTTTGTAGCTAATAGACCTTTCTTCTTTACTCTTTGCTTGCTTTTGGAATTGCCAGACAGATTACAGAAGAGAGAAATAGTAAAAATAGAAATGAAATAGAAAAAATCATCTCATTGTGAAAAGCAGAATACATAATGTCTGTGAAGGTACATTCGGAGAAGTTCAGTAGGATTTTTAAGGCCAACCTGATTAAAATAAGATTTTAAAGTTGATGTGAGTTACAGTAGCTAGGAAAATAGTTGAGGAGAACTGTCGCTTTTATGAATCCAAGTCAGAGAGGGGGCCCTTTCAATTTGGGTTGCAATCATACAGGACAGGGAGAGAGAGCAGAAGTGTCTTGGGGTGACTTTATGATGTGTATCCCATATTGCTGCCCTATGCCCAGAAATTAATTCTTCTGCCGTTCTATGCCTTTAAACTGAACCTGAGAGGGGGAAGGAAGAACTGAGCAAAACTTTTTCAAAGCAGTTTGCAGCTTGTTCGAGGTCACAGAGAGATAACGAATTTTATTTTCAGCTGCGGCAGGGGAGTGAGGAAGCACCTGGCTTGCTGTTTTCCAGTCAGCTTTTGGCCAGTTTTTGAGCTTCTTTTTCTCTGGAGAGAGACTGAGAGTTGAACTTTTCTTCCTTCCCTGGAATTTCGGATTTTCTCCCTTTTCTGCTGGACTGCTTCAATATCAGAGCACATCGGGAGGACTTTCCACCGAGCACAGAGGGCCTGGCCCTGGGCCAAGCCCCAGCTCCGAGGAGACCAAAGGGAGGATTCTAACACTTTCCCAGGTTTTTTCTCCACAGCGAGAGGTCTTATTATTTAGCATTATTATCCTTCTCCTGTGTGTTTGTTAAATAAATAGTTTTTATCTCTTTCACTTTCCTTTGAGGAAAATTTGTTTTTCCCAAACCTGGTGGAGGAGGGATGGTTGTGACCTGCCTTCTCTCAGAGGATATATTTCTAAATTTGGCCAAACTGGAACAAGAACATACTGAATCACAGAGTAAAAGTAATTTTTGGGTAGCAGATAAGATTTTCTTGACCTCAGGCTTTAAATTTCCTTTAAAATCCCTGTTGTTACTTGTTGCTGCCTGTTCTGAGCTTCCCCTCCCCCTCCCAAAGACACTTGCCTCTGCCATGTGCTCCGAGCTCCTTTGTTCTAAGTGCGGGCAAAACCAAATGTAACTCAAACTCTTTAGTCACTCCGGGTCCGCCCCCAGTCCTCCCCTTTCCCCTTCTCCGAATAAAAGAGACAATCAAGGGAGGCCCCGCCCTCTCTTGGCTCTGCTACCTTTCTGCGAACATCTCTTGTTGTCTGTTTCATTTGAAAGCTTCTAACTGCGGGAAATTGAGTGAGCAGGGAGCTATATTTCTCCTTCTTTGCTTCTGCTGGTGGTATTTGCTTTGCAGCTGATACGGGTACCGATTTTAGAGCTACTAAAGTGCTAGATTGCCTGTGCTACCTCTCTTGGTTGCTCGAGGCTTTCTAAGGCATTAAAGTACTAGCCTAGCTGGTAAAAAGCTGAAAGATACCTTCCACAGTTACTGAGGTTGTGGCAGATGTATGACAGCAGTGGGTAACTCCACTCTGCAGGAACCTTCAGTCCTGAGACATTCTGGGAGTCTGTGGGTTTCTCCAGGCATCTGCTTTGATACACTGACACCTGTCTTCATAAAGCAGGTGGATTGAAGGATTAACATCTGCCATTAATGTCCTGGCTATTAGGGTTTGTGAAGTGGCTATTATACTCTGGGTTACCTTTAAAAGTTTATTCAAAATTTTAATCGTTAAACCAAAGTCTATACATCCCTACAGCATACAATTGTTTTCTTTTTACAACCTGTTATCACAATATATAGGCTTATTCATTATTTCAAAGTGTCCATTTTTTGTCACATAAAGGCAAGGAATATAAAAACACAGTATTCCCACACACCCCTATATAATCAGGGCTTTATTTTACAAATAAAGACATGCAAATATGTGAACAGATATTAAAGAATACTTGACTATTCAAAATACTTAATTGACCAAATATCTTATGTATCTGGAGTAGGAAGAACATCTCTGAACAGAGCAACAAAAGTAATAATGAACTACATCAGTTAAATCATGTATCATAAAAAAAGGTCATTA
The DNA here is from genome assembly GCF_965178545.1 of Coloeus monedula. NCBI lineage: Eukaryota > Metazoa > Chordata > Aves > Passeriformes > Corvidae > Coloeus > Coloeus monedula. Next base: position 10,436,788 of record NC_138785.1, on the reverse strand, counting down.
ACTATTTTAACAAAGAAGTCATACTACATGTTTCTAAAGATTTTTTTTCTAGACAACTGGAGCTATTAAGAATATATTGAACTATATTGTGGCATTTCTTGGTGTGGCATATTAAATGGCTTCTGGGTGGAAAGACGTCTTTCTCTTAAATAAAAGGAAATATTATAATGTACATTAGTGGCACATGCACCGTAAGCATCAGGAGCAGCTGCAAGCAACTAGTGTAAGCAGCATAAAATGAGGCATTCCAGCTTTCTGGCAGCAAGAGGAGGCTGGCTGTTCACACACCTATTCAAAGCAGTGAGGACTTGACACCTCAGCAGTAATGGTGCAACAAGTATATTTTTCTGCAATCAAAGGTCATTTTTCTTCTAAGGAAAAAAGCAATAAAAGTGTAGATTTCATTCTTGAAGAAAATAAATAGGATGGACATAACCTTTAAACTTTAGCCATAAAACTTTATGCTTTGAACCACAAACCAGCAGTAGGAAGAAGTGCCTATGGGGAATTGATTCAAATATGCTGGGTGCTTTTCTTCCTCAGAGTAAATGTGTGAGATATGTAAGAGGATTCAGGAGGAAAGGCTTCTTTCCTTACTGGCCACAGAAGGTAGTGTGAGGCAGCAATGAAAAGCCCTTACTACAAAGCAGTGGGGGCACACCTGAGGGCAAGATTGCTCCTTCATGTGGTGTAAACACATCACACTTGGGTAGCTCAGATGCTAGAAACAGGTTGTGCGCAGCAATAGGGAGCTCTGAGACTACTAATTTGTGCTGCAGTAACTCACAGGTCTGTCAGTCGAGTTATTTTTGGTCAGTTAGAGGATTTCATCTGCTGATTCTGCTTGCAAGCAGAGCTTCCAAATCCTAGTGTTAGGTTGTGTGGGTACAGTTGTAGTTCCTCTGTGCATTAGTAAGGTGTTCTCTAAACATACAGAAGCAATCTAGTTTGTTCACAGAGCTCTGCATATATTTTGAGATGTAATATGTACATAGAATCATACAAACTCTTAAATGAGAACTTATCCTAATGAAAACAAACTCTATAGCCTGTATGAATTACATATTTGATTCTTAATTTTCCAAAGTTCACAACAAAGTACCAACAAAGAACAACCTGCATGAATCAAAGGAAGGTGCAAAATTAGAATCTTGGAGATATGGGGTACAGCACATCAAGCCCCAAGTGAGAGGCTTCCCACAGTTTGTTATCCAGCAGCTGCTCTGCTTTGGGAGTTTGTGTTCAATAACAAACAGGCAGAAAGCAATGTGAAAAATGAACCCAACAATGACTCTATAAATAAAATCCCATGCATTTTTTTACAGTCAGACTGAAAAGGAGACACCTTTTCTACATCATTCAATACACTTCTGGAGGGCAGTATGTGCTTAAATTGGTAAGCCTTGTTAAAACTGGAGAGACAATAGAATAAAGACTTTTAGGCTTCCAGAGATGATTGGCCTATACTTCTGTCAAATTCAAGGTGTAAACAGTGTAGACAAAACAGATAAGTTTGTAAAACACAGCAGTTAATGTAAGACACGTAGTTAATGTAAAGTAGCAGTTAGAGCTAATGTGATGATAATGTCACCAGAAGACCAAAGCAGCAGACACAAGTGCAGTCTCTGTATGATATCATGGGCAGTAGGAAGCTTTGGACAAGATTTATCAAGGAGACCATCCCGCTGATTCATGAGGTACAGGAAAGGATTACCTTACTTTCCAGACTCCTTCTCAGAGGAGAATCTGGGTGTGACTGCATCTAGTCCCTGACTTGGTCAATGGTTTATATCTAATGGGTTATATATGTGTGGTTAAGCCTTTATATGCTGCTGTCCCAGAGAATCAAGGATGACAACCCACATATATCTATATAGGAGAATATAAACAGTATATTTATCGCCACATCCTGTCAGAAAACAGAGTTTTTCACATCCTCAAATGTTTAACATTTTGACTGATTAATCAGGCTTCTTTCAGCTGTCTTCAACAAGAGAAGCAGATGATGCCCCCTTCTCCATCTACTTTTTCCAATAACTTTTGTCAGTAAAGAGAATTCCAAGGTACTTTCTCCCCAGTTAGGTGCTGCATATGTCTGGGATTAGTTTTTCTGTGATGCATAGTTACTGTTTATGTTGAAAAGAGTGTCATGAAAATCATTGTGTGTGCGTGGCAGGACATCCTCCTCTCTCTCATGGCTGGGGCATCTGGAAGAGATAACTCAGGCCAGGTCAATAGCCCAGCAAGGGGTCAGAGAGCCCAGCAAGGGGTCACCTCTAGGCACCCGAGAGTCTGAGCCCCCTCCCAGAGTACACATCTTAGTATGAGAGCAGATGTGGGAAGAGATAAAAGAAAATAAACATCGGTGACCAAAAAGACACAGTTTTTATGTCTATAAAAGCACACATGAATTATCACAGAGGCAGAACCGTTCTACACACATGCCCTGAAAACGTGCGAGACTTCCTCCCATAGTTTGGACGCAAATTCCACTGTTACTTTCCTGGGAATTGACGGAAAGGATTTCAACGTGTCCTCCATCACAAGTTGGATGGTAAGAAACATTGAATCCTAAGTTATATTATTTTTTCGCTAGTTGTAAAATTAATAGGTACCTTTAACTTCGTGCTGTATTTATTTACTAGTAGTCTCTTTTTGTTCTATTCCTGTGTAGTAAGAAGTCTGTCCAAAGTCTTAGGTCTGTTAGTTTTGTGTCTATTAAATAAATAATTCATTCTATAACAGACCGAATCGGCCATTATTAAAGAACTTGCAAACAAGAGTGGGTTTTGGGGTGCTGGCCACCTCAATAAAGCTACTGCCTGCTGCCAGAGGCCTGGGAAAAAGGCAGGGATTTATCTAACCCCTCACATCTATCCATAACAGTGTGTGTGCAGCTGCATTAGGTCTGTACTTATCTTTTCTCCTTCAGCAGGTGTTGTGTGTGGGTCCTGCTTGGGGGAAAGATTTTGGCTTCTTCTTAACCAGACTGTAAACCCAAACAATCAGTTTTGTTTGACACACGCCTCTTGCAGGATTGATGGAGTGCATTGGGCTATTTCTAGGATGTCAGAGAGGTTTATTGTCCTAATTTTCTAGTGACAAGGTAAATGAGAGATGATGCCTAGAGGAGCCCATTCTTCATCTTCAACCACGGGCAGCTCCAGTGCAGCCAGTCTGTGAAGACCCACAAGGCATTAATGGAGGCAACTGTGCTCCAAGCATGGCCCCAGGCATGAGGTGGACCATCATAGGATGAGGGGCAGAGCTGGAGCTTCTGTGCTCCTTCTGTCCCTTTGCAGATCCCAAGATTCTTCTGTTAAGCTGTCACAGAAAACTAGGAGTGTATAAGCTTGGGGCTGCATCAGCAATCTGGGAGCAATCCACAAATATACAGTGTCTCACACTTGACAGCTCCTCTATTGGGCCTGAACTATTGGTTAAAATAATAGAGAGATTTATTAAATATTGCTTGCAAGTTTCACATTCCTTCATTATTTGAAAGCTGCCATGCTTGGACAGAAGTTTTTCAAAGTCCTTCGCATGTTGTGCTAAAAGCAGAGTAAACTGGCTGACAAGCAGGTTAAAAGACCACAGAGAAGAAAAAGGCAGTGAAGCAAAAAGTGCAATTGGCTGCAAAGCTGTCACCTGCAGTATCTGTATAGATATTTTCCATTTAGTACTGTCCAAGCCAGAGTAAAAGAGCAATAAGGAATTCAGCCTGAAGGCACTGGAAGAGCTTGTGCTGATGGGGTTGCTGAGCAGATGATGTCAGGAGTAGTACCAGGTGGATGTTGGCATATCAGACCAAATCCTGTTTTTTACTTCACTGTTTGCAGTCTTGAGGGTCACATCCAGCTGAGCTAGGGAACACCTACCACTGCCCAGCTGCTAGCATCTGACCATATTTTCTCCAATACAATATTATGATTCAAACAAGTGATATGTCTCCAATTTCAGAATTGCATACTGAAGCAGAGGCTGCTGCAAGCCCCAGTCTTATGAAAGAGGTTGCAATTTTAGGTTTCTTCTAATTCCTGGTCCACGGTAAGAAAGGATAACATGCAGTCTAATCTTATCTACAATTTTGTAGGTTTATCTAATCCAAATTTCTTTTTATTTTCTTTTGCTGGTAACATTTTATTTAGAATTAAGCTTCAAATTAACACCAAAGTGTCTGAGGGAATGTTCCATCCTCTTTGCTGGCTGAGCATACGGTGACAGCATTATCAACTGTCCTGCATCACTAATTTTGAGGATGACAAAACTGGAAGTGCTTTGGCCTGGTCCGACATTGAAAATTGATATTAAAGTACTTAAATAATTCCAAGGTTTTCAATGGCTTATACAAAATAGGTAGAAAGATAAAGAGATAGAGCTCTATAATTTTTACTTCTGGTGTCTTAATGTTTTCTACCATAATGAATTATGGAGGATATTTTTGGTAATGCAACTGGTGGAATCAGGATGGCAAGGTAAAAGGGTTTGGGGACCTCCCATCCCCTATTAAGCAACATTGCTCATATATTTTTTCTGTCCAGGTTGTTATTTCTGGTTTTGCCCGGTATATTTCAAAGTTGCTGCAGCTGCATATCTGTCAATGGCTGGAATGTGGGTTTCTATTTTCTGGTCTTTTTAATTGTTAAGTTTTCCTTCCTAAGGGTATTTCCTTTCTAAGTTTATTTCCTTCACTGTAGTCCTTCAAGATGGGAGCTGTTCTCAAAGTGTTTTAGGAAGTTATTTCAAGTAGCTATTCCTTCTACTCTGTCTTTAAAAACTGTGTGATCCTAGCACTCAATTTAGCAGGACTAGCACCTGCTTGATTATTTTATGCACTTTATTTTCTTTTACTTGTCTCAGTCATCTTAACATGAAAATCATCTTTAGCCTTTAATTTGCATTGTTGTCATGCCTCCTCTGTGTGTGTGCATGTAACACCAAAAACAGAAGCTTTTCATGGTCTTTACTTCCCAGCTTGACTATCTGGGTGATGGAAATTTCTTGGGAGATCTGTGCACTGTCAGATCCCAGCTCCAACTAAACCCCATCAATGAGCGAGCTGTGAGGCACAGAACTTCCCTGGAGACACAGAGTGCCCCAAGTAGGAACTGCTCATGTTTTAGTGCTCTACTAGATGATGTTTCCTTCTTTCCAGGCCTTCTTCCCTCCTACATTTTGTCTGTTAGCAATGTCCATTTCATTCTGCTTCAGTATTTTCCCCAGCTAGATTTTAATGTGAGATTAATACTACAAGCAAGGAGCAACAGAAGAAATAGCTTTCTCAACCAGGACAGGCCCATCTGCTTTTGCAGTGTTATCTGCTTTTGCAATATTGTCTGCCTTCAGCTTCCTAACTACCTCCCTTCAGTAGTCAACACATGGCAAAATGGCCTCATTTCTACCTAATTCTTACTGTGGGCTTAGGCTCAAAATGCTGACTTCATTCACGTGAATGTCATTCTAAAAATTCTGTATGCCAGATAACTGTGACAGGGACAGAACCTCACAGTCTGGTTCTGTGCTGGCTTTGGTACTGACTTGTTTGATATTAGTCCACCTGCTTCCCTTAAGATTGGTTGTCTAATACGAATGGTGATCCTTAACTGAAAAGTCTGAATGCTTTAAGTAGGGGGTCCATCTAGGGTTATACAAAGCAAAAAGCTTCAATTCACACATGCAGACAGAATAAAAACAGAAAAAACAGAAATCATCTACTACAGCCCAGTGCCCCTTATCCCCACGTCGACTACAGGTCAGCTGATTGTGCAGCAGCTGCTTGTAAGGAAGATGGTTACCAGTGCAGCTTTCCTTTATATGTGTAGTATAGTAACTTGATCTGTGTCTGTGGCAGGGGTGAGGACACATGAGTTGGGGAGCAGCAAACATGGAAGTCACCGGAGAAAACTCAGGGCAGGCTGTTGTCCTGGGTTGCAGTGTATTCTATTACCATCAGCATGAGATGTTGAAATCAGGTGGGGCAGTGTTTCCTTGCTTCCTCCCCCCAGACTATCTTTCTGTTAATGGCCCATCATTGTCCTGCTGCATGACTCAGAGATAACTCCCTCTGGACTATCTTCTGTTAATGAGCCTTATCAACACTTGGCCTCATGACTCATTACCCCATTGTGAGATGCTCCACCCAGAGGGAGGAACCAAGCATCCCATCGTGGAGATAATCTGGGACTCTGAACACCAGAGACATTCCCTTTCCACTGGATTTCCAGAGGATGGGAGCTACACAGCCACCACTGGACTTTCTGAGGAAGAGCAGACCCTTTTTTTCTACAGGATCACTGATTCGCAGGACTGCAGCCACAATTCTATCAGACTGCTACCACCACCCTGACTAACAGGGACTCGGGTTATATCTTGACTCTGTCAGTTTGAACCAGTGTTTTCTTTTAGTTTTTTTTCCCTTTTCTTTAGTTTCCATTAAATTGTTATTCTGACTTGGTGCCTCCCACTGGTTTGTTTTCAAACTAGTACAGCTGTCCTGCTCATGAGTCTGGGTTCTGCTGCTCAGGCACTGAATTTAGAAAAATCTGGTCCACCTATCATGTATCTTAGAGCACTTACCCATGGAAAAGGAGACTAATCTCTGCAACATGCTTTGAAGTCTCTTGCGAGCAAGAGGGAGAGAGAGCATTTAGTGCCTTTTCTTCTAATGGGGCTCTGATACTTAAATATGCAGCAGCGAGTCAGAAGAATCAATTTGTTGCTTCTGTGAGGGGCATAATTCATCCTCCCTTATTGAAAAGATCAAGGATGCAGAGGCAGCTCTCTGCTTCCAAGTAAACACTCCTTTTATGTTCCTTTAGCACAAATACCAGTCAGTAAGAAGGGAAGCATAAAAGGAAGTCATGCTGCAGGCTTTTACCTGAAGTAGGTGTTTTGTCATGGATTAATGGCAAATCATATTATTTACAAGATAATAAGTGTGATAATTGTTCTTATTTATCATGAGCCTATCTCAGCTCATTCTCCTTTCTTTCCTTCAGTCAAGCTGCCTCTGGAGATTTGCAAGACAAAAACCAGTCCAAAGGTCATTCCAACAATTTTTACTCATAATGACATCCTGATTACCTCCTAATTGAGAAGTGTGAACTGCAGACACTTTAGGTAATGCCACTGACCCACGTTCTCATAGCATAATGCTGAGAGTCCTTGTCTGTCTCACAGCCACCCAGAGAACAGCATCCCCTTTTGCTAATAACCACATCCCCAGAATGAATTAGGAAGAAAGTTTTATTATCATTACACTTTCCCTATAGCAAGAGCGTGATGTTGATGCATAGATATGATATTATGGAAGCAATGCAACTGTGTGTTGAGCTCAGTTCCAGGACTGCACTGTAGCATAGCATTTTGGCTTTCACTCAAAAATCTGTCTCGTCTTGTTGAGATAGTGTGAAGATAGTCCTTCCCTTTTTTCTACCTCTGTATTTATATTTCTTTAAGGTGTTGCAAAACATAGAGGTCACATGCAGAAGTACTCATTGCTGTAGGTTTAGAAAAAGAATGGGATATTTGTAAAATAGTTTAAAAAAAAATGTGGTGATACCTTTATTGTATTTTTATATAAGTTTTCTGTACCCCAATGGTTCATCCCCACCTTCCCCACTCCTATTCCCAGCTGGTTTGCCCCAGACCCAAGCCGCTCCCCCGGTGCTCCCTACATGGTTGTTCTCCTCCCCTTGTTCTAGCTCTTTCCCTATCAATCACCCAAACCCCTCCTGTTGTTCCCAAAGGTCCAGTGTCCATCATCTGAAACCTCCCAATTTACCCTTATATGGTCCCCATCAATCCCCCGAGACCCTACCCCTCTAGATACCTCCCTCCCCCTTTGGAAATCCCCTAAACCTCGATGCCCCATTGGGACGTGTGATCCCTTTCCCTCCTCCCCTTGAGGCTATTGGCCCAAGGAAATGTCTATCCTTGTCCATATCCCTCCCTTAGAGATTTCTATTGGTCCCCAGTTAAGCCATCCCCATTGTAACACCTCCCTTTATAAGAGGTTCCATGGAGCTGCTCGAGGCTTGTCTCCTGGGAGTTGCCTCCAATAAAGTTGGATTATCCCGTGTGGCAAGCCTCCTTGCTACTTTTTATCCTCTCTCTCGTCGGGACTGCTGACAGCCACTGTGCCTGGAGCTTCAGCTCCCCTGGGCAGAGCTGAACTCCTGAGGAGCAGCTTTAAAGCCGAGAGCCTCCAGCTGCTCCCCACTCCTGTCGCACACCGCAGGAGCTAGCCTGGGCAGTGGTCAGTGGCGGTCATTGCGACAAAAAATAGAAAGCTCTGGGCCACAACCCTGCAGGAAGCTCCAGGCCTCTGGGCAGAGCTCTGTAAATAATGCTTTATTGCCTTGGATGATAGCAGGGTGTTAACATCTCCCGCAGCTGAAGGCTCTCTGCTTGCTGGGAGAAACACTAGGGGCTTTTTTCAGTACCTCATCCTCTGCAACAAAAGAAATAGCAGACTGAAGAATCACATCCAGCGACCGAAATTTGCTCATGTCTAGTCAGTCCATTGTCTGCCTGAGCTTGGGTGACCCATGAGCCCCTTACAGTGAAGGCATTTTGAAGAGGTTTGAGTTGGAAAGCATGGAATTGTACCTGCTTGCTGCTAGGTTTATTGGCAGCAGCTGGTGATGTGAATCCAGAGCATGACTTGGAATCGTACTTCAGGAGATCTTGTAAGCGTCCTTCACTACTCTGTGTTTTCCTTGGTAGATATTTCTTTAGTGGTATTGGCTGGTGTAATCAAAATTTGCCTGTAACTGTAAAACTGCAGTCTTTAAAAAGGAATGGAACTTGATAATGTAGAATACAGAAAATGCACATAAGAATTTGTTAAGTCATAAAAGTAGCCCGTTATTGCCTGCTGAGCAGTAAGTGGGATGCTTTGAGATTTCAGAAAAAAATGGATTATTACTGGATAATGCCTTATATTGCTGAACTGATTGAAGTTCAAGGGAATGCCCTCTATTTTGTGTCTCTTGAAAAGCTAAATGATATCCCTCTGTGAATGAACTGTGTGAACTGAGCAGGAATGATGCATTAACACAAGCTGGAAATATAAGGAGCCCTCTCAAATGTTGATGTGTTACTAATGCATTTATTGCCCTGCTCACACATGGTAGCCAGTCTCTCATGTCACAGAGAGAACACAAGTGTTACAGTCTATATTCTAGGAATTTCTAACCATTTGTTTCTGTTAACATGCTGTTCTGGGTCTTCAGAGTGTTCTTTCAAGCTTCTCTCATTCTAATCTCCAAACCTTCCTTGAAGTCCTAGAGCCCTCCACCAAAAGGTTGTTGGCATTTTGAGCCAACCTGTTTCATTCCAAAGCTAATCAGTCTCCTCCCAGTGAGTTAAGCAGAGACACCTCTTTGTGTAAAGTAGTGTTTGATAACTACAACTTGCAGAAAAAAAAAAAATACTCTCAAAAGCGCAATTTTTTTTTTTATACCTGTGGTAAACTATCCTTTTGTTTCTCTTTACGTGGTACCATGACTGATTGTTGTTTTTCAGCTCTTCTGGGTAGGACTGTTGCAAAATATGGATGCTTAGATAGGAGTGATGGTTTTTTCCTTAACCTGACTTTTCTCAATCTGCCTGGGAAATGGCAAGCAGCCTCACAGAAGTTATGTGGTAAAAGATACCAGTGTAGTCAGCTGGATCATAGAGTGCTAAGTGCTTTGAGTTGTAAGGGACCTTAAAGACCATCTAGTTCCAACTGCTGTGGGCAGGGATACTTTACACTAGACCAGGTTGCTCAGCGCCGCATCCAATCTGGCCTCGAACACTTCCAGGGATGAGACCCACAGCTTCTCTGGGCAAACCTGCTCCAGTGCCTCACTATCCTCACAGTAAAGAAATTCTTCCTAATATCTATTCAATCTTCCAGTTTTAAGCCATTCCCCTTTGTTGTAGGACTATGTGATGAAAGAATGAAGACTTTGCTGGGAGACACAAATCCGTCCAATTACCACATGGGCTCTACTCTCTGCCATAAATACGTTTTGGTGTGCTTCAAAATGGCAGTATTGTACCTCAGAGAAACCTGCAGTTGCATTCAAAGTCTTTGTATTAGAAAGCAAGTCTCCTGGACAAGTGGGGTGAATCCTGCTGATTTGGTTCCTGCTCGCCTGGCTATGGGGTTCATGTCCAACGGAGTCACACTGGTGGCCGAGCTTTTTGCAAAATCCAGTTCTCAAAGCAGTAAGAGGCCAAATGTTGCTGCCTTCCCCGAGGTGCAGCCCAGCCCCGGGACTCCCCAGGCATGTCCGGACTTGTCTCTGCCATGTGCTCTGAATCCCCTTTGTTCCAAGTGCGGGTAAAACTTGAAAGTAGCACGGACCCCCCTGAAACAGAGTCCGATTGGCTGGTTACCCCGGGTCCACCCCTAGTTCTCCCCTTTCCCTTTCCCCACATAAAGCAGTGATCCCAGCTAGCCCCGCCCCTCTTGCTCCTGCCTCTCTTTCTGTGAACAGACTCTCTCGTCTCTCCCGGGACAGGAGGAATAAAGAAAGCAGAAATACAGGCATGGAGTCTGGGCTATATTTCTACTCTTTGCTTCTGCTTTGATGATAGCTTTACAGCCAACACTTGTCGCGTATCGGAGCTGCCGAGCCACTGGATCGCCCATGCCGTCTCTCTAGGCAGCCTGAGGCTTTCCAGAGCAGAGACCAGTAAATCTGCCGACTGAGCGAGCAGTGACTTTTGTCAGCCAAATCCATTGAAGTCGGTGTAAAAGAATTACATTTGCTTCTACTGACTCCTGCTACTGAATCCAACAGTCACAGAATTACACTCGTGACTGGGACTTGTTTAAAAGTGTTGTTACATCACATTTCATACTGCTGGAGGTGTATCAGATAAATTGCTACAAAAAGGAATGTTTTTAATATGTATTTTATTAGTGCAGTAAGCCAGAAGAAAGTGTAAATTTATTGTATTTAATACATCTTGCATAGAGCACCTTCTGAGAAATTGTCTTCTGCTGTATAGTTTTCTGGTAAATTTGGACTATAGTTGTTAGACACAGCTCAATTGAGACACTGCTAGCAAACAAGAGGGAGAAGAGGTCCTGATTTCGGTAGACATTGCCAAACAAAGCAAAGTTGAAACAAACTTCCTATAAGCATTATTCTGTCATCCAGGGTAAGGAAGGTTTTCTTTCTTTTAAACATTGTATGAATTCAGGCCAAATAATGAAGATGACAAGCAGTCCCCAGTTACATATGGGAAAAACTAGCTCATGCTGACTTGTATGCAAGTGAATTTACGCTTATCCGAGAGTGACATAACATAAACCATGCTGTCTTTTGCGAAGTATTTACGGCCAAAATCTTGTGTAGTGAGGGATTCAGTAGGTTAGGCAGGGTGGAACCTAAATTGATTCTCTTTGGATGAGCTCAGTAATGGCTAGTAGTGCAGCAAAGGGATCAAATTGCTTTCAAGTGCCAGAGAGCTTTAAGTTTTTATAGTGGTTATAAGTTTTTCTGGTTTTGACATTGTTTGATATGAGATGCTTTCATGCTCTCTCAGGAGTGTGTATAGCAGAAGAGCATCAAAATTGTTGAAAGTCAGTGACACCACAGGTTGTAGTGTCTTTTAATGCAAATCTCCAACAATTTCCAGCATAAAGGGAAAAGGACTAGTGCAAAGTACATCTTTCTCTTGTGACCACAAAAATGATCTGCAGTGAGAAAATATAAGAAACATTAATATGCGCTTGTGCCTGGAACGCACACCAGAAGACAAGAGAGTCCTGGGGATGTATGTGTTAAGTAACTAAATTCAGACATGCATGGATTATGGTATTAAAGTTCCATTATTGCTTTCACAGCTCATGATGCTGTTTCTCTGCTTTTCTATATCTTCAGTGGCAGGAATTTATAGTCAGAGCTCACTTCTGTATCTTCCACAATGATAAAGGTTTCTACTATATCCAAATGAGGATGAAGGCTGGGAATAAAACCTGCCTGTATTGAACTAATGGAAGGAATAGAAGGGCAGTATCATTCATTTGCTTAGCTGGTGTTAGGCTGAGTTTTGTTTCTGCAAGTGTCAGCGTTGAACTGACAGCACAGCCTTTTGTAGGGAGGCATATTTGTCTAAATGCTTCCACATAAGCTAAGTCTCTTTGTGTTGGGGTCTTCTTCCCCCTCATCCTTGCATACATATACTGCCTTAGGTTTTGACAATCAAACTCTGAAAAGTTTTCCCATCCATATGATATTTCACTTCAGAGCAAGATTTGGAGACTCATATGGCAATGCACACACTTTCAGGGAAAGAACTGGGAAAATCAGGACAGACTGGTAAGTGACCCAGCTAACCTCTCTCCCTTTACATAACACTGACTTTTTTCTTCAATAAAGTCTCACTCAGAGCAATCTCAATTTTTCATCACAGAAATTTCCAGTGCACTCCCAGGGGGTTTACATAAATCTCACTGTTCTTTCTAATTTTTTTTCTTTTCACACCTCCCACACCTGAGTCCCCGTGTTGCCATTTCTTTAAATCTTTTATCCTCAGGTTAGTACCGATGGCAATATGGATTACCCATCACCACCTCCAAATATTGCACGAAGTCTTCTCCTGTTCTCACCCTGCGGTGCTTCCAGCCACAGAAGTGATGAAAGAAATTTGAAAGGAACAAATCCTGAAGCAAGTTCACTGCATTTCCCTTTTTACAGCTTATTACTTTCTGGATGTTTCTTTTGACTGGTCTTCAGCCATTGTGGAACTAACTCTGAAGTGATTCCTGAAATATCTGTTCCTCTGCTAGAAGTTAACAGCAGCACATACAGTATGAGAAAAGAAGGGCACTTTGGGCATTAAGTTAAACAAGTGCTTTGTTCTGGCTCTAGCTTTCTATTATTTTCTTTTCTCTTCTCTTCTTTTATTTTATTTATTTATTTATTTTAAGTAAAGTATTTTTTTCAGCAGGACCACACTAGTTAGATCTCTGTGTGCATAAGTAGCAATCAGACAGATGCAGTCTCTGACAGAAGAGCTCCATGGAATCAGAGAGGGGATAAAAGCACGACAAAATCCCCCAAAATCCCCAACAACAACAACAACAAACTAGCTTAGAGTTTCCTTTCAGCCTCCAAATCTTACCTTGCTGAGCAATTTTTTAAGGAACACTAAACTTTGAAGGCCTAACGAGTTCACAAACAAGGGCAGATCATTGCCTGGCTAACGAAACAGGTTCTCAAGCCTAATATACAATCTACAAGAAGTACAAGAGGTTTAAGGAGCTCTGCACAGCCCAGGCTGTAGTTTCCAGGGGCTCAGCTCCAGGTGTGGAAGCGCCAGTGCTTCTTGCTACTGTCTGCCTTAGCATGAGGGATGGTGGGATGGCTGATACTGTAGGATGCTGCAGTGAGTCACCATATATTCCTGTCAGGAGGTGCTGCAAGCCTAGGTTTTCATTTAAACACTTCCCCCAACTCCATCATTGCATTCAGTTTTTGTGGAGTGGGAGTTGGAACTGAGTAAAGATAACTCTTATCCTTCCCCTACTTCTGCACTGGCAGGACTCTTCCTAGAGCTTTGGTTTTTCTCCTTTTGTTTGCGAGGGTTAATTCCATTTTTAAAGGCTTGTACCCTTAGAAGTGAATCACCCTTGTAATTTAGCAGCAATATGGGAATCTTTCTCCATTCTTTAATTAATCTGGTCCATCGATCAGAATAATTTTTGGGATGCTCTGGAAGCTTCTGGGTCAGACTCTTAGAGTTTAAGATGTCAGCATGAGATGATTAGCTCAAATAGAAGAGTCCTATCAGGACTGATGAATTCTTAGCTCCAGTATTTATTGACACTGACAGTTCATTTATGTCTATCAGCTCTGTGCTTTACAGAAAACTTGCAAATAAAGTTTATTTGTCACTAGTGGATAGAAAGGTGATGGAAAGAGGTGTGGATTAGTCAGACTTCAGTGATTATTTTCAGGAAAAGATATGAAGTTAAGAGCTAGCTCTGAGGTATGAAGTGAAAAATCTGATTTTTTTTTAAATGCTGATGAAACAGCCATTCATCCTTATATTCTGTATTTACACCAAACATTAATTTGTCTCTGGGAATTACATAAAGGCTTCAGTTAGCCCCAGGTTTAGGAGAAGTCACTCTCAGTGGATTATTAGAGCACAAAAACTTCCCTGAGAGCCAGAAAGAACTTATCTTTTTAGAGGTTGTAAGGTTTTGCATTTCTTAGAAATCCCAGACTACATAGTTTTGTTGTTGGAAAGTTTATATGGGTTTCTCCAGTCTGCTTGTCAAAGTGGTCCTCCAGACCACATAGGTTGTGGTGTGGGAGTATGAAAAACCCATTGGTGCTGTGTTGGGTGTGAAACACTGCCTTACTCTCCAGTATTTTATTGTAAAAGAACATTATAGCTGGTCTGAAAACAAAATGAGCATAAGAGTAGGTTTTGTTCTGGCTTTGTTTCAAACCTGAAATTTGGATAAAATATTTGGAAAGCTTTTTCAGAGGGAACCACTCGTAAATACTGTTTGTGCGTGTCATGAACTCTTCTGTGCTGGAGGCCTCTAGAAAGAGTTTTGAGGCACAACTGCGGGGAGTAGCACAGGGAGAGAGGAGCTCTCCATTGGATGGATCATGGGAGAGGGCTGGGCAGGTTCATGGGCAGGGTGAAGCCTTGAATGTGTTCCTCTGCTTCTCTGTTCCAGCAGTCTGAGGCAGGTGTAATTTCCTGGTGTAATTGCATCTCTCTACTCCCATCAGCATCTGCTAATATGTTTTTGTTCAGGAATTGGACAGGAGATATTGAGATGTCTGTACATTTAGCCCGGTGGGAGGACCTCCAAAGAACCACTACTCACTTTCAAGATGCTGAGTGTCAGGACTGGATGTGATTTTTGAGGTCACTAGCACCTAACAATTATTTACGGTTCTTGTCATTTCAAAAACCCCATATTAAAAATTTATTTTTTCCTCTTTCCTGCATTTCTGCTGTTTGCTTATTACTGATCAGGCAAGTCCAGTAACTGCTTGCAGTATATTGCCTTGAGTACTTAAAGATTTAGTTGTTTTAAATGTAACTCTTTTTTATAATGTTCTTTTTCTCCAGGTAATACAGATATAAATATTGATTGGTTGCCTTTTTTAGGCTGAAAGAACAGAATTAACTTGGTTCTCTAATTGTACTGTGGACCTCATATCCAGTAACTTATCAGCAGTCAAAGCCATTTCTCCTGTGCCTTCCAACTAGAAAAAAGAGTTAGCATTTCTATTTACAGTCTTTCTATTTACTACTTTCAGTTACAGTCTGAACACCAAGATCACCGCTGCCACAAAGAGGGCTTACTCAGTATCCTCTCTGGAGCAATGTCTGCCAGATGTTAATCCAGTGGTGAACATCGTCTGTACTATGTTCTCAGCAGCACTCATCTGGTGGATTGCTGCCTTTTCCCTTATTCCTCACTTTAAATAAGAGATGATTTCAAATCTGTGCAGAAAATTGAGTCTCTGCTGTGGTCACAGGAGAGAATAATGCAATTTGCAGGATCAGTCTGTCCTAGGCTTGAACAGCTTGGGACCTGCCTACTGGAAACACAAACCTTGCTTACAGAGTGTTGCAACATGTTTCTAAGCACTGAGGGCTCACCTTGTAAGACCACAAGGATGATAAAAACTTACATCTAAAATACATATAAACAAGTATATATTGCTGTATTAAACTGACATAATAATTAAAAGAAATAACATTAAAGCTGCAAAAGTACAGATCGTTTTGCTACTGGATCTTTTGCATTGCCTCTGCAAAAATTTTTGTCAACAGTACTTCCTGTGTTGTACTTCTTTCTATGCCTGAAGTGCTATCCTACATGAACAGGAGAAGCAGAGTTGCTACTTTTAGTGCAGGGGAAATTCTATTTTAAAACAGAATTTTCAAGAGCTGTAGTATTTTTTTAATGAAAAGGCAGTTGTTTCCTGAAATAAGTTATCACCTTTTTTTTTAGTCAACTCTAGTTTTTGTACCTAGATGTGAGAAAACAAAGGAAAGGCCTCTGCAATATATTACTCATTATGTTGGTATCTCACTTGCTATTAACCAAACTTTGATATCTCGTCCACAGCAGATATTTTCACTCCCTCAATAGTAAATGACGAAAGAGAAGCACCTTGAGGGATCTGTACATCTAAAGGCAGGTTTCTAAGATGAAGTTATTTCCATGATGAATTTTTTTTTTGAGATGTTTCATTTTAGTGGCTATAGGCAGAACTCAAGTGGCTGATTAAAAGTAAAAGCCTTTGTTTAAAATGTTAGTATCAACTTTATGAAACTTCTCCCTTCTGGAAAAATGAAAATAAACAAAACAATTTCATTAAACTTTTAATGAAAACTGTGAGTTCTGAGCAAAATCCACGCGTAAGCATTTGTTTGGAAAGGTATTTGTTTTAGAATTGTTTTGCAGTTCCTTATTCTCCAGTGTAACGTAAGTTTTGTGTGGTGCAAAATGTAAGAGAGAGCATGGGAAATCTGAGTCGTGATGAGGACAGAAAATAATCACATTGGCCTTTTTAAAATAAAACACTGAAGTGACATGTGGGGAGGGACACACTTCTAAGTTTTGGATTTTATATGTTTTAGAGGAGGAAAATGAAAGGATGCCTCAGAAAAAGATTTTAGTTTAAAAGTAAAACTGCCTAGTTTTCTTTCATAGTGGTTTAAACAGAATTTTTTTAGGGTGAGACTCTTGTGACTCTGGAATGGAAGTGCAGTGGTATGCATTTTGTTTTAAGGTATAAAACCAGGCATGTGTGACTGCTGGAGACAAAAAAGTAGAGAATCCCCAGAGGAACACTTCTTGTGTAAGAACCTTTCATCACATGTTAGAATTATGGAGAAAACCAGGCTGCTTTGTGGTCTGCCATAAATGCAACAATCCAGGCTAGGAATTCTTCCTAGCTTTCATCCTTTTGTGAGACTCTTCCTTGACTAGCAGAGACACCACATCCATGGCACATGGAAATAGAAGTGTCATCAGACTGCTCTGTGGTCATTGTTAGTGTGACAAATCCTTTGGAATCCCTGTCTGCAATAAGCATAAACCACAGACAGTTAAAAAGACAAAAGAAAAGGCAATGCACCTGAGCAGTCTAATGCTCAGCTTTAGTAGATGCTTTAGTGGATGGAGACCAGGGATGTTGAATATCCTGTTCCATATAATGGCATAAACATGTGGTGGCTGGTTAGCCTGTGATACAAAGAACAAAGAGAGTTTTTGGGTAAGACTGTAGTACCAGAGACTTCGGTTAGGGTGAGAAGAGAAGCCTCTCCCAAAATGCTTTGTTTGGTTATGGTAATGTTCCCCAGTTCTGCGTTCTTGATTGGCTCGTGGCCCCTCCCCCCCCTTGCTATTTTATATGTTCCATGTCCTAGAAAGTTCTTCACTCCAGCTTCCCCCCATTGGCCTTTGCCCCTGGCCACACCCCCAGAGCTTCCCCATTGGCTCCCATTCCCTAGTCCTTTCTTTGTACCGCCCCTATGCCCTCAGACCATTGGTCCCTGGTGCTCACCCCACTCCCGTACTTAAACCTGGACTATTCATTGTTCTCAGTCTTTGCCTCTGGGATCCTTCGCAGTGTGGAAGCAATAAACTGTGCCTGTGGAACTCCATGCAAAGACCCTTCCTGCCTTTTTGCCGTCCACCCATATTACTGAAGCTATCGGTGCGTTTGTGCATGCACACTTGTGTGAGTGTGTGTGGCTGACCCTGTTGAGCGGCTTCGCTTTGGAGATGCTTTTGGAAGATCACAGCACCTTGCGCTCCAGCACAGAGCCTGCGGAGCTCGGGATAGTGATATAAACAGACTTCATAATTCCCTCCCCAGGCAGCTCCTCTGAAGGCAGAGTGAGTGAGTGAAGCATCAAATGGTGGCAATCATACCTTTTGCCATCTCTCTCTCTTTTTTTTCTTTTTGTAAAGTTTTGTAATTGGTAGAGGTGTTGTCAGCTGCTTGCCTTATGTTCATCGTTGTCAGGGCTGGCAGTGTAACAGATGGATTCAAGGCCACCCAGGGAATGGCACCTGACAGGACCTCATTCATCACTTTCATTTCAGAGTTCTCCAAGGAAGATCTAGCATCAAAGAGGTAATCAAGGCTCACAGGGCCACATGGGTGTTTGGGAGGAGTGCTCTGCATTACCAACAAACCGAGATATCAAGTCTGGTTTGTAAATTATTTGCATTTCTGGAGAAAGTGTGACTATAACTGTCACCCTAAGCATATTCCTGATAATATACATCTACTGTGACTGCTGGGGGCCACAGCCTGATCTTTTCCCAGCTTCCATGTGAAAAATAACAGCTGCATTCAGAAAGAAATCGGTGCATTTTAAAATGTGTTTTATCTATAATGGTTTGGTTAATCAGACAGCCTCTCTACCTTCAGTCCTTGCCTGGGCATTTGGGCTCCCTTCATCTCACGTGATCAGCCCAGAAAGGGTGATGCCTTGGCTGCTGAGGTTCAGGCACACCCTGTGCTACAGGCTCTGTGGACTTTATCAGAGTAACAGAGACTGCCCTTGAGATAAAAGTATCCTGTTAATATCACAGAATCACAGAAGGGTTGGAAGGGACCTCTGCAGTTCATCCGGTCCAACCCCCCTGCCACGGCAGGGTCACCTTGAGAGGTGACACAGGAACACATCCAGGTGGATTTGGAATGTCTCCAGAGAGGGAGACTCCATGACCTCCCTGGGTAGCCTGTTCCAGTGCTCTGCCACCCACTACATAAGGAAGTTCTTTCCATCTCCATCAACACCAGTGAGTTTTGCATGAATCCTCTTTGTAGGTCAACTTTTCTCTATTTGAATGATTTTCCTTATTCAAAGTACATTCAGTTAATGTAAACTTTGTCTTTCTACAATGCCACTGTAAAGGTTGGCCAATACTGAACTGAATATGATAATTTGTAACTGTGATAAGTGATACAGTGTTGTGAAGGAAGGGAAAACTTGTTTATTCTTGGAGAGGAGCTTTCTCACTTGTTGCTAGAGTACCCATTTTTCCGCTTCCTTCTGATTCCTGGGAAAGACATCAAGGGGTTTTCTTCCATGGAATCAGCAATAAGCAGTCCCTACAGTTGAAGAACAGGCTAAAGAAAAGAGGCATAACTCAAGCATAAATGAGATGTGGGTTCATCCTTAGTTTGAAACCCAGACTAAAATTATCTGGTTCTCCATTGGACTGGAGATGCCTGGTGTTGTATGGGTGGAATCTCCATTAAAAAAAATCTAGAATAAGTTTCATGGTTTTTTTTAAAATGGTCTATTGCATTGCCATGCTGCCCTAGTGCCCGCTTTTTCCAAGAGGACACCTTTTTCAGTTCAGCAGGTAGCCCTGGGAAGAGGGGTCAGTCTTTGTTTTTCTTACGCAGACCCTCCCTGCCTCCCTGCCTTGCCTCCCTTGCCTCCCTCCCTACCTTCCTTCTCTCGCTCTTTCTCTCTCTCTCTCTCTTTCTGCCTGCCTGTCGTTTGTTTCTTTCTCTCTTTCTGCCTTTCTTTCTGCCTCTCCTGCCTTCCTTGCCTTCCTTTCCTTCTCTTCATGACTGCAGTAGTTGCACATTTGATTTTAAAAAGATAGTAATTGTGAACATGCAAAAGGTCTTGGCTTGGATTAGCTGTGTGAAAAGAAAATTATCAAGTATTTTTTCATACTTTTCACACCAGTTTGTTTCTCTCAGCTGGCAGCCAAGAGAAAAGGATGCTCATCAAAAGCCTGGTCTTCCTAAGTAATGATTAAAAATTATTTTGTGTTGTAATTGCCTAGTAGTTTCACCTTTCTTAATAAGGGCAAAACCTCTGCTGGCATTAGGGATCCTGAACATAAGAAGGATTTATAAAAATCCCACTTCTTAATCTTATGCAGTCTAAAGTGTTTAATGTTTGATGAGGTTTGTTTTCTGAAGCTGTGCCTCTGGGAGTTCAAACACTGGTGTCTCTTAAAAACAGGGAACTTGGAGAGTTGTGTCAAAATGCAGTCAGCAAGTTTTCTCGACTCATTTCTTCACCTTGTGCTGTCCTATTTATATCCCTATAAAGCAGCCAAGAAGACCCTTGTCTTTCCTGTTAAATAAAAGATTGAGTTTTTGACTTCTAATGCTTAATGTGTGTGAAGAATCTTGGAGGGGAAACCCAAGGAAGATGAGGCTTATTTGATCCCAAAAGAAGCAAAGAAAATTGACCAGTGGCTGGGTGAATGTTGCTGCATTAATGTTTCAACCTCCTTCTAAAGTAAAACCGATTTACTCTACTTCAGTTTTGTTTTTCTAAATGTTTAGTTATCTACATGTCTAGTTATTTTATAATAGTGAAGAGAAAGTCCTACATATGCCTGTGACCTCAATTCCCAGAATAAAAAGTGTCCATTGAAAGTCTTTATAATAAAGATGAATAATGAATCAAAAACCTCTCTGACACTAGGGGGACCTGCCCTATGGATCATAAGAGGTTCTGGGAATGGGTCTCAAGGAGGTAATGTAACAGGTGGTTTAATACTCTGGTGAAGGGATTCTACACTTTTTGACAGTCCTCTCAGAAAAATATAATTAGCAAAGTCTCAGGCAGCAAACTGATCTGTGGTGAGTGCATAGTCCTCTTTAACCACTGTTAAAATATCATTACAGATGTAATCCTTTGCAGAAAACTTTTTTTGAAACTTGGGTCTGAATTTCCTTTGCTCTCTTCATTCTGCATAATAATCTGAACAAATCTGGCATGTGGATTACTGGTGTCATGCTGATGACTGATGTGCATGTGTCCCCGGAGAGTGGAAAATTGGCTCTTTCATTTCTTTTTGCCTACTCAGGTCCCTCATTCAGTAATTAGTTGGAGCATTCCCCTCACCTTTTTTTGCACTTACACTCATGATGACACTCCTGCAGCCCTCCAGCCTGAGCCTAGGCACTTCTGCACAGTGTTTTTCCCTATGGCTAAGGCTGATTGCTGTTCATGGCTGGCAGGGCTGTTTAGTATTTGAATGCTTGGGGTTGCCTAGAAGGCATTGCATTTTGGTTCAGAAAAAGTCCTAGAGGGTGCCTAATTAAACTCTAAGCTGTATGAAGCCAACTATTTTCCTTTAGATAGGAAAGAAAGTTTATGTCAGAAAGAGGTTTTTGGCTGCAACAACCAGATTGGTGTAAGACATCACAATGGAACTAAGACAAAACCCTCGATTTTATATATATGTAGTTGCATATCCTTAAAACGGCATGATAATCTGAGAGTGTCTGTTTGTCTGCTTGAAATAACTTTTGTCAGAGTTGCCACAGTTTCAAAATATCCAGATTGATGCTACTGCAGCTCTCACTCAGGGGTTTTATTTAGCAAATACTGTCAGGTTAAAAGTCTGATAGCTGTTCTTTGCAAGTCTTATAGATTTGGCTGGTGTAATGATGTATGTTGAGAGACAAGATACCTGTTGCCAGGGTATTTTGCCATGTCTCGGGGAGGAAAGAAAGAAAGCATTACAATTTAAGTGACAATCATAAGCCCAAACCTAACAGTAATTAGTATGTGCATTTCAAAGGTGGCCATTCTGAGAACAGTTTTGCCTTCTGAGGGGGCAGAATATTTCTGCAACTGATTGTGGACTTTTCTGCCTTACATTACTTAACTAAACTGATTCTAAATTGTCAAAACAGTTTTGAGACTAAAGACATTCTGTCACGTATATATCACGGTGCCCCGCAGTGGTAGGGAGGAGAAGAGAGACCCAACAGGCAGGAATTGTGCAGCAAGATTGATTTATTTAATTATTTTACAACTCTTTTATAGACTTTTTTCT
Source organism: Coloeus monedula (assembly GCF_965178545.1). Lineage (NCBI taxonomy): Eukaryota > Metazoa > Chordata > Aves > Passeriformes > Corvidae > Coloeus > Coloeus monedula. Next base: position 10,414,962 of record NC_138785.1, on the reverse strand, counting down.
TCATAGTCTAATTGGTCAAAGGATCAGCCATCCCTTGGGGTGATTGACTAAAATCCCAAAACATCCATTGTCAAAATATTTTTCTACTGTACTATAAACAAAGATTTGCAAGGTCGCAGGTGTTTGTAGTTTCTAGAACTCTGCTACTATTTTCGTGAGAGAGAAAAATATTTCACGGGACTGGAAAGAAGCAAGAAAATTCTTGCTAGCAGCAAAATTGTATCCACAACAATATTGTGCAAAGTCCAGTGGATTAAAGGGACTGATCCTAACCAAGTTCTATGAAATTGAAGATTTGGTAACTCCATAGAGATTTCTCCATTCTGAGATCAGTTTTAAGACTAGTAAATTAGCTAGTCCTAGTAATCATAAATTTTCTTCGAATTTTTCACTTCATCATGTGAGTTATTCTTATTTCTGTGAAAATGTAGTGTAAGCTTAATGGTTTTTATCAGGAGAAGCTGTTACGGTCTTAAACTGTGTGACATCTTAATACCTGAAGAAATAGAATTTCTTTTATAATGGTTATAATTATTTGCCTCTGCTCAAACTAATTTCATTTCGCTGGTGATGGTGATGGAACAGCATTGAATTAAAAGTGGCTCAGCTCAGCTCAGGTTTCTGGCTCTTTGTTCTGAATACAGTAATTAGTGGTTTGCTTGCAGAAAGACCACAAAAAGAAGGGGTAAAGTGAGGGATGTGCAAAGAGTCCACTTGCTTGCTTACTCTGGGAAAATTTTGGGGTTTTTTTCTTCCTGGATATTTAATTAAGATGGAAGACATATATTTTTGTTTGCATTTTCAAAACATGCTGCTGGCATCTTTCCTTCCTTGAGAGCATTTGTGCATCTGCCTTATTAATTTTCTCTTATCATGAATAGAAAAAAACTATTTGCAAATTGGTCTTCAAGTTAAGACACATTTAAATGTCTAAGAAGCAAATCAGTGTTTTCATGATTAAACAAAAAACATTGTAGATGTATTAAAGAAGTTCTAAAGAACTGTATTTTAATATTCTTTGATATCAAGAGAAGAAAACGTTTAAAAATTATTGGAAAATATTTTTTTCAGTGGAATTTTATGGGGAGTAAAACAAGGTCTTACTGTGAAAAGTGAGCTTGTTTAACTTAATATTTACATATCAACCCTGTTGAAGTATGGATTTCAACCCAAACACCACCTTGAAGCATTCTGAACACAATGCAATTTATTTTAAAAACAGAAAAGGGCTTTTCTAAAATATCCTACTGAATTTTTTTCAGTAATAGAATTCTGCTTTTACCTCTCATCATGCACTTGTGCATAAGATGATTTTGTTTTTCCTTTGTGTTTTGTCCAAAATAGAATTCTTAGTAAATTCATTTGTCATTTGTAGGAAAAGAGACTTATGTGGAATAGACTGTCTATCATCACTCAGAATTCACTAGAACAATAGGAAACACAATATTCTATCATAATCCAGGTTATCTGTATTAAGAGTTTGTCTTTACATTGTTTGTTTCGGCTGTTAACTCTTGCCCTCTGATGTGAGAGGTGATCTTGGAGAGCTAAAGGAGAAATCTCCAGGAGTGCCCTTAATTTGCCTGAGCACTTTGTTTAACAAAATACATAACCACAAGTATCAACAGAAGATTGCACCATCTCTCTCACCATCTGTGTCTAATTGTAGATTACCTATTAAGAGTGCAGTGGTGGTGATTACAGGTGGGAGTGGAAGATTCAGTTTTTACTAGGGTTGCCTGATATTTCCCATTATAAGACTATTTTCTGTTCTGTTTGATAATTTTCCATCTTTTTAGTTAATTTTCCATGCTGGGTGACTGCTTCCAGCTCTTGCTTTGTTTTTGTTTTTGGGTTTTTTTCCGCTTTATTTAGAGGAATTTTCATGTTGTGAGGTTTTTTTGTTTGTTGTTTTTGAGGTGAAAAAGCCTCAAAAAAAAAAAAAATCCTAAGCCTTTTGGATTTTTTTCCCCCTAAGGAAATAATCCCTATGACCTTTTTTTTCTTTAAACGCCTGGTCTCTCTCTTTACCTCAGACCTTCAGGGCAGATCTGATATATGGTTTTTGCAGGGATCTAGGATCATATATGTGAATGAGGTTTTTTTTAAAGTGAAGGACTATTTGGTCTGATTTGGGGCTTTTGATTTTTTTGATTTCCCGGCCCCCTAGAGAGGACATGTTTACATTAGGCACTAACCTTCCTCCCTTATTGATAAAGAAGGGACACTCAGCTGCAAGGATGAGAAAAAAAGAGAATTAGGCTAATAAGTAGCATAAGGCTACTTATTATCTCACTACAGTAGTCTTCCAGTGAAGAAAGGGGTGTACTTAAATTCTGTGTTCTTTGGTCTGTATCCATGTGGTGAAATGCCTGGCTACTTGGGAACTGCCCACTTGTGTATGTAATTCTGTAGCACTGCCAAAAACTGAAGTAACTTGAGGCAACTATGCCATCTAAAAACGGGTCCAGTTAATAACTCTTAATATTTCTCCACGTGAAATGAAATGTACACTTGCTAAATCCACAATTTTTTCTTGCTTACTTTCATTGGTAAAAGGGAAAACAAATACTGAGATTACTGAACTGAGGATACATCATATATTATTCATGCCATATCAGCACTCAACTTTCCTTCCTCTCTGTGCTAATGTAGCCAGTCCATAAGGTGTGATATTTGGCATACAATTTATAGCCTGCTTGGTGCTTTACAGTTTGTATTCCACACAGTTTAGCATTTATAATGCAGCAAGAAAAAAAAATCCCCAAACAAATCCAATAAAGTTTCTCTGCATATAAGGGAGAATTTCTATAGAAATAACTTGTTTCTGCAATTTCTCATAGTAATGAATTAAGTTTCCTAAGAGCTAGGGCCAAAAGGCTAGACCCAAATAGGGATCTCTTCCAGGATGCCAATCTAAGGAAATATAGGGAATTTTATTAGTTATCAGTTGATGGTTATATCATCTAAGGCTAGTAATGGCTTGATAAAGGACAGTGTAAATATTTATTCATAACACCTGTCTGATATATAAAGATAATTCATCAAAAGGAGAGAATTTCTTTATCTGTTTCAGGCTGTTACAGGTGGGGCGCTGACCACCTGGAAAGCAGCTCTGTGGAGAAGGACCTGGGGGTTCTGGTGGACACCAAGTTGTCCATGAGCCAGCAGTACCCTGGTGTCCAAGAAGGCCAAGGGTCTCCTGGGGTGCATTAGGAAAATCATTTCCAGCAGGTCGAGGAAGGTTGTGGAGTCTCCCTCACAAGAAATGTTCCAGAACTATCTGGATGCAATCCTGTGCTATGTGCTCTGGGATGGCCCTGCTTAAGTTGGGAGGTTGGACCAGATGACCCGCTGTGTTCAATTCCAACCTGACCCATTCTGTAACTCCTTTAGAATGCCATTAAGGAAATAACAGTGAATATGTGCACATATCCCTTTTGCTCAGTACGACTGCTTCCTCACAGAATATGCACTGGTTCTTAGCTGCCTACCCGAGGATAAAAAACGAGTTGTTCTCTTGTTCTAAAAAGAATTTTGATACTCTGTGAAGCCACCATAGCAAAGAAGACTGTGTCTGTAGGCTGTCTCTCCTGCTTTTCTGAGAGCTCAGCCAAGTTACTACAAAGGTTCCACTAAGATGACTCTTATTCCTGCTCAGTTCAGAAGGAAGTGAATTGGAGTTATGAAACCAGTTCTTGATTGAAAAGAACAGCTCATGCTTCAGATTTGTGATCCTTTCTTTCTCTTTGTTCCTTCCATTTCTTTTTAACTTGGTGTGATTTGTCTGATATTTAGAACTGGTTTTTGGGGTATGCTACACATATACAGTCAAATTTCGACTTGACTGAACTACAGGCAAGAAAAGAGCTACATAAACAACAATCAATTTCATCTTATGTAGTGACATTAGTACTGGCATTTTTTTTGTTTTAAAATCACATTCTGCCTCTCTGTTCTCCTCAGGTGTTTGTTCATTGAATGAAAATGTAGGAGGGGTTAATTTTCAAGGTATTTTTGAAAGTAATTTTTCAGATGATAGACATATTAAAATCAAAATGGATTCATCACTATGCATCACAACCATTGCTTCCCTAAAATAAAAATTAATAATTTCCCCAAATTAGCTGTTACTAGACTGACTTGCCTGCTAATTTAGCTGCTGCACAATCATGGATGCATGGCTTAGTGAATGGGTTTTCAGAATATTTTTTGTGATGTCTTTATCAGCCAGGGAAATTTATTATGGAATTGTCATCAGAGGAGAAAACATGAATAAAGTCACCCCAGAGTATGAAACAGTCTCTCATACCATCAGTCATGGATCTAGGCACATTTAAACTAGCTCGAGAGGTTCATTCTCCTGCTCAGGATTTATCTTATTCTTACTGTAGAAGCACTTTAAATACCAACTTGTACATGGAGCTCCATCCTTTACTGGGTTATTCCCTGCCGTATCTGTCATGCAGCTGTTTCCAGGAGGTTGCCCTGCAGGGGGGTTGGGATGTGTGAGAGCCCAGGAAGTGGGGGTATATGTGCTTTCCTCAAAGGAAATGTGAGTAGTTTGCTGTTATTTGGTGAAAAATTGAGGATGTGGAGTTTGGGTGCGTGGGGAGAAGAGCAGGAAGTATGGCAGGAAAACAGACACTGTTGTTTTATCCCACCCCAAAACCTAAATAGGAAGAGTCAGGAAATTACGGTGTCAGAGATGAGTATTTGCTGCTCTCCCTCATAGCTGTCCTGACATTGTCCAGCTTCTCTTGCTGCCATTTATGATGCTGTTGGTGCTTGCCTGATGGTTTCATTAATGCAGATGTAGATTTTTCAGCCATGCACGGTAGGCACAGCCAGCACTGCTGATGGCAGCAAGTCTTTCTCTGGGTACACAAGGGGGTTGAAGTCCCTTTAGGATGTTCTGCAGTAACCAGGCTAATTCCATCACTACTTCCCTAATGGTTGCAGTTTCAAATGTTTCCGCATCCAGTTCTTTAATTTCCTCCTTCTCCTAAAGGAATCCTGTTTCTGCTGCAGGATCATGGCAGAGATGTCTAAATGGTGCAACATGATACATGATGCCTTGATGCCAGTGTAAGCTATGGATGGCCACGCAGGAGGATTCTGAACTGTCAGGACAGAGTGTGACAGCACTCCCTCCTGAAGTGACTGCTGCTCCAAGGAGAAGACAAGGTGTAGTATTTTGTTTGCAACTACATGTAACTACATCTAGCTGCACAATTACCAGTACTTTAACCTTTTAGTGGGAGACAAGAAGGCAAGTAGGAGAGTAAATGAAATAACACAGCCTGCTTTTAACATATCGGGACTTTTAGGGTATCATCATGCTGTTAATATTTTTATCATTAGGTAGATTATTTCAAAGGGATTTTGTCTCTGTTCCCACAGTCCCAATAATGTGTGGTCCCTGTTTCCAAGGTGAGAAAGGTCAGCAGCACTGCCATGTGATGTGGTAATAAATGAGAGATGAAAAGATAAAACTGCCCATTCCTGCCCACTCACCTCCATCCTTTGGATGCAAATTGACTCTAGGACATGCAAGGGCTGCCAAGAAGTTAACCTCCTGAAAAAAAGAGTGCAGCAGCAACAAATGAACTGTCCTTTGGTGAAAGAATCTTAATGCTTCCTTAATTACACCCCTGTAGGGTTTGCACAGTTTAATAGCCAGCAGTGGAGATGGCAATTTGAACTTAAGTCTTGCAAAGTTTTAGAGAAAACAGGTACTGTAGTTTTTGAGAAGTGGTAAGGGAGAAGAAATTGAAGTAGATTGGAGAACTGGGATTTAAAATTTCTGATGTTACTCAATTCCCTTTCCTTTCTGCCAATACTGAAATGGAGATGTTCAGCATAAAATGACCTCCTTACTGAACACACTCTAACAGATTGTCTATTTGAATGCGAATGCTGTACACATTATTCCAGCAGAGTGATACTAGAAGATTGCCTTTTTGAACAATTGTATTCCAGCCTAACCACACATGCATGAGAAGGCAAATACCTCCTAAAATAACAGATAAATCAAATCTAATAGATTTATTAAAATCTCTGAGTTTTGCTATGCTAATATCTCTTTTTCCTTTAGGTAAGACTGAATGTAGCTAACCTGTCATGTATTCAAGTACGGGAAAATGGAATAATTTCTGTTTGGTTTTAAGCTTTTCAAACTATATTGTTTGAAAGTGTTTCAGATTGAAAATTATTAATAAAAGAGTGATTGCTATAACATAAATCTGTCAGCATTTTGCCTTCAAGTCTGTGGGCTGTACCAACCTGAGTTACTGGCATACCTTGTTCTGACAGCTGGCTAAGTGGCTTCTGAACAAGGAACTTCCTGTTTTCTTGCTTCTCTGGGATTTTCATGTTAGGCCTAATATTTATGGTTATCTGAGTCTGTATTACACGTTACCATTATGTGTATTAGCTGAGGTATTGAGGATCTCTGCTTTTGTGATATTTATATGGAAGGAGGAGTGATTTATCCTGGAAACAAAGAGGATGTGAAGTTCCTGGAACCTAACAACAAAGCAGATTTTCTGCTTGGACAGTCAGCAGGATGTTTATTTAGGTCCTGTGTCTTGGGACCCATGTGCTCTTCAGTTTCTCTTGCTTGAGGTGCTGCAACAGTGGCTAGCTTGTTATTTGGTCTTTTCCACTCTGCCTTCATTGACATGGGACAAAGCAATCCAGGTACATTGAGGCCTGGGGTTTTTTCCCTGTCTCCCCTCTCTCATTTTTTCCTAATTCTCCCGCAGATTCCCAAGGGGGCCAGTGAAAAATGAACATTTTGTTGAAAAAAATCAGATAGCTGAGGTGGAAGAGATGGCATTTTTTTTGGAACAAAACTAGTCTTTGAGAACTCTCACATGTCAGAAATATTTTTGCTTTGAAATGTTTATGCTTCAGTGTGTTTAGGAATTAAATGCTTCCAAGTATTTCAGTGATGTCAAAATAAAAGGCTTTAAACACAAAATACATTTTTAGCCAAAATGATTTGCCAGATTTGGTGTTAATCAGTAGTCTTAGTTGCCTTAATTCTGAACGCTTCTGGGGTACAATACATGTGGTTGAAAAGTTGCCCAGCAATGTACCCTAGTGCTTTCTGTACAGTCTTCAGGGGTCCAGCCCAAGCCAGCAGAGTTTTGGCCTCCAAAGGCAGAAAAGCCAGGAAATGCACTAATATTTCTAGATACGTTTTTGGAAAATATGAACTTACTAGAAGGGAATAGAAGACTTCAACATAAGGAACATGTGTGATACAGGTATCAGCATCTTTGGTAATATCTGAGAATGAAGAATACAGTCCTTCAAAGCAGAACTACTGAAGTCATCAATGGATGAAAGATTTCAGCATATCTGAGCATTATTTTATTTTATTTTTTTAGGGAAATGAGAGAGAAGGAAGGAGAGGCTCCTATCAGAACAGTGTTGAACACTGGTTAGGTCTTCAGAACAGTTGTCACGTTAAAATGAATGTAATATCAATATTCTAATCAAGGCACAGGAGCCTCAGAACAGTGGAAGCTCAGTTTTCTCCTTTTACCTCATTATTTATACAGATCTGCACTGTGATTCTCCAGTGCTCACGATGGAAATAGTGGCTTCCCCTGTAGTGCTGGCTTGTGTCCTTCTGCATGCTAATGCAATATTTTATTTCTAATTTGAAGGTAATAGATTCGTGAATACATGAGGCTAATGTGAATCCAGCCATGCAGAAAACCTGAGGTTTGTCATAAGCAGGCCAGCTTCTGAGCATTCTTCATTTAAAATTCAATTAAAAAAAATTTCTAATTTAAGTGTCTACTTTGTTTTCTGCCTTTCAGCTTTGATGCACTTATTTTTCATTTTTGGAAAACCTTTATGTTTTCTGTTAGAGGGTGAGGATGGACGATAGTGCTGTTTGCATTTGTGAGCTAATTGTTTCTTCCCTTGTCATTCTCTTTATGAGTAGGAGGTGTATTGTAGTGATGTATGAAGTATTTGTCGTGACTAGGATTTCAAATAGAGTTTCAGTGCATTTTCTGGACAGGGAATGTAGATTTCTGCATTTAGTTTTTCCTCCTCTTTCTGGCATGGCTGCACAGATTGTGGCACAGTCCAAAAACATGACAAGAAACCCCACACGCACTATTCCCCAATTCTACTCTAATTCCCCTTTTTCCTGAACACAGAGGGGTGGGTGATGTTGCAAAACTCATGTACAGCCTGCTGGGCTCAATGAGAGTATAACAGGCTGCTAGAGGTGATCATATTCCTGTTTTCAATGTGAAAGAAGGGGCCATTGTAAGGTCTTTTAGGAGATCAAGTAGGCTGATTTAATGATGTAATCAAACCATATCTGCATGGGTCTTTACCTGCCACAACGTGCATAAAATATTAATAGTCTGTCTCTCTGGTCCTTAAGTTCTGGATGTGAAAAGTTGTGTACTTACCTTACCAGGTCTGGTGACCTGGTACCAAAGTATTCAGATGAGCAAGTGCCACCTGGTGCTTACCAGAGGGAGGAGAGTGGAAAAAGGGTAAATTTCTGGGGATGCCCAAGTTTGGGAAATGGCCAGAGCGCAGTGGGCACCCCACTGGTGGGGTTGGGATGAACTGGTTTGGGTGTGCAGGGCATGACTAGAGCTGAGTGATACTGGCCCCAGTGATCTCCCTGTCCTGCTTCTTCCCATGGTTGAGGATCAGTGGTCCTTGCACAGGTACCACATCTGCAGTAGTTGTTAATTGTTCCCACACTGTGTGGTTCAGAGCTGCCATGTCACAAGCTCAAATGTATTTGGGTGGTATTGGCAGAATAGGAAGGCAGAATAATGTCCACAGGATGGAAGAAGGTTGGGTTGCTGCTGACATTTTGGCATTAGGCTGGGGGTGTCAAGTGGAGAGTAGCCCTTCTTTTTGACCCTGAGACTAGGCACTGCAGTTACACATAGAGTCAGCTAAGGTACAGCTCTCCTTCCAATTTGCTTTTTACAGTTTTTAGACTTTGCATTTTTATGCTTAATTTTTTCTTCAAGGATTGATTGTGTTGAGAAAAAGAAATCATAATTTTAAAGTGTGTATCTATTTGCTTTGAGCTAATCTCAGGATGATATACAATAGTCTGGGGATCTGAAAAATAAGACATTAGTCAATAATATCCTTCTGTTCCTTTATATGTTATAAGAAGATTCACATCTCTCTTATTATATCCTCATACTCTTGTATTTTAAATATGATTTTCTCTTTGTCTCTTTCTATTATTCATAATACTTTGGTATCTATGTGTCAAAGAGTTGCAGAAAAAAACCCATAGTGGCAACTGAGGGCAAGTATTTTTTTCCAATTTTTTCAGTGTGTTGATTTTTGAGACAATTGGTTTTACAGCTTTGGCCCTACCACTTGAAAATTTGGAAAGTTAAAATTGTACTTGGTAGAGAAGAGGGGGGGAGAGAATCTAAACATTGTTCCTTCTCTTTCCTAAGAAAAATAGAGCAAATGACAAGAGTTCTTAGCTTTTGTTTCTTACATTTCTAACCACACTTAACTTTCCATAACTCCTCAAATTTATAGAGATGACACAGTGGAAAAGTTATTTTGATTTTTTTCTTTTGGAGTCCTGGATAGCTTCTTCAGTATTGAAAGGATTTTAAAAAGCTAGAGTGAAAGGTGAACATGCAAAACATCCATCTATGTGTTTGTGAAAAGAGAAGTCTTCTTTCTGATGCTCTCTATATTCTGAGAAAGTAGAAATATTATAAAGATGGTGTAGCTATTTCTAGAACATGCCTGTTTTTGGGAACCAGTTCAAGATGAAAATTTTGTTTTGAAACAACATAAGTGAAGCCTCCTTAAAGTCATGCTCAAAAAATAGACTTGAGTGACCTGTGGAAAAAGAGAAGTCCAAAAATTTTTTTATTTGTTCCATGGCAAAACTCTGACCCACTCAGTTGAGTAACATCTTGCACCAGTAACATCTGCCATCATGAGGTAGAAGGGTTACCAAGGAAAGTGACCCAAACCCCTGGGACTTTTTTCTTCAGCTGCTGCCACAGATTGCTGCATCTCCTCAGAAAAACAGGAAAAAGAAAGCTACCAGTCCTGAGGCTCTAACTCTGTCTGTGTCATTAATTGTTGTCTTCCCTGATGGGGGAGATGTTCAGATTTTTGCCAGGAGAAAAAAGGAGGCGAATGGGACTTCATGCTTCTCAGTCTCCAGATAGGTGTTTAGTAATTCTTATCTAAGGAGTACAAGCCACTGGCATGCCCTAGACATAGCACAGAGCAGAGAATGCAGCAAGAAGATAATTTACCAAGATTTCACAGCCTTTTAAAAGGTAAATTACCCAATGAAAACTTAAAACACAAGAGATTTTCACTTTTTTACCGATGTCCAACAAGTTCCTAAATCATGTAGACAGGAACTGCGGAATTCTGTATCCAATCATCCCAAACCACTACTGCTGCAAAATATGGAGTTAGTGAAGAAGGAGAAAGAAGCTTTTAACTACAACTTACCCTCCATTTCCAGGTTTTCTACTTCTATCTATTTACTATGCAAATAGACCTAAAAACTCTAAATTTTTCACCCTGTGATAATCTCACATAGTATTCTATCACCTAATTCACACCATGGTAGATTCAAATTCTTCCCAGAGGCTAGGCAAATTTTCCCATGGACAAAGGTCAAAACCAGTACTGTTCAGGGGGGTAAAACCTTTCAAAACAGGCAGAGAAATATTCTCTGCATTCTAGGTTCCCACAAGGCTCATATCCACAGGCTTGGCCCATGGATAGTCAACACACAGCCTCATCTCTCTGTGGAGGAATGTGCTCTGGTGTGAGAGCTGGTGGGGCAAGCAGCTGTGACTGGGATGTGGGAGAACTGGATTTTTGTTGGTCAGGCTTGGGATATGCCACTGGAATGTGCTTGTTAGGGTTCTCCCAAAAAGCAACAAGGTTTCAGCATTCTACCTGTCTCAGTTTTGGAGACAAAATTTTAGGAGGAAGCGCTCCAGGATGAGCACCTCCTCCAAAGGGACAAGGGCCTCCTTCTTTCCTCCGTCAATGAGACAAATGGGTCAAAAGAAGTAAAAGTGGGAAAAAACCCAAACTGTTTATTATCACTCAAACAAAACAGGGTAGAACAGGATAAAAAAACCTTCAAAATACAACAAATTCCCGGAGAGGGAACAGACACACGGGCTCAGACCAGCCAGGGCCACCCTGCGGGCCCGCTGGGGCTACTGCCGCAGGCTCCCCGGACCAGCGAGGAGGGAAGGGAGGCCGTGAGGGAAGGGGAAGGGAAAAAAGAACAAGAAAAAAAGCAACAGAACCTTTTTCCCGCTAGCCGGAACACAAAAGAAACCCAAAAAGCAGCACAGTGCTCCTGGCGCACTCCCTCCTGAGCCCTGCCAAAACCCTGGAGCCCGGAGCCGTTGGGCTCCACCGTTCAACTGCCCCGCATTCCAGGTCCCATGGCTCTGGCCCTGGCCCCCGGGTCCATCTTAAAGCCACAGTGTCCTTGGGCATTAAGCAGACAGTTAAGGAATAAAGCGGCTTCACCCCAGGACAGTACTACAGCCAGAGAAACCGTGTTCATTTGAAATCTCAACAGTGTATTTCTGTGCTCTATAGAAGGAATTTTAACTTGTGGCCTCTTGGTTATTAAGACTTCCAGTCTGTAAAACACTAGGGATTTTGAGAATCAAAATAACTCCCCTGCAGTGCTTGCAGGTCTAAGGTCTTGTATCTTGTCTCTCAGATGGAGATGTGAATTGAATCTTGACTTGAAATGTTAATATCACAACTGAGAGAGCTGCTATATCACTCAGCCTGATACCAGAGGGAAAAGACCAATCACTTTAGAGTTAAGATGCTTGAATGAGAAAGAGCACATGGGCCAGGAATGATTGACATTCATATATTTTTTTTTTTGCTCTGTTGGCTGATACCTGAGAAATTCCCTGGGCTCAGAAAAGTAAGGGTCACTGAAGAACATGTCTCAAGGCTGCTGCTCCCCCATCATCTATGGGTAGGATAATGAATTTCCATACTCTGGAGAATAAGATGCTGTTATTTAAACCTAAAGCGTGAACTGATTTGTATAACAGCAGCCTCCTTTTAGCTAATGACAGTGTAGAATGTCTTTGGTGACACTTGCTGGAAAGAGTAGGCTAAACATTAAATAGTTTTACAAAAATTAAGACCTGCTGTCCCCTAATCTGCACAAGCAGCCCATTGAATCTGTCATGCCAGATCCTAATCTGATAGTGCATTGGGAATCCTGCACCAATACATCTGGGCATCCCATGTACAGTCTGCAGAGTCTGGGTTTATTATTAAGTTATATTCAATAAAACATGTCAGAATGGATTCCTTTTCAGGAGAGAATTTATCGGCACTGAGTTTTGCAGCAGTTCCATGAAATACAGTTTTTTGAATGTATCTTAAAAAGTTAATGCAGTTAAGATTTCACTCAGTTTCTGGAGCCTCTGAAAATAAATTTAGTTTCAATAAAATGACATCTCTCATAAAAGCCAAATCCGTCTTTCTTGAAATTCAGTTTTTGAAATGAGAGCTGACAATGGCTTGTACTGTCAGAAGTATCTTTGCTGGTTCAGTCTCAGGACAGTCACTGTGTGACTTATCCTTCTTTCAGGCTGCAGAAGACAAAAGGTCACAAAGAGAACAGCATTTCTCTCCCACACTGGAGTTTGCATAAGCTCTCATTAAGAAATTCTCTTAGTATTCATGTCTTGGCTTTATCAAGGCCAGCTGTGACCTGTGTTACGAACCTGTGCAGGACCTACAAGGAGGGGATGTAGAGTGGAGGGTAAATGACAAATGCATAGAAGCCCAGCAGAATCACCTAGTGCATGGGTGTCATTTGTCTGAATGAAATTTCTTAATGTGGTAATTCTATAGCTGGAGGGTATTTTGTGTTTCAGTTGTATTGACCAGCACACAGCAGGTTCCTATGAAGACATCAAATGAAAATCCGAACTTTTACCTGCCTTTGTTTGGTTGAATCTACCTCTTAAATGAATGTTTGATATTTTCCCCCATGTTTCTTCTAAGAATTTCCTTTTTTTTATTTTCCCCCTAATTGGAAATGGTTCTAGTTACAGGTGTTAATGATCACATTAAAGATCACATTTTAGCTATTTCAGATATTGTGGTTTCTGAATAATCCGTCCTTCCAAAGGACATTTTTCCAGTGTGTTATTCCAATAATAACTTCAAAAGTTTGAAACTCTGACATACTTCCTGTTTGCCAAAAAAAGATGGTATCCAAGTCAAAATTAGAGTCTGTGTGTGCTTCTCAAGCACTTCAGTAGTTGTTCCTGTTGGCAATTGAAGCACGGACCCAGACTGGCAGGGAATCTGAATCGTTCATTCAAAGGAATGAGCTGGTTTTATACCCTTTTCTAAGGTACAATATTTCCTTGTATGGTAATCCTCACTATGTGACCTATCCTGTGTTGCCACATCAGCAACACACTCCCTTCTATGGGGTGATCACTCGCTGTTCACCCGTCTGTCAGCTCCTGGCGGGCTCCTCTCTGTAGGGCTCTGCCGTGTGACACCTCCTCCCCCCAGAGTCCAGCGGAGACAAGCCTCTGTGTGCTGCCATGTGCTCCTTTGTGCTGCCATGTGCCTCTGCAGGCACGTCCCACAGCTTGTAGCTCAACTTTATTCCATCTCTTCCCACAGTTCCAGAAGAATCCCCTCTGACTTTATACAAACAATAAGGTTTTGGTAGGTTTTACGTTAAATTCCACAAAGGGTACTGCTGACTTCAGCGGGGGAAGACATGCAGACAGTCAATGTGATTGATAAAGCAAGCTTCGTTTATTGGCAATACAGAGGCACTTATATAGTGTAAGTGTACATGCTTATCAGTTCTTTAATTGGTTTAAACTTACGAAAGCACATTCTTACTTCTACGTAATTGGGTTAGATAAAAGACTACATTTGGCAAGCTTCTATTATTTATGTTTTGACTTGAGAAATCAAAGTTCTCCCTCCCTTCTGTTATAAACATATATTATAGTATTGGCTTCTCGCAAAGTATTAAAGTAGATATTATATAATGTTAGAAATGCTTTTTGCTGTGTGGATGTAGTTTTCTCTCGTTTTAGCAAGAATGTTAGCAAGTGTGAACAAGTAAGATAACCTCCAAGGGAGCAGAGGATGAGGCCCAAGGAGCTGCTAATCAACACTTTGTCCAGAGAACAAAAGGGCCCAAAGGCTGCTCCGCCCGGAGAACGGGCGGCCAGGAGGGTCCGAGAGCCGCTGTCACCGCTCTGCCCGGGGGACAAAGAGGCCCAAAGCTGCAATCAGCCCTGACTGTCTGGAGAATTAAGAGATCCACCCCACCATTGACTCTTACCTAGCGGGCCCAACCCCAAGAATCAAAAGAAATAAAACCACAAGGCCGAAGACTACGCATGCTCTAAAAAGGCGGACCCAAGGAGTGGCCATGCAGATCGATTCCTGGAAAAGTTTTAATATGAATAAAGAACAGACAGTAAAAATGGTATAAAAAGGACTCACCTCGAGCATCAGGTGTGCTCTTGGCAGAGCGCCAAGGCACCCGGCCGTTATCCCTTTGCTTTATTTTATGTGTCTTTTATTGTCTTTATATTAAACTCTTTAAATTCTAACAGGAGAGTGAACCTCGTTTTTCACACTTCTCATGGTCAGTACATCTTATCAGCACAGCACTGTAGCTCCTTAAAACTCCGTTTTGGTTCTCAGGCCTGTTTCTCACGCAGGCATTTTCTCATGCAGGCCTTTGTTTGTGCAGGCCTTTGCTTGTACAGCTCTTTATTGATCTGTACCTTTTTGGCTTTATCAATGATCCATGTCCTTGATCCTCTAACCATTCTTCAACAGGTACAACTTCTAAAAACTGTATTTGGTTTGTATCATAATTTGGTTTCTAGACTGGCATTTAAAAATTTAATTTCAAAATTATGTGCCTGTAAAACACTGAATAAAATTCATTACTGATCCTACTGAGAAGCTATTGTTCTCCTGTGCATCAAACATGGGCTTGTGTATCTCATAAGGAAGAGGAAAGTATTTGTAGGTTTTTGACATTTCTAATGCTGTTAAAGCACTTCACAGCGTCTTCCTGTGGATATCATCCTCAGAGGACCAGGACAGCTTTTTAGCAGATACTGATACGATGTAACAGGACCTCTCACCCCTGACAGAGCAGAAGCTCATCTGCTTCTCCTGTGGCTGGGTCAGGCCCGAATAAGCCTGCCTTGTGGTTAATTATCTTGGCTGAAAACATCCTTAGCCAGCAATAAACATCCTGCTTTGAATGCATGGGAAAGGATAAGCTAAAATTCGTGACTGACAGACACAGCACTTTGTTACAAACTATAAAAGATCACTATAATATTCATAAAATCAGAAATCTCTTACACACTGTCTGAGTATGTGAGGAGTTCTCCTCGAAAGCCAAGACATCCACCTCAAGTTACTTTCCTGGGAATTGAGAGAAGGGAGGCCCTTTGCACACCACCATCATTCATTGGTAAGTGACACTGGCTCCTAATTTATACTATTTCTTTGCTAGCTGTAATATAGGTACCTTTATTATCAAGCACTGTCTTATGAGCCTACTAGTAGTGTTTCTTTTGTTTATCCTGTGTAGTAAGAAGCCTGTTAAAGCCTTACGTCTGTTTTTCTTTGTGTCTGTTCAATAAATAATTCATGTTGTACTACACCTGATTGGTCATTATTAAGAACTTGAGAGTGAGAGTGGGTTTTGGGGTGCTGGCCACCTCAATAAAACTGCTGCCTACTGCCAGAAGCCTGGGCAAAGGCAGGGGCCGTGTAAACTCTCCCCTCTCAATTTGTAACATATGAGATCTTGAAATAATTCAATAACTATGTTGAACTAACCCAAAATTGCATTTGAATGATTTGAAATAGTATTTCTTAGTGTATTTCTTTTTACATGTGTTGAACTCTCCAAAAAGAATGTCAGTGAGTATGCATATAAAATTATTTGTAAGATGAAAACTGTTGGTTCTTAACTCACAAGAGAAGAAATGTTATAGAAGGCTTCTGAAGCGCTATCATAATGTGATAAATATTAGCTTGCTTTTAAATTTTAACTTTCCTACATTTATGAAGAGCAATCATATTTAGGAAGAAAATGCATAATTCCATGCTACAATTCCATTGTCTGTAGCAAATTTCTGTATTTTTGATTGTTTTGGCACATTCATGTTTTTTTACATATATCATAAAAAGCATAACTTTTTATTTGTATTTCATTATTTTGCCTGGAATTGGAAGCAATTTGTGCCAGTTAGAAAGCATAAAGAGCATGTACAGTTCTGCAACTGGAGTATGGACAACCTAAGAATAGCAGTATGGAGAGCAATTGCTTTTGTGTAACAACCTTTGTTTGCTGAGCATTACCTTACAGTGATATATTCAATATGCTCTTTGCCCGGTATTTGAAGTAGGGATCTAGGTGCTCCCTGGAAGTGAATTTTCTTTTCTGACAACCCATTTATAGGAATTAATTTGATAAGGACAGCAGCTGTAGCTGTCTCTTAATTCCTTAATCTTAGAGTAAGAATTAGAAATGGGTTAGTCAGAGATAAATGTATCTTACGGCATTTTCTCCTGAGAAAAACCCTTTAAAAATATTGTAATCTTGTAGCAGGACTGGCCAGCACAGCGATGAAAGCAATTTTCCATTGCTGGAGGGAATTG
This sequence comes from Coloeus monedula, assembly GCF_965178545.1. Lineage (NCBI taxonomy): Eukaryota > Metazoa > Chordata > Aves > Passeriformes > Corvidae > Coloeus > Coloeus monedula. The sequence continues at coordinate 10,398,225 of NC_138785.1, read as the reverse complement.
TCCATGGTGACTGGATGGAAAGGATAAATGTTAGCTAATATTAAAAATGATGAATAAAATTTTGACTGTAGGCATAAAAATAGTTTTGTGGGCTGACTTAAGGATGCCTTGGCCCCAGGAATAAGGGTGTCTGTACATTCTGTCTGATGTGAACTTACTACAGGTGTCAACCAAAGATCAGGAAAATGGGAAGCATTTCTTTGGGAAGCAATGCCTTGTGCTCCTGTTGGTGAGGGTTTATTATCTTTCATGATGTGATGCTTCCTGTTCCAGTATTATATTTCAAGTGTGGCATGAAACATGTTTTTAATTAAATGAATTATTTGGAAATACACACACTACGGTTGTTCAAGAATTTCCGAAGTTTTCAAAAAAATTTTTTTTTCTATTAAACAAGTCATCACTGAATTCATAACTGAAATTAATTTCTAGAATCTCTTTGTTTTACTTTAAGTGAATTTACTGTGAAGGAAAAGTCCTATAGTGACCACAATTGAGGTACTTCTTTGGATACTCTTGATTTAACCACCTGTAACCATCTGTTTATTTCTACATCTAATCAGGATGACAAGTTAATAGGGCTCTTTGCCTTTGATGACCTTTGCTGAGATAATCAGAAACGCTCTTGGAAAGTGGTTTGACTGTTTCACCAATATGGATGTTGTTGCCTAGAGGCTAGCCTGAGATTTCTATTTCTCACAAATGAAATTAGCGGATTAATTTTTTTTGCTGGATGAAGGACCAGAACAAATTCAAACAAAAAATTCAGCAGTTTTTGGTGGTTTAAAGGAGGCCATATTTCTGCTATTTGAAAACAGATTAGACTCTTAAAAGCACTGTGAAGCCAATCTGTTTTATTATCCTTACCAGCAAACACATTTACTCAGTCACAAAATTGCTCACAATGTACTATGCATGGAGTCAAGGACAGTAGAGCTTTGTGTTTTTCTGTGTTTACCTTTCTGCCTTGTTTAAAGACCATTGTGAAAGAGCTCTGAGGGGAATCCCAACATCTTTCACTGAAAAAGTGAAAGCTTTGATGTGAGTCCTGAAAGGGGAGAGTTGGACAGCTGATTTCTTTGTGAATTTGGCTTGGAATAAAATAAAGATTATATTGAGCATAACTCTATCAAGCGTTCATGGATGCTAGATGGCTTTTTTGTTTTTAAATTAAATTGATTTGCAGAAATGAGGTTTCCTCAGAAGCACTCTGAACAAGATGCATGGTGCAATGCAAGAGCTTTCTGCAGCCTTTAAATTCAGTTTCCTGTTAACGAGGTGAGGAGATTGTCTGTGTTCCACCAGTGAAGTGCTAAATCTTTGAGGAAACCTTAGTGTTTGGAATAATCTCACATGACATCCATTTGCAAGATTTGTGTGCTAACATTTAGCAAGCTCCACATTCCTTCTATCCTTTCTGTTTCTAGGCAGGCTGGTTTTTTTTTGTTGTGGAACCAGAGTGGAGAACTTGGAGCAGCCTCTCTTTACAGAAAAGCTGGTCATCTGCTCTGCCATGCACACAGTGATGCGTTTGTGCCTGCCTTTGGCTCTGGGAGGGGAGATGGATGCTGGTGCTCCTCACCACCTCTTTCAGATGACTTTAGTGTAGGTTTTGCAACAAACCCTTGTAGAACTTGGATCTGTCTACACAAGATCATTATCTTGTGCATGTGTGTGTATTCCTATGAATTTCTTTGTTCTGTTTGACTGTTACTTAATCATATTTACCTTTTTCTTTTTAAATTAAATATATCAGTATTCTATATATTTGAAGAAAATGGATAGGTTTTTTTTTTTTGTTCCTAATTCCTATTTAATTACAATTTTAACAAAACACTTGGAAAGGAGAAGTGTACTCTCCCCCTCATTCCTGGGTGCAATGAGTCCAGCTCTTTCTAGGCTGATTATGTTTCCATGAAAAGTGATGAAGTTGCTCATCTCACTCATGTGGAGTGGTAACTTTGCAGAAATCAGTTGCAATATTAATGAACCAATTGAGGAAGGCTGGTGGGAGAAGGTGAAGTGCAGTTTAAAGCTTTAGCTGGGTCTTATAAGAATCAGATTGTTTGTTTTCCACAGCCTAAGTGGCTGAATGCAGAGGTATCTGTGATTGAAAAATGATGGCATGTGGTGATGTGAATGCTGGCAAGCTCAGAGGACACATTTGACGTGGTGTGCCTATTCTAGGAAGCAGCAATGAAGCAGTTAAGATAGATGGGAATCATGCAGCTAAAAATCCTGCATGTACTTTGAAAACTCATCCAAAGTACTTAGAGCCTATTTTTATTGTTGCCTCTCAGGATTTGTGCAGAGTTTCTGGAAAACACAGTGTGTGTTGCTGATAGAAATATGTCTCCTTTTTCTGCCATCCAAATGCCAAACAAAGGGGAATGGAAACCAAAGGGAAGCAGAGTCCTTTTGTAAAACCTGTCACTAGCAGGGTATTTTGGGGTTAGCTTCAGTCAGGTTGCGTCATTCTCTGGATGCCCACGTAGTAAGTAAATTCCTGCCCAAACAACAAACCTGACTTTCTCCTTTTCTTACCAGAAGTTTAATTTGAAGGAGGTAGGCATTACTTTGGTAATTGAAATTATGGAGAGTTCATGGACTTTATCTGCTGAGAAAAACAGGGACTCCAGTTTTACTGTGACAGAGCATCTAGGTTTGTGATTGATAAAACAGGTGCTGTACATTTTTGAAATTATTTCTTTGTGAATACTTATGCAGAAACCAAGAATTACTTCACTGCAAAAATGCATAGGTGTATTTGAAACAAATTATTGGCTTCTAAAAATGAACTTTATTTTTATTTTTAATTCAAACAATCCTAAAGTCTTCAGATTTTTTTTTTGTTTTTAATACACTAAGTCTTATTTCTTTGAATACTGTCTTCAGCAGTTTATTAAAGACTCCAGGTGTTATCTTCAGATGTAAGATGGAGAGTTCAGTTTACACTCCATGATGATGGACTTTACTCTACTTGAGGATCTGCCTCATGCCAGCCATCAATATTAGCACATGAGGGATTTCCTTCTGTATTCTTCCAGAAAAGTCATAGTCATTATTTGCAGGATATATCAGAGAACAGTAATTTGTTGTGCTCCATAACCTCTAAGTAACTAATTGCAACATAAGGTGGTCCCAGAGCTTACCTAGCAGCTACCTGTAGGTACAAGCAGACCATTGAACATGCATGTGTGAGGTGTTTCTTTTTTTTTGGTATTCATATGGGCTTACTGGATATACTGGACTGTTTCATAGTAATCATATAAACATAGTCATGTTTCATAGTAATCAAAACTGCACTCAAAATACTGCAGGATATAATAATTCTAAGATTGATGAATTACTCTTGGATGCCTTTTAAACATGTATATGCCTTCTATAATTAAATTCATATAGTGCTCTTGTAGCTGTGGTTGTCTGAAATGAGCAAAGGCTTGTAGAAAGATGTTTGGTTTTTCATTAGCTGGAAAAACCAGAGAAGCTTTCAAATACTTATGTCAGATACCTTTTTGTTTGTTTTGCTTCTGTTTCAGCAAAAAAGTTAAAGTAATTAATGCATCTAAAAAAAGCATTGCAGTAATGTCTTGAATGTCAGTACAAATCTGATTGTGTGGACTCCAAGAGCAATCATTTTGTATTGAGCACTACTTGCTGCATCACTACATAAATACTTGCTCAAATAGGTAAGAGTATTTTTAAGTCTCATTGGGACAGGCTAGGGGAGGCTATCTTGGAGGGTCATGCATTTAATGTAAATAAAAAGTTCTTCTAATGTTAACATTAATTTTACAACATCAGCAATAAATGCTGGGATAAGGAACTGAATTTCACCATTAAAGTGAAATTTGCATTAAAGTGTTTATTGTTTGGTACTGATGTGTCTACCAGCAGTGTTGATATCTGATCAATTTTAACTACTTTTTCCACTGCACTTGGTGGTCCAAGCAATGAAAGGGACATTATCTTAATTCATGATTCCAGAAAAGCCCTCAGATCTGTCCTCTCTGCTCTAGTTACTCAGGATGCAGGCCATGCCTGGTTTTTGTGGGGAGCTCTAACAACAGAAAAAACCCTTTATCTAGACCTCCATATGGCACATCACTGGACTGCCTAGACATGTGCACTTCTGTCTTTGGTCATTTTGTACAGAAAATACAAATGGACTTGGCTGTCAGATGAAATCTGTCATATTCCTCTTGTAGGAACTGAACTTGGTCCAGTGCAATAAATACAAAAGATACTCGCCCATAAATTTGCAAGCAGAGCCTGCAGTTTTGCTTCCCTTGGCTAATTTTCTGTCGGGTCTGGGAGGGGCCATTTCGTGGCCGAGCAGCCTGTTTGTGTGATCAGCACCATTTCCTGCTCCACCATGCAATAAAGCAGCATATTGCTTTGTCCCAGGTTCCTAACAGGGCACTGTCCTACAGAAAAATGGGCCTTTCTATCTTTCTGAGGAAGAACCATAAAACCAAGGTACATTAAAACGTTTTGCTAGGATTTGGGCTGTGTGAAGTTGTGCAGATTCCTGGTGGTTAAGGCCCACCTTTCAAGGATGAGGGCAACAGATGTCTTTAACAGAGAGAAATTCCGTGGAAAAACCCAATTTTTCAGAATAATTATGCCCAGCGATATAACTTGGGCTCTCTCTGTCACTGTAGGTAGGATTGAGCTAGTAGCCTGTGCTTAATAACCTTGGGACCACATCAGTTGCAGTCTGCTGGTGATCCCAATGAAGAGTTTGTGCCTTCATGTTTTAGAAAGCTCTCCAAGAGGTGATGAGTGTCACACCTTTGTATGATGTTGGGAGAGTTTGCTTATTGTTCTGCTGGCCCTTGCCTCAGGTTTATTTTTTTCTTTGCATCCTGATCACTTGAATGGTCAGCTGTCTCTATTTTTAACTCTAGGGAAAGATCCATCAGGTTTTGATGCTAAAGAGCTGTTTTCAGAGGCTTTCCCAGTCACTGGCTTTCCCAAGCACCAGCTTCCCAGCTTGTTTGTGAGTACATGACTGGGCTGCAGGAGGTAGCCTCTACCTTTAGGGTGGAAGGGAGGGGTCACTGTCAATGGACTGAATTGATGAGAAGTTGCTATTGCTGTACCATTTCCAGGCATCCAGGGAAAAGGTTTCCTGGAAAGAAAGTAGTAGGTGAGTCATGACTTCTCTGTGTAGGTCGTGTGTATGCTCTGCAGAAATAAAGCTTCATTTATCAGGTGCTATTAATCCCTTCTTAAAACCATATTCAACAATAAGAATAGGGGAGGGGAAAAACGTATTTTAGAGAGCTGCTTGCATTCCAATTCCCTTTTCAGGTACTGCTCTTATTGCCCAGTGTTTGAGCTCATTACAGTTCAGTCTTGTAATCATTTTCATTTGTAATGCTTCTGCTTGGTGTGAGGTGTGTCACTTTGACAGGAGCCCATTCAGGGATTTAATATTGCATCAAGGAGAATAAGATTAATCTAGAAAATCATCTAGAATTAATGGAAATGTAATACATCTCAGATATTAACACTGTAGAAGTCAAGTAACAGCAGGATGCTCTAAAGTAGTGATAATTGCAGGTGTAGCTAATTCCCATTCTTGGTCTTGTTCTTTTTTCAGTTTATAACAGTGTGAAATTGGAAGGGGGCTCCCAGCAAATATTTGACATTTTTGCCAGTATACAGAAAAGAACTCAGCAGAGTGGGGGAGAGAACAGTCTCCTCTCCCTCAGAGGCGGGGAGAACAGTTCAGTAGTAGATTGAATACAATGTAAACATAAATGTAGGACTGTAAGCGACCAGCTAGGGCAGTCTGTCCTTTACTAAGAATCAGCAACATAATAAACAAAATAAATTGTTCATAGAAGTCTTTCTCTGATACAGTGATGTGGGCTTTGCATTTTGCCTTGTTTCTGTGTGATGGTGTGTTGCAGCAGGGATTACTGCAACATGCGTAAGACAGCGAGTAGTAATGGTGCATTTTTTGTGTACCCCCCCATCCCTCCTTCCCTGCGCGATTGGGGTTGTTTTTATGTTTTAAAGCTGTAACTTGAGTCTTTTGACTTGCACTGAAACTCAGCTGATGACTTCTCCCCCATAAGGAAGACACTGCAAACAGGTGCTCTACTTGTGCCTTTTTTTTGCTGCTGGAAACTTTTTTAAAGATCAGTGGTCTTTAGTTCCATTTCAAGATTCAGACACTCTGTATTCCATACACCATTACCCATGGAAGAAGGAAAAATTGACTATTGTAAGTGCAATACTCTCAGCTAATGGCCAGTATAAGATGTGTATTTTGCACATACACACTAGTCTTTGAAAGAGAGTGCATGACTTTGACATTCCTTTCTCTAATTTAAAAGCAGTTAATAACACTGAATACTCTTCTATAGAAGAGATAGAATTTCCAACCACTTATCTTAGGGGGGGAAGAACAGATAGAATGGGATTTGAGAGAGAGAGAAATACCTCTAGGCTCAGTTAAGAGATATTTTGATACTGGAGTCCCAGTAGTGATGTACAGTAAAACCCTTTGCTTTTAATTGCTGAACAATTATGATGAATATGGTGTGAATAAAATGGAATGTCCTTGCAAAACACCAGCAAGAGAGGCATCTCCTGTGTGATAATAAATAATAAGGGGTAAAGTGGTGCACTTGTGATTTTGTTTTTTTCTGCTAGTATTCCTTGCTTTTACATTGTGTCTTTTAAGGCAGTAGGACAAATTTTGTAACCACATGTGTGTACACAAAAATTCTTTTTATCTGGAAGATTTTATATATATATATATATATATATATATATATATATATATATATACAGTAAAACTTTGTAGTGCTCTATGTTTACATCTATATTTTCTTTTCTGAAATGGACTAAAAAGTGGATTAGTTGACAAATGACTTGTATTTGGATACGTTTGTATCAGTGTTCTGTGAGATTTGCTGTCTTGATTCATGTGACCAGCTGTTACGATCCAGTTTAAACTCAGAAAAGCAAAGAAAGCTAAGTCTCTATGCATAAACCAGAAGGAACTTAGAAGGTTCAAAATATCCCCAGAAATGAGATTAAAACCAAATGAGGTTAGATGTTGATGCCAAAAAATGGATGCATTTTATTTAATAGTAGAGAGGCAAAGAGAAGGAAAGAGAAAAGAAAGAAAGAAATAGAAAAAAAGTGTGTGGGGGGGGTTGGGGGACAGGGAGAGGTGACAGGGATTAGGTGGAAGCAATCACCTATCTGAGGGTCCCAACGATGTCTTGTTGCTCTCCTCCATCTGGTCTGCTGGTGGTGAGGGTTCCCCGTTGCCGCTGTGGCCACGCCACCACATGCCATGCCGCACCACCACATGCCACCACACGCTGCCACACACCACCACACCACACGCCAGAGAGTACACAATCCCGTGGATTAATATATGCTTTGGGCTAGGTGGGAATGCCCATGTGTCTCCCCTTGCAGGGGCTAGCTTGACACACTGTCCCTTGCAACACTGAGCATCTGTTGCATCATCTCTGCTGCTTTGGTGCAGGGTCTGGGGACCCCTTTGAGGGGGCCCCTTTGATGGACCATGTCACCCCTTCTGCTGTGGATAAGCTTCCTCCCCCCAGTGAGGACCCCTCAGCTGGGCTCCTCTGCACGGCGGAGGATGGGCAGTCACTGGGCCTTTGACCAGAGGCTTTTCGAAGACACCCAAAGCCTCTCCTCCTGCCACCGGTTGGTGGGAGGGCCTTGTGCAAGCCTGGCAGCTGATAGCCCTGGGACTGTGGTCTCCGCCTTGGAGGTGTTAAGCCTGTGCTCCTTGAATGTCCCCCGCCCTGAGTTGTTACTTTATCTTATCTTCATCAGCGAGCGGTGTAAGGCCTCAGTCAGGGCCCCATTCAGGGTGTGGTAGTCTTCTCTTCAGCTTTTGTAATACAGTTTTAAAAGTGCTTTAAGAAAATGTTTAAGTCAGAGACTATAATATTTCAGTCTCTGACACCAGTCACCCAGTTCCTGCTGTTGATACACCATTTTTAGTTTGAAAAGATTCAGTTCCACATGGACTTCCCCCCTCACCCCCATCTCATGGTACAAACAAAGCTAATCTTTCCAAGCAGCATCTAGAAGTGACTGCTTTCAGTTAACACAGTGTGTGCCAGAACAGTAAAACTGTTTCAGACTTTGTATGATTGGGACCTGTCTGCAAACTCTTTCAGCCTTCAACTATAGGGTTTCTGTACCTTGCTGATTGACAACCACAGATAATGTGTGTCCTGTTTCTTCTAAAGATGTTGGCACTGAATTAATTTGTCTCCAGGCACCATATAAAAAGGGTATCCCTCTAGACAAATTTGCATTGGGTCCACAATGTGTAAATAACTAGATCCTCCTAGCAAAAAGGAGATAGAAAAGAAACCACATGCACAGCTTTCATGTGAGATTCTTAACCCATGGGAAAAACCAACTGATAAAACTTTGTATGACTTGTCTAATGACTTAAAACCATAAAAAGCCTTTGGATCACAGAAATAATTATAATATTAAACACTGCCATTTTGTAAAGGCCTAGGTGATTTTGGTGTTTGAATTTTTATCGTCTTTTAGACAACACTTTGTGCACTAGTCAGAAAACATTCCTTGGTCTACTTAACTTTTTAAATTTTCTTTTTTCCCGTTTTCACAGTCTGCCCAAATCTGTGTCTTTGTCCCAGTCATCCTAAATTACTCAATCTCTTTCTCAGTCTTTTAAGGCACATTGGTTCTAAGTCCATTTCCTCATCAGATGTAAATGTTTTGCTCGAGTGCACATATATGAGGAGGACCTAGCTTGTCCCTCAGCTGGTTATAGTCAGTGGTTCAATAAACATGACTAATAATGATACTTTATTTTACATGATCAAATACCTTTTCTTTTCCATACACACAATATGAAAAACTGACTTGTGAATTTTATCACTGTATTTATTTGATAAGCCTGGTAGGAATATGGATCAGAAAACAGCTAGGTGTAGCCCCTGAGATCCTCGTGAATTATGTTAATGAATTATGTGACATATGGATTACGTTCTTTTAAAAAATTTGTTACACATCATAATTCCAATTATATTTGCAGTTGAAAAGGAACCATAACAAAACTTCTAACCCCAAAACAACAAAACACCCTTACATATATGTAACTAGATTTTTTTCTTTCAAAGTGCACAAAATTTTGGGGTTTTTTTCTACTTTGGAAATTAGTAGGAAAATTCCTATTAAGTGGGATTACAACAGACAGAGATTTTTCTGGCACTAAGTTGGTTTGAAAACGCCATTGCTCATGTGTTTTGAGTGCTAAGGGAAAGGTATAGGAATGTTAAGGGCGGAGAATGTGGTTGTGGGATCTTGCCTGACATGGAAGGGGCTTTCTTTTAGGTGGTTGGAAGGTTAAATACATCTTTATGATTCTGGTTATTAATGGACAAGGCTTATTAATGATACGTGCAACATAGAATTATAGCTTCATCAGAATGTTCTGTTCAGGATCTGAATCGTAATTCATGCTCACTTTGAGATGGGTATTGCCACCTAAGCCTGGTTAATCTGGAAAGCTTGAAAGTTTTATTGTTTCTATAGGCCTAATTGTTCTCATGGGTTGTTTTGCTATAGTTGAATAGCTGAAGCAAGGGTAGATTTTCTTGAATTAGGAGGGCTTTTGTGGGAGGCAAGGAGAGGGAAACTTTGTGGCATGTCTAATTTGAGCATTGATCTTTCATTCCTTGAGAGTTAAGTGTGAGAGGGTCTTAAATCCTAAGTCTAGGACTACTGAATAGTGGCTAGGCTATACGTCTGCTCCCAGGGGAGCAGACATATATTGCACTTTATTAAAATATATTGCACTTTATTAAAATACAAGACCCTCAATAGTTAAAGTAAGTGCCTGTACAAAAAAAAAAAAACAACCAAACAACCAAAAAACAAAGAAAAAGAGTAAAAGTTAAAAGTTTTGGTAACAAATGTTTAATTTTTATAGACTCAGGGCAGGTGGTATCTTTCTACTTTCTCAGTCTCTAGCAAAATACTTTGTGGGGGGAAATGTGGAATGGAAGCAATATTCTTGTTTTAGAGCAGGCAATTGCCAATGCAAGTCAGAACTCAGCTTGTTAAGTAATAATACATGAGAGATGGATAGATAATTTTAATCACAGAAGTGAAAGAATGAATACTACTCAAATTCATTTGAGAAATACATCCACAAAGTACTGTTGCGTACAATTCCCTTTGCTGCTTAAATATACAACTCTGCCTAAGCCTTTAACAGGTTGGTAGCCATGGCATTTAATTGCCAGCTGCCTTTAAACCTTGAGCAGGTCAGCAGAGACACAATGCTATCAGGGATTTATGTCTTTTATGTATTTCCATGGAGTGATATAAAATGTCTTGCTGAGAAGGTCCTTGCAGGTGTCAAATACTGCTGCTGCCTGTAATGGAAATAAAGGAAAAAAAATAAAAGGCTAGCAAATAGATGTTTCTGTAAATGTAACTTTTAGTTTGCAAGCACCCTTGAGGCTAAAAGATAATTCCACCTCTGCTGAGGGCAACTAAAAGGTTGCAGGTGAACAATTCAACCTCTGTGTTATTTATTGATTGAAAACAACTCCGGCATGTGTGCTGCTTCTGAAATTTATTAAAGCCAGTTGAACATCCAGAGTATGATATACACAGACTTGCTCTCTTCCCTCTCCTAATTTCAGTTTTTAAGTGCTTCCTAGAGACAGATACAGAATCAGTCATCATGTCTGGCATGTGGTGTGCATTTAGGGCTGGAGCCAAAACTTATTGAAGTCGTTGGTTGTCTTTCAGTTGACTTCAACTGGCTTCGGCTCAAGCCTTCAAGAAAAGGAAAAGAGAAAAGAAAAAAGAAAAAAGATGGCTGCATGTGGTTCAATCTAAAAGAGCTGAAACAAACCCAAATCTTGCTTACCCTCTCAAAATAAGTGGAGATAGGGTAGATGAAAAGACCTACACAGACCTAGAGCATTGTGGATGAAGATCTTTGTTTCTCTGTGCCTGCAAATCCCCAGCTCTTGGTGCTGCAGGGCCAAGCTGGAGGGCAGGAATTCAGGGCTTGTGCTTATCCCTGTACTCCTCCTGCATGGGGACAATGGATGCTGGATGCCTGGAGTTAAAGATGTTTGTCACATGTGTTTGTCACTCTGCTGGTACCACCAGCTGCCACAAACTCTGTGCCACATGTGGTGGGATTCTCTCACATCTTACCCAATTACTTTGGTCATAGGCAATTTTTTCTACAGAGGAGGGCATGTTAATAGAAGTTACATAATTATCTTCCTGTTGCAAGGAACTCCTGCCTGTAGTGAAACCACACTCACTAATTGAAATTCCTTATGGCTTTCCCTTGGCTGATAGGGGTGACAATATTTATAACTTTTAAAAAAATTTGTCTTCCCTGACAAATCCATTCTTCAGACAAGGGAAAGGATTTTTGGGGGAAAAAAAGGCCATTTTCTCTTTCAATCAATGTTAAAAAAAAAAAAAAAAAGTCATATTGGCCTAATAAAAGGTGGAAAGACAGAGAAGTTCAGTGCTCTGCAGTGATGCCAGCTACAGCACTGGGGAATGCAGTGTTGCAGTAAACATCAGGAAATGGTGATCCAGTTTTAGGATGCCATTTTAGAGGATATATTTAAACTGTTGCATCCTCAAATGTGGTATGGAATATTCCCTTTTATGCTCTCAGGGGACAGAAAAGCTCATGTAGTGTAGAATGAGTTTTTCTTCTAAATCTGTTTTTCTAAAATTTTTTAACTCTGTGATGGCTTTCTGTCTCTGAGTTAGTGTTTCTCCTCTTCCACTGAGACAATCTCTGCTTTTTTGTCTCAAACACTGGTGTCATATACTCAGCTCAAACCAGGACAAGGATCTGCTAAACCATCTATGTCCCAACGCCAGCAGATTTGGGCTGGCCTCAGGTTACTAAAGACCACCAGGCCTTTAGTATAAGACCCTCCCTCCCTCCCTCGGGGTGACTTTATGATGTTGTATCCCATATCGCTGTTCTATACCCAGAAATTAATTTTGTGCCTTTCTATGCCTTTAAACTGAGTCTGAGAGGGGGAGAGAAGAAACTGAGCAAACTCTTCAAAGGTGTTTGCAGTTTGTTTTCATGTTTCAAGGACACAGATAAAACTCCTCTCTGCATTCAGCTGCGGCGAGAGGAGGGGAGGAAGCACCTGGCTTGCTTTTTTTCCAGCCATCTTTCGGCCAGTTTTTCAGCTCCTTTTCCTCCAGAGAGTTGAACTTTGTTTTCCTGGGACTCTGATTTTTCCCTCCTTCTCTGCTGGATGGTTTCAACATCAAAATACATTGGGAGGACTTTCCACCAAGGCCTTGGCCCTGGAGGTGGGCCCACCACCCCCTCCCAGCTCCAAGGAGGGGGAGAGAGACTACGGAAGGACTCTGAAATTTTCCCAGGTTTCTCTCAGCAGAGCAAGAGGTTTTACTATTTAGCATTATTATCCTTTTCCCTTGTGTTTGTTAAATAAATAGTTTTTATCTCTTTCACTATCCTTTGAGGAAAATTCATTTTTTCCCAAATCTGGTGGGGGAGGGCTGGTTGTTACCTGCCTTCTATCAGAGGATATTTTCCTCCAAATTTGGCCAAACCGGCACACTCCCTTCCTCCCTTCTGCCCTCCCTCCCTCCCTCCCTTCCTGCCTTCCTTCCTGCCTTCCTGCCTGCCTTCCTGCCTGCCTTCCTGCCTCTCTCTCTCTCTTTCTCTCTGTCTTTTTCTGTCGTTCTCTCTGTCTTTCTCTCCTTTCTCTCTTTCTTGTTAATGAAGAATGCTCTTTATTCTTAAAGAGAAAAAAATGTGATACCCCCCTACCATATTTGTCATTGCCAGCTCATGAGAGATGACCATGATTCTATTCTTATTCCTAATGGGACTCACACCACGTCCTCAACTTACTGTTCAGATGGTTTGAAGAAATTTATCTCTGCTTGCATCTTGGTGGCAGAGAGGATGTGCTGGGCTGATTTCATATTTGGCAGGTTGTACAGGACATATGGCTTTTGCATTGCATTATTGCTGCTGGCAGAACAGAGCCAAAAAGATGGATGAATTATTTGTAGGATTGCCTCCTATTCATTTTGCTCTCTCTCACCCAGGCCCATTTTCTTCCTTGCACCCATCCTTACAGACCTGCTTCAGCAGAAGCTTCTCTCCTGGTAGAATAGTATTAAAGTGTCACAAATGACATTTGAAGTTTAGATGAGAAGGTTTCCAAGTAGGCTACTTTAATTCGCAGAAACATTTTGTGTATTTCCAATCAAAAAGTTGTGTTTGTGCTTTGGGAGGATTTCATCAGGGAAAGGATGAGGTGGTTCCTTCCAAAGCAAAGCTGTTCCAGTTTGCTTTAATTTTCCAGCAGGAAATGCCTGGGCAAAAAAGGATCATGCTTTGCTGCAGGGTGTCACGTTGCTCCTGTTGGGGCCATGCTTGCTTTGCTGCTGATGATCCTGCTTTGCTTCTGACTGTGGACATCACTGGAATTATGGACCCTAGAAATGCTGAAATCTGACAATCCTGGCAACAGAAAGGATTTTTATGCTTTATAAACACATACCCATCCCCTATTGTTTGATGCTGACACTCTTTTGTGTTTGCTTTTTCCTTGTGTGTTTGTCACACTGTATTGGTTTTGCATGGTCTGGTTTTTGGTAGCAGTGGGGGCCACAGAGGTGGCTTCTGTGAGAAGCTGCTGGAAGCTTCCACCATGTCCAGCAGAGCCAATCCCTGATGGCTCTGAAAATGGACATGTTGCTGGCCAAGGCTGGGCCAATTAGAGGGGTTGGTAACAGCTCTGTGATAACATATTTAAGAAGAAAATAAAAGCACAGTGCACATAGTTTTTCTTCTGGTCAGAGACGAGGAGGAGGTGAGAACATGTGAGGGAAACTGTCGCTGTTGAGACAGTCATGACACACATACACTCTCTGCCCCACGCAATGGCAAAAAGCACGTTTATTATTTACACGACTTCTTTTATACACTTTCTTAGCTACATGTTCATTGGCTATTATTTTGTTGCAATGCAATACTATTGGTTGTCTATAGTGTACACACATTCTTTGCTAAACATCAGCCAGTATCTTCCCTTTTGCAGCTGTTACAATTTCTTTCTGTTGTTTATCTTCTTGCTTCTGCAGTTCTCACAGGTACAAACTGATTGTATCAAGGGAAATGTCTGTGAGGCCTTCAGACCGGCTGTTGGTTCCCACAGGTCCCCCTTTTTGTTTTTCAACTGTAAATGCAGTGTTTATAGTCCTCTGCAGGGCCCTTTGCAGAAAGGACAACAAACACAGCACAAGGAGTAAAATAAGAAGGATAACAATTACAACCAAACATCCTATTTTCATGAGGTCTTTAACCCATTTAGTAAGTTGCCAATTACCAAACAAAGCATTGAACCAATCGGACTCATTCTCTTCTCTTAATTTTGAAACACTTGTAATTCTTTGCTATTAGCAAACACAGATCTGGAGTGGTCAGAAAGATTCATACAGCACATGTCATCAAAGTCTTCACAATCAAGTCCATGTACTAACAGCAAAAAGTCAATGGCTGCCTAATTTTGCAAAGTAGCATGTCTAACAGAATCAACATCAGTTAATAATCCTGATAGACAAGTGAAGTGGTATTAGTCGGTTTAGCAAGCCAGCAGCCTAACTTATTTAACAATTTTAATGCTTTTCCAGCCGCTACTCTTGGGGCAAAAAGGGAAATTAAACCATGTTTTTCTAAATTCCAGAAATCAAGGGTGTCATCGCAGTCTCTTGCACACAAGAGAAGATACATGGAATGCATATCATAATCCATAAGACCCCATCAAGAACAGCCATGCTACTGACAAAGAGATCCACACCACAGGAAAATAAAAAGATAGTGCCCAATGTCCCCAGAGAAAGAGAGAGAGGGCTGCTTCTTCTTCACTTGGAAGTAAATGGCTACTGTTCCAAAGCTCATACGGCTGGAGCTCAGGGGCTGTGCTATTTAGGCAGGAGAGAGTCCGTTAGCTGAAAGTGCTGACTTAAACATTACCAAATGTCTTTCTGGAAGCATGGAACAGGGAATAGCTGAAGAAGGTCAGCAGGAACACAATAACATGATGGTAGGTACAGTGGGACACAAGGCCTCTGTTGGCAGGCTGCCTCCGTAAGCCTCCAGGCACAGCTGTGTTCCTGGCAGTCCTACCTCTGCTCCCGTTTTGGCCATGAGGGCTGGATGGTGACTGAGTCATTTTTCCTCTTGCTGGGCCTCGTTTTCTTGGAGGCGATTGATGTTTGTCCAGTCGAAATGGTAAACCACTTTAGACCTGCAATAAAACACATGTGTACCTTCTCTCCTAGGTTAGTAAATCAGCTACGCCTTGCCACTGCACACCCAATTGTGGATCCTTATGTAAAACCTTTTAGAAATTGGTTTCACACACTCAGATCTTCAGACCGGTATCTCTCTTCTGGGAATAAAAATTGATGATCCGCCTGCAAAAACTTTATTGAAAATATTTGCATTATCTAAATGTTCCTGAGGAGCCATGTTCACCCTTTTTTGTTTTTGTGATACAATGCGCGTCTCTCACTATGAACATGAAGGCAACAGAAAAGCAAGGAAATACATGTAATGAGACAGTAAACCCACACAGAGCAAAAATAAGCAAGATAATACATGTAATCAGTATCACATGACAAAAGGAGAGTGACTTAGAACAATACACCCTCAATTGCCTAAATACTGTACCATCATCCAGAGTTTGCAGTAGCTGGCGAGCCCCATTTCACAATGAGGACCTGGAGAACCTTCCTGGACAAGGCTCCCAAGTTTACCTCAAAGGGGGTCCAGCTTTTATAAGCCTGAATCAGCAAGTCAAAGTGACTCAATTGCATTTTTAGTGCAGAAACACCTGGGGCTGTAGGCATACCTCCGACAAGCTAGGGCCAGGGCTTGGCCAGAGCCAAGGCCTTAACTGGAAGGGTTCCCCTGACATATGCTAGAAACAAGCTTCTATTAATAGCAGATGGGAAAGTCTCCTAAAAAGATACATGTCTTAACAGATAGCTACACAACAGTATGTGAAAGTTTGTAAAGCAGTTGACTTTGTCATTTATCCTTAGCTAAGTAGTCAATGGTACCATAAACAAACTGCAAACAACCAAAGAAATGCATATGTGTAACATCAAATAATGTCATATGGATAATGCCCTTTATAAAAAGCCAGTGAATTCACGCTATGACATTAAGAACATATACAGAATCATTAAGACAGCAACAGCAACTGATCTAAGAAATCGAGATTATATTTCTCCATACATGTGTGTATATATGAAAATAAAGCAAAATAAAAGCAAGAAAGAAAGCACTAAACGCCTTACAATCAATAATATCCATAATGCAAACACTTACACCCACAGAATTTTCAATGAATTTAAGGATCTAACAAACCGCATCCTTATACAGTTTTACAACTTATTATCTCATATTCTTAAACAGTTTTTTACCAATTCTTCATCATAATTGTTTCAATCGGTTCAATCTTACCCCTATAACAGAAGAACTGTATCTTTCAATGCAAATCAGCATATTTCAGCAGAACTTAACTTCACTCAAACTTCATGTCACTTAAGCATAACAGAAAGAAAACTGAACAGAACTTAAAGTTAACATCACTGAAATTGAACAGAAATTAATCTGAATATAACTTAACAGAGATTAAAAGAACAGAATTTAAAATGAACCCACTTAAAACCTAACAGCACTTGGACTTGTCAGAAATTAAAGTCAACAGAACTTTAGCTTAACAGAACTTATATCTAAGAGAACCTAATCTTAACAGAACTTAAATGTAACAGAACTTCAAATAAACAGAACTTAAATCTGACATCACATAGATTTAACAACGCTTAAGTTTAACAGAACTTAACATCACTTGAATTTAACAATACTTAACAGAACTGAATCTTAGCATCACTTAAACTGTACAAAGCTGAAACAGAACTGAAATTAACATTACTTAAATTTAACAGAACTAAAGTCAGAGTTGAGAGTGTTCCTTTTAAAGTTTCAGATACAACAGAATTTAACTCATCTTGACTCCGTTGTTACAAGAAAGCTACCGAAAATTTGTCATACAACAGTTAAACATCAATGAACCATATGCAAGCAAACAACTGAATCGTAAATGAAATAGCAGGAACATGGATTTACTGGAGAGATTGTAAAGGTGTGGCAAATACTTTGTGATTTTACATAAGTTAGTTGAGAGAATAGCTCATGGTAACTATAAACATTATTGAAAATATCCTTTCACAGTTAGGACTTTTCTGGTAGAAGCACACTTTTGCATGGTCTTCCAAATTGCAGCTGTACCCCCCCAAAAAACTGACAACACTGTATGTCTTCCAGTATTTTTCAGGCATAAGCATACGTTTCCTAGGATCTTGTAAGGTGCAGCTTTACTCAGAAAAATGACAACAGTGTATATACTGGCAAATTACACTTAAAACCTGCTTAGTTCTCTGATGGTAAGATGGCCTTTCGTGATTGTCAGTACAATAGAATTGACCTTGGACTATTAAAGGTAATGGGATATGAATATGTAAGGATAAAATACTGGGGACCTAGTCATATAATACTGCCCTGAGTTTTGCTCATGTAACTCTCTTAGCTGAGTGGGTGTAAAAGCTGACACATGTATATAAAAAGCTACAAAGCCATGGTTTCAGATGATTCTAAAGGAGTGTGCTACTGTTTACTGTTTTCCTGTCTTCATAAGAATAGAGAATACTAGAAGCTCAGCCACTGATCAGCTAACACATACTCATTGGGCAAGTCTGCATTGTAACTTGCCCAATGAGTGGCGGTGTCACTTTCAGTCACTTTTTTGGTCCATCACTGTAGTTAAACTGTTTTGATATCAAGTCCAATTTCAATTCATAAGTGGCAAGGAAGAACAGCTACACTTGAACCAGTAAAGAGCTGTACCTATTTGAAAAGCTATCACGTTTTTCATGGTGAAATATCCACAATAAAATTACCTTATGAAAGCTGTGGGGCAAAAAAGCAAGCAAAGTGGTAAAGCTGGCACAATTCCACCTGCCTTTACAGTTGGGAGTCATGAGGCAACTATATCTGTAACTTGAATAGCTTCTGCAGATAACATTGGTGGGGGAGTGAGGAAAGGAACGCTCAATTGATGAGTGGCTAAACTTACCATGGGCCTCACCCAGCTGATTGCTCCCAGTAACTCTTGTAAATTACTCGAGGTTTTGACATCAGGCTTTAGGGTTAACTGCTGCTTCCAAGGACGATTCTACTGAATTTTATAACGGGCCACATAACAACAAGTGATGCTCTGAGGATACCGAGATTGCAAGTATTTTCCCAGGTTTACAAGTTTCTAATTTCTGTGGTAACAGTTACATCATTATAACTGAACAAAGAATCAGTATTAATTCAGTCCAATCCGACCCTCAAATCAAAATTCTTGGAAAGGCAGCACACATCCCACATGACAAGTTTTACCAGTCATGCAATATATAAGCATGTCTCTTGGAGAATTTTGTATCTTGCTAAGCAGCCTCAAAGCAAGGAATTACATAATCCTAGTGGCATGCAGAAACACACCACATCCACACACATAACCTAGAATCTCTCCAATAAACAATCCTGTCAGAATTTGCAGCTCACTGAAAATACAAAGTTACTTCAAACAAAAGCCAAAAATATTCTTGAGATGCAGTAAAACACATTTTTCGACCTGAGTAATGTGCATTCACAAAGACACTGACTGATTGTAGGACAACTTAAGTGTTTCCCAAAAGCTCAAAATGAGATCGTAGTTTTCCTAACTATGAAATGCAATGCAAGCATATGGCCTGTAGGTTACTTTATCTCTTCACTTCCAAGTAGCTATTGGGGGGCAGGGGGGAGGGGCAGCATAGCCTGCAGTCAGAGGACCAGCTGGCCAAGTGGGCAGTGGAGAAGCTGCTCGAGGGGGAGGCTGTGGCAGGGGGAGGTGGCCTGCTTCAGGGGAAGCCAGCACTGGAGGGGCTGACAGGCCAGGGGAGTCAGCTTCTAAAGCCAGCCGAGCTGTTCTGGGGGGGGGGGGGGGCATCGGTAGTGCCTGCAACATCGCTCTAGCAGTCCCTGCTGCAGATACGTGCAGGAGTTTTTAACATCAAAGCCGTTCTCATTTAGAAAACTGTTGCAGTGGGGTCTCCTGCAACATCCATAGACAGTGAGGGCCGTGGTAAGAAATTGGGAGCGATTCTTGATAGAAGTTTCAGAGATCTTTATTTTCCAGCCACATGGCTGGGGTACTGGCCCAAGACTCTGGAACCACTGGACAACCAGGGTCCTCCCTGGGCAGGGGAACACAAAATAACCAATGGGGAACAGGATTAGGGTACATGTGACCAGGGAGCAGGGAGACCCCGTGCCTAGGCCGTGCCTCTACCCCAGGGTCCCCTCTCCCAGGACCCCATGGCAGGGGGGAGGAACCCCAAAGAAAACAGTTACTGTCACTGTTGGGGTGGTCACAACACAGACAAACAGTGCCTCTTTCAAGGGCCAAAAAGCCGTTTATTAAACAAAGCAGCCTCTTTTATACACCTTTTGTATGTTATAATTTTTGTTACAGATTCATTGGCTGCTAAACTACTACAATGGACTCATTGGCTATTACTAACTACAACATACTACCATTGGCTACCTATAGCCTAAGCATTCAAGCATTCAGAAAACTAACAGCTGCAGATATGTTGCTGTTTTCTCCCTCTACTGTTTAACTTTCTTGCTTCTGTTGATACTACATTCTCATGGGTAAAAACTAATTGTTTTTCTTCTCACGGACTTTTCTCACAGTCCTTCTCTAGCTGAAGTAACAGGTCTGAGCCATAATTTTACAAAGGCAACAAGGCCTTCATTTTATAAGGTTTTACTAAATGCCCCAAGTTACAGGGTTTTTAAACCCACAATGAAAGTTGCTCCAATGTGGAGAATATGCAGCAATATCTGTAAGCTGCACCCACGCTCCCTGGACACCCCTGGTCACAAGGATACTCACAGTTTCGTGGTTCTTCATCCAGCAAACACCACTGACCTAACCTTATAGTCTGTGCCTGCATCTTGCTTTCTGCTGGACTGTGGTCCGCAAAAAGTCTCCTGTCGTCGTAGCAGGGTCTGAGCTCTGCTCTCTGCTTGCAGTTGAGGGGCTCAGGGTCATAAGGGTGAGTTGTAGTCCATGTCTTCATTGCAATCTGATATCCCATTGCTCTGGGTCCACAAGGTTTTGTTGCTGGTCATAGTCCCTCTCCTCACCGTAGTCTGAGGTCCCGTCATTTGGGCGCCAAGTCGTTAGCAATTGCCATTGTTTTCATATGTTTCCAAAAACTAATTGGGTCGTAAACAGATACAGTTACCGATACTGGTTGCATAGTAAACACTTCTTCCAGAGGATGGGCAGGAGGGCAGCAGGGAGGTCCTCCCATGCCTGGGTCTCGCAAGTGCATGAGTGGAGGGGGCTCCCTGGGCCGTTTTGGTTACATGGGTGGAACAGCCGTATCCCGAATATTGGGAGAAGGGGGACCCGTGGGCATGGGCTCATCTTTGCCATCGCTCCACTCATCCGCAGGCAAGGGTGGATAAAGCAGATTTATGGGAGCAGGGGGAGTAGGGCTCCCCACTCCAGGACTTTCAGCACAGGGCTCACGAATGGGCTCCACCCACTCCACGACGCGCGGGCCAATGTGGACTGCACCCCCCTGTGTCAGTGTGGGATTAGTCACCCCCTCCTTTTGTTTTTCCATTTTGCTCTCTGTTTCATTTTGGCCTTCTGCATCTGTGGAGGACGGCAATTCCAAGTCTCACTCCTTTTTCACTGTGTCTCGGTTTTGAAAGACAGGTGTCTGCTAAGGAAGGCAGAAGCCCCCCTTGAAGTGGCAGATATAACCCCTTTTCCCTCCAAGTTATTATATTTTGAAATCAAGGGCCTTTAGGCAAAGATGTGGGAAATAGGAATAACAGTTCTTTACTATATATATATATATATATGTATATGTATATAACCAGTCAAACAAAACAACAACAACTCTGGCAGTAACAGCACACACAAACCCAGTCCCAGCCTTCTCGGCTGTCGGGCCCTTTCCCCTCGGGTGCAGTTCCGCTCGCAGCCGGCAGGGGCGCTGGCGGCTCCCGGTGAGCAGGGCAGGTGCGATGGTTCCCCCGCGGCTGCAGGGGGCGCTCCGGAGCGAGCTCGGGAAACACGCGGCACCCGTGCCCTGGGACCCCAGGAAGGGAAGGAACAAAGGCTTCACAAACCCCTGGGCAGCTGATCCCGGACTCTCAGGAACAGCAGGCTGGAGCGGCAGGCGCGAACAGCAGGCTGGAACGGCAGGATACAGCGGCAGGCTGGAGCGGCAGGCTGGAGCGGCAGGGACGAACGCAAATCCCGGGTGGCAGGCGAGATGTATCCAGATGGGAGAACCCCACGGATGCCCAGGCAGGCAGGGCGAGCAGGGCTACAGTGTAGCGAAAACTCGAAGCAGCAGCAGTGGGGCAGGGCAGCCACAGCTCGGCCTCCAGCAGGGCAGGGAAAGCGGCTTTTGGGGTTCCGGCGTTGTTTCCAGCAGGAAGAGAAGAACGGCCAAAAAGAAAGAAGCAGCAGCTCCTTTCTCTGCAGCTTCTCTCTCCGGATGCTCAGAGCGAACTGACTCCACACCCAGGTGTAGACAAAAGGAGTAGCCAGGCCCGCCCCACTCCCTTTTTGTCTTTCTTAAGTACAGCTATTTGTCCCCTAGCAACATGCATATGGGAGAAAATTCCTTTAACAGAAAAAAACTAAGACTAAACTAAAACCCCAACACACTGCTTTCAAAGTCTCCAACACTACCCTCCAGGTAGTCAGTAATTTTTGGCAGTCTCATTGCCTTGGGAGGCAGAGTCAAAAATAAGCTGACTCTCTCCCAGGCTTTTACACTAAAAGCATTCTCAGAGGTAGCTTCCAAGCCCTGGCTCTTGCACCACAGCAACAGGGCCTTCAAGGTATACTTGTTGTACTTAATACCACACCTGCCTAACATAAGCATCCAAATGTTCACAATAGACTTTTCTTTTTGGGATACGTTAACTCCCATTGCTCCCAGCAGCTCACCTAAAGGGTTGCAGATATGCGTACGGACATTTGGCAGCTCTGCTTGCTGGTCTTCTTTTGCTGAGCACCGCCTCTGCTGCTCTTCCCACAGCCTGCCAAAAAAGTGGCTAGATCTCGTTGGGGTCACCAGATGTCGCTGTTGAGATGGTCATGACACACATACACTCTCTGCCCCAAGCAATGGCAAAAAGCATGTTTATTATTTACACGACTTCTTTTATACATTTTCCTAGCTACATGTTCATTGGCTATTATTTTGCTGCAATGCAATACTATTGGTTGTCTACAGTGTACACACATTCTTTGCTAAACATCAGCCAGTATCCTCCCTTTTGCAGCTGTTACAATTTCTTTCTGTTGTTTATCTTCTTGCTTCTGCAGTTCTCACAGGTACAAACTGATTGTATCAAGGGAAATGTCTGTGAGGCCTTCAGACCAGCTGTCAGTTCCTGCAGGAAACAACATGGCGACACCAACGTCAGTGAAGAAGGAGGGGGAGGAGGTGCTCCAGGTGCCGGAGCCAAGATTTCCCTACAGGCTGTTGTGCAGACCATGGTGAAGCAGCTGTGCCCCTGAAGCCCATGGGGATCCATGGGGGATGCAGAGATCCACCCGCAGCCTGTGGGGGAGGTGCCCGTGCCGGAGCGGGTGGATGCCTGGAAGATGCTGTATTCCAGTGGGAGTCCCAGTGCAGAGAGAGGGCCCTTGCTTCCAGGCTGGAGCAGCCTGTCCTTGGAGGACTACACCCCATGGAAGAGTGACTCATGCTGCAACAGTTTAGGGAGGACTGTTTGCTCACGGGAGGAATTCACGTTGCAGCAGGTTTGGCAGGACTGCTGCTTGTGAGTGTGGACCCACGTTGGAGAAGTTCACAGAGAACTGTGTCCTGTGGGAGGGACTCCACAGTCTCACAGGGGAAGGACTCCTCTCTCTGAGCAGCGGAAGAAAGTCTCGGGTGACGAACTGACCAAAACCCCCATACCCCATCTCCCTACAATGTTAGGGGAAGGAGAGAGGGGCTGGGAGAAAAAGGGTGTTATAAGAGCTTATTTTACTTCTCATTATCCTCCTCTGATTCTGTTAGTAATAAATTAACTTTGCAACTTTGAGCCTGTTTTGCCCTTGTTTTCTTCCAGTCTTTATCTCAACTCATGAACCCTTTGTTAATGTTTTTCCCCTCTCCTCTCCCCAGCTGTGGCAGGGGAGAGTGTGCAAATGGCTTTCATGGGTACCTGGTGCTGGGCCAGTGTCAAACCGTAAGACGCACTTTGCAAAGGCGAACTGGCACCTGCCCGACATGCCCTGTTTTACTAAGACTTGAGAAAGAGAGGTTGGATTAGGAGCCTGAGCAACCTCCAGGAGATGGGCAGAGAATGACAGAATGCTCCTTGTGCTGAAATGAGCAGACCTGCTCGTGGCAGGGCTGAAACTGGGGGCACTCCATCTTCCTTTCCATCCAGGTGATCTTGGGATCTTCTGATCCCACCATCTATTTCTAATATAGTTTCACCCACTCTCTCCCTGTAAATATCCTCTAAAAGAATATTCTCCTGTCTTCCTGATCATGTACTACATGCTTTTGAAGTTTCTAGAAGTTTCCAGAAAGCTGTGGTGCAAATGCAGATTGTAGCCTTACAGTACATAAAGGATGCTTATGAAAAAGAGAGAGAGAGCTACTTTTTACATGGGCAGGTAGTGGTAGGACAAGGGGAACAGTTGCAAACTAAAAGAGGAGAAATTTAGATTAGATATTAGGAAGGAGATGTGTAGAGGGATTCCTTGTGGAACAGAGGCATAGGATACCCCAGGACAGTCTGGCCAACCCAGGGTTACTGTGGAAAAACCCCTGAACTGGCCTCAGGCTGCAGGCAGGCCTGGAAGACACCTGGCAGCAGGCAGCCTTGAAAATCCTTGGTAAAGTTATATACTGGTCGGCTCCCCTGCTGCTTAGAGGCTGTCTCGTGGGAATAGGGCGTGAATCTTTGCAAAGTAGATATAAGTTAGTGAAAATAAACAATAAAGGGAGAACAATGGTCAAATCATATCTGTGTTCATGTCATTACTCTGGCTGGCTTCCCTGCACTCGGAACCACCCCCCTCCCCCCCCCCCCCGCTAAACCTGGTGCCCAAGCAGGGACCCGAGTGATTTTTTCGCTTAAATGTGGTTTCACTTAAATGCAGTGTGTTTTTCACTTAAATGCAGTTTTGCTTGAATGCGGCAAGACTCTGAATCATTGCATCAGTGTTGGAGCCTGGGGAGCTGGAGCGGGAAGGGTCTCAAAGCCGAGTGAAGCCGGAGACTGGAAATCGCGCGGCCAAGCGAGCCCCTGCAGGTAAGAAGCTATGGAGTACTAGGCAGGAACTCGCCTCCTACCCAGTATCCTCTCTAAGAGAGGCGAGACTGTAAGAGATTGAGATCTTTATGCACTCGTTATGTGGGCTCAGGAACAAGGATTTTTGAAATACACTTCGCTTTTGTTTTCGACCGAAGCGTGGTGGGAAGTTGGGAACAAACTGTGGCTGTCCACGATTGAGGGTGGAAAGGAAGGTAAGGAGCTAAAGCTCTCGGATTAACTTGGAGAGCCGTGACTAACACCCTCACAGAAATGAAAGCAGAGAGGAAGGTGGCTGTGGCGGCCATGGAAGCCCTGGGGGGTGGCAGCTCTGGGAAGGAAAAGGAAAACGGGGGTCTTACAGAGTGGTGGCCGGAGACCAGGGCGGAGTCCAGGGTTGCACAATTCTTCGGGCTGACCACAGGTAGACCGATGAGGGGAACAGCAGCACCTGTACGCTCGCTGTGGGAGCTGCTGGACCAGGCGGGGAAGGAAGTTACCCCTCCGAAGTCTGAGGGAGAAATGGCTGCAAAGGCGGAAGCGCAGGCTCCTGACCCTGGGGGTGCGGTGCAGGTGAGCAGAGGAGAAATGAGTGGTCCTAGCTTCCGGCCGAACGCGGCAGCGCACAACCCCCCTCTGCTGGGCAGTGGATCATTGTCCGATGGCGAAGCAGCCTCTACGGCTTTGTTGCCTGCAGAGGCAGAGCCAGCCAGGGCTGCCAGGGGTCAGCCCCAACAGGAGGAGAAGCACCTAGAGATGATGCATGAAGTAATCAAGAAGCTTGCTGAATTGTCTACACATCAGGACGCGCTGGAGTCTAAGGCTTGCGAAAGCACACCGTCAGCACCGTGGCGTCCCATGGACCCACCGGTCAAGATAGCCACCAGAAGTCCTACGCTCCTGTTGGGAGAACCAGGCACAGTGCCTATGGCCCCTCCCTTCCCGCGAGAGGAGGTGCAGCCATCGCCTCCATCAGCCCCGATGGTGAGGACTGACCCACTGCGAAGGAGATGGAATGGAGTTATCTGTGACACAATTATTGAAGGTGACTGGCATGCCGTAGATGCCCTGGCCTGCCCTGTACTGATACAAGGGGACACTGCAAAGTGGGAACCCCATGACTGGAAGCTCTTGCAACAAGCAAAGCAAACGGTCACCACACACGGCCTATGGTCCAAAGCTACAGGGAGCATCCTGCAGTTTATCTTTACAGCAGATGTCCTGTGCCCTAATGATTGCATCAGCATCGCACAATTGTTGTTAACCCCTTCACAGTTCCTGCTCTGGGAGCAAACGTGGAAGCAGCTAGCACAAGAAGAAGCTAGCAAATACCAAGGTGATACGCAAGACCCACTGTATGCGATCCAAGCCGACATGCTAACTGGGAGCAGGGCTTATGGAGCGATGGTGACACAGCTTACCATGCCCATAGTCATTCATCAGTTGTCACAGACTCTTGCCCACAAAGCCTTGTTGTCAGCACCCGAAAAGAAGAAGTCTCCTCCGCATGCAGCAGTCCAACAGGGGCTGTTGGAGCCATATGGTCAGTTCATTGACTGTCTGTCAGCAGCCTTGAAGGACGCAACTGAGCTCTCTGAAGAGCTCCAAGAGCAAATGTTCTGGACCCTTGCCTTTGAAAATGCTAATAAGCAAACTAAGACAATTCTTGCCACACTGCCCCAGGGAGCAGGAGTAGATGAGATGCTTGTGCATGCTAGCCGTGTGGAGCAGTCATCTCAAACAGCTGCTTTTACTGCAACGCTGCAGAATGTCCTGCAACAGCAGGGACAAGTCATCGCGGCAGCACTGACCAAAGGAGTCCAAAGAAAAAAGGGGGCGAAGGCTGCTGGTCCACCTCCTGGTCCCCAGATGGTCAGAGTAGCCTGTTTCCAATGTGGTGAAGAGGGGCACATGAGGCGCACTTGCCAGAAAATGGTGTGGTGCAACAACTGCAATTCTGGCAACCATGCCACCATAGCATGCTGCTATGCGGGAAATGGCCAGCACAGCACAGTGGGGTCTTGCGCCAGGACACAAATGAGTGTCCCAAAGAGCCATGAGTCAAGTGCAACCCTGGTGGTTTCCTTCACCAGAACCAGCCAGCCACCCGAGGGAGCCTCGGAGTGGGCGTGGCAACCTCAATAGAAGTCACACTGACGGACCTCCAGGTCACCCTGATCCTGACCACAGCCAAGGGCCCCCTGTCATCAGACAGCCCTCGTCTGGGTGGCCTACTCGTGGGGCAGTCATCAACCAGCCAGCAGGGAGTAGTGGTGCTCCCTGGAGTCATCAACGCCGACTACACTGGTGAAATTAAGATCATGGCCTATGCGCTGCAACCACCCATGACTATCCTGCAGGGAAGTCACATTGCCCAAATCATCCCCATTCCCCTAATGGGCAACGGGGCAACCAGCAACAACAGTGTCCACGGAGACCATGCTTTGGGGTCCTCTGGGTTTGACGTGTTTTGGACATTGAACCTGGTCCAGAGACCTCAGCGGCAAGTGATCCTGCGAAGGGAGGCAGAAGCCATCAAAATACAGCTGCTTTCGACACAGGGGCTGATGTTACCATCATTAACCAGGCAGTATGGCCACCTGGTTGGGGACTGGAAAAACCAGCAGCCACGCTGGTAGGGGTAGGAGGAAAACAAATCCCCCAAGTAAGTGCAACCCCAATTGCCCTAGAATTTGAGGACAATCAAACCATTGTGTATCGGCCCCATGTTATGAAGCTGCCTCCGACCCTGCAAGGCCTGATCGGACGTGACATCCTTGTGCAGCTAGGCCTTGTGCTCACCACAGACCAGCATTTATGCTGATGGCCACTGCTGATCAGCTGCCCATATGGGCTCTCACCTGGTTAACAGATGACCCTGTCTGGGTTGAGCAGTGGCCGGTAACAGACAAAAGGCTGAAGACAGTAGAACAGCTTGTTGCAGAACAGCTAGCGGCAGGACACATCAAGCCTTCAGTCAGCCCATGGAACACCCCCATCTTTGTGATCCCAAAGAAGTCAGGAAAATGGCGCCTCCTTCATGACCTTCGACAAGAGAATGAGTGCATGCAAGCTCTGGGGGCACTGCAACCTGGGCTACCGGCTCCTACAATGATCCCAGCGGGATGGCAAATCACTGTAATTGACTTAAAAGACTGCTTTTTTACAATCCCACTGCATCCAAAGGACACAGAACGTTTTGCCTTTACAGTGCCCACGAAGAATCACAGTGAGGCTACTAAGCGCTACGAGTGGGTTGTCCTACCCCAGGGGATGAAAAATTTCCCCATGCTGTCAGCTATATGTTGACTGGGCACTACGTCTGATTCGACGACACTACACAGAAGCACTCATCTACCATTACATGGATGACATCCTGATAGCTATTGCTACAGAGTTCCCAGATAAAGAGATGCAATGGGTCAGAGAACACCTGCATGAGACTGGATTAGAGATCGCCCCCCAGAAGATCCACTGGACTGCACCATGGGAAGTACCTGGGCTGGCTCATATCAGACTCGCAAATTAGGCCCCAAAAGATCGAGCTACACACAGAAATCTCCACGCTCCATGATGCGCAATGGCTGCTAGGAGATCTGCAATGGGTCTGCGGAGTCGCGGGAATGATGAACGCTGACCTTGCCCCCTTCCTGCCATGGCTGCACAGGACGAATGCTGCCGAACCTCGAGAATGCTCCCTGGACCAAGCAGCAGCTCTTGCCAAGGTCGCAGATAAACTGCGGCACGCATGGGTATCACGCAGAGAAGAAGGAGTCCCACTCGTCATCCTCATCACCCTGATTGGCGCAGCAGGTTCACATGCCATCATCCATCAATGGCAAAAGAAAAAGGGGGAGGACATCCAGATTCTCGAATGGATCTTCCTGCCGACTCAGCCACACTTCAGACTGCAGTCCAGGGTAGAGATGGTGGCGCTTTTAATCCGAAAGAGTCGCGACCGAGTGGTGGAGTTGGACAGCAGGGAGGCAGAGGACATCAGTATACCAGTCCGGGCAGGGGACTTGGAGTGGATGCTATGCCATGTGGAGGCACTGCAAGAAGCTCTGCCTGGATTCACTGGTGTGGTCCATAACAAGCACCCACAGGGAAGGCTGGTGCAGTTGCTGGGGTGCTATGAGTGGCTGGACTGCCCGCTGAATGTAGATTGGCCAGTACTAGGGTGCACAGTGTTCACGGATGCCGGGAGGAAGACAAAGCGGGCCGCCTGTGTGTGGAAAGAGAATGACCACTGGAAGACTCATATCATAGTGGGAGAACCGGCTGACAGCTTGCAAACACTTGAACTGCGCACCGTGGTATGGGCCTTACAACAGTGGTTGAAAGAACCGGTGAATGTAGTCAGTGATTCCCTGCATGTCGTTGGAGTAGCCCAATGGATCCATGATGCAGAAATCTGGCGTACCAACAACGAACATGTGGGCAGACTGTTCATTACATTGCGGCACACCCTGCAACAACGGACACACCCCTACTGTATCCTGCACGTTCAGAGCCACCAGTGGAACATCGGGCTGGGAGAGGGCAATGCCCATGCAGACGAGGCAGTGACCTGTGTCCCCATAGTGCATCTCCCGCCTGTGAGCACTTTTGAGCAAGCTAGATGTAGCCATGATTTGTTCCGCCAAAATGCAAAACCCCTGCAGAGACAGTTTAAGATCCTACTGATAGAAGCGAAAGGCATAGTGCGGGCTTGTCCCCGCTGTAGCCATCATGGTCCAGGGTTGGGTGTGGGAGTTAACCCCAAGGGTTTGAAAGCCCTCGAGCTCTGGCAAATGGACGTCACTCATGTCCCTGAGTTCGGCCAACAGCGCTATGTCCATGTAACAATTGACACCTTTTCACACTTCCTGTGGGCTACCACTCAGACAGGAGAGAAGGCACTGCATGTGGAGCGGCATCTGCTCTCTCGCTTCGCAGTAATGGGGGTACCCAAAAAGATCAAAATGGACAATGGGTCAGCATACACCAGTGGTCACCTAGCCAGATTTATGCAGCAGTGGGGGGTAGAACATATCATGGGGATCCCACACTTGCCCACCAGTCAGGCAGTGGTAGAGAGAGCCCATCGTACACTACAAGAATATCTGGGCCGACAGAAAGGGGGAGAGATGGAACCAAGTAAGTGGTGTCGCGGGTTCGGTTTGTAACCAGGCAGAAACACCAATTTAGTGTAGTGGTTTGGTCCAAAATACTCATTACTGTTTATCTTCTGTGAGATAAGAATTAGGAGAAATGCAAAGCAGGCACCAAACTTGAAAGAATATAAAGAAGTTTATTAACAGACCTAAAAGAAGGGAAAAAAAAGAGAACAAAATTATACCACCTTCAGAACTCTCCTCCTCCCCCCACCTTCCTCCCTTCTCCCACTGACAATGTAAAAAGACAACCCTTAAGATGTTCAGTCTGTTTACCACTTTCATAATAACCTTGTTCAGTCCATATAGAAAGAGAAGTCTCTTCTTGCTCATGCTATGAATGAAAACAGTATCACAACGAGCCAGCTGCCCACTTCCAAATATTGTTCAGTCCATTTAGGAAGAGAAGTCTCTCTGCCTGCGTGTGAGTCCTTTCCCCCGACTTGCAGCTTTTCCAACTGCTTTCGAGGGTCCACTCTTGAAGTTTTTTGGGGTACAATTTTAAGGTTGAGCCGTTCAGAAACAAAAACAGAGGCCCTTCTCCTTCCCTGGGAGCAAAGGGTCTTCATCATCTTCATCGTTAGGACTATCTCTGGGATCATCTCTAGGGACTGAGGTTTTCTCCTTTCCCATTTGGAGCAAAAATCCTCATCTGGTTCATCTCTCCCTGTCCAAACTTCTCATGAAATTACAGCTGCGTCAGCATCTGCCTATCTCAGTGCAGGTGCTTTTGCTTACGAGTTGAACACTCCACCCCCCATATCTTCATGAAATTACAATGGGATACTCTGATATATCATAGCTTCACAACAGAATTTCAGCTTTATGCATCTCCTCTCTCTCTTTCCTCAGGTTTTCAGCTCTTCACAGCAGTAAAAGGGTTAATCTCACCTCGGCCTTGCAGCTTTGCAGCTGGAATGTTGAATTTTTCTTATTGCAGTGGAGAGGGCGGAGAGCTGAGCCGCTCCGGCTGCCCACGGCAAGGCAGTGGGGGGGGGTTCCATGGGTGGAACAGGTCCATGGTTCCAGGATGGCCGTGACCCGGCCCGGCCTGGCCCAAGCAGGGCCTGGCTGGGCCCGCTGGCCCCCACACGGGGCCTGCAGCCACCTGTCCCAGCACCGGAAACGAGAGAGAGCTTGGAGGGGGAGTTTGCCTATTCTTAAATGTGGATCACAGAGGTGGTCACAACTTTAAGTGGCTTAAAGAATTGTCCATATTCAAACTGGCCACTGATAGGTTCTATCAGTTCCCAGAGGAAACTGTAAGCACCCCTTAGCAAGGACGTCCCTTCCGGGACTATGCTTGCTAACCTATGACAGCGGCTAAGCAAAGTGCTGTTTACATTGAACTTCCTCTCTCTGGCCGGGGATAAGGAGGAGCCTCCAGTGGCAATCTGTCATCAGACGGTAGGGGAATCGAGCAGGCCCTTCCAGGAATAAGTGGTTTGTACCGTAACCCTTGAACGGGGTTGTGGGAAGGTCCCAGCCCAGTGCTATTTAATGGCCGAGGATATATGTGTGTTTCCTCCCCAGAGGGACCATTGTGGGTGCCCAGCAGGTGGTGCCATGCTACGCATAAAGGACCCCAAAGCGAGAAGGTGCAGTCAGCATTGGCTCCTGCGGAAAGTGACGCCACTACTACAACAGCTGGAACTCTGGGACCCCTGTCCCGAGAAGCCTTGGGAGAGGCTGCAGACATGGCTGAGGTGGCTGAGAACTTGCCAGGTCCACCACTCTTCGTAGCAGGGGAAATAGCAAGACCCTGTGGCAAATGTAACAGCTGCCCTGGGTGGTTGCTAGTGACTTGTGGTGGTTGTTGGGGAACCCTCTGCGAAGGCAGAACCAAGAAGGGGAGTTGCGTAAATTCTTGCTTATAGCACCAGACACAGAGGTAGAGTGGGGAATTGTTTTGACTGTCTTGAGACAAGGACATTGGCAGACATCTTCGATCGGCTATCCACCCATTTAGATCGAGTGCAGGCAGTACGGAGTGTGGCAGTGTTAGGGTGAGAGTGTAGCACACAGGTTCGTATCCCATGGCAGCATGTGGTGGCCCCCGAGTGCTGGGAAGCGACAAAGCAGCCTTGGGCCCGCAAACATTCTGAGAGGTTTGCTTCTCGTAAGCATCCTAACCGGGTCCCACGCAATGTTGACAGCAATCCAAAAGAGACAAAACATGTGGGTCACCCTAGCTAATTTAGCGGGGCAAGACTCCATGTGTCTGAGCCTGGCCACGCCAGGGGACCCATTTCGCTCCTGTTTAATCGGGGTCCCATATTTTAACCCACAAGACTCCAGAGGAATGAGCTAAACATAACTTCGCAGATGCTTGATGAGCTAAGTGCAGATGTTACTAGTGTTAGGCATGCAGTATTACAAAATAGGGCAGCCATTGATTTTCTACTATTAGCCCATGGCCACGGCTGTGAAGATTTCCAGGGTATGTGCTGTATGAATCTTTCCGACCACTCTGTCTCAATTCACAAGCACCTCTCTGACCTCCAGAGGGGCCGGCACAACCTTCGGGAGACAGATGACCCTGTTGGAGATTGGCTTAAGGGTCTGGGTATCACCGGATGGCTGCGTACCTTGGTAGTAGAAGGCTGCCGATTTCTATTTGTAGTTATATTAGGCTTAATAGTATTTGGGTGTATTTTTTCTTGCATTAAAGCAGGGCTGCAAAAGATCATCGACCAGGCCTGGGTTGCCCAAAAAGAAGATGGGGCATGTGTAGGGGGATTCCTTGTGGAACAGGGGCATAGGATACCCCAGGACAGTCTGGCCAACCCAGGGTTACTGTGGAAAAACCCCTGAACTGGCCTCAGGCTGCAGGCAGGCCTGGAAGATACCTGGCAGCAGGCAGCTTTGAAAATCCTTGGCAAAGTTATATACTGGTCGGCTCCCCTGCTGCTTAGAGGCTGTCTCGTGGGAATAGGGCGTGAATCTTTGCAAAGTAGATATAAGTTAGTGAAAATAAACAATAAAGGGAGAATGATGCTCAAATCGTATCGGTGTTCGTGTCGTTCCTCTGGCTGGCTTCCCTGCACTCGGAACCCCCTCCCCCCCCCCCCGCTAAAGAAATGGAAACTGACATAAGTCCAGGGGTGAGTTTTAGATTAGGCTGTACACGGGAGTTCCTATGCTCGGGGACTCCTGAGCAACAGCCCAGAGCCCTGTCCAAACCTGGGATTTCACGTCAGCCAACCAGGTGAGGAGAGGGTGGAGAACGGAGCATTGCAGGAGATTTAAACAGCTCCAGGGAGCATGAGTGAGCAGGAATGCATCAAACTGAGTGAGTGGCAAACAGTGCGGGCACAGCGGTCAGGGCAGGTAGGGTGAGGAGGAAGGTGTGGTATCCTTCCCATTAGTCCAAGTGGAGTGTTCAGGAATGGTTTCCACATAGCAGGGTGCTAAACTAAACATTCTGTGTGTGCCAGAAAGGATGTAGCAACACAAATGGATCTGCTGTGGAAACATATAGGGGTCCAGGTATTGGGTTGTAGGGAGTGCCAGAGCCTGGCACTGGTATCAGAGGGCAACACATAACACCTGTGTGAGGTGGTCAGTGATCTGCTCTGCTTGCTGGTACAACTCAAAGAGGAAATGGAAAGGTTAAGCAGTAGAAATCTGAGGAAGAGATTGACTGGTGGAGCCATTATGTACCTGCCCTAAGGCAAATGTATCAGCCAAATGCATCTCAGGAAGTTCTGTAGTCAGTCTTGGGCCCCTCTTTAAGGTGACTTTAAAGGTCATGGAGGTATTGGAGTGTATCCAGCAAGGGCAACAAGGCTTGTGAAGGGTTTAGAAAACATGTCTTATGAGAAACATCTGAGGGAGCTGGGTTTGTTCAGTCTTGAGAAGAGAAGGCTCAGGGGGGACCCCACTGCTCTCTAAAACTCCCTGAAAGGAGGTTGCAGTGAGGTGGGGGCCCATCTCTTCTGCTGTGCCTACAGTGAAAGGATGAGAAAAAATGGCCTTAAACTGAGACAGGGGAAATTCACATTAGATATTAGAAAAAAAATTCTCTGTTTGGGTAGTCAGGCATTGGAATAGGTTGCCCAGGGAGGTGATGGAGTTGCCAGCCCTGGAGGTGTGTAAGAGGCGTCTGGATATGGTGCTGAGTAATGTGGTTTGGTGGTTTAGGGCTTATAGTGGCAGTGTTGGGTAGATGGTTAGACTGAATGATCTTAAAGGTCTCTTCTAACCTTGATGATTTTATCCTCTAGACAATTTACATTTTCAAACTATATATCCCCAGCTTTTCACCTGTTTGTATTTTTATTATATTCTGATATTTATTATCAGGTGAGGGACCACAAGGTACAACTCAGTGTTGTATTTTCATGAAAATCTGGATGTATCTCATAGAAAAGATGATTTTAAGGAACAGCCACAGCTTCATTTTTGAAATCTGGGCTTGTCATGTAGAGTTCTGTCTCTGGATGCCATTAGGGTACTACTGAAACTTTGTATGAAACACTGATATTTATTTTATTTAATAATAGAAAAAATACTTGTATAAAAAGAAGCCCATAAATTAAAAAAAGGTTGAGAAAATCACTGCTAATATTTTATGTGAAATGAAGGTCCACAAGAAAGGGATGAAGACCAAGAACTACGAGCAACACTTCAGGATCCATTAATGCAGAGAGAGTTACAAGAATAGGCCATAATTATCTAACATAATACCAATTTAAATAAACAAGCATTTTTTTTACTATTCCCATTGGAAGCAGTCTGTAATTGTACAAATGCTAGAACTTTCTCAAGAAAACCACTGCAAAACTCTCAGCGAAGGGAATAGGTAAATTGGCTTTAAAATTCTACCATCTGGAGACAATCTGGAAAATTGGTCTTTAAAACAGATAATAATACTACTTAAAAAGCTTTCATCTGTTTTTCAACTCCAACTGCTGTTCTCAGTGCAGTCTAATTTGGAATATGGCAAATAATTTATTGAATTCGTGTTCCTCTACACTAGGTATGATACCTTTGGTGTATGTTCATGATTTGTGGTTATACAGCAAGAAAATTTAGCCACACAGTTTTCCTTTCAATACTTTTATAAGTAACAGAAATGCCTGAAATGGGGAAGAAGAGATTAAAAAAAAATTGGACTAACTAAGCAAAAATCATCTAAATAAATTAAAAATGGAAAAAAGTGTGATGGGGCAAAAAATGGTGATGTGAAATCTTTAGTGTTACTTTTATAAAGAGATACTCATAGAGACATAAGCTTTGTCCCATTGACCAAAGCTGTTGGTAAAATATATTCCTGTAAAGTTAATTAAAATTATCTGTATTAAAATTGATGGCATGTATATTTCTGGATCGTAATTGGTTATAGTACCTAAAAAGTATGCAGATACACAAGATGAAATACCTAATCTGACTCAAGGAACATTTGCCTGGCACGAGGCAGGTAAATTATGGTGTGGTCAACCCTTAGATCTTGGCAAATTGTTGTCCGAATTAAAATTTAGCAGAAACATTGTGTTCTTCAATAGATAATCAACAAATGAGACAGATTCTGCTGTTCTTTGTCTTTTGTGTCTCTATTTAATGGGCTTCTTTCAGAGATCTTATCAGCACATTGCAGAGACTGCATAAGCGTTAATAAGCACTTTGCTGAGTTTTTGAAGACTGGAAAATAAAGCTGCAAAGTGCAGATCAATTAACCTGTGGTCGCCAGGTAGTGCAGCAATTGTTAGGGGAGTGCTGCGAGTGCCACATTAAGTCCCCTGCCATGCTTCTGGGTCAAGGAAGGTCTCTCCCCCTCTTCATCCACCTCATGAACTGGGGCATTTCCCACGCTTCTTGCTTGGTCTGCTGAGCATTTAAATTCAGCAGTAAATGTGGGAATCATAAAATGCATATGCTGAGCTCAACGTGTAAATCTGGCCTTGGGATTGTTTCTAAGGCATACGCTTCAGGGAAGCTGAATCATCCCTTAGGATCTTTGTGCCGTGACACAGCCTCTTTGTGCCATGGTCTGGCCTCAGAGGCTTCCTGTCTGCCTCTCTGGACCCTGTCTCTGAAGAGCTGTGTGTTTGAGAGCACCGAACACTTTTGCCAGAGATGGCAAAAATGGCCTAGTTCAAAACATGAGGGAGTTGTGCTTGCTCTGCACTCAGCTTTCCTTGGCAAAAGACATGGGGCCGTATTCCCCATCTATCATAATCCTGGTATGTCTTTATTGAAATAAGGTGATCTATACCAGCGAGGGTTTGACCCATTGCAGCTTGAGTGCAGAGGAGATAAGAAAATCTATCTACATACTGACGAGAGAATGAAACAATGAGCTCTGGGGCTGGTGGTGTCATGAGGAGAAATGCAGCTATTTTAACCTATTCCATCAGAATGAAAAATAAATATGAACCAACGGTATGGAATTGTTAGGGTTTCCTTGCTTCTTTTCTTTCCCTATGTGGTAGCCCTTTCCTTGGGGTGATTTTATGATGATACTCTCTTCCCTAGTTGTCTTCTCTATGCCCAGAAGTGGTTGCCATAACTTTAAGGTGGGTCCGGGGAAGGGGGGCAAGCCTTGGGGCTCTTGCGCAGGCTTTTTTGAAAGCCTCACTCCCAGGCATGCTTGGTGCGGTGGGGACTGGTGGTTACTTTGTTGCTTAGCTAGCTTGGTTTTTTGTTAACTCAGGCAAGAATTTTTTTTATCTTTTCCCTGGCCTTGGAGACTGCAATCCTTTGGTGGCTTTTGTTTTTTTCTTGAACTGTTCAGCTTGGTTCAGCTTTGGTCCAAGATCAGACAATTGACGGGTAACGATCGGCTAGGACTGGCTGTGGAGCCGTGGGGCCTCTCCACCTTGTCCAGACCTCGGAAAAGCCAACCCAGCCAAAGAAAGGACCCTAAATCCATCAGCTTCATTTGCGGTGAAGAGGAGACCAACATCAGAGATTCACTGGGTTCCCATCTGTTTTTGCCTGAGCTGCTGCATGAACCTTTTGTTTTTTTCTTCCGTGAGACAAAAGCCGGGTGCAATTTTGTTCCTCCCTGCCACGTGGGTGGAAGGGTATTTTTCCTTTCCTAGGCATCTTTTTTTTTTTTTTTTGTTCTGGTGAGAGGGTGTGTGCATGTGTGGGATAAGGTTCTGACAACTCAATATCTGGCATTTATTCATTTTTCCCCGTGTCATGTGGACACTTGGTTTGTCAATAACTGGTTGGCTTTTTTCACTTTCATCCATCATTTTCTCACTGGCAGAAAGGGATAGTTGGAACCCCTTTTTTTTTGTTAGAAAATACACTCATTCCAGTGTTCTTCTCCTAAACTTGTCTCTAAACTGAGACAGCCCTGAACCACCCTTCCTCTTGCTTTCCTCTTGTCTTCCTGCACTGGTATAGTCCTGAGCTTTACTGGAGTTCGTATAGATCCCCACAGTAAATTTTGGTGTAGCCGTTTAAGATGGCTCCCTGTGGTCAGGCTTTTCTGCAGAAGGTTGAAATCCACATCTGTATATTAACATTTAATCCCCTCTCAAGGCTTTTTTCATCTGGCTTCAGAGATGAGAGAAAACGGTTTGGAAATCCCCGTATTGGTTATTGCTGTTGCTTTTTTACCTCCTGGAAACTATTAGTAAGTGATATTAATAAAAATGGAAGGGAGGTCTGCTTTTTGTGGGGATGTACCATTCAAGTTAGTGAAAATTGCTGACTTGGAACCTGGTGTTAGAGAAAATGAAAGCTCTTTGCAAGTTGTGCATTATGGTTTTGCAGGTGATAAACAAGGCAGATCTTCCAGGCAGAACTTTCACAGTATTGTTCAAGTTGTGCAATTTGTTCTTTATAAATCATGGGAGTAATTTTACCCACAAATAATAGCTACATTTTTATCCTTTTTAGAAAACAGGTGTCTGATACGCTGTGATACAGCACCAGCACCCAGGACTGATTAAAGAAAAATCTAAAATCAAATACTTTTTTTTGGGTAACTGAATTTCTGTTAGGCCTAAAGACTGTTTCTTCTGGAGCCTGGTTTCTCAGTAAATATCTTCTGAATGTGGCTTCTGATCAGGATTTGAAAATTTATCAGGCCATTCCTTACCTTGAGTGAGAAGACATGAGTTAATTTATTAGTTGGGATTTTTTCACTGTCTTACACAGGAGAAAATCCTTTCTTTGCTTTGGAGTTGATGCACAAGTTGTGTATGGGAAGAGTTGTCAAGATGATTGTCAGTAAACCAGGCTAAACCAGATAATGTGTCTATGCAGACTGGTTTGTAACACAGAGAATAAATACGAGATAGATTCAGCAATTCCATCTGAAAGGCTATGGTTTGCTGGGAGATGGTTTCATTTTTCCTGAAGAAATTTTTCTTCCTGACAGCTGTGGAGGGCAGTATTGCACTTTGGATGACAGAAGGCTTCCTCAGTTCCTTCATTAATGGAAAAAATGAAAAAGTGAATAAAATATTTTTTTAAAAACTATGTGTGTGTGGGAAGGGGTACAGGAACAAAATGAATGAGAGGGAAAGAAACCAAGGAAAAAAGTAAAAGAAACACTAAACCAGAATACAGGAGTGGGGTGGGGGAGGGGAGGAAAGTGTAGGGGTTTTTTGTTTGTTTTTGGGTTTGTGTTACCTGTTCTTTTTCAGAGTGTGTATAGCACCAAAGAATTGAGATCTTCCAGGACATGCTATACTGGACAATTGATAACCCCTTGAAATAGAAAAGCTACTATTATCCTAACTTCTCTGTGATGGTTTATTAATTTTGCATATCCATATTCTCACCTTGTATGTTTCTATACAGCCACCTGGAGTATTCATTTTAAAACACAGCTAATAAAAGATTAAATTGGAAGCTTATTTTGCCTGCAAGTAGCCTCATAAAACAAGCTGCATAAGCACCCTTTAAGTCCTGCAATGCCTTGTGAGAGCTGTATTAGCAATGGCCCAGCGCAGCAGGGAGGAGAAGGAGGAGGTTGAAAGCTTTTCTCCTCCCCTCCCCTCCCCTCCCCTCCCCTCCCCTCCCCTCCCCTCCCCTCCCCTCCCCTCCCCTCCCCTCCCCTCCCCTCCCCTCCCCTCCCCTCCCCTCCCCTCCCCTCCCCTCCCCTCCCCTCATTTTTTTGTAGCTGCCACTCTTAGTTGTCCTCATCCGTTTCAAACCTGAATTGTACCTTCTGACAGGGAAAGTAAACATGCAGCCTCAATGCCAGGTCAGATATGTGAGAACCTGCTGGCTTGCAGTGGTCCACCCTGGGTTCCACCAGGCTGCTGATGACTGGTGCAATCTGTGTGCAACCTTTTCCTACAGGTTCTCCCTTATTAACTTTCTGTTAGTTCCAGCCATGGTTGTCAGAGACTGGAAAAGGTGATCTGTTCCGAGACATCTTGGGATCTTGGAATGTGTGGTAGGGGGTTGGTCAGGCCCTACTCTGGTGAGGTGGTGCCCTGCCCCTGATACCCCTCAGCTCCACAGTGTCTGTCAATCATAGCACACTGGAGGCAGCCCCCCAGTGTGGCCTAATCCAGTCCCTGAGTGACTGAGAGACTGGAAGTTCCACCAGGGAAGAAGGCTTTAAGAAGCCTGGCCACGAGACAAGCACACTGTCCTTTTACCTCGCCTTCATCTTGGAGCTTTACATTGCT
Organism: Coloeus monedula; assembly: GCF_965178545.1. Lineage (NCBI taxonomy): Eukaryota > Metazoa > Chordata > Aves > Passeriformes > Corvidae > Coloeus > Coloeus monedula. Next base: position 10,358,950 of record NC_138785.1, on the reverse strand, counting down.
GGAACCCAGGAGTTGGTAGCTATGTCTACTTTTCTATATCTTTCCTGTCTTTCTGCATTTCTCCCTTTCTTCTTCTAATTCCCTTCTCACAGAATGTGACATCGAATGGATTATAAGGTCTTCTGTGTTCAATGGGCTAAGTGTATCCTGGATAAGTGATGTTATGTTGTATTTATTCTTTTGCCAATGTTCCCTTATTTTCTATAGTTTGCCAGTAAAGTTCTGTGTATTTTTACCTCTTGAGAATATTTGGTTGGAATTTTCTCCTTTGCGCCTACCCAGAGTAAAAAAACCTTGGTTTAGCCCTAGGTTTGAGTGACTGGGGTGCAACAATGGTCCAAAGGATGTTCTCAAACTTTCTGTAAATGAGCTTGACATGACATGAAGCTGTGGCACTTCTCAAAGAGGTAATCAAAGCGTTCACAATCCAGAGCCAGGTCTGAATATGGATGCTCAAACCTATTTTTGCATAAAGCCTGCCTTGTTATTGCACCTGAAATTCAGTACAGTTCCCTTCCCATGTGATACCATTCCCTCAGTAACTGGTTTTGGTTTGCCTCAAGCCATTTCAAGTCAATGTCTTCTTTGCCTGACTCATAAGAATGTTCAAGTGCAATTCAGGATTGCAATGATGGTGCTGTGGAAATGGCAGTGGAACAAACTCCTGGGATTTATTTGTGATGGTCTGTATGTGGTCCAGAATGTTGTCTTAATGGAGATCAGTTCCTTTAGCTTAACCAGAGTCACACAGGAACTTGGTATTTTTTTTTTCCAAATAAGACTTTTTAAGTCTAGAAAGACACTTATTATTATTATTATTATTATTATTATTATTATTATTATTAGCATAACTTAGGTTGGGACAAGTTTCTTAGGCAGGAAATAATTTAAGGAAAAGAAAGAAAACATCTTGGGTGATGAGACCAAGGTTAGAGGCCATGGTCTACACAATTCAGCAAGAGGACTCGGGTCTGGTATCTTGTATGACAGGTGAGACCTGGATGTTGATAGTCTCAGGCTTTGCGTTTGCTTTTACTTGTTTATGAAAAAAAAAAAAATCCAGAGGTTAAGACTTGTCCTGACATAATATATGAAATTTTTTGGAATTTCCAATGCTTTCTCAGGAAAAGCAAATAATTTTCATCCTGCATTCAGCTCTACAAATGTGTGTGAAAATTCTCACAAGGATGAGCCTTTATGTTTGAATAGGAACCTTGTCAATGGCACTGCTTTAATTTAAATGAAAAGTGATTCTTTCCTCATATATGGAGGAAACTCTCGGAAAGAAAGAGGCAACAAGAGAAAATGTTTTGCTTTGGCCGAAAGTACAGATTGGGCAGGGTATAAAAGGCCACATGAAGATTAATTACTTCTGTTGAAATATAGCTTGACTGCACAAGATGAGACAGTTTAATTATTTAATCATAGTACTGTCTTTAGCTGTTGGGGCCAGGAATGTAGTGATTCTGTTCCCTTTCCTACCCTCCTGTGTTAAATTTATGTGACTTCTTGTACCTAACCTTCTTGCTCTCTGTTTGAATAGGAAGAGGGATTAAAATTTATTTCTTGGCATGATGTTTTATCCTTGTGCCTTTTGTATGTCTTGTGTCAGTTTTAGCTGGCGCATTACACTCATTGCGATTGATGGAGTATTGTGATTTATTGAAAGCTCTGGCAGTTATTGTTTATTCACTCAAATTCCAGTAGAGTCTAGAAGCTTTGAAATGGGATTAATGGGTTTATAAGAACTCTACACAAATGTTTCCTGGTTCTCTGTTTCAGTGTTTGTTTCTTCGATAGATGTTTTTCTCCTTTGACAACTTAGTTTTATTGTGATTTGATTCAAGCTTTAAATAACACCTTTCTTCTTCTACTCCAAGCCTCTTCCATGCTTGCATTGAAAGGACAAAAAGCATCTTTTAAACCCAGTGAGACTTAGGAGCAAAATGTACTGAAGTTACAGAGAATTTTCTATGGACTTTGGTTGGCCTGAAGGGTATCTGTCAGGCAGATGTTTAACAGGGTGCAGCATTTCCAGATGTGTAATTCATTGCAAGTGATGCTGCTTTGCTTTAGCAGAATGCCTGGTGAGCCCACCTTACTCCCATTTTCCTAAGGACACTGCTTATTTACCTGCTTGTGGATTGCCTGGCCACTTGGTCTGGTCCTTCACTTGATGATACATCACAATGTACTACAACTTTTGTTTTTGAGTAATAGCAACACACAGTGTTCTTGTGTAATAACTTACTTGTGCAGCTTTGCAACCCATGTTTCAAAATGTTGGTGTAGGTACCAGTTTATAATTTGAGTAGTTGTCTGCCTGCCAGTTGTCCTGAGGTTGTGCCTCCCAGCTGATCACATCTACCTCAAGCTGTTTTCCATTTTTCTGACTATTTTTATGATACAGGGTTTGAACTTTGGATGCTGTCCCCCCACATCTTGTGAAATATCAGTAGTGCCATATGCACAGTTTTATTGGTTCTTTAGCTGCTTCAAAACTTAAACAGAAGTGATCTAGAGATTTTCTGGCAGTTTGTGAGTCAGGAATGAGAGGAGAGTGAAACAATACAATTTCTGTGACACCTTATTAGTAATATTTATTGCACCTTGACTCGCATGGCATTGTTCATTCATCAAGTTTGCACTGGATGTTGATAGTTCCAGGGTTGTATCAGTCTAACAAGGCACAATTTGGTTCCTCTGCTTAATATTTTGTTTTCTATTTACAACTTGCCTTTAAAACAAACTCTGTCATTTCATCAACACAAGGGATATTATTGTTACAGTGATCTTACTGACTGCATTTTATCTAAATTCCAGAGAAATGGCATCTTTAGCTAAATGGCAATGCTTATTCATAGAATGCGACCTCAGCTTTCAAAAATACGTACTTCATGACAGGATTTAGTGTATTCCTTCTACATATTGCAGCTTTTCTTGGGACCTCAGCCCAGTATGCAAGGCATAATCATTTTATGAATGAATACAGCATTCCCTGAAGTGAGATATTGACCAACTATTGGCAACTAGAACCTTTATAGCGAATGCCAGTAAAAATTTAAAGTACATATATTCAAGTATGAGGAGAAGTACTACTATCAGTAGGAACTGAGGTTTCTGGGACAATAATCAGTCTGTCACACTGTTGCATTGTTCGGTTTGGTTTAGCAAGCCACAGCCTTCTCGGAAAGTACTGCAAGGCTGCTTAGGACAGAGCGGCAGTTCCACTCTTCCGTAGTCCTTCCGGATGGCCCTGCATACCTGCTCCCGCTAGCTGTCGGCTCCACAACACAGTGACAGTAAAGGAGGTGAGAAGGGTCTCTCCATATGGGCCTCAGAGGAACTTTTATTGCATGGCAACAAGCTGATTCCCAGAGGCAGAGAGAACCTTGTGGCCCGGGAGCTTGGGGGTTTATGTGGGGACGAGGGAGGTGGGGAAAGCACATGGATGAATGATCTCAGGGTGCAGGGGTGGTACATGGGCAGAGTTGGGGTACTGGAACCAATAGGGAGAACCGGAGGGAGTGGGCAGGACTAGAGGCAGGGGAAGGGGGGAATACAGCACCACATCTCCCCCTTTCCTATTAAATTGAAGACGGAAGGGCTTAATTTTTATACAACAGAAAAAATGGTAAAATGATGAAGTGGCTGGTTGGTGTTGACTTTGGAGATCTCACCCAGCAGTTTCGTGTTCTTCTGCTGGGGCTGCTGGGATGGCATCTTTCAGTTGCTACTTGCTTCACTTCTTGTCAAGGTGGCGTGGTGAACAGAGGAGGCTGCACCACTGTTCTCACCCTGTGCGGCGCATGGAGGTGCAGCTCTGCATTGATATTCCTGGGGCCCGTGCAATCCCAGATTATTGTTTTGGTTTTATTTTTTTTGGCACAGGCACTGCTCTCATGCTGCGGTCCCGAGCCGGCCAGCAGAGAGGGCGTTGGCCTGGGACAGGACTGCGGTGGGCCGCGCGGCCCTGGGGCTGCAGCGCCGGTGGTGGCTGGGATGTCTCATGCTGGGCTGGCGCCGTGTGCACTTCCGGGCTTGGGAGCATGGAAACTGGCGGAGGGGGGTAGGCAGGGGCAGGGGACAGGGACAGAACGGGATGGGATGGGATCGCCGGTGAAGGAGGTGTGAACATGGGCGGGACCCGTGGCTGGGAGGGGAGGGGCCACCAGGGCAACTCGCGTGGCCCCGGGGGGGGGCTGCGGTGGGGGGGACACCCGGTGACTGGCAGAGGGGCCGCCAGGGGCACACGCGCCACTGCGGGGAAGGGACCCAATGCAAAGGTATGCCACATCTTGGGGGCAGGAGGGGACTGACGCAGGGGGCAGGATTAAGGAGGGGATAGGTGTTCCCGCAGGTGTGGGAAGATACAAAGTACAAGAAGAAGACAGTGTGGCATGGCTTGCCATATGTCGCCGCCATGTTGGCTGCTACTTAGAGCCAACACAGCGGGGTTTTGTGTTTCCAGATGACCAATTGAAACAAAACGAAGGTTAATTCCCTTTATCTCTCGCACGCAAGGATGTCCCACACCCAGCTAATTTTGAAAGAAAAACTTCTCCAGAACTGGGGGCACTGAACTTCCATCTTCTCTTGTTAGAGACGGGTTTTTCTTGCCCGGGCTTCACATGAGGCACGACTTCCTTCACCTCAACAAGAACCCATCCCAATCCTCCACCCAAACCGAGGCAAAAGGATTAAACTAAAAAGAAAAAATGACCTCCATACCAGGCCAACCAGGCCATCCCAGGCTCCCCTCTGAAAAAGGGGCTTTCCAGCAGGCTCCCTTCCGAGGCTTACCAGCACAAAGAGTCTAACCATTCCCGTACCAGGCCAGCCAGGCTCCTCTTCAGGGCTTGCCAGCACAGAGAATCAACGTAAAGCACTCAGTATGGTCTGTTATTGTCTCGCTGACCTCTTTTTAAAAGCGCTACTTTTCTCAGGAGGCTACCAGCGGTCCCTTCGGTCGTCTCGCTGAAACGTGAGCTTTGCATCGGGGAAATGGCTTCCCAAAGGCGATTTCTCTCTTGCAGCAATGGCTGCGGGGTACGCTCTCCAGGGCACCTCTTTGCAGATGCCCCACATTGGTCTGCTATTTGTTGCATTGCTCGGTTTGGTTTAGCAAGCCACAGCCTTCTCGGAAAGCGCTCGAGGCTGTTTAGGACAGAGCGGCAGTTCCACTCTTCCGTAGTCCTTCTGGATGGCCCCGCATACCTGCTCCCACTAGCTGTCGGCTCTGCAACATGGTAACAGTAAAGGAGGTGAGAAGGGTCTCTCTATATGGGCCTCAGAGGAACTTTTATTGCATGGCGACAAGCTGATTCCCAGAGGCAGAGAGAACCTCGTGGTCTGGGAGCTTGGGGGTTTATGTGGGGAGGAGGGAAGCAGGGGAAGCACATGGATGAATGTTGGGGTTTTAGTTTAGTCCTAGTTTTTTTTCCTGTTAAAGGAATTTTTTTCCCATAGGCATGTTGCTAGGGGACAAATGGCTGTACTTAAGAAAGACAAAAGAGTTGCCCACTAGGGGTGGGGTGGGCCTGGCTACTCCTTTGTTTCACCTGGGTGTGGGGTCAGTTCGCTCTCGGCATTCGGAGAGAGAAGCTGCAGAGAAAGGAGCTGCTGGTTCTTTTTCCGGCCATTTTTCTTTCTGCTGGAAACAATGCTGGGATCCCAAAGCCGTTTTCCCTGCCCCGCTGGAGGCCAGGCTGTGGCCGCCCTGCCCTGCTGCTGCTTTGAGCCTTCGCTACGCTGTGGCCGTGCTTGCCCTGCCTGCCCAACATCCGGGGGGTTCCCCATTTGGATACATCTCGTCTGGCCTCTGGGATTTGTGCTCGTCCCTGCCGCTCCAGCCTGCCGCTCCAGCCTGCTGTTCCCGAGAGTCCGGCTGGACACTGGGGCCAGCTGCCCAGGGGTTTGTGAAGCTTTTGTTCCATCCCTCCCCGGGACCCCAGGCCGCCAGTGCCGCGTGCTCCCCGAGCTCGCTCCGGAGCGCCCCCTGCAGCCGCGGGGGAACCATCGCACCTGCCCTGCTCACCGGGAGCCGCCAGCGCCCCTGCCGGCTGCGAGCGGAACTGCACCCGAGGGGAAAGGGCCCGACAGCCGAGAAGGCTGGGACTGGGTTTGTGATTGTTTGCTGTTACTGCCAGAGTTATTGCTGTTTTGTTTGACTGGATATATATAAAATAGTAAAGAACTGTTATTCCTGTTTTCCCACATCTTTGCCTAAAAGCCCTTGATTTCAAAATTATAATAACTCGGAGGGAAAGGGGTTACATCTGCCACTTCAAGGGAGGCTTCTGCCTTCCTTAGCAGACACCTGTCTTTCAAAACCAAGACAATGAATGATCTCAGGGTGCAGGGGTGCTACATGGGTGGAGCTGGGGTACTGGAACCAATAGGGAGAACCGGAGGGAGTGGGCAGGGCTAGAGGCAGGGAAAGAGGGAGAATACAGCACCACATCACACTGGTAAAATTACAATCAGATGGTGTTGGAAACAATAATGAGATTTAGATGCCTCCAGGGCTCCTCTCAAAGCATACTGGTTGGTGTCTGCCTGGTGACCTTGTTCATTATACCAATCTGTTAAAGCTCCAAGCAAAGATTCTTTCCTCATGGGGTACTGATGCTGTGGGAAGGCAAATGAAATGTTCTAGTGGAGTGAAAGCCACTTGGACCTAACAGCAATAAAGCAGCACTATACTGGCAATGGTAAATAACACTTTCTAACACTCTCCCTCTCATTCCAGGGTTGCTCTGGGTTGGATGTCTAGGGGCCCACGTGTACTTTGGGCATGCTGACATGGCATTACCAGGCAGACAGAAATTCACTCCTGGACTATGAATGGTCACACATAATTAATTTGGTCACAGCATGATGCTTGCACTATCCTCTGCAGAAAAGGCCATGTTGTGCTTTTTTTCCTAAGTACCGCTTTCCTGATTAGCTTCACTTTGCGCTTGTTATGAGTTGATAGTGAAATCCCATATGCATTTGGCAAGTCCACCTCTGGATGTCTAGGGTAACTTTTTCTTGGCTGTGGTGAAGGACACTCCTGTGCTTGGTTGTGTTGCATTGGTGCCTCTATCAATGTGAGAGCCTCCAAGCCCTGAGGATTCTCACACAGACACCCTCAGCTCCACTGCTGTCTTCTGCAGCTCCCGTGGGAACCCTGAACTAGGCCATCACTCATCTTTGTCCAAGGAGCAAGCTTCTCTTCTTTCCTTCCAACATTGGGATGGGGGTAAAGGGCACTTGGTGGATAGCTTGGGCTTCCGAAATTCCTGTCTCTGCAAATTGGCAGCACACTTCCCATTTCTCCTGTTGTTAGGTATGTGCTTTTGCAAGGCTGTTTGGAACAGATTTCCCTCAGGAGAATGTGAGGAATTTGCCTCACTTTTGGGAAACGAAGTACAAATCTGTTCTTGTACTGTATAACAAGGGACACAAACTTAAATGCCTTTTTAATGAAGAGATACATCTCCAAAGGTAGATAAAACCAACCTGGGACAAACTCTTCTTCCTTTCTGAGGGGGAGACCTAGGTTGTTTTTTTGTTTTTTTGTTTTTTTTTTTTTTTAATCTCTTAGGGCAGGTCACTGCACTGGAAGCTACACTGCTGTTTTAGGGCTGCAGTGGTTTAGATATTTTCTCTACTTTCTTACATTTACATTCTACTTAAAAAAATCCTTGATTGAAATATTTTACTATTGTTTGCTCAGCTTCAAAGAACTAAAAGCTTTTGCACTGTGGATGGAAAAGCAGAGGTTATATTGGGGTTTACAGTTCTGCCCACACAAAATTAAATTTTTACACTAAATTAAAACTGAATTTTTGTTTGCGGAGATAATGAGTAGGATTGTTTCTCTGGAATAGCATGTGTTTCTGTTTTTTGCCAGGTCAAAGTGTGATCTGGAGCAGAAGATGAGGTTTCTGTGACATAGAAGTTGGGTGTTCCAGTTTGGTCAAATTTAGAGATAGATCCTCTGAGAGAAGGCACAACCACCCCTCTCGGGGGAAAAAAATTTTTTTTCCTTGAAGGAAAGTGAAAGAGATAAAAACTATTTATTTAACAAACACACGGGAGAAGGATAATAATGCTAAATAATAAAATCTTTTGCTGTGAAGAAAAAACCTGGGAAAGTGTTAGAGTCCTCCCTCTGGTCTCCTCGGAGCTGGGGCTTGGCCCAGGGCCAGGCCCTCTGTGCTCGGTGGAAAGTCCTCCCGATGTGTTCTGATATTGAAGCAATCCACAGAAAAAGGGAAAAATCCGAAATTCCAGGGAAGGGAAAAAAAAGTTCAACTCTCAGTCTCTCTCCAGAGAAGAAGAAGAAACCGAAAGAAAAAACTGGCTGAAAGCTGGCTGGGAAAAAAGAAGTCGTTATCTGTGTGTGACCTTGAACAAACTGCAAACTGCTTTGAAAAAGTTTTGCTCAGGTTTTTTCCTTTCCCCTCTCAGGCTCAGTTTAAAGGCATAGAAAGGCACAAGAATTAATTTCTGGGCATAGGGCAGCGATATGGGATACACATCATAAAGTCACCCCAAGACATTGGGGAAACTAGGTTAGACATTGGTAGATTTACAGTTCTGGAAAGCAATAAAGAAAGTTCTCTGTTGCATTGATGCCTTCCTCCTGTCACTTAAACCCATCAAGGTTAAAAAGATTGCCCCATCTGAAAGAACATGGAGCTATTTCTGCTATCCACATATATAGAGACAGTACACAGCCGGGATGAGAATTAGAGGACTAGAGGCAATTCCCCTGCTCCAAATAAATGGATAATAAATCAGAAACTGGTAACCAGAGCCTGTAGCAGAGGATGCAATTTTATTTTAATCTTCAGAAACTGTCCAGCACCTGAGCAAATACTCTTCTGAAAACTTTGACCAGAAACTAGCTTAATACTGGGGTGGCATGGCTTTTTAAAGTGGGATGCTGCTTTAGGACCTAAGCCTTATTTCTGGGTTGGTTTTGCTATGTTAATACTTCGAGCTCAGATAGTACAGAGATCTTCTGGAAGGAAACTCTTTTGTTCCCAGGGATTTCTGACTTTCTGCAACTTTCTTACATTGGACATCAGTCCTTGTAGCAATTGAGTAATGGACATCATTGCCATGCAACAGAATTGCTTTATTAAACACGTGTGAGCTTTTTATATGTTTTTGCTGTTTACAATGCAGCTGAGCAGGAGACTGACCAACATGCAAACAAATGGCAGAGCAGGATGTTTCTTGCTCTTATCGCAAACACTCTCACACATCCCACAGCTGATGCCATGAAGATTTTTGCCTTTTCTTTTATACCCCTGTTACACCTTTTACAACTTCTGTATTCCTAGTGCTTTTTGCCTACATTCTTGGACTTGTTTGTCAAGCTAAGAGACTAAACATTTTAGAAGCTTCGTAATTAGGGATTAGTGTGCCCCAGACCCCAAGGTCCTCTCCAGAACATATTCTGTAAACCAAGACAGAACCATCCAGGGGAAGGTTCCTTGGGGAGGGGGATGCTCACTTGAGCCTCTCATTGGGGAATCTTTGATAGATATGCTAATTAGTAAAACCTATAATGTTATACCCAATGTTGGGGGAGGGAGGGGGGGGAGGAAGAAGAGAGACACAGAGACACAGGGAAAGACTTGGTGGGGTACATCTCGATGCATATGACCTGGACGTGTACACCTAAGGATCCTTAAAAATAAATACCAAGGTAAAATCCCTTTTCCCCTTCTAACCGTGTATGCCTCTTGATTTTAAGACCAGGAAAAGGCATCACAGCAACCCGTGTTTGAGTTGCCAATTACAGCATTCTCACATAAGTATTTATGACTTGGTCATGATCCTTTGGTATGCGCTTTCACACACAGATGTTAAGGCTGAACAGTGGTCATATCTACATCTCCCCCTTCTTTGTTTAAGGAGGAACTGATCACGAGGGCAGCCATTACATTTGCTTCTGCCTTTTTGCTGCTTTGGAACAGTCTCCAGAGGCAAAGAAATCCTGTAACAAGAATAAGAAAGAGACCCATCCCCAAAGCGCCAAACAGCCATATGTATAAATGTAGTCCCTTAAACCAGGTTTTTGGATTAAGCCAAGTAAAGTCATTAGCAAGCATATCACAGAAATTCTGTGCAGACATGGTTTGTTATGACTGAAATTGTTTCCTAAGGCTAGCTCTGAATGCATTTATGTTTTTATCCATATTTGTAGAAAATGCCCCCTTTAAATGAGCCTTCACCTTATCCCAAGAAGTTTCAGAACTGTTCCATTCTACAGGGGTAACATACAGGTTAGCATCAGTGTGCTGCCAGTCACAGTAAAGGTGCAACCAGGTATTTAGAACATCTTGTTTTTCTCCTACCCATAGCAAAGCAGCCTCAAGGGTGTCTAAGCATGCCAATATTTGTTGATCAATTACTGTTTTCATTTGTAATTCCTCAGTGAAATTATTAATTACAGAACTTCATAAGCTGTTTTTACTGATTCTGTTAAAGCAGCAATGGCAATAATAGATGAAACTAAAATAATAACAGGAGATACAATAAAAGCAATAAGCCAAGCAATAAATCTCTTAGTTCGTTTGGATTCCTTTAAAAACAAGCATTTTAGATACATAATTCCTGATTCTTCTTCCCATTCCCTTGTAAGATTCACAAGAATCCATATTTCCACATGCCAGCATAGGGGTAAGAGATAAGTAAAATTCCTTTCAGTTATATTTTCAGGGGTGATGCAGAAGGTGTACATAGGGTTGATGGCTGTGATGAAACATGATTACAAGGTTCAACTGTCATATTTGTTGTTAATAAAAATGCATAAGGATGTATTGTGCATATTATGGTATCAAGACTTTTGATATAAGTGGCATTCATCCAGTATGTAGATGACACATCAGAATAACTCAAAGCCCATATTTGTATAGGCAGGAAGGGGAGCATTAATCACCAATGAAATGTATGAGTGGGGATTCACCATTGGCATCATGGATCTGTGTGACAGACTCTGAGAGTCCTCCATTACAGCAGCTAATGCTTCCTGAGCAGGAGCCATTTATATCAAATCTGGCATTGTTACAGATAAAATGACCCCTTCTGACACTGATACATTAAGGGGGTGTATCTGATGTTGCTCAGGGTTTTCCACCGTACATTGAGACCATAAAATACGCACTGAAGGTGAGAGGGCTTAAAGTTCACATATGGGAATATTATTTGGAGCTGTGATGGTGTTTATAGGGCTATGTGATGTGTTAACTCCTGGAATTTCAATTGCTTGTAAGGTTGTTCTCTTACCAGTATGATTTTTTATCAAACACATGTGCAATGTGAAAGGCATGCAAGTGCTATCATTGAGAGTAGTTAAGCATAGTGGATACGAATCTGCTACAAAAGTTTGATTTCCCTCAACTGATAGCCAATCTGTCCCATTAGTTAATGACCCGGATAGAGGGAGCCATTCCCTTCCTAGCATTTTAGAGTTGTTATTAGAAATGGGAATTTTCAGGTCCCACCAGGTTACTGGACAAAATACTGGAGGGTCATAAATATAAGCCCAGTATATTTGCATGTTGACCACCATAACACAAGAGCTAAATAGTGAAATATAAAGCAAAGGCCTTACTTTTGAGTTAGCTGATACAATGGCCATGTAGGCCAAGAAGGTATTTGCGGCATTGGGTTCTGCCCCCACACACTTCTAGATGCCTCAGCATCCAGAGCATTGAGATCACCCCATGTTATATTTTTACTTCTTTTCCTCTTCTTCCCTTTTGAGGGGTTGATCAAGCTTCAACTTGATCATCTCCTGTACAGGATTTTGCTGGGCATCCTTCCAGCTCATGGTATGGTTTGACAGCTTTAGCTGGTACTCACAATGAACCTGTAGGGGATAGAACACAATCATATCCCCAGCTCCATGTTACTAAAGCAGCAGGTCCATGCCAGATGGTTGCATCAGGAAGCTGTCTATATAATAGCTTAGGATGTTGCAGCCTATCTTTGGGGCTTTTAAAGTAACATTCTGCAGCTGTAAGAGCAAAAGGGTCATTAGAACAATTAAAAAAATTTAAACCAAGCAAAACAGTTCATCTTGCGGTGCACTCCAGGGTTCCCCCTTTTCTGTTTGACAAGGAGATTTTTGAGCGTGCGATTCATCCATTCCCCAACCCCTTGAGAGGAGGGGTTGTGGGCAATTCCAAAGGAGTGGCAAACACCCCAGTCCTGTAAAAACATAGCAACAGAATTGGATTGGTAAGCAGGGCCATTATTAGTGTGAATTTCCTGTGGCTAACCCATTGTTGCAAATGCACAAAGAAAGTGGCAATGAACATCTTTTGCAGATTCACCTGTATGTGCGGTGGTGACTAAGAAGCCTGAAAATAAGTCAATAGAGCAACGGACAAATTTCTGCCGGCCAAAGGACAGAACACGCGTAACGTCAGTGTGGGGAGCCAATTTAGTTTTGATTTGTCTCAACGCTGATTGTGAGAGGCATGGGGGGGAGCGGGTGCACATGTGCCATGTCCAGGAGGCAGCTGGAAGATGGGAGAAAGCCTTGTCTCTGGGGAAACTTTGCCTAGCAACCTTTTCATACCTGACATGAGACAGGCAGTCAGCAGGGGAACACCAGAGACACTTTACCCTCCAGAGAGGCTTCTCCAATCAGATGGCGAAAGGTCTCCACCAATGGACTGCAGTGAAAGGTTGGACTGGGCCAATGGTCTCCTGTCAGCAGGCAGATTTTGGAAGGAGCCAGGGGGCATAAAAATTAACTGCACCACAAGCTGAGGAGGGATTTATGGAGAGTTGTCTTTTGGGGGCTTTTTGAGACTGGCTTTTTGGCTTTGGATTTTTGAGTCTTGTTTTTTGAGGGGCTTTTTGAGACTTGTTTTTTTGGGGCTTGGTGACTAGGGCTTTTTGTGTCTTGTCTTTTGGGCTTCTTGTGTCTACTCACTCTCTTGCTTGCTGCTCCTTTGACCTGGCCCTGTCCCGTTTTTTGTCCTAATGCCCTGGCCCCAGCCTGCCTTTTGGCTTTTCTACTCTCTCTGGCTCTTGCTTGCTCTTGCATCTGTACTGCCTCCCTGTGTCCCTGACCGCTGCCCTGCTGCTTTGCCCCTGTGTCCCTTCCTGAGCTACCTGCATCCAACCCTGCCTGCCTCTGATCCAACCTGCTGCCACAATCCTCGTTGTGACCTTGTCCAGGGTTTTGGACCTCCTGCCTGAGCGCCCACTCACCATGTGTCTGGCCGCCCTTCGCCGTGGCAGCTGTGCCTGTGGAGCCCTGCCTCTCCGAGAGCTGCGAAGGCTCCCCAGCAGGCCGTGTGCACATCCCCCGTCGCATGGACGTCAATGGCATTCCCTGATGCTCTGGTGGTAATGCCTGCTTTTTTTCTCTGTCTCCCCTCTCTCTTTCTCTCTCTCTCTTTTTCTCTCTCTCTGTCTCTCTCCCCCCATTCCTATTCCATTTTCCTTGGTCCTTCTCTGTCTTTGCTAGGGGCAAGTCAATTTCCTTTTTTGTTTGTTTTTTGTTATCAATAAATGGTTGTCAGATACAATACTTGGCTTGTTTGACTTAATTCCGTTGCAGACCATCTATTTTTAAAAGAACTCCTTGCACTTCCCTACAATGGAACACAACAATTAGTTTGCCATAACTGACAGGCTGTAAGCCCTCTACGTACTACTCCAGCAGGCACATTTGGAGAAGAAAAACGCTGGCAGTAAGGGCAAGCATTAACAATCATGCGTGCCTGGGACATTGAAATACCAGATTATGATATCTAAAGATTATTAGATGAAGTAGCAGCATTTTGATGAAAGAAGGCATGAGATTCTGAGGCAGCTGTAAATGTGTGATTAGATATGACTGCCGTTGTCAAGCAGTCAGCATGAGCGTTCCCTTCTATTAGGGGGCCTGGTAAGTTAGAATGAGAGCAAATATGCATGACAAAAAACTCTGTATGATGAGAATGAATGAGAGGTATTAAATCAACAAGTAACAGGGTTATATCATCAGTATTTGCAAAGTGCAGAGAAAAGTCAGGTATTTGCAGAAGTATTCCAGTTAACATACGCACTATCTGCTATGAGATTAAAAGATGAGTTAGATAAAAGACGAAATGCCTCCACTGCAGCTCTGAGTTTTACTTCTTGTGCAGAGCCGATTTGTGTAACATGATCCTTCCACTTGACTCCATCATACCAAGTCACTGCAGCTTTATGAGATTTTCCTGATCCATCTGTAAACACAGTTACAGTATTTGGAATTGGGACTGAGGTGACAAAGGAGTTAATACTCAATGGAAGAGAGTTTAGAGCCTGATGGAGTTTGTGAGATGGTAAATGAAATGACATTTTTGCTAAGAAACCAGCAAAAGAAACAGCACAAGCTATTGTGTCTCGTAGTAAAGAATCAAATTCATGCCTCTGTAAAGGAATGACAGTGGTATCAGGATCTCGCCCTAATATTTGACTGGTGCGTTGTCTACCTCTGGTAACAATATTGAGGCACATTTCTAAATGAGTGGTTGTCGCTGTTATTCCCCAGAGAACAGCGAATCATGACAAAAGTCCAGGTTGCAAGGTATGGCCGAGGCGACCTCGTTTAATCACCCATAACCTTTATAGCATGGTTTGCAAAAGAGAAATTACATGATTGGCCTATTGGCCCACCACCTCTGGAGGTGATAGGTTGAGCAGTAAGACACCCATTTCCAAATATTATTCTTACAAGACAGAAAACAATTCTAGTGTTCTCACAACAACCTGCAGGTGCAGAAATGGTTTACATTCTTACAAACTGTTGTCCATCCAGTTCTCATGAGAACGAAAGCTTTCACAGAGAAGCTGTGAGACGCTGTGAGAAGCTGGATTTCTCTAACTGTTTTCTTGTGAGAAAAGAAAGTTTCACAGGAAAATTCCTCTGTCAGGCCCTGCTAGCATCTACAAGTGGTTACTGTTTGCTTAGACGTATGGGGAAGGAATACCCATTCGAAAAAATAAACATTTTTGCTGTCTGTGGGCACCTGACCAAGAATGGCAAAAGGCTGAAAAGTGTTATAAATTACAAAAAGAGTCACAGGTAAATAGGTAAATCCACAACAGAACGGGCTGCATTATAGGAGCTAATTTTGTCAGCAATTATCTCAAGGGCAAGATGTTCCTCCTTTTTAAGTGCTTGTGTAGACAACAAATCAGTGTCACCTTTCAACAATTTGAACATTTGTGATGCTGAGCATTGGCCTAACCTAATTTATTGTGTCCAACAATTTTTTGAAATCATGTAATGTTTTTTACAGAAGGCACCAATTTCAGGGATTGTGGGCAGACAGTTATAAACCATCCAAGGTATTTCCAAGGTGCCATTTTTTGTATTTTTTCAGAAGCTATTTGTAAGCCATAAGATTCCAGCCTTGGAATCATATGTAAAAGGATTATGTCAAGCTCAGCTTGATGTTGTGAAGCAGTTAAAATATCATCCATATAGTGGCATATCAAGGCATTGCAAAATTTCTGTCTGATCTAAGTCTGTCTGGTTCCAAGGCAATGGCTACAAAAAGCTGGTAAATTGTTGGACTATTTTTCATACCTTGTGGTAAAACAATGTAGTGATACCTTTTCATAGGTGCCTCACAATTTATGCTGGGTAAAGAGAATGCAAAATGATACCAATCCTCTGGATGCAATGCAATTGTAAAAAAGCTATCCTTAAGATCAATCACAACAATTGGCCAATCCCGTGGAATCACTGAAGGAGTGGGTAACCCTGGTTGCATGGCACGCACAGGTTCCATCACCCGATTTACTCCTATGAGATCTTGCAGTAGTTGCCACTTCCCTGATGTTTTGGTATCACAAATATGGTGGTGTTTCACAGAGACATGGATGGTACAATATGTCCCAATTTTAATTGCTCATCAACAAGCTTTTCAGCTCGTGTCAATTTTTCCCCTTTCAAGGGCCACTGATCCACCCAAACAGGTGTATCTGTTTTCCACCTCAGTTTGAGCAGGGCATTTACATCAGTGACCCATTTGTTAAATTTTCTGCATTCACCGCAAGAGTAATGTTCCATTGAGAAAGCAGATCACGACCTGTAAGAGACGGTCCGAAGATCCCTCATCTGCCTCACGATCATCGCCGAGGACAGAGACTGAACACAGCAGTCCTGGCCCTGCTGAGGTGGGATGTCTGCCAAGTGTTGCCTACGGGTGTGCCCACTGGGAACTGGTACGCATTCCTGAGGAAAATTAGTGCAGGTCACAGTGGACTGTGCCGTTCTTGCTGCCCAGGCGGGAAGGACTGCGTTGAAATGGAAAGGAACGACCTGTCCTGTACACCTCTCCGGTACACCTGTCTTGTACGTCTGTCCTGTACCTGTTTCCCAAAGCAACAGACCCCATAACAATGGCTGTAGATTTCCCAGCCTCTTGGCCAGTTGCCCCTCGCTTCTGAAAAGGACTATAAAGGGACCTTCTGAAATAACTGAGTCCGAGATCTCCTCACGGAAAGAAGACGAATCTATTGGCAGAAGACCACGAGGACTTCGTCTCATCCGTTGGTAGCTATTGCCCCTCTTTTTCCCCCCTCTCTACTTTGTTTGTCTCTCTCTCTCTCTCTCTTACTCTCTTCTATTGCATTACTGTGTTGTGGGAACTTAATAAAGGTGCACCGTTTTGATTAAAACTGAAATCTCTTGTGTCCTTTTACACTCTGAAATTGATAAACAAACCATCACGACCCCCGCTTGCATTAGCGGATCATGACACGACCCCACAGCATAAATTAAGAAGGCAAAACACATGGTTGTATAGTTGCTTGGCGTTTGTTCGGCCCTATGACTATAAGTGCACTTTATTTGGGGGCTTGATGCCCCCTAATGCCTTCCACTAAGGCATCAGGTGTTTTAAGAGACCACAGTGGGGGCCGTGAAGATGCCAAAATAATGGAAACATCTGCACTCGTGTCAAGTAAACCTGTAAAAAATTTGTCATTTAATTGTAAGGTTAGTAAGGGCTTTTCACTTGTAATTTGTTGAACCAGTCCAGTGAATGTGGATGACATTGGTGCTGCTGAACCCACCAGTTCTTCGGACTGTGTCTTTTGCTGCTGGAACGGAAAACTGGACCAGTAGCAACTGTGCAATTTTTTCGGGTTTTGAGATAAAACATGGTGGGGTGTTAGTTGAAACCATCACTTTAATTTTCACTAAATAGTGTGAATTAATTACACCAACATGTATTATGAGACCATTCTTTGTGGTGGACAATCTACCAATTAAAAGTCCAAACGATCCTTCAGGTAAAGGTCCATAAACCCCTGTATTTAGCACATGAATAGTTGAGTCTGTGATTAAGGTATCATCTGAGATGGGTAAGTCCAAACATGTGCTCCAGCGGGTACTGGCAAGGAGAGAGGAAATTGAGACTCCTGGGTTTGGATTGGAAAGACGCTGTTGGGTTGAGGGGCACTGGGTCTTGCACCCCTCTTTTTGTTTCCCTGATGAGGGAAATGAGAGAGTTACCGTCTTTATCAAATTTTGACCTACATACTTGACTCCAGTGGTAACCCTTTTTACATCATGGACATAGGGAGGGAGGCATGGCAGGGCAGGGGCCCTTCTTTCCTTTTTGTTTGAGTGGGACAATTTTTCTGTAAATGCCCCTCTTTTTGGCAATTTAAACACCAGGGGTCAGTTTTCTTATGTGTATTTGTTGGGGTTTTAGGAGCTCTCCTGTTTTTTTTTTTTCTGTTAAAGGAATTTTCCCCCATACATGTTGCTAGGGGGACAAATGGCTGGGTAGTTAAGAAAAACAAAAGAGCTGGCTACTCCTTTGTTTCAGCTGGGTGTGTGGGCAGTTGGTCTCCAGTGTTAGGACAGAGAGGGAGGCTGAGAGAGGCTGTTTTCTTCGGCTGATTTTCCTTCTGCTGGAGAAGCTCTGGGATCCCAAAGCCTGCCTTCCCCACCCCACTGGGAGCTGGGCTGTGGCTGCCCTGCTCTGCTGTTGCTTTGAGCCTTTGCTATGTTGTAGCCCTGCTCGCTCTTGCCTGCCCAGACCCCTGGGGGGTTCCCCGTTCGGATACATCTCGTCTGCCACCCGGGATTTGTGGTCATCCCTGCCATTCCAGCCTGCTGTTCCCGAGGATCCACCAGGATCAGCTGCCCATCGGTTTGTGAAGACTTTTTTCAATCCCAGGGCACCAGTGCCGCGTGCTCCCCGAGCTCGCTCCGGAGCGCCCCCTGCAGCAGCGGGGGAGCCATCGCACCTGCCCTGCTCACCGGGAGCCGCCAGCGCCCCTGCTGGCTGCGAGCGGAACTGCACCCGAGGGGAAAGGGCCTGACAGCCGAGAAGGCTGGGACTGGGTTTGTGATTGTTTGCTGTTACTGCCATAGTTACTGTTGTTTTGTTTGACTGGTTATACAGATATAGATATATAATAGTAAAGAACTGTTATTCCTATTTTCCACATCTTTGCCTAAAAGCCCTTGATTTCAAAATTATAATAACTCGGAGGGAAGGGGATTGCATCTGCCATTCCAAGGGAGGCTTCTGCCTTCCTTAGCAGACACCTGTCTTTCAAACCAAGACAGTATTAGAGGCTTGCTGTAAGGCAGCAGCCAAAACAGATGCATGGTGTTCCTCTGTCCCCACATTCTGACAGGCTTTGATGTAGGCAGGTAAACTAGCATGCTCATTCCTTTCAGAGAACAGTGCTTTCTGACAAACCACATTAGCATTTTCAAAGGCTAGTTGTAATAACAATACAGTAGCTGCTTCTTAATTTTCTGTTTGCCTACTTATGGCCATCTGCAGTCTATCAATGAATGTTACATATGAATCTTGAGGGCCTTGCTGAATAGATGCAAAGGAAAAGTCCTTTTATCCAGACTCTGGGGCTCTTTTAAGAGCCCTTATGGCTATTTTGGAGCTTTGCTGTAGCACTGGGCAAGCTAAATTAGCTTGGGCAGTGGGGGTAGTATATGTGCCTTGCCCCAGCATTTCAGT